>NC_086449.1:296684493-297284493 GCF_028390025.1 Pseudophryne corroboree
GAAAGTCATAGAATGGATAGTGAAAAAGTCCCAGCCAATCAGCTCCTAACTGACATTTTTCAAACACAGCCTGTGACATGACAGTTAAGAACTGATTGTCTGGTACTTTTTCACTCTCCGCTTTATCACTTTCCAAGTGATGATGCATCTAGCCCTTGGAAACTGAAGGTAAAATGGGGCATGGGGTCTTATGTGAATCAATATATATATAATATATCAGGCATTCCCAACCACGGTCCTCAAGGCACACTTATACCCCTTTCACACAGCCCAAAATTTCCCGGGTTAAAAAACTCATGAACGCGCATCAACCCGGGAAATTTCTCAGTGTGAAAGGGTACAGGGACAAAATCCCGGGATTTCTGTCCCCGCATTTCAACCCTGCAATCGACCAGGGTTGGTCCCGGGATCTTCCCTGGAACCTGGACAGTGTGAATGGTGCAACCCTTCCCGGGTTGCTTCTGCTGATGCCGATTGGCTATTCAGGGCACTTCCTGGTCTTGTGTTTTTTCTGAGATGCCCATTTTCAGAATATGCAGGGCCATCCCGGGGTCAGTATGAAAGGTGCAGACCCGGGATGTCTCGGCTCCAAATGCTGGTATAAACGGGCCCAACCCGGGAATGTCCCTGCATGATACCGTGGCAAAATTCCCGGGTTTAGGGCCTGCATTTCTGGTGTGAAAGGGGTATAATAGTGCAGGTTTTAGTGATATCCAGGCTTCAGCACAGGTCACTTAATTAGTAGCTCAGTTATTTTGATTTAACCATCTGTGCTGCAGCCTGGATATCACTAAAACCAGCACTGTTGGTGTGCCTTGAAGACCGTGGTTGGGAATGCCTGATATATATACACAGTATTATTTATATATATACACACACACAGGGTAAATGTAATTAGAATAATTTAGTTTAAAAAAAAATGTAAAGCAAAGTTTTTGTTACATTTTAAACAATGGAAAGTGGAATAGAAATGGTGGTCGGAGTCATTTCAGCCCCCTTTATTAAAATAGCTAATTAACAGCATGCTATACCTGGGACTCGAACACTCATCTTCATACACCACATACTTGCCTGTCTGTCTATATATTAAGGCTCATACACATTAGACTATGTTGCTCTGTGAGCGTCATCGTCTAATGTTTCCCCCTCCCGGGGCGGCCAGTCGGCGGCCGACTGTACACACTGAGCGATATGACCGCTCATATCGCTCAGTGACGTCACGCCTCCGCCAGCCCTGCATGAAGCTTCATGCATGCCCTACCGACAGCGATGATCGTTGCCGACCTGCGGGGCCGCGCATCGGTCGTCGCTGGCGGCATACACACTTGACGATAAAATGAGCGACGTCGCTCAAGGAGGGGGAAAATGAGCAACGTCGCTCATTTTATCGTTAAGTGTGTATGGACCTTTAGACTGAGTTCTATGGTCCCAAAATGTATACTGAACCCTGACATTCTAAAAACTGTTCTGCAATTTTATATGTGCCAAATGTAATTTCACTGTTCAATTCCCCCTGTTGTGTTTCAGCTTGTTCACTAACCTGGTACTTGTCTTACTCACCTTTTGAAAACTCTAATGTTTGAAGGTCATTGCTTGAATTTTTTATCATCTTTGAGTTGACGCAATTGTCTTCAGCATTCATCTAATCGTGGCTTAATACAATGTTTCCCAAACTCAATCCTCAAGGCACCCCAACAGTCCAGGTTTTAAGGCTATCTATGTTTGTGAACAGACGGTATATTGAAACTGACTGAAGTACTAATTATATTACAGGTACTTAAGCATGTATATCCTTAAAATCAGGACTGCCAGGATGCCTTGAGGACTAAGTTTGGAAACCACTGGACTAATTGTTGACTCTTGGGTATAAATTTACAAAAAATCATGTTTGGTATTAAAAAAAAAAAAAAAAAAACCACACTGGACTTCGCCGGAAGGTTTTACACTCAAAATCACAAATTTACTGTTCAGCGTATTTGACGGTCTATTTAGATCCGATGGTGACACTGATCGCATTCTATTGTGTGTGCGAGTTCGGTTGTATTGGCATCTTCTCAATAGACTCCACTGAGTCCCAGACCTCTAGGCCTGTTCTGGTACTTGAAATCTGTGGAAAAATATGAATTTGGTCTCTCCCTGTATTTTCAGTAAACAGCACCAGGCTTATGCCATAGCAGTGAGATGCACACTATGGGGTCCCACTATTACAATGTAATAAACACCCAAACTGGTCAGCCGAGGTCTGGGATTCCTTGAAAAAAGGGGGAACACCCCCTAAAAAAGCCTCCCTCGGAACCACCAGGCCGGAGCTGAAAGCCCTGGGCTATTCCCTGCACCCTTGTCTGGTGGGAGCATAGTTATTGTGTTAAAAATAGATAACAATATTGTTCATTACAGTGGAACTAGAGTACAGGTCAGGCAATCCTTCCCTGGAATACCGGCACTTAGAGAACCACACAAGTGCCAGCAAGTATGGGCCGTTAGGGCCTGCTTGCACCTGTGCCCCAACTGTAAAGAAAAAAAGGACACACACACACTGAATGATGTAACCCTTTATTACACACACTCACAATATATACTTACCTGGAGATGGCTGATTCCTTTCTCCAGGTAGAAGTCTAAGGTTGTCTAAAACAAAAAAAAGTCATCTCTGGAGCCCAAAGCATGTGTGGCACCACCCAGTGATGCAATCGCAATTCAATTGCGATCACACCGCAGAATTGGAAATTAGAGATAGACGCCCTTGTATACGCAGCCAGGCTGCATGTACAGGCGGTCCGGTGCCATGTTTCCTATCACAGGAAACGCAGGCAAGGTCATCTGGCCGCCCCGAAAACGGCCATGACATGCCTGCGTTTCCTGCACAATCCCCCCTCCAATGCCATGTTGCCGCCCCTGAATGCCTGTTGCCTGCCAATCACAATGCAATCGCATCATGCCAGGATGTGATCACATTATGACGGGTCGCGCATGCGCAATGACAGAAAATCAGCCATTTGCGATTTGACAAATCTGCATCCAGGTCTGAATAACTCCTACTGTCCCAAAATTACAGTTCCCGCGTGGTTTCCTGCACTATAGGCCTGATTGGCTAACAGCTCTCTCAGCCAAGCAGTGGCTGCTGCCATAGTAACTGGAAAAACAAATTTCCAGTACCAGAACAGGCTCAAAGGTCGGGGACTGGTTATGCTTTTGGGGGATGTATCCCACACTGTTGTTTTTTTTCTAATTTTAATTAATTTTAACACTTTAATTACTGTAACACACAAGTACCTGCACAGATCTGACTGATCTGTGCCTGTTCTTGCGAAGTACTGCACATCTATTGATGTCTTCTATTCTGTTGCAAGTTTTCTCCATATTCTATCGTGTTTACCAACACAATTGTTAGTAAATCTGTGAGTTGTGTTCCTGTACATGTAAAGTGTCCAGTCCAATCCTCTATAGTCATCTATTGCCTTGTTAATCATGTTTTGCATGTGAGTTTCATGCAGCTGTGCCTTTAGTAATATTCAGAGTTGAAATTTTCGGTGAAACTTGTACACAAAGGCAAACTCGATCAAACATGATTTTTAGTAAATTTACCTTGCACTGGGTCTGATTCAGATCCCAAAGGATCAGTACAGATCTGCAACTGCAGACGCAGGACAGCATCAGACTGTCAGTGATTGATAGTCTGATGCCGTCTTGGGGCAGAAAGAGGGTGTCGATGACCTCTGTTTCTCAAAAAGAGGCATGTCACGTAGGGATTGGGCCAGAATCTCTGTCAGGGGACAGAATTCCTGGCCTCTTGCTCGACTCTGTGGCAGCCGGCTTGCATGACTCCGTATGTCCTGCAACTGGCCAATGGTGTCGCAGTTGTTACGATGCTTCATCCTAGGACGCAGCTTGAATCATTAAACATCCTAGTGATATTTGGTGGACCCCTTCGTTCTAAGTACAACATTCGTTACCTCTAATACCAAGAAATAAAGACACGGAGACTTGAATTTGGCAGAAAAATTTCTAGCTATTTATTTGACCCTAACCATAGCAAACCTGTAAATGAAAACTTTAAGATGCCGATTCAGCCGGCATATGGTGGCAGAAAAAAGAACGGCTCTATTAAACTGACGCTAACCTTAAAATGCTAAAATCAAAACCATCCTACTTTAACTACAAACTTTCAAAAACTGTAATAGGTGCTAGCTCAACCCCCACAGTGACTACCCACCCTGATGGGTGCCCTGCCGCTGCCTCCCGGACGGGTGGTCGAGCGGCCAATAAGTCGATGGAGGTGAGTGCACCTAAACCACATCAAACTGTAAATCACTACAGCTTACCATACAACTACAAACTGCCGTTCTTTTCCGCCAACAGCGAAAGACTCCTCCCCAGAGTCTTCGCACTGCCACCATAACCTCACCCTAACTCCTGCAACACTAGGAACAGATCCTCCAGGAAAAACATCATCCCCTCATTGGATAGATGCACACCATCAGGCCGAAAAAGGTGACTGTCTCGGAACCGAATCCTAGGGTGGCGAACTACCTTGCCTCCGTGGGACAGCACCCACTTCGCCACCGCCCCATTCACCTTCTTTCTGGCCTCATCAATCAGGCGACCGTCCGCCACACCTCGCCAACTCAACCTTGGCACCATCAAGGAGAACACCAATACACAATTGGTCCATGCTGCGGCCACACTTGCCAGATCCTGTATCATGGCCCACCGCATCTCCAAAGATGTCCTCTTCCCCAGGTCGTTGCCACCTAAATGGACAACCAACACCCTAGGGACTCCATGCTTGCTGGCCTGACTGACTAGTCTACTCCTCAAATCCGTCCACATCATCCCTCGCCAACCAAGCCAACGAACTCCTTGAGCCCTAGGAAACATTTTAGCCCTCTCCGAGGCCAAAAACTTGGCGGCCCAATACACATAAGAGTGGCCAACCACCCAAATAGACAAGTCATCTTCAAACCAACCTGAAGAGGAGGAAAAGGGGTTAAAATTGGTTACTAATTGTCTAATACCATCGTTTATTAAATGCATTAACCTGAAGGATCTGCCAAAAAAGAAAATTTGAGTTTTAGTTGTTGTAGAAGTCACGGCCTAGCCGATCTGCACAAGCTTCTAGCCAATTTGAAGCAGAACATAAACACACAATGGGAAAAATCAAATTAAAATAAGAAAATAAACGGGGGGGGGGGGGGGTATAAAATGGGAAAAAACATGTAAGAACTCAGCTGGAGGTGAAAGCGTAAAACCTGCTGAGGGACTTTGATTAGAACTGATCAGCCGAATTGTGGATTAGAATTCAGTCCGTCAAGTCAGGCAAAAAAATCGCAAAAGAACTCCAGACCCCCGCTGCCGGCTCATGCCAGCAACGGCGAGTAGCTAATCCCTGAGTAGGATAAAACAGGAAGACAAACCAACGCACAACACCATAACGTACTGAACTGATACAACATGATTAAACAACTGTAATTAAACAAAAACCCCGCGCAAGCCAACATCTCATGCAACAGGGCGAATATATCGTCTGTAACTCCACGACTTCCATCGCCCCACCGCCTGGATATCAGCCATGGAAAATCCCGCCACCGCAGCCGACGTCGCAGCCCCTATGCGGAAGGAATGCGTCCCGAACGCAGCGGGTGGAAGGCCCAAGCTCGCCAGACAGCGCCCCAGCATCCAACGAAATTGATACTTCGTCACCGGCAGCCCGTCATAATGCAGCAGCCATGACCCCCGACCGTCGGGCCGTACTGCCTCATATTGCACTGCCAACCTTACTGGGCAAATGCTCTCCTCAAGTGCCGGAACCAAGGTGACCCATCGACCTCTCCCCACTTGGTCCGTCTTAGAGCGACGCAATCTGCATAGCAAGGACCTCTCACCCACCACCACGTCCCCGACCAGCATGCGCGAATCTGCTCGCTTAGAAGGCGCTACCAATTCCGAAAACCTAAAGGCCCCGTGGTAAGCCATTGAGAACGCCAAACTGAACAACAGCGACTCAAACATGGACGACGCGACGCCTCCAACCGCCCTGATGACAGCCAACAGCAAAGCCGCATCAATGGGCCGCCTCCTGTCAGGTGGCGTCGGCGCGACTCGCGCCCATCCTTTCATCGCCTTCAGCAGAATCCCGCTTTTTGTCACGTCAGGGACGCCTTTTATTTTGCTGAAAAACGAAATGCCAGCCAAGTACCGGGATACCACTGCTCTGGACCTACCCGAAACATACAGCTGCCAAATAAAAGAAAGCATCATCCGATGCCCGCTCCTACCTTGCTGATTTCGTCCTCGAACAAACTCCTCCCACTCGCTCCAAGCTTGTCCGTAAGCCTTAAGCGTGGTTGGCGCGACTGACCGCAACGCTAGACCCTCCAGTCCGGCCCGATCACCTGCCAAACATAACCGGGACAATGAAAACCATGTTCGTCGGCCTCGGGTGCAAACAACCAAAACCTTTCCCACTGCCCTCGCGACTAAGCGTCGGCAATCCCGTTCTCCAGACCAGGTACATGCTGCGCGCAACCACATGTTCCTACGTAGGCATGTCAATAGCAACTGCCCCAGCACCCTCAGAACCACCAGCGACTTCGCCCTCTGGTTATTTATCGCATGCACCACGCCCAGATTGTCACATCTAAACAAGATGCTGCGATGAGCCAGCCGATCGCCCCAGACCTCCAGCGCCACCATAATGGGAAAAAGCTCCAGAAGCAAAAGGTCCTTAGTTAAACCTTCGCGATGCCACTCCACCGGCCATGAGGCCGGGCACCAAGATCCCTCCAGATAGCAACCGAATCCAGAGGCACCCGCTGCGTCGGTGAACTTCTGCAACCTAGCGCTGTCCACCGTTGGCGCCTGCCAAATACACACCCCGTTGAAGTCCTCCAGGAACGAGGCCCATACGGCCAAATCCCTCTTAATCTCGGAGGGCAATCGCACGAAATGGTGTGGTCTGGCACACCCCGCAGTCGCCCTTTCTAGCTTCCTGCAGAAAACCCTGCCCATCGGGATTACCCGACAAGCAAAGTTCAACATGCCCAGCAAGGACTGCGCCTGCCGCAGCGTGACCTTACGCGACCCCTCGAACCGGCAAATAGCGTCGCGGAGCTTCACCACCTTGTCCCGAGGCAGCCGACACGATCCCGCCACAGTGTCAATCTCAATCCCCAAAAAGGACAAACAGGAGGCCGGTCCCTCTGTTTTATCCTCAGCCACGGGAAACGCCGAAGTGGAAAAACAGAGCACGAATGCTGAAAAGCAAGTCGCCGCACCGTGAAGAATTTGCCGGACCCGCACACAGGAAGTCATCGAGGTAATGGGCGACCCCCTGACGAAGACTCCACGCACCAATGTAGAAACGTGCTAAACCGTTCGAAAAACGAGCATGAAACAGAACATCCCATCGGCAAACATTTGTCGATGAAATACTCCGCTCCTATCCGAAAACCCATAAAACGGAATGAGTCCGGATGTAACGGCAGCAACCGAAAGGCGGACTCAACATCAATCTTAGCCATGAGGGCCCCAGTCCCGTAACTGCGGACCAGCTCCAACGCCTCGTCAAACGACTGATATACCACCGAGCACTGCGCCGGCGGTATCGCGTCATTGACCGACGCCCCCGACGGGTAAGAAAGATGCTGAATGAGCCAAAAAGCGCCTGGAGTCTTCTTGGGAACCACCCCCACTGGGGAGATGACCAAACAATTCACCGGGGGTGAAATAAACGGTCCCTCCATCCTGCCCAACCTGACCTCCTTATCCACTTTCTCCCGCAGCACCAACGGCAAGGCTCGGGCAGACTGGAGGTTCCGCTGGGCCCGAACCAACACCTCGCTCGCAACAGGCAAGCAGAAACCAAAACGAAAACCGGAAAACAGAAATTCCGCATCCGCCCTATTTGGATACCAATCCAACCACTTGCCCATCGTATCCAAATTAATTGGCGTTGGAGCTCTGCGGAGCGCTCCCGCCCGCGGCCTGTCTTGGGTAAGTTTGCTTACCCCTGGCACCCTGATGACTGCCTTTGAAGCAGGAGGAGGCTGGGTGGGATCCGCCACATTGCAAGCACAAGTGTCGAAAACGACACTGCTTGCCGAAGGAACAGGCCGCGTTGTTAAACGCGAAACATTTTACTTTTGAGGCGGCTTGCCCCCCTGCACGGACGGCCGACCTACCTGGCTTGGCCGATCTGCCGTCCGCGCCGGACCCGTGGGCGGACAACCCTGCGCGGTGCCCGTCCGCCCCCGCGTTCCGTGGCTCCTTAGTCTGTTGCGAAGCCCGAGTGACTTTGAGCCAGACTTCCACGTCCTTGCACCCAAAGTCCATGACCTGTAACCCGTCCTGCTTCTCCCTGAATTCCTGGTCATACCTACGCCACTCAGAGCCCGAAGATGTGCGCTGCATGTCGTGTATGAGATGCAGGTACCGAATGATGTTCATGTGCTCGTCCGGCCTATCTTCCAGGTAACAAGCCGCGAAGACCCAAAAACCGGCCAGCCAGTTGTCGAAGGTACGGAAGGCCTCGGCCCCGATGCCCTTCTTTGCTGCCGCCGACTTATACTCCTTCTTCGCGTCCTTTGTCAAGACGAACACATCCATGAAGTCCCCCCTGCGAATCTTCCTACGGCAGCTATCCCTCAGCCCCCGCATAACGGCAGTGTAGTCGCAGCGCAACACCCCTGGCAAATCGCTGCGTTTCTTGGCCCTGCGAGCTTCCTCGCTAAGCCGCTTGCGCCTCTTCTGCCTATTCTGCTGCCCGCCGCCCTCTTGGCGAATTTCGTCGCACGCTTCTTCGCCCTAGTCGTACTACTGACTTCGGACGCCGGCGACGACAGAGAAGAGGAAGAGGCGGAAGAGGAAAAGCTGCGAGAACTAGAGCTCGTGAGGAGCCCGATACCGACTGTACCACCTCACCTGATATTGTCGACTGCCCCGACACGGTATTCTCCGGCGTGGCAAAACCGACGTCTTCTTCCTCGGACTCCGCCATCTCCACTTCACCGCGATCCCCTGCAGAAGAGAAAGGAGCGAAGGACCCAGAAAGCACTCGCGGCGCATGCCGAGCAACTCGTGAGGAAGGCGTCTCCGCCGCGCGTCCCTGCCCGTCCAGTCCGGGACAATGATCCAGTTCCGCGGCGGCCGCCCCGAGCTCCCGGCAGGCGCGGGCAACTCGCTGCGCCGCCCGCACACCGGACCCACCTGCCACTGCCGGCGTGCTGGAGCTTGCAGCTACCCCCGGGGATGCAGCCGCGGCCAGCGGCCCTAATGCCGCCACCACCGTGGCCAATGCCGACGCCAGCGTTCCGGAGGGGTCCTGACCGCCCCAAAACCCGGCGCCGGATACCGAGGGACCCCCAGCCGGGGCCCGCGCGCGCCTACCCGCATGACGCCCGACAAGCGTCAACTGGGACCCCGACGTCTGCCGTCCCGTCTGCCCTGGCGGGGGAAAGGGGGCGCCCCTGACCGACTGCGAACCAGGTCCCCCACCAAACTCCGCCTCTATCGGGGGGCTGGCCGTCGGTGCCCGCGCTGCCCTCGCTTTCCGAACCTACACTCGCCCCCTCCCCCTGCAAACCGGAGCCAACTCCGCCCGCTGGGAGGGAGCTGCGGCGAGACCGGTTAGCGGCCGCAGCAGCCCTGCGGCCACTAACCCCTTCCCTGTCCCCCCTCCTCCCCCGCAAGCCGCTGGATTCCGGCTCTAGGGGAGTGAGGTGGGGAGACAGAGAGATGTGCGGCGCCGTGAGCACGGGCTCGCACGCACCTCGTGCGCGCGCCCCGACTCTTTGCGCCGCTAAATCCCCGTGGTCCCCACTAACAATCCCCCTTGTATGCACTGCCCTGCCAACATGCGGAGCGCTGCCTCCCCTCCCCCCCCCGCCGGACTCCGGCTGCAGGGAAGCGAGTTGGGGAGACAGGGAGGCTGTTCGTGCGCGAACGGTGCCGCCGGAAGCGAGCGTGGGTGCGCCGCTTCCCGCCCACGAGCTCCCGGCTGCATCCTCCTGTTGAACTGCCGCGCGAGGCCCAGCGACAGACCTCGCGCGGCTCGCAGCCGTCTCCTGCCTGGCCCCCCCACACTGCCTCGGCGAGGGGGACATAATGGGAGCCGAGTGCAGCTCCACCGACGGGCGCCCACCGCGGCGCGCATGCGCGCGCCCGCCCGACACCAGCACCTCTTCTGCCGCGCTCGGAGGTGAGGGCTGCCGCCCTCCCACCTCCGGGCGGCCTGCCCGGACCTCCGGCCTACCGCCCGAGCCTGTGGAGGCCCCAGGGGACGGGACCCCGTCCCCCAGGCCAGCCACCCCTTCCCCGGGCCCAGCCCCACCGCCAGATGCGCGGTACCGAGCTGGGATCCCCTCGGAACGACGAGGGCGGGCAGTCATGGTGTAATATAGCGGAATGCAGGGGAGAGCTCGCAGTTTAAAAATCACTGGGAATGCAATCAAAATTGGGAAGCCTGCTATGCAGCACTCACCCACACCAATTTAGGCAATTCACCAACAAGAGAGAAACAAAATGGCCTATCCTTCCCTATATATACTAACCCTCCCCTTTTTCCAAGGGCTGTACTTTCCTTCCAGCTAGATCCACCCCTCACAAGATGTTTAACTCATTCCTTTCCTATGCAGTCAATTCTCTCTCCTAATGCATGCAGGAGGCATGGTGCCTCCTGCTGCATTACCGTATTAGTGTTATCACAGCCCTTCCATGTAAGCAGCAGCGATAGCGCCTCCATCCACGTCTGAAACAGGCCCAATGTAAAAGCAGAATATCAGATGAGAGTGAAATACTCTGTACTTGCTATATGTACTTTATGTATGTACAATACCAGTATGTTTGGACCAGGACACTGGTGAGACCCAGAACACCAAACAAATTGTGAGGAGATCAAATAACAACAGACCAATCCATGTATTGAGGTTATGTGGGAGAGTGAAGTACATATACTCTCATCTAATAATTGTAGTAATGACTGCATGTACTGTATTCAGTTGCGTTTCATCTGCATAGCAGTGGTAGTCCAAGCCATGACATCTGATTACAACCCCAGTGGTGCAAATAGTAAGGGAGAAAGAAAATAACCCAGTGGAGTGCTGCATGACACAGGCATTGTTGATGATTTGTATGTTCCTGCAGACAAGATTCGTCACTTTTCCATTGAGAAATGATTTCAGTCCGCTAAAACTTGTGCCATCTACTGAAGGTACCATGGTCCACAGTATCAAGTGCGTCAGAGAGATCTAGAAGGATTAGGATCAAACAATTGTTATTTGTTGTTGTTGTGGCACGCCTACAGTAGGTATCCACACAAACTGCTGATATCCGACTATGGGGTATATTCAATTAAAGTCGGATCCATTCAGACATGCATTTGTCTGAATGGATCCGACAAGGGCTATTCAATGGCCATCTCAATTCGACTTTAAAAAAAGTTGAATTGAGATGAGGGAGCCGAGAGGATGAGACGGGGGAGACCAACGGGGAGACGGGGAAGAGCAGCGCTACAGCAGCATTGTAGGAGGATGTGGCACCGCCGCCAGACCTCACGGCAGCATCCACCCGGCTCCAGCAATCGAGACCTCGCTTGCTTGAGCCGGGTGGACGCTGCCGTGAGCGGCGGCTATGACACATCCTCCTGCATATACTGTGCTGTAGCGCTGCTCTCCCCAGTCTCCCCTCGGCTCTCCCCGTCTCCCTCCGTCTCCTCCTCTCAGCTCCCTCATCTCAATCCGACTTTTTTAAAAATGGTTGGAAGCAAGGCCAAAGCCTGTCGGGTTTGGCCCCGTTTCTGACAGAAGCGTGCAGATCGGCAGCTATTCCGCCGATCCACTTGCTTTCCGACAAGTCGATTGAATAGGTCGGAACCCCTTCCGACCAGAAAAAGTCGAAAACTGCCGTCTTTCCAACAAGATGGCAGTTTCGACTTCAATTGAAAATACCCCTTATATGGGGCTTTAACAGCCGCTATTCCCACAAGAAGTACATTTTAAATGGCACTTGGATTCTGCCAGAACTTATACACAGGTTTCAAAGAGTTAGGGCTCTATACATGAAGCAGTGGAAAAGTGTGGAGAAGTGATCCAGTGGAGAAGTTGCCCATGGCAACCAATCAGCTGCTCCGTATATTTTTATAATATGCAAATTATAAATGTTACGTCAATGCTGATTGGTTGCCATGGGCAACTTCTCCCAGGGCCGTAACTACATGTGTGCAAAGTGTGCTTTAGCTAAGGGTGCATCGTGCTCTGTGACCCCAGATTGGCTGCCCTATACCTGCAGCAGTGCCAGTGGTGGATTTTTTTATTTTAGAATGAATCAAAGCCGTCCTTCTACCCGTCACCAAGACAGACTCCTACTCATAAACAATCTTGATGTTCCCCAGACAGGACTCCGCATTGTGTAATTGCAGAGTGTCCGCATGTTACTTGTGAAGTTTTGTGGCACTGGTGCTCGGCTCCACCTCCCACAAAGATCCCTGGCCAATGACGGTGGGGGTGAGTGGACCAACGACTGTGACCGATGTCAGGCTGCGGCATGGATTGGAGGAGTGTGCGGGAGTCAGGACAGAGGAGGAGGTCGGAAGAGGTTTCATCAATCAGCAGGTAGCGGTTCTTCATGCACACATGCCCCCCTTCCCACGCCCCCTACCCCACGATCAGCCCCCCTCCAGAGCAGCAGCATCTTCAGTACATATGTAATGTATGTAGCTGTGCACTCACCTCTGTCTCTGCTCTGCACACCACTACATACATTACCTTACATTCTACGCCACCTCCGGTCGCCTGCAGCATCTATTACAAGCTTCTTTTTCACACTCGCTTACAAAGCCCTCACCCACTCCTCTCCCATCTACATCTCTGATCTTATCTCCCTTTACACTCCCACCCGTCCTCTTCGCTCTGCTAATGCACGCCGACTCTCCTGCCTACGGATTACTTCCTCCCACTCCTACCTCCAAGATTTTTCACATGCTGCACCACTTCTCTGGAATTCCCTACCTCTCCCCCTCAGACTCTCCACCTCGCTACAAAACTTCAAACGGGCTCTCAAGACCAACTTCTTCACCAAACCCAGGCAAATCTCATCCTAACCCTCTGCTCCACGCTCTCTATGTACCCCATCTGTGTCACCCCTGTCTGTCTACCCTCCCCTTTAGAATGTAAGCTCTCACGAGTAGGGCCCTCTTCTCTCATGTGCTTATCCTTTTCTTACTTTAAAAATCTTCAACTGCACCAAATCCAGGAGTCTTCTGCCACCTGATACTTATTCCAGTGTCATCTGCTGATGTAGCTATGTTTATTTACCCTGTACTTGTCCTATACTGTCATCAACTGTAAGTTGCTGTTTTCCTGTTTGATTGTTTATGTACTCTGTAATTGGGCGCTGCGGAACTCTTGTGGTGCCATATAAATAAAGGATAATAATAATAATAAATTACCGCAGACAGTGCCGCAGCTGTGTTCCTGCATTCTCCGCCCCCTCCCGGCTCGTTCATCCACTGCTGGCCGCCACCATGTGTGCCTTCGGCCGCAAGTACAAATCTGCAGCACTCTCTCCTTCCTAGGCAGCTTGGCTCCGCCACATCCTCCTCCGCAACTGGATGACCGGGTTCCGTGATCCCTCATTGAGAAGCAGGGCTCCCTGCAAGGTGAAAATACACACTGTGTCTCCCTCTCTCCTTTCTCTCCCTCCCACCCCTCTCTCTCTCTCTACCTGCCACCCAACCCTATCTTTTCCTACCTCTCTCTCTCGTGACTCTACCTGGCGTAATGTGTGACAGAGGCTCTACCTGGCGTAATGTGTAAAAGGAGCTCTACCTGGTGCAATGTGTGTAAGTGGCGCTACTGTGCGGCATAATTTGAATGGAGACTACTGTGAAGCATAATATGAATTGTTATTTTTTTGTAGCCACGCCCCTTCTCCCCTATGAAGCTGGGGCCGTATATTTTTGTTGTACATACTGGCCCTGTTTTAAATAGGGGGGGGGGGGGGGGGGGGCGATCCTGTTTCATGCACACAGTGCAAAAATGCCTAGTTATGGCACTGACTTCTCAGCTGGCTCACTTCTCCACACTTTTCACTGCTTCATGACTAGACCCCTTAATGTAGAAATCTGGTGAGCACAAGGGGGTAAATTTACCCATAGCAACCAATCAGATTCTACTTCTCATTTATCTAGCACCTTCTACAAGATAATACCTGAAATCTGATTGGTTGCTATGGGCGAGATCTCATCTTAAATAGAACTCCCAATTTAGTAAATTTACCCCACGGAATGAGCTGGGGGTGAGAACAGGCTGAAACAATTTGAGCCAGGTAGCAATACTGAAGCAACTAGACAAAGTACTAGCTGAGACCAGTCTCAAGCGTCAGGAAGGTAGAATGACCAAGTAAAAAATAGAGAGCACAGGCCAGACTGAGACTCTGTGCAGGCAAACAGACCTTGAACCAGGGACAAGATTGAGGAAGCTAAGTCTGCCAGAATTCCACAAGAAACAGCAGCAGAGATGGGACTGACAAATTTGGTCCCCCTCCCAGCCCTAACACACACACACACACACACACACACACACACACACACACTCACACTCTCTCTCTCTCTCTCTCTCTCTCTCTCTCAACTCTGAAAAAAAGGGCATGACCTTGTTGAAGGGGGTTGGCCTTATGGAAAAGCGTGGCTTTGTGGTGCTGTGCTCTCCTTCCTAAATTGGGTTCTGCCCTCCATCCCACACAGATTCATCCCCCCTTTATCTCTCGGTATCGAGAAAAAATCCCACAGGAAAATTGCACACAGAAAAAAAACACTGTCATAAAAGCTCACAAGAAAAAAAAAAAGTCACATGGAAAATTACCCACACGGAAGAATGCCCACACAGAAAAATACCAACATGGAACATTGCTCACATGGAAAAATACCCACACACAGACATGCCCACCCAGAAAAATATTCACCTAGAAAAGGAATTTGATTTGATTTTTTATCTTTTAACTGCAGTTAATCTGATCACACACCCCATTGTGTGCAGGAACCCAAAAATCTGGGCGGGTATATAGTTTATGTGCAGGGTAAATACTGGCTGCTTTATTGTTACACTGCAATTTAAATTTCAGTTTGAACACAGCCCACCCAAATCTTACTCTCTCTGCACATGTTACATCTGCCCCCTGCAGTGCACATGGTTTTGCCCATTAGAGACAGATTTAGCTTTTGCAATCCATGCTGAATCAGGCCCTGAAAATGAAACTTATTCCTTCCTCTGCAGACATCCCAGCAGGGGTTAAAGTGAGCCGGAACGGTGCGGAACTGAGTTCCGACAGTTCCACCTCCTCCGGCTCACCTAACCCGATGTGTGGTCGGCGCTGCAGGGAGATGCCGGGCGTGCTGAGATTGCGTTACCAGCGGGCACCCTGGCTTCAGCCGGAGGCAGGAGCTTAGTACTGAGCTCCGGCTTCCGCCGCTGTCACTGTGCGCTATGGGAGAGAAGTCATGACGTCTCTCCCATAGTGCCGAAGTGCGGGCGCCCAGAGGACTGCAGCGGCCGAACACGGAGCGGGGCTTGGTGAGTATGGTGTATATTGTTTTTTTCTGTTGTATAGCGGCATCTACTGGGGGCAAACTACTGGGGGCCATTACTGCAGAGGGGCACCTACTGGGGGCAAACTACTTGGGGGCATTACTACAGAGGGGCACCTACTGGGGGCATTACTACTGAGGAGCATCTACTGGGGCAAACTACTGGGAGGCATCTACTGGGGGCAAACTACTGGGGGGCATTACTACAGAGGGGCACCTACTGGGGGCAAACTACTGGGGGACATTACAGAGGGGCACCTACTGGGGGCAAACTACTTGGGGGCATTACTACAGAGGGGCACCTACTGGGGGCATTACTACTGAGGAGCATCTACTGGGGCAAACTACTGGGAGGCATCTACTGGGGGCAAACTACTGGGGGCCATTACTGCAGAGGGGCACCTACTGGGGGCAAACTACTGGGGGACATTACAGAGGGGCACCTACTGGGGGCAAACTACTTGGGGCATTACTACAGAGGGGCACCTACTGGGGGCATTACTACTGAGGAGCATCTACTGGGGCAAACTACTGGGAGGCATCTACTGGGGGCAAACTACTGGGGGGCATTACTACAGAGGGGCACCTACTGGGGGCAAACTACTGGGGGACATTACTACTGGGGGGCATCTACTGGGGGCAAACTACTGGAAGACATTACTACTGGGAGGCATCTACTGGGGCAAACTACTGGGGGCATTATTACTGGGGGCAAGCTACAAGGGGGCAAGCTACTGGGGGCAAACTACAAGGGGGCAAGCTACTGGGGGCAAACTACAAGGGGGCAAACTACAGGAGGGCATTGCTACTGGGGGCATAACTACAGGGGCATTACTACTGGGGGTGTAACTACAGGGGCAATACTACTTGGAGGCATTACTACTGGGGGCATTACTACTGGTGGCTAAACTACTGGGGGCATTACCACTGAGAGGCTAAACTAAAGGGGGGGTTAACTACTGGGGTCATAACTGTGGGGGCATAACTACTGGGGCTAAACGACAGGGGGCATTACTACAGGCAACATTACTACTGGGGGCAATACTACACAGGGGCATTACACATGGGGGCACTACTAATTAGGGCATTGTAAAGGGGGCACTTCATAAGGGGCATCACTCCTGGAGACATAAGGGGCACTATTACTGGGGGCATTGCATAAGGGGCACAACTATTATGGGCTCTATATAAGGGGCACTACCACTGTGGGCACTACCAGTACAGTGGACATTGCATAAGGAGCACTACTACTGTGGGCATTGTATAAGGGGCGCTACTGCTGTGGGCATTATGTGTATTATGGGGTGCTACTACTGTGGGCATTATTACTATTGTGTGACCACACCCCTTTTTTGAGACCACGCCCCTTTTGCAGAGCACGTCTATGGCGCGCGCAATACCTTTATTACATGGGCACAGTGGGGAGGGGGGTGAGTTCCACCACCTCTCTAGGACCACTTTAAGCACTGCATCCCAGCATGTGGTTTCTTTGGTTTCTTTTTGACGGACTGCAGAGGGACTTGACTTGCCACAAATTAACACTGGCTAGGGCACTGGCAGGTTGCTTAGAGGTGAAAAAGAGGACAATATGAGCAGGTGGAAGATAAAATTAATTGCTTAAGAAGAGTGGCTAATTTGCAATAAATAATTATACAGATGTGTCCTAATACATCCTTGCCCGCGATGCCTTAAGTCGCGGTATAACGTATATTCGCTACATGCACTCCCGTTCACAGTACAGAGCAAAGAGCGAGGGGAGCCAAAACAAGTGGCGGGCAGCGGCTCTCTCAATATAAGGGAGCCGGCTCAGAGTAATTCATAGGGGTAGCAAGAGCTTGTGCTCCCGCTTCCTGGTAGTAATATGATTAGAAAGTGGCGCCGGGAAATGGAATCTTGCGTACAATAGCACACAATAGGGAAGCCATTGCTGCGGGAGGCTGCGTTTCGCGGCAGCACCACAGTACGCAACAATGTATGAGGACACTTCTGTATCTGAATTATTTGTTTGATTTATTATTTAATGTTGGAACCCATTATATGGGGTCCTCATTCATTCTGGGTTAGTTTTTAACGGTTGGAAGGATTAAATATGGATAATTACCAGTTTAGTGTAGTTGTACTTTTTTTTTGTCTCTTTTGGTTTTACCCAACTGCTAAAAAAATTTCCTGCTGCTATCAACTTGGAATTACCCCCATTCTTCGAAAGGAAAAGAAGTATTAGTAAATGAGGATACATGCTGAAACTGGAGGAGGTAGGTTCAGGGGAAATTTGAGAAACAATGACTTCACAGACAGGGTAGTGTACAAGTGGAATAGCCTCCCATCTGAGGTGGTAGAGGCTAATACAGTAGAGCAATTTAAACATGCATGCGACATACTTGCCTACTTTTCTGCTGCTCTCTCTCCGGGAGGGAGCAGCCAAGTCACAAAGCGTGGTGACGCAATCGCATCATCGTAGCCCCATCCACCACTTTTCAATGCCCCATTACCAGCATTGTGAAGTGGGGGGCGGGGCTACGATGACGCAATTTAGCACGAATCGCATCATCACCCCGCCCGCTTCTCCTCTGTGACAGGATGCGCAAGGAGCGGGTGCCGTTGCGCGTGGGGGTGCAGCGGGATGCGGGAGACTTGCCCAATTCCCCGGGGGACCGGGAGTGACACACAATTTTTGGGAGCCTCCCTGCCTTTCCGGGAGAGTAGGCAAGTATGGCATGGGATAGACGGGATGTAGTTAGCTTGCCGGCGTTCACAAAACCGGCGCCAGCATCCCAACACCTCTCAAAACAATTGTGCTGGAATCCCAACACCACTCAGAATCCCAACACCGGCATTCCAACAGCCGCAATGCCGAACTTAAGTATGCTAAGGAAGGTTAGGTTTAGGCTGCGGGAAGGGAGGGGGAGGGGGAGGAAAAGGGTTACCTTGGGTTACATTGGTATGGCTGATATAACAGCTGTTGGCCTTACTATAGTCGGCATAAATACACTGCCGACATGGTTTTAGTCAACTTAATAATAGTACTGTCTGCCTGTATCAGCAGTGCAGCATTATACGACAGCCACACACTGCACTGAACAACAAGAAACTACAGCAGCTGCAATAAAGTTACAGCCTAAAAAATTGCTAATTAGAATTTAGATGTCCTCCCTTTCTTTCTAGCCTTCTTTGCTCTTCTTAACCCCTATATTCTCAAGACTTCTTTATTTCACAACCCCTTACTTCTGTCTTTTTATTTCTCCTCTTTTTTCTACAACTTGTTTTTCTATCTTCTAACAAAGTTTTGCAATATTTGGTATTTATGATTTAGAATCATTCATGCCACAATGTAATGACTTCAAGAAAATGTTACTTGTTCGGTATGTAAATACAAAATACCTATGTTCTAAGAAAACCTCAAGCATAATATTGTTTCAATGTATATTGATTAACCACAAAAAACAACCAACAGACTGTAATTGGTAGCATGATTTGCTCTTTAATCAGTATCATAATGTTATCTTTATTTTTCACACTACATAAATCCTGATATATATACCTGTAGAGTCATAGCTCGAGGACGTAAATGTAAGAAAATGTATGCATCAATTTCTTGTACTGTTCAATTGTCTACATTTACTTTGCAAATTGCAATAAAAACACTTTTGAAAAAAATAAAATAAAATTAGATGTCCAGCCTGCCCAGTTGCCCCTAGCTTTTTCAGATGCCCCTAGACATTTGCTATACTGCCTTTGCTTAGGGCCGGCTCTGTGGGGTAGACAGGGACGGATCTATACCTTGCGGCGCCCCGGGTGAAAAAATAGGAGCGTGGCTTCACGAAAAAGGGGCGTGGTCAGTTATGCCGCCAGTGGCTGTGCCCACAGTAGTATTGCCCCCAGTACTGTGCCCCCTGTAGAGTTGTTCCCCCTGTAGAGTTGTGTCCCCTAGTTGCGCTGTTTACAAAAAAAAATAAAAAAAATAATACTTACAATTCCTAATCCTGCTTCCTGACTGCTGCTGCCCTCCATCTCCGGCCGCCGGCGCCGCTACTCGGATCTATGGGAGAGACGTAATGACGTCTCTCCCATGGCACCGCATAGACACTAGAGGTCAATTATGACCTCTAGCGTCTATGTGCCGCTCCCACAATACAGTGCAGTACACGATGACTTTATCGCGCACCGCACAGCACCGGGCAGCACCTGTAGCGGATCTTGCCACGGCGGCGCCCTCCGGACAGCGGCATGCCCCGACCAAAAATCCTGCTTGCCCGTAGCAAGATCCGCTACTGGGGGTAGATATACTTCATGCTGGGCAGAAGCTATAACTGGCAGGGAAGCTAAGTCCAACATGCCTTTTACCAGAACCTGGGACCAATCAGCAGGGCAGAGAAGACACATGTCCCTTGTAATGAATTACACTGCAGCTGAGCGACTGCATGTACATCGAAAGCATCCTGGCTGCTTATTAACAGCTAAGACCAACGTGTAGTGTGGCTGCAGGAGAGGCCTGGTTGCTTAACAACTGTCTAGACCAGTGGTTCTCAAACTCGGTCCTCAGGACCCCACACGGTTCACGTTTTCCATGTCACCCGGCAGCTTCACTGTGTATCACCAACTGTCACATTTTAAAAATCTACAGGTGACCTGCAAAACATGGACCGTGTGGGGTCCTGAGGACCGAGTTTGAGAACCTGTGGTCTAGACCACAGGTTCTCAAACTCGGTCCTCAGGACCCCACACGGTGCATGTTTTGCAGGTCTCCTCACAGAATCACAAGTGAAATAATTAGCTCCACCTGTGGACCTTTTAAAATGTGTCAGTGAGTAATTAATACACCTGTGCACCTGCTGGGTTACCTGCAAAACATGCACTGTGTGGGGTCCTGAGGACCGAGTTTGAGAACCACTGGTCTAGACCATTGGCCATTGTGGTCACAGGAGCTGTGAGCTGTTGCTCCTAACAGTTGCAATCAGGAGTTAATTGAGCACATGTGCCAGGGTTTTATCAGTGGTATGCCATCTTCTGATACCTGACTTGACTGGAGCCTAAATTTCATGGGGGTGGGGTTTGTAATAGAGTGTGGGAGTTCTCACATATTTTTAAAGTGCCAATCAGTTACACACCAGAGCAAGGTTAGTTTTGCTGTGTAACTGATTGCCACTTTAAAAATACATAAGAACTTGGCTGAAGTGCCGCAGTTCCTGGTTCTCGCACCCTATTACATTCCGCCCCAGGTGTTGACACATGGGTTTCCAGTTGGGTTACAACCACTTTCTCAATACCCTTCCCTAGAAACAGAAGTTTAAAACTGCTCCGTAGATCGGGGGTAGGGAGCCGCTGAGTGTAAAGCCATTTGTGGCGCACGGCTTCCTGCAAGATGTAGTTTTCTCACACTGTGCAGTGTATTCAATGTACAGTGTGAGAAAACGACATCTCCCATGATGTAGTGCGCGGCAGATGGCTAACCTCTGTGTGCGCCGCCGGTCCTGCTTCCTCGCTATCTGGAACAAAGGACTGCCGCCACAGAGCATCCCCCCTCCGCGGCTGCGGCGGTTGTAGCTGCCACTGTCCCACCAGCCCCTCCACTAATCAGGGAGCTGGGTTACACTGTGCGTGCGGCAGCTGTAGATACCGCCAGCTGCTGCTGCTACTGCCGTCCCTCCGGCTTCCCCTCTAACCGGGGAGCTGATGACCACAAAGACACGAATGCTAGCCGCAGCCAATTGCACTTAAATGAGAGCCGGACAGTACTCACCACCGGAGTCGCAGCTGTAGTGGTGGGTGGCAGTGGGCTACGGGGAGCCTCCAGCGCAGCCCTCACAAAGCTGGCTGTGAGGTTACCCAGCTTTGGAGAGAGAGGAAGCTCTGCTGGCTGTTGGTTGGAGGAATGGCTGTGCTGCGAATTTAGGACCTGGACCAGTGGTGGTGAGTGCATATACTGGGGCATTAAGTGTGTCTGTCATTACTGGGGGCAGTGTGTGTAAGCAGCTATTACTGTGGCCATTATTTGTAAGACCACACCTACTTTACTAGGAGAGCACGAGCATTGGGGAGGAAGGGGGCACTTAAAAAATGGCCCGCGAATGATGTTGAAAAATCCAAATGGCCCTTGGCAGGAAAAAGGTTCCCCACCCCTGCTGTAGATTGGGATTAAAGAAGTTCTTTTTTTTTTTTGTTAGAAGAGTACTGACAAGTGTTTCTTTATTGGATCAGGAAAAATGACCACAGAGTGCTGTACTATTTGGGCAAATATTGGACAAATTACATCAAAGCACCTTATAAGAAGTGCAAAGGGGGGGGGGGGGGGGGGGGGTAAAGAGATAGCTCAGGAAGTGAGGAATAAGTAGCCAGGTGTGCAGGATTGGTTGAAGCTTGGCCTTGCAGGATGTCAGCAGACAGAGCAGGTGTGCAGGATTGGCCGAAGGCTTGACCTAGCAGGATATTAGCAGCCAGACCCAGTGTGCAGGAGTGACCAAAGCTTTTCCTTGCAGGATGTTAGCAAACAGACCAGGTATGCAGGATTGACCGAAGCTAGGCCTTGCAGGACGTTAGCAGACAGACCTGGTGTGCAGGATTGGCAGTAGCTTGGCCTTGCGGGACGTCAGCAGACAGAGCAGGTGTACAGGATTGACCAAACCTTGGCATTGCAGGATGTTAGCTGACAGACCAGGTGTGCAGGATGTTAGCTGACAGACTGGGGCCCCCTACTTATCCTCCAGCGGTAGGAGCAGCGGGTGCTATCTGCGGCAGCTTTGATGTCCCGTGTGCGGTAGAGGGTGTTCTATCTTCCGCACAGCATGTAGGACCTGGAGCAGTCATTTCTGCTAATTACTCGTTTACTGCACAGATGGGGCGGGAGGAAGAACACTAAACTGTAGAAGGGGGCATTGGACTGAATGAAGGGGCCCTGGCAAATGACTTCCAGGTTGGTAGGGGGTGTTTAATATGTAGGGGAGGGGTGGATAGTGGAGTGGGCTGAATATTATCATTTTCTGGTGGGAGGGCAGCTTGCTTGACTGCAGATATCTCCAGTTCCAGGAAATAGATTTCTTAGCTTTTAATGGGGTAAAACACTAGAGAGTCTCACCTTTCAGGAGGTACTGGGGACTTGGGGATCTGCGTTCAGGAGCCAGAGCAATCCTCAGACGAAAATATAAAACTACATACCAGGCGTGTGGAGCTGGAGCAAAGACCAGCTGCTGGAAGGCTGATATCTCTGGTTCTGGGCATAGTAGAGACAAGCTGCCAGTGTCGAAATAAAGGGGAGAGTCACAGCTTTTGGAGTATTCCCTCAGAAAAACTCTACTTCAAACAGAACCCAAGATATCTGGCTGGGAAAATAAATTAACAGGCTCGGATTGGGACCACTGCTTTGAAGTCAGATATTTCCAGTTCCCCAGGGCCGATTTTCAAAAACCTGGTACCCCTGGAAAGAGGAGACCCTCAGCTATCAGCCTAGGGCCCTTATACTCCTGGGGCCCTTGGGCAAGAGCCCATAGGAAAAGACAGCCCTGATAATATACCACACCCGTGAATGCAATGTCCTGTCATGTTTGGGGCACTCTATATTGACTTGAGCAATGTTTTTTCGAAGGGGTGGTCTTCTGTTTGCCGGCGGTCGGGCTCCCGGCGCTCAGTATACCGGCGCCGGGAGCCCGACAGCCGGAATACCGACAATTATTTTCCCTCGTGGGGGTCCACGACCCCCATAGAGGGAGAATAAAATAGTGTGGCGCGCGTAGCGCGCCACCGTGCCCGTAGCGTGGCGAGCGCAGCGAGCCCGCAAGGGGCTCATTTGCGCTCGCCAAGCTGTCGGTAAGCCGGCGGTCGGGCTCCCGGCGCCGGGATGCTGGTCGCCGGGAGCCCGACCGCCGGCCAGCCGTAGTGAACCCTTTTCGAAGTACATGTTCTGAATTCTATGAAGTTTGGTGCACATCTGTTCTTGTGATTCTAATGCAAACGCCTTTTAACACTAATCAGAATTGCCCCTTTTTGGTCATTGTAGCCGCCTGGAGGGATGTTGTAAACTCACTTTATAAAGCAGTTTTCTAATATAATGAAAAATAATAGAGTCATAAGAGTAACACATTTTTGGGTATTTCATCAATACTGTTTTATTGCAGGATAAATTGTAAGAGGTGCGGCGGTGCGCGTGGTGGTGCCTGCTGCCGTGCAGGTGTAGTTTCGGTATTTACCAGGCGCCACTCTCTCTCACCTTCAGGTACCGGAACCTTCAACGGACCTGGCAATCTTCAGTCGGATCCGGACACGGCGATTCCCTCTCGGAGCTGACCAAAGACCGAGCTGAGCAGAAAACAGTCTACCTTAAGGGGGGTATCAACCCTTCTTCCACCGGAAGAGGGGATACCCCAGGGGTGACAGCGACCTTCACCGGTTGGGTGAAAGGTCATCACTGGCACAAAGCCTCAGCCACCCAGATTTCGCACTCTCGCGCGTAGTGTGATGAAGGGGATTCTCACGTCCGTGAGCAATCCCTATTCCGGCGCTCAGGGACAGACAAGGGACAAACGCACACAGATGCTACTCACCGTCAGTTCCGCACTGCGAACGTCTTCTTCTCTTACAGGTCCCTGTAAGGAGGCAAACAAACAAGCAAACAGCCGTGCAGGGCCTAACTCTAGCCTAGTGTCACACCCCTATACTAACTACAACGGCAGAGCCCTCAAACTAGCTCTGTGGGTGTGGTGCAACAAAACTAAACACACTTAACAAGCTCACACTTTACCCCGCACGGTAACAACATACATCACGATACACAGTGCAAGCAACTACCACGGTGCTGTCCCTTTAGGTACCCGACTCAGAACACCCGGTAGTGGGGGCCGCACAGCTCACCCACCTCCCATACTCTCTTCTCAGGGGCTCAGGTCAAGCGGACCTGCCTACCTAACACCTCAGGGTGAGTTGGGCCTAGTGCCCAGTGCCACCTCTATTCACTTTGGGGAAACCGCTTATTTATTGGGCCTAGCGCCCCCTATTTGCACACGGACCCGAGGCCCGACCTTACCCACGGCCTAGTGCCCGCCTAACTCATCCCTCGTTGGGTGACCTGGGCCTGGTGCCCAGGGTCACCTTATGTTAACCTAATTGCCCAAAATACACTAGGGCCTAATGCCCTCTAATGCCCCACAGGCCTATTGCCTGATGTGCCCCCGGGCCTAATGCCCGCCTACTGCGCCATTTAGGCGGCTTGGGCCTAACGCCCAAACCACCGACTCAGATGATGATCCGCAAACTCCTATCTGCGCAACAGGCCTAGTGCCTGAACTGTGCCCCCGGGCCTATTGCCCGTCCCTGATGGTCTAGGGAGGAAAAGGGGAGGGGGTGAGCCTAGCCTCACGGAGGCCTCACCTGATCCAGGGATCTCCGGCGCCCTCTTCTGCCGCTGACCCGTCCTGGCCAGCGGCGCCGCCTCCGCTCCTCAGCGTCCAGCCGCCGCTGGACATCTTCCTCCTGCAGGCCGACGTCTTCTGGCCTCTTCAGCGGCCACCGGAGCTCCTCTTCACACGGCTGTCTTCTCCTCCTTGCGGCGTCTTCTCCTGCGCTCTTCCGCGCGCGCGGTCTCTTCGGCTCCCGCCCGGCGTCTGACGTCAGACGCCGGGGGCGGGGCCTGTGACGCGGCGATTGGCTCGCGGACGGCGCCGGATTTCAAATCCTGTCACCGCTGTAAATCCGGTGCAGGGAAAAGTCTAATCCCTGCACCGGACACCCGCCGCCGTAACGATGTGCCCTGTAGAACAGGGCACATCTCCACAAAATCACCCAAGTATTTGCATTGTTCCATGTATTCTGCAATACTTCTATTAGCCTTGCCACGTTAAATTATTCATTGCAGAAGCCTGAAAATAATAATGGAGACAATCATTTCTAATTATCTTGTCTCTGTAAAGTCTTTCTTACCCTACAGTCATACGTCAACACCTAATCCCCAGAATGGATAGAGGAAGATTTGAGGGTCAGACAAGGGTAAGGTTGGAGCCACAAATTATTGATCGATGCAACATGATTTATAATTGTTACGTATCTGCTGAATTTAACAAGGTGGTTGCAAATCTACAATCAATATCTTGACACTGCACATACCGCATATATTTCAGAGAATTATGGCAGGACACTTCAAGGTGAGTTTAGGCATTTAAAACACCTTGAATTTGGAAGAACCCTACTTGCAGATTTTATATATAATTGAAATAACTGTTAACTGTCAGGAGCCCATGCAATTAATGTTGCCATCAAACCTGTCTATATACAGTATAGTGGACAAGTACTGCCATCTGGTGGCAATAAACAGCACATCAAAACGGCTTATCACATTTAAAATACACAAGTGATGCAAATATATTATTTCACTTTATTTATATAAAGGCTAAAGCCAGCATACTTTGCCAGCATACTTTACATCACTGGGAATTGGAATACATAAATAAAACAGGACTGGATATTAACATAGAGACAATGAAGTAAGGGGACCCGGCTTCAAGCAATTTAAGTTTGATACATGAAGTGCCAGAGTTTGCATATTTGTCCACCAGATTGCAATTGCATAAAGTGTTTAGTGGGGTTATGTGAATCCAGTCGCATAGTAATATAAATTAGGAGGACAAAGGGTGTAGAGAAGTGGTAATTGGGTTTGGAAATTTGTTGAGCTTGTCTCAGTAGCAGGGCCAACTTAACGTATAGGCACACTGGGTAACTGCCCAGGGCCCCACGATTCCAGGGACCTTTGAGCAGGGGCAGGCTGTACTGGGGGCATCTGCCATTTGGGTTGGTACCTCTGGAGCTTCTTGGGAGACAGAGAATGCTACCCAGTCGCTCTGTTTGTGAATTACACACAATCAGAGCAGCCAGGCAGCATTCTCAAAATGCCTTCCAGCCTGCAGCCAGACAGTGAATGGCTGTCAGTATGCTGATTGGTGGATAGCTGAAGCTATCAAAACAATCAAAGTGCTGACAGCCATTCACTAAACGGAAGCATGTGGAGAGACAGCGCAGGACCCCAGGAGGGGCATGATATGATTTTTTTAAAAATTGATTCCCATTATTGGATGTGTTGGGGCCCGGGGCCCAGTGCCCTGTATTTTCAGGATACATGCTAGAGCAGGGGTAGCCAACTCTGGTCCTCGAGAGCTACCAACAGTTAATGTTTTCCCGGTCTCCTCACAGAATCACAAGTTAAGTAATTAGCTCCACCTGTGGTTCTTTTAAAATGTGTCAGTGAGTAATGACTGCACCTGTGCACCTGCTAGTTGAGCTGGAAAACATGAACTGTTGGTAACTCTCGAGGACCAGGGTTGGCTACCACTGTGCTAGAGGAAAGGATAGAATTACACAGCGTGGGTTCAGCCTGAATAGAGGGGGTCATTCCGAGTTGATCGCACGTAGCAACTTTTTGCTGCCCATGTGATCAACTAGACGCCGCCTATGGATGAGTGTATTTCTGCATAGCAGGGCTGCGAACGCTTGTGCAGCACTGCTATGCAAAAAAAAGTTTCCTGTAAAAGAAGACCAGGGTAAGAGTTACTTACCTTGTGCGATCGATCCAGCGATGCAGGTCCCGGAATTGACGTCAGACATCCGCCCTCCAAACGCCTGGACACGCCTGCGTTGGACTCACCACTCCCCGAAAACGGTGAGTTGCCGCCCGGATCCTCCTTCCTCCTGTCAATCTTCTTGCGGTCGCCGCTGTGATCGCTTTCTTAGCTAGGTGCGTCGCCAGGCAATGACGCACCTGCGCAATGTGGCCACTGCGCATGCGCAGTTCCGACCCGATCGATGGCTGCGAAGAAGCGCAGCATGCAGTCGGGTCAGAATGACCCCCATAGTCCTATAGGAAGGAATTGGAGATAGTAATTAGTGAGAATAAGGGGCACTGATATTCAGCACAGAGGACCGATCACATTGGGAAATATTTTGGGAAGTGAAAAGATGTACAGTATGCTGGGGTAGCTTGTTAATGACTTTGGTAATGGAGGAGATGTATCAAACCTTCAATAAAGAGATAAAGTGGAGACGTTGCCCATAGCAAAGAATCAGCTTTTCACTATCATTTATCTAGCACAGTTTATAAAATGACTGAAGATTGATTTTCATGGGCAATTTCTATGCTTTATCTCTCTCAAAGGTTTGATACATCTACCTCCTGTGTATGTTAAATAGAAGTGTTGTTTTATATTGGATTCTGTAAAGTACAGATAAACAATGTAAGGACCCGCAGAACAGCAGCAGCAGAATATTTGGCAAATCTACAGTTGTGTTCAACATGGATTGTAGTGGTGAATGTCTGGGTAAGCGGGAGGCCAGTAAGGTAGGATGTTATGGATGTTTTCATGTAAATGTGTCCCATGTACTGTAGGTAGTAAGCAGTGAGGTGGAAAGTAGTAAAAATTAATAGAACTGACTTTGTAGGTATAAGGAGTCGTTATGCGGAAGATAGGTTGACACCATATAGTTGATATGCATACGGTCAACATTACCAAAAGGTCGACATATTCAAATAGTCAACATGACAATGGTCGACACGGCATATGTTTTTAAAAAATTTTATTTCTTCCATTTACTTAACTTTTTCATACTTTACCATCCATGTGGACTACGATTGGGAATAGTAACCTGTGCCAAGTGCAGCAGTAGTGGAGCGAGAGGACGCGGTGCACTAATTGGGGTTCCACATGCTGTAATGTAAAATTTGCCACAAATAAAAAAGCTCATGTCGACCTTTTCATGCGTAGACTATTTCTGTGTCAACCTTTTGACCCTGTCGACCTTTTGACGATGTTGACTTTGTGCAGGTTGACCATTTGGTGTCGACCTTTTGAGCGTCAACCTATTATACTATAACCTAATGAGTCTCTGTGAAAAACAATTAGACTGGTAGAGGATAGAGGAGTGCAAAGTGGTGAAGGAGAGGTTGCAGTTGATCAACTGATAATCAAAAAGAATGGTTTAAGAAATTAAACTTTGAGATCCTCTCACTTCATTATAGAATAATCTGAAATTCATGCTGGTTCAAAACCGCTTTTTTTTTTTTAATGGAAAAGACATAACATATTCTCCCTCAGAAAGTAAACTTGGTGTTGCTATAACTCATCTTTTATGGTGCAAACCCGGGCCTGGTGATGAAGTTTCTTCCTGACATTTGTGTAGACCTAGTTGGTGCTCTCAGAATCCTTTAAGTTGTAGTAAAGTTGGATAAGTACCTATACAAGAATGTTCTGTAGCTCCTTTTCTCTTGCTACTTTAAGCTGGTATTTTGCATGAAGGGCATGGATATTTATCAGTGGAAAAGGTTATACTACGGAGTCTTTACTGTACCGGGCAAGAGTCTATTACAGTTTATGCAAACTGGCTAAACCTTCCCATGCCTGCAGTAATGGTAGTGCAGTTCACTATGGCAGGCATGTCCAAACTGCGGCCCTCCAGCTGTTGTGAAACTACATATCCCAGCATGCCCTGACGCAGTTTTGCTGTCAGAGCATGCTAAAGCTGTGTCAGGGCATGCTGGGATGTGTAGTTTCTCAACAGCTGGAGGGCCGCAGTTTGGACATGCCTGCACTATGGAGCAGATCAAATGCTTCAGACCGCTTATCCTTGAAAGTTCTACTAAGAAATCTAGCAGTATGATTATGTTTGTCTAGCGGAAACTATGTAACTGCTTAGTTTATGGTCATGTGTAACCATCTCTAAATAAAAATGTTTGCTGACCTGGAGTATACACTGTTGAAGAGGCTGGTCTGCGCTCTATAAAACCAGCTAGTGTTCTGTTAGAGGGTGAAGCGTGTCACTGGGGAATTACAGACCTCTTTAGAAGTTTCCTCGGGCTCTTCTGATGTGGGAGTCTACCTTTCTGTCACTGCTTCAGGATCTGGGTGCTAGCAGGGAAGGAGTACTCTGACTCGTCTCCTCAGTGACAGCTGACCAGCCCGCCTTGGTCACACCCCCATTATCTGTCACTCACAACACTGGAAACTCACTAAAATATGCCTCTGGACAGCAGCAGACAGCCAGGACTTGAAGTACCACCATCAGCTGCACTTCACTCACTGATCACCTCCCAAATCAGGGTAATCTGCTCAGATTAAGGTCCCCGTAGCAGCACAGCTCTGTTCTCCAAAACAACACCCTGTTCTATCAGAGATGGGAGAGTTCCTGCTGCAAATTCACAGTGCAGTATTAGAGTCTTTGCTGGCTGGACCACCTCACTTCTACCTTGTGGGAGGGGTGTTACATTTTATCATCATAGACTTAATAAATATTTACATATGTTCACACACTTACATCCCTAGCCTTAGTGGGGTACCACATACATATCCGCTGATGACCTACCGTTCATCGCTTGGACAACTGTATATCTGTCTAGTCAAGTGTGTACCCAGCTTACCTCTTCCAGTCTATGTTGGAGGTTGTGTTGTCACAAGGGTACCCAGCAGTATATATTTTGGACCTGCAAAACTCACAGGTTTCTGTGCTGAAATTAATGTGTCTGTCGCAAATTTCCTTTCTCACTTCTCCACTATTCACACTGCTTCCTAAGCAAACCTCCCCCCCTTCCCCCGCCCCCCTCACATCTCAGGTTACTTAGAAAGGGCAGGAAATCCATGCTGGTGGAGCCAATGAATCTGTGTCAGAGGATGCAGCCAATGGTTTCAGCCCACCTAGAAAAAGGTGTTTTCTGAAACATTGCCCGTCATTGCCTCCAAACGCCAGAAGCATGTCAATCATGCTGCGGTGTTTGGGGGGGGACACTCACAGTGCAGCTTCTGCGAGATGTGTGTAAACATCAGGTGTATGTTCTTCTCTGAATGAGGCCCACAGTTCAGTATAACCTTGGATATGATCCACAAAATATCTAATGGTCTCTCTATCCTGTGAATTCCCTTAACTCTCCACTGGTATGTTTTCCTCCTGGTTATTTTGATCTATACTTCCTGACACTTTCTGCAAAATAACAAATTAGCTCCCAGGGTTCTACCAGAGTTATAGGCACAGCTGTCCAATGCTTCCTAGCAGCACGTCTTTTGTGCAAAACCCACACAGCACTTGATCCTACGTGAATTCAAAACCTTGTGATAAGTCTCATGCTATCAGATTGGTCTAGTCACTAAATAATTAAATGAGTCACAGTCCAAGGAAAGCAAACAGTACATTTTCTGTTACACACTATTTTCTAGTGTTAGAGCTTATAAGTGTAGTGTTGTACTACAAGGTCTATTGCTATCTGCAATACATTGCATCTGTACAAGCCTACCGTCTGAGACACTAAATCACAAGGTGTAAGGACAATTGTTGTTTAAACTCATTTTTGTGTATGATGTTTTCAACTATTCATGCACCATGTAGTTCAGACATGCCATTCACTCTGGAAGGGAGCAGCCAGGTCAGCTCTGTAAGGAGCGTGGTGGGCGATCTGATGCCGTATGGGGGTGTGACATTTTGGCCCCACCCCGACTACATAATGCCAAGGTTACCGGCATTACTAGGCAGGGGGCGGGGCCACGATGATGCAATTCATGTCACCAGACTCCCCGGACTGCGACAGCTGCGCTTAGTAATGCGGTGGGCTGTGGCAGGCTGTAGACGGGTAGCGGGCAGATGGCGCCTGGCCGGAAGACTTGCCAATCTTCCAGGAGGTCGGCAGCACAACACGATTTTTGGGAGCTCGCAAGTGCACCAATTGGCACCTGTTTTGAATTTCTGCAGCCCTGTTTCACGAGCTTGAATCTCTTCGGATGCAAGCTTGTCTGCGCTGTACCATGGCTGAACCACCATCAAGCTATCTTCCACCAGACCAGCGGAAACCGCACACTGGTGAGAGACCCCTGCTTCCTCCCCCTCAGCTGTACCCCTGCACACACCTCCAAACAAGACGTGTTCTCTTTTAGGAGTTGTAGCTCTTCACAACCCCAGGGGATGACTCAGGAAACCCCACCCTGACTCCCTATAAATGACTGAAATCATTGGCATCACTAGGAATGTGCAGAAAACACACTCAAAGGGGTGAAACCAAAATGCCAGCTCCTATCACAGTGTAGGAGCCGGCGGTGTGGCCAGACCAGTCCCCACAGAGTAATGAAAATGGGGACGGGCCATGAGGCCATTCCCCTTCCCACATGACCACGCTCCCTTCCCACAAGGCCATGCTCCAATTTGGCACTGTAGGCTTTCAGCACACCAGGTGTCACTGACCCCAGTGACGTCTCTGCTGAACAGAAACTTAAAGGCCCATAAGCAGATAAACAGAGGATAATGGTTAATTATTGTAGCCCTGATTCAGAGATGACGCTATTGCAGCTGCGACTGTTTTTTTTTTCTGTATTGTGAATGTGCCTCTTTGCTAATGCAGCAGCTGAAGGAATCATACAGAGACACCTACCGGCAGTGGTTCTAATCCGCCACTTTACATATTAAGACACACCATCGCCCATACATTGGTTGCACCATCAAATATTGCAGCAGCCCTATGGAGGCGCAGAATGTCTGAACATGGCTACCAAAACTGCAGAAAAAGGCACAGTTGTTCGCCCTGACACACCTGCAAGATGCCCACATTATGGTAAACCATCCCACTGTTACCATGAATGCCCACTGAAATTATCTGTTGCTGCGTCCAAATTAATTTTGAATCCACCAGCGGTAACCATCAGGACACATGTGCAGTGCGTCTCAGACGCGCATGCAGACTTAAAATACAGTGTATTGCTCACTTGTGTCCATCATCAACACTGCCCCACCTCTGAATCAGGTCTCTGACAGGGATAAAGTGGCTAAGATCAATGTAACCATGAAATGTAAAAAAATATAAAATAACATTGTTATAAACTTATTGCAAAAGATCAACTGATTAGTACAGTAAGTAGTACAGTGAAAATGTAATTTAATAATGAATACTTGCCTATATTTAATACTAGTGTTTGCCCACAGAAAGATGCTTAAGGCTACTAATTCGTGTGCAAGCCACGTAAAGTTGCCCATGGGAGAAGCAGCTGGTCCTGAAATCTACGCCTGCAGCCCTAAGCGTTTGCCCCTACAACTTATTGATCGTCATAGCAAAGCAGGCACTTACAGGAACCTGAAGGTGCTTATACGGAAAAGGAAAATTGTTGTGGATAAGGGGTATACGTGGTATAAATACAGTAAGTGCCGCTGTCAGGAGGGGACTGTCAAGACTGGTGTCGTGGGGCTGACAGCAAGGTGGGCCCATTCCCTACATGCGGCAGCAGCCTCCGGCAGTGCCTGCTTTGCGGAGGCAGTCGGATGCAGTTTTCTTGCTGCATCACGGGCACACACAGTCGTGCTTGGGTAGGCAGTGGGGGTAATGCCCTGAAGTCTCCAGGTGCAGGCAATGGACAGGCAGTCAGGGCAGGAGGATCTTGTCAAGATCGTGGACTGCAGGACTGCAGCACAGGAGCGTGACTGTTGTGGACGGAGCCTCAGGTTAATCTGCGACAGCTCCCAGAATCCTGTCATATATGGGGGTAAGTGTCTTCCCTCATGTACCTGGCTGGCCAATGTTTAGGTGGGAGATCCAAGAAATAGGGAAACCCTTTGTTCTTTAACTGTTGGCAGGGCCGGCAACAGAAATCTTGGGGCCCTATACAGTGATATCTCTGGGGCCCCTTTAGATTATTTATATATATATATATATATATATATATATATATATATTTATTAAAGCGCAGCAGATTTTGGTGTGGTATATAATAATCTGTTAATAAATAAATATATACATTTTTTTATATAAATATATAAATATGGATATTTTTAGAGATGACCGGGTTCGGTTCTCTGGACTTTGTCTTCCGAGTTCGGTTCCGAGCCCGGCTCTGGTTTTCCCGCCTGACTCGGAAACCTGAACGTGGTAAAACTTCATCATCCCGCTGTCGGATTCTCGCGGGATTTGGATTCCATATAAGGAGCCACGCGTCGCGGCCATTTTCACTCCAGTCTCAGAGAGTGTATTGAGAGGACGTGTCCTCTGTGTTCAGTGTCTGTGTGGGGGCGGGAAAGTGGGGTGGCGAGTCTTGTGCTGTGTTGTGCTGCTCAGTCCAGTCCAGTGTAGTCACAGTGTTGGTGTCATCTGCTGCCATATATCCAGTGTAGCTGTATAAAGTGGTGCTGTGTTGTGCTGTCCAGTCCAGTATAGTCAGTGTATTGTGCTGCATCAGTCCAGCCAGTCACAGTGTTGGTGTCCTCTGTTGCCATATATCCATTGTAGCTGTATAAAGTGGTGTTTTGTTGTGCTGCATCAGACCAGTGGTAGTGTCCTGTCATCAGTCATTCCAGTGACGAGGCAGTCACAGTGGTATACACTGCTGCTATATGTCCACTGCTGCCGTATAATAATTATAACAACAACAACCACAAGTCCCTTACAGTGTTGTTGTGTTGTGCTGCATCAGACCAGAGGTAGTGTCCTGTCCATCAGTCATTCAAGTGACGATATACGCTGCTGCTATATGTCCACTGCTGACGTATAATAATAATTATAACAACAACCACAAGTCCCTTACAGTGTTGTTGTGTTGTGCTGCATCAGACCAATGGTCATGTCCTGTCCATCAGTCATTCAAGTGACGATATACGCTGCTGCTATATGTCCACTGCTGACGTATAGTAATAATAACAACAGCCACAAGTCCCTTACAGTGTTGTTGTGTTGTGCTGCATCAGACCAGTGGTAGTGTCCTGTCCATCAGTCATTCCAGTCATTCCTGTGCCGCATATTGTCTTATATAACTCCCAAAGAATAATGGAGAACAAAAATACATTTTGAGGATAAAATAGGGAAAGATCAAGAAGAACCACTTCCTCCTAGTGCTGAAGCTGCTGCCACTAGCCATGACATAGACGATGAAATGTCATCAATGTCGTCTGCCAAGGCCGATGCCCAATGTGATAGTAGAGGGCATGTAAAATCCAAAAAGCCAAAGTTCAGTAAAAAGACCCCAAAAAATAAATTTAAATGGTCTGAGGAGAAACGTAAACTTGCCAATATGACATTTACGACACGGAGTGGCAAGGAACGGCTGAGGCCCTGGCCTATGTTCATGGCTAGTGGTTCAGCTTCACATGACAATGGAAGCCCTCATCCTCCCGCTAGAAAAATGAAAAGAGTTAAGCTGGAAAGAGCACAGAAGATGTGTTCTGAGATGGTATCACAAATCCCCAAGGAGAGTCCAAGTGTGTCGGCGGTTGCGATGCCTGACCTTCCCAACACTGGACGGGAAGAGGTGGCTCCTTCCACCATTTGCACGCCCCCTGCAAGTGCTGGAAGGAGCACCCACAGTCCAGTTCCTGATATTCAAATTGAAGATGTCACTGTTGAAGTACACCAGGATGAGGATATGGGTGTTGCTGGCGCTGAGGAAGAAGTTGACGATGAGGATTCTGATGGTGATGTGGTTTGTTTAAGTCAAGCACCTGTTGTCCTTGGGACGAAGAAGCCCATTGTGATGCCTGGGCAAACTACCAAAAAAGCCACCTCTTCGGTGTGGAATTATTTCTCCACAAATCCGGACAACAGGTGTCAAGCCATCTGTTGCCTCTGTCAATCTGTAATAAGTAGGGGTAAGGATGTTAACGTCACCTGCTGCGCATTCATCAGAAGTCAGTGTCAAGTTGTGAAACTTTGGGTAAGAGCGTACGCAGTCCACTGACACCTAAATACCTTCTTCCTCCTGTACCCAAGCTCCTGCAAGCCACACCACCAACTCCCTCAACGTCAACTTCCTCCTTAGTCAGGAACGTCACTAGTCCTGCAGGCCATGTCACTGTCAAGACTGAGGAGTCCTCTCCTAACCGGGATTCCTCCGGAGGATCCTTGAGTGGTACGCCTACTGCCTCCGCTGCTGTTGTTGCTGCTGGGAGTCAATCGTCATCCCAGAGGGGAAGTCGGAAGACCACTTGTACTACTTCCAGTAAAAAACTGACTGTCTAACAGTCCTTTGTGAGGAAGATGAAATATGACAGCAGTCATCCTTTTGCCAAGCGGATAACTGAGGCCTTGACAGCTATGTTGGTGTTAGACGTGCGTCCGGTATCCACCATTAGTTCAGTGGGACTTAGAGAATTGTTTGAGGTACTGTGTCCCTGGTATCAAATCCTATCTAGGTTCCACTTCTCTAGGCAGGCGATACCGAGAATGTACACAGACGTCAGAAAAAGAGTCACCAGTGTCCTACAAAATGCGGTTGTATCCAGTGTCCACTTAACCACGGATATGTGGACAAGTGGAACAGGGCAGACTAAGGACTATATGACTAACAGCCCACTGGGTAGATGTATGGCCTCCCGCAGCAACAACAGCAGCGGCACCAGTAGCAGCATCTCGCAAATGCCAACTCGTTCCTAGGCAGGCTACGCTATTTATCACCGCTTTCCATAAGAGGCACACAGCTGACAACCTCTTACGAAAACTGTAGAACATCATCGCAGAATGGCTTACCCCAATTGGACTCTCCTGGGGATTTGTGATATCGGACAATGCCACCAATATTGGGCGTGCATTACATCTGGGCAAATTCCAGCATGTCCCAAGTTTTGCACATACAATTAATTTGGTGGTGCAGAATTTTTTGAAAAATGACAGGGGTGTGCAGGAGATGCTGTCGGTGGCCCGAAAAATGGTTGTCACAATCCGGGTATCTGGACGCCATTACTTGCCTTTTAGATGCCTTCTGAGGCTGGCTCAGCGTCCCAGGGCCGGATCTCATCTGTGTTCCTGATGTCCACATTCTGCATATCCCTCCTGTCACTCTGAGACGCTGTCACAGCGGCGCCATGTTTGAATCTAGCATGGCGTCTCCCGTCCTCCGCGGCCGCCGCTCCTGTGTTACAGTATGCAGGTTGTCAGAGTGGTGCCCCATGCCTGCCGCGGCCTCCGCTGTCATCCATGTGTCTCAGTGTGCAGTTGTCAGTTTGGCGTCTCCTGTCCTCCGCGGCCGGCGCCGCCATTGCTGTCATGGTTCCACATGGTTTTCCAAACCAGCTTTCCCTCCAAATACTAACATGGGCGCAGCCATGTTTGTTCCAGTCACATGTTCAGTCTCCACCAATCTGCTGCACAGTGAACCTGCATGATTGGCCAGCCAATGCCTGCCCTGCAGCAGGTATAAGTATCCTGTGCCTGAACCAGGAAATGGTCAGTGCGTTGAATGTCAAACCTTGTTCCAGTGTCTCTCTCCTGTGGTTATTTCTCCAGGTTCCAGCTCCTGTCTCCAGCATCCACTACGAGACCCGCACCTGCCGTGCAGCCTGACTCTGCAGCCCTCCGTGGCTATTCCAGCTTCCAGCTACTACCCATCTGCTTCCAGCGGTCAGCTTTCAGCAGTATTCACTTTCTTCAAAGTACCGGTGTTACTCCAGCGGATCCCTACTTACCAGCAGTATCCACTACCACCGGTAACCTCTTCACTACTCTCCTGTTTTCCACGCTCCCTAGCATCTTACAGTATCTACTCAGTGTCTTCATCACCTGTCTGGTTCCATCCAGCATCCACTCCGTGTCTTCATCACCTGGTTGATTCCATTCAGCATCCACTCCGTGTCTCTACCACCTGGCTGGTTCCATCCAGTATCTACAACAGTCTGTTCAAGTTACCAACTACATCTATACCTCCACTGGCGTGTTCCTCGGCTATCTTCACTACTACAGCCAGGCCTGGTAAGGTTAATCCATCAAGGGACTTTAACATCCATTCCTCAACCTACCAGTGCTCTGTGATACCTCTCATGGTTATAAGTGATCCAGGAACTGTATTATATGCCACTTGCTTTTATCAACTGTGAATACTGTTGTTTATACACGGAGTCTGTTAATAAAACCTTTTATTGACTTTTAACCTGGTTGTCATGGTCACACCTTCGGGTAATCTTTTACACTTACATGTCCAGGGGTCTGATTAAACCTTCCAGGTTTAATTTCATTCCAGCCCCTACAACTGAGGCTTCCTCCTGTCAGCCAAAACCCTCAGTTGTGACAGTAAGCACTGACCATATAAATCCAGTCGGAGACCAGGATCAAGCGGCCAGGCCGATGCCAGAACTGGCAGCCAGACTCGAACATCAGGAGGCTGCACAAGGCCACATCATCCGCTGTCTCCAGGATCTCTCTACCCGACTGGATGGGATTCAAACGACCCTCCGTGGACCTGGCACGTCCGGTGCGTCCACAACAGTGACACCAGCTGTAACCCTACCCACCTTACCCATTTCTACTCCACGTCTTCATCTTCCAACGCCAGCAAAATTTGACGGATCTCCAAGATTCTGCAGGGGATTTCTCAACCAGTGTGAAATCCATTTTGAGCTACAACCTGGCAATTTCCCCAGTGACCGTACTAAAATTGCCTATATTATTTCTCTTCTCAGTGGCTCAGCCCTTGACTGGGCATCACCTTTATGGGAGAAGTCTGATACCCTGTTGTCTTCCTATACTGATTTTATAGCTACATTCAGGCGCATCTTCGACGAGCCAGGCCGGGTAACCTCTGCATCATCTGAGATTCTCCGTTTACGCCAGGGAACACGTGCTGTGGGACAGTATCTCATACAGTTCAAAATCCTGGCATCCGAACTGGCATGGAACGACGAGGCCCTGTATGCTGCATTCTGGCATGGCTTATCAGAACGCATCAAGGATGAATTAGCTACCAGAGACTTGCCTTCTAAGTTGGATGAGCTAATTTCACTATGCACAAAGGTAGATCTTCGTTTTAGAGAAAGAGCAACTGAGCGAGGAAGATCATCTTTTCCAAAGTCTTCTGCTCCTCCTCGTCGTCAACCGTCTCCATCCAAAGATGAGCCCATGCAAATTGGCCGTTCCCGTCTATCTCCCGCTGAGCGCCGAAGACGTCTTTCTGAGTCTCTCTGTCTCTACTGTGTGTTAGGTTCCTGGTGCTCAGAACAAGGGAGATGTTATGAAGTGAGTCCAGAGCACCAGGACGTAATGCTGGGAAAGGGGAATGGAAAGGGAATAGCCCCTGGCGCCCTATCTCCGTTGTCTCGGCCGTGCTGTCAGTACACACTCTTGCGAGACTATGGTTGCTTGAGCCATGGCAGCCGCGTTTGAAGGGCGGATTACGTCTGCCCAACTTCGATGCCCCCTCAGGTCTTAATGAGAGACAAAGAGTTAACCGAGACAGGGTGATAACAAGGGGCCCTCTAACTAAACAACAAGGCCAGGGGCTACTAACAAACCTAAAACCAAAGTATGTGCGGCTTGCCGCCAAAGGAAAAGAACAACAAAGGAAATGCTGACCACACGCTGACACAATACTTTTGTGTACCGGCGGTGACAGCATAAGCAGAACCCTCTGCAAAACACCAGTGACAGAGATAATAACGGAATACAGCGGCCTAGGCCAACGGACGCGGCAGAGCCGCTACTCACGGAACCGGTACGAATACTGGCAAACGGACAGGAACCCCCAATGCTGCCGACACAGACTCTCAGAACTGGAGGACAGGCAGAATCCCAAACGACAGACCGGTGGACACCAAGAAGCCAGAAACTCGACCAGGCATAGGCAAAGCCACAGGACTTCTGGACAGGAACGCTTCACGGCAGGACACGGGATCAGACACAGGAATCGACACAGGGACTGACACAGGAGTCGACACAGGAAGCAGCTAAACAGACACTGCTAGACTGGAGCTCAGGAACTGGCAGGAACAAGCTCAGAACTCAAGCAGACTGGAAACTTAGAAATATCACCAGCGTCTGTGAATTGCACTCAGCCAGCATATAACAGAGAGGCCTAATTAATAATGTCATGAAGCTGCCCTGTTGCATGACTCCAAACTGACAAGATGCAATTAGCAGCCAGGTGAGGCTGAACACATGGGAACAGACTGCAATTACACAGACTGACCACTGACAGCAAACAATAATCCTCTAAACCAGAGCAAAGGGAAATCCTGGCCTGCAAGAGAACTATAAACATAAAATAAGAATGAACCACTACCTGTGGTTCATAACAGTATCCTCTCCTTAAGGGAGAGCTCCAAGCACCCCATGACACCCACAGGGAACATAAACAGAAGTATAACATAAAATACCTAACCGACATGCAAAACAGGAAAGAGCCACAGCCGTGGCTCATAACAGTACCCCCCCCCCCTTGAGGAGGGGTCAAAGGACCCCAAAATACAGACTATCCAAAACAAGGGATACAAAAAAAAAACCTGACACACTGGTCTAACAGACAAGAAAACAGAAACAAGCTGTAACAACAGCTTGTAACAGTGCCCTCCCCTTGACGGTGGCCACTGGACACAAGACAAGGAAAAAAAAATCTTTTTTTTTTTTTTAAATCAAGGCAAGAGTCAAAAATTATTTATTTTTCTTCTTCTTCTTTTTACAAAGCTCTTTAGGTCTGACCAAGGTAATACCCCAAACATTGTCTGAACTGATGGTACCACCCAGCAAGGCTGCGTTCAAATCAGAGATAGGTTTCTTACCCTTGGGAGCTGAACTTTCAGGCAAAGTACTCCTATTAGAAGAAGAAGACAGAAAAGCACATCCTGCAGTCAAAACAACGGGCTGAGACTCTTGTGCCGAGTTTACAGTATTTGGTGGACTCTCAGCAGACAAGACGGGTGACTTAGAGGAACCTGAACCAATTTCTTTGGAACCATATCTTTTAATAATTGCATCACTGAATGCTGGGGGATCCTGAAGAATGGGATCTTCAGCTTTCATTAGGCTGGTTGCCCACTCAAAAGGCTCTCCTCTAAAAGAATAAATCAGATAGAGCACAAGGTTCTCTGAAGTGATGCCCAGAAATGGTCTAGACAACATAATAATGTAATAGTGTTTGTAAAGCGCCAGAAATTGGGCTAAGTCCCCATCAAAGATTATGGATGTTGAGATATCAACAGAGTCAGGATCTGTTTCCTTCCCATCTGACTGACTGGAGTGCTTTGCTAGGACCTGGTCACTATTGACCTTACTCGAGGCTGAGACTCTCTGAACCCCACCCGGGGCAGTGACTTTCTGAACCCCACCCGGGGCAGTGACTTTCTGAACCCCACCCGGGGCAGTGACTTTCTGAACCCCACCCGGGGCAGTGACCTTCTGAACCCCACCCGGGGCAGTGACTATCTGAACCCCACCCGGGGCAGTGACTTTCTGAATCCCACCCGGGGCAGTGGCCTTCGGGAACCCCGCTGGGGCAGTGGCCTCATATTCTTTTACTGGGACCGAGCCGTCTGCCTCCCCCACTGGGACCGAGCCATCGGCCTCCCTCACTGGGACCGAGCCATCGGCCTCCCTTACTGGGACTGAGCCATTGGCCTCCCTCTCTGAGTCGATAATTATCGAAACTTCTCCCGGGACTATGACTTCCGGGACTTTTGCTGAAGCTATAACCTTCAGAACCTCCACAAATGCTATGCCTCTTAAGTTCTTTCCTGGGGAAGCGACCTCTAGACCCTTCTTTGAGGCTGCGTCTCTCGAGACCCCACTTGGGGATATTACTTCAAAGATCCCTTCTGGGGTTTTGCTTCTCGAGTTCCCTTCTAGAACTATGGTTTTAGATACCCTTTCTGGGGTTGCGCTCTTCAAGTCCCTACCTGGGGTAACAGCTTCAGAGACCCCTACTGGTATGGAAACCGGAGCTATAATATTTGATGTCCCTCTATAAGCTAGAGCATCGGGCACCGCTCCAGCGCTCTGGGCATCGGGCACCATTCCAGCACTCTGGGCATTGGGCACCGCACCAAGATCCTGAGCATCGGGCACCTCTCCAGGACCCTGGGCAACGGGCACCACTCCAGGACCCTGGGCAATGGGCACCACTCCAGGACCCTGGGCAACGGGCACCACTCCAGGACCCTGGGCAACGGGCACCACTCCAGGACCCTGGGCAACGGGCACCACTCCAGGACCCTGGGCAACGGGCACCACTTCAGGACCCTGGGCATCGGGCACCACTCCAGGAACCTGGGCATCGGGCACCACTCCAGGAACCTGGGCATCGGGCACCACTCCAGGGGCTTGCAACTCTGCTTCAACAGGAACCTCAAGAGAGGAGAGAAACATTCTCTTTTGATTCCTGAATCTATAATGGGGCTCCCTTGCCCAAGGACCCCAATTATAGGACAGATAGCTTTTTAGTGTGGGTTGTGTGACAAGTACCTCTGCCACAGTAGAGACAGGAGTAGGTCTTGTATCCTGACTCAACTTGGCCAGAGGGCAAGACTCGTCACCACACTTTGGCTTGTGCAACTCACAGGTCTGCAGATAGTGGCCTAAACCCTCACAATATAGGCATAAGTTTAAGTTTCTGCGATGCAGACGCTCCTCTTCTGAGAGCCTGGGCTGCAGAAAACTTTTAAACCTTTTCTCTTCAATTAAACCAGAGAATTCTCTTGTCACCATACTGTGAACAAGAGTCTCTTTAGAGATAGATGTACTCTCAACGACTTCTGGCAAGATGAGCAAGATTTTAGTCAGAAGGTTTTGCAGTTGCTTTAAGGATTGCTGCAAAACTTCTAGTCGCTCTGGTCTCAAAGCACTGAAAACAGAGTTCAGGGCTGAGAGAGATGCCTGCAGGGCTTGCATAGTAGACATAGGAGGATCTAAAACTAGACAAGGCAAGACTAGACAAGGCAAGGCAAGACTAGACAAGGCAAGACTAGACAAGGCAAGACTAGACAAGGCAAGACTAGACAAAACAAGACTGTTTTTTTTTTTTTTTTTTAAACACCGGACTGGATTTTTTTTTAAACACCGGACTGGATTCTAAACACCGGACTGGATTCTAAACACCGGACTGGATTCTAAACACCGGACTGGATTTTTTTTTAAACACCGGACTGGATTCTAAACACCGGACTGGATTCTAAACACCGGACTGGATTCTAAACACCGGACTGGATTCTAGACTAGACACTGGACTGGGCCAAAAAAGAAAAAAGTTTTATTTCTTTTTTGTGGTATGGCTGGTGATAATGTTAGGTTCCTGGTGCTCAGAACAAGGGAGATGTTATGAAGTGAGTCCAGAGCACCAGGACGTAATGCTGGGAAAGGGGAATCTCCGTTGTCTCGCCCGTGCTGTCAGTACACTCTTGCGAGACTATGGTTGCTTGAGCCCATGGCAGCCGCGTTTGAAGGGCGGATTACGTCTGCCCAACTTTGATGCCCCCTCAGGTCTTAATGAGAGACAGAGTGAACCGAGACAGGGTGATAACAAGGGGCCCTCTAACTAAACAACAAGGCCAGGGGCTACTAACAAACCTAAAACCAAAGTATGTGCGGCTTGCCGCCAAAGGAAAAGAACAACAAAGGAAATGCTGACCACACGCCGACACAATACTTTTGTGTACCGGCGGTGACAGCATAATCAGACCCCTCTGCAAAACACCAGTGACAGAAATAATAACGGAATACAGCGGCCTAGGCCGACGGACGCGGCAGAGCCGCTACTCACGGAACCGGTACGAATACTGGCAAACGGACAGGAACCCCCAATGCTGCCGACACAGACTCTCAGAACTGGAGGACAGGCAGAATCCCAAACGACAGACCGGTGGACACCAAGAAGCCAGAAACTCGACCAGGCATAGGCAAAGCCACAGGACTTCTGGACAGGAATGCTTCACGGCAGGACATGGGATCAGACACAGGAATCGACACAGGGACTGACACAGGAGTCGACACAGGAAGCAGCTAAACAGATACTGCTAGACTGGAGCTCAGGAACTGGCAGGAACAAGCTCAGAACTCAAGCAGACTGGAAACTTAGAAATATCACCAGCGTCTGTGAATTGCACTCAGCCAGCATATAACAGAGAGGCCTAATTAATAATATCATGCAGCTGCCCTGTTGCATGACTCCAAACTGACAAGATGCAATTAGCAGCCAGGTGAGGCTGAACACATGGGAACAGACTGCAATTACACAGACTGACCACTGACAGCAAACAATAATCCTCTAAACCAGAGCAAATGGAAATCCTGGCCTGCAAGAGAACTATAAACATAAAATAAGAATGAACCACTACCTGTGGTTCATAACAGTATCCTCTCCTTAAGGGAGAGCTCCAAGCACCCCATGACATCCACGGGGAACATAAACAGAAGTATAACATAAAATACCTAACCGACATGCAAAACAGGAATGAGCCACAGCCGTGGCTCATAACACTGTGCAGCTCCGTCTCACACTATCAATGCCTGTCCCAAACGTCCGGGAAACTCCAAATCCTAGCTCGCCAAGGAGAGGGCCGGCTAGGAGTAATAATCTCCTCTCCATCTCCTCATGATTGTAATCTCCCAGTCTCGCTTCAAATTGCTCAACGTTATAGGAACGTCATTGCCCTCCTTGATTCCGGAGCAGCTAGGAATTTCATAACCGAAGCTTATGTTAAACGGTGGTCCCTACCCACCGAGAGACGTCCTACGTCTATTTCCTTGACTGCCGTGGATGGCAGTAAGATTTTTGACGCAGTTATTTCTTTAAGGACTCTACCAGTTCGTCTGAGAGTAGGAGTTCTTCATTTAGAATTTATTTCCTTTTTAGTGATTCCAAGAGCCACACATCCAGTGGTTTTGGGCCTTCCATGGCTCCGTCTTCACAATCCATCGATTGACTGGACGACTACGCAGATACTAGCATGGGGTCCCTCCTGTGCTGAGACCTGTTTGTCCAAAGTGATTCCTGTTTGTTCTTCCTCCCCCAGGTCATCTTATGTTCCACCTCCTCCATATCAAGACTACACAGATGTGTTCAGTAAAGCCTCCGCTGATATCCTTCCTCCTCATAGAGAATGGGACTGTCCAATTGATCTCATCCCAGGGAAGGTTCTACCTCGAGGCCGAACTTATCCGTTGTCCCTTCCAGAGACGCATTCCATGGAGGAGTACATCAAAGAGAACCTGGCGAAGGGTTTCATTCGACCTTCCTTCTCCAGCTGGCGCAGGCTTCTTTTTCGTTAAAAAGAAGGACGGTGGCCTGCGGCCGTGCATCGACTACAGAGGTTTGAACGACATTACCGTTAAGAACCGTTATCCTTTACCCTTGATTACAGAGCTCTTCGATAGAGTTAGCGGAGCAACCATCTTTACAAAGTTGGATTTGAGGGGTGCCTACAATCTCATCCGGATCCGTGAGGGTGACGAGTGGAAGACCGCCTTTAACACCCGGGATGGACACTATGAGTACCTCGTCATGCCCTTCGGATTGAGCAACGCCCCAGCTGTCTTCCAGCATTTCGTAAATGAAATCTTCAGAGACATCCTGTACCGCCATGTCGTAGTTTATCTAGATGATATCCTTATCTTTGCCAATAATCTAGAGGAACATCGCTTCTGGGTAAAGGAGGTTCTGTCCCGTCTCCGTGTCAATCATCTCTATTGCAAATTAGAGAAATGTGTTTTTGAAGTCAAATCCATTCCGTTTCTAGGTTACATTGTGTCCGGTTCCGGACTAGAGATGGATCCTGAGAAACTACAAGCAATTCAGAATTGGCCGATTCCCCTAACCCTCAAAGAGGTCCAGAGGTTCTTAGGGTTCGCCAATTACTACAGAAAGTTTATACGAGACTTTTACACCATTGTAGCGCCTATCACTGCTTTTACCAAGAAGGGTGCTAACCCGTCCAAGTGGTCTGAAGAAGTTACGCAAGCTTTTTATCTATTAAAGCAACGCTTCATCTCTGCACCAGTTCTGAAACAGCCCGACATCGACTCTCCTTTCATCCTTGAGGTAGATGCCTCCTCCGTTGGAGTAGGAGCGGTGTTATCCCAAAGGGCTAAAGATGGTCATCTACATCCTTGCAGTTTCTTCTCCCGGAAGTTCTCCCCAGCTGAGCGCAACTATGCCATTGGCGACCAGGAGTTGCTAGCCATCAAGCTCGCTCTAGAAGAATGGAGATATCTGTTAGAGGGAGCTTCTCATTCAGTCACTATCCTTACCGACCACAAAAAATCTTTTATATCTGAAAGGCGCACGATGTCTTAACCCTCGTCAAGCCAGATGGGCACTTTTCTTTTCCAGGTTCGACTTTAAACTCCAGTTTTGTCCGGGTTCTCAGAATCGCAAGGCCGATGGCCTTTCCCGCTCATGGGAGCAAGAAAATGAGTCAGAGTCTTTGGACAAGCATCCTATTATTAATCCGTTGGCATTCTCCACGGTAGGGATGGACTCTACGCCTCCACCAGGGAAAAGTTTTGTGAAGCCGGTGTTAAGGAAGAAGCTCATGCATTGGGCCCATGCCTCCCGTTTTGCCGGACATACAGGCATCCAGAAAACCCTTGAGTTTATCTCTAGGTCCTATTGGTGGCCAACTCTGAAGAAGGACGTCATGGAATTTATTGCCTCCTGCCCAAAGTGTGCCCAACACAAAGTCTCCCGTCAGTCGCCTGCTGGGCAACTGGTTCCATTATCTGTTCCCCCGTCGACCGTGGACCCATTTGTCGATGGACTTCGTTACAGATCTGCCCATGTGCAACAAGTTTAATACCATCTGGTTGGTAGTTGACCGGTTTACCAAGATGGCACATTTCATACCTCTCACCGGTCTTCCGTCAGCTTCCAAGCTGGCTCAAGTGTTTTTTCAAGAGATCTTCCGACTCCACGGTCTTCCTGAAGTGATCATCTCCGATCGTGGTGTACAATTTGTAGCCAAGTTTTGGCGAAGTTTATGTCAAGCCCTCCAAGTCAAGTTAAAGTTTTCCACAGCTTATCATCCTCAGACCAATGGTCAAACCGAGAGGGTGAATCAGGACTTGGAGGCCTTCCTCCGCATTTATGTGTCTTCCTCTCAAGATGACTGGGTTCAACTCCTTCCTTGGGCTGAGTTCAGCCACAACAATCAATACCATTCCTCATCTTCTTCAACACCATTCTTCATCAACTATGGATTCCACCCTAAAGTTCCAGAATTCCAACCGCTTCCTGCAACTTCAGTTCCAGCAGTGGATGTCACCTTGCGTCAGTTTTCTAATAACTGGAAGAGTGTGCGTGCGGCCCTGCTCAAAGCCTCGTTCAGGTACAAGAAGTTTGCTGATAGGAAGCATAGAGCAGTTCCTGCTCTCAAGGTGGGTGATCGTGTGTGGTTGTCCACGAAGAATTTGAGGTTGAGAGTTCCCAGCATGAAATTTGCACCTCGTTACATCGGTCCTTTCAAAATTGAACAAGTCATCAATCCTGTTGCCTACAAACTCCAGTTACCTCCCTTCCTAAAGATACCCAGGACATTCCATGTGTCCCTGTTGAAACCGCTGATTCTGAATCTGTTTCATTCTGCACTTCCTCCAGCTCCGAAAGTCCAAACTCAACGGGGAGTTGAGTATGAAGTGGCCAAGATTCTGGACTCACGTTTCCGTTACGGTCAATTGCAGTATCTTATTGATTGGAAGGGCTATGGTCCTGAAGAACGCTCTTGGACCAATGCTTCGGATGTCCATGCTCCAGCTTTGGTCCGGAATTTCCACTCTAAGTTTCCTCAAAAGCCGAAGAAGTGTCCTGGGGCCACTCCTAAAGGGGGGGTGGGGTGCTGTCACGATCCGGGTATCTGGACGCCATTACTTGCCTTTTAGATGCCTTCTGAGGCTGGCTCAGCGTCCCAGGGCCGGATCTCATCTGTGTTCCTGATGTCCACATTCTGCATATACCTCCTGTCACTCTGAGACGCTGTCACAGCGGTGCCATGTTTGAATCTAGCATGGCGTCTCCCGTCCTCCGCGGCCTCCGCCGCCGCTCCTGTGTTACAGTATGCAGGTTGTCATCCATGTGTCTCAGTGTGCAGTTGTCAGTTTGGCGTCTCCTGTCCTCCGCGGCCGGCGCCGCCATTGCTGTCATGGTTTCACATGGTTTTCCAAACCAGCTTTCCCTCCAAGTACTAACATGGGCGCAGCCATGTTTGTTCCAGTCACATGTTCAGTCTCCACCAATCTGCTGCACAGTGAACCTGCATGATTGGCCAGCCAATGCATGCCCTGCACCAGGTATAAGTATCCTGTGCCTGAACCAGGAAATGGTCAGTGCTTTGAATGTCAAACCTTGTTCCAGTGTCTCTCTCCTGTGGTTGTTTCTCCAGGTTCCAGCTCCTGTCTCCAGCATCCACTACGAGACCCGCACCTGCCTACCATCCTGCGGTGCAGCCTGACTCTGCAGCCCTCCGTGGCTATTCCAGCTTCCAGCTACTACCCATCTGCTTCCAGCGGTCAGCTTTCAGCAGTATTCACTTTCTTCAAAGTACCGGTGTTACTCCAGCGGATCCCTACTTACCAGCAGTATCCACTACCACCGGTAACCTCTTCACTACTCTCCTGTTTTCCACGCTCCCTAGCATCTTACAGTATCTACTCCGTGTCTTCATCACCTGTCTGCTTCCATCCAGCATCCACTCCGTGTCTTCATGACCTGTCTGGTTCCATCCAGCATCCACTCCGTGTCTTCATCACCTGGTTGATTCCATTCAGCATCCACTCCGTGTCTCTACCACCTGGCTGGTTCCCTCCACTATCTACAACAGTCTGTTCAAGTTACCGACTACATCTATACCTCCACTGGCGTGTTCCTCGGCTATCTTCACTTCTACAGCCAGGCCTGGTAAGGTTAATCCATCAAGGGACTTTAACATCCATTCCTCAACCTACCAGTGCTCTGTGATACCTCTCATGGTTATAAGTGATCCAGGAACTGTATTATATGCCACTTGCTTTTATCAACTGTGAATACTGTTGTTTATACACGGAGTCTGTTAATAAAACCTTTTATTGACTTTTAACCTGGTTGTCATGGTCACACCTTCGGGTAATCTTTTACACTTACATGTCCAGGGGTCTGATTAAACCTTCCAGGTTTAATTTCATTCCAGCCCCTACAACTGAGGCTTCCTCCTGTCAGCCAAAACCCTCAGTTGTGACAATGGTGGGCCACTTTCGGCATTCTACCACTGTGTGCCGAAGACTGGAGCGCCAGCAAACACTCCTGAACCTGCCCCGCCATCAACTGAAGCAAGAGGTGGTAACGAGGTGGAATTCAAAACTCTATATGCTTCAGAGGATGGAGGAGCAGCAAAAGGCCATTCAAATGTATACATCCACCTATGATATAGGCAAAGGAGGGGTAATGCACCTGACTTAAGCGCAGTGGAGAATGATTTCCATCTTGTGCAAGTTTCTCCAACCCTTTGAAATTGCCACACGTGAAGTCAGTTCAGACACTGCCAGCTTGAGTCAGGTCATTCCCCTCATCAGGCTTTTGCAGAAGAAGCTGGAGAAATTGAAGGAGGAGCTAAGACGGAGCGATTCTTCAAAGTATGTGGGACTTGTGGATGGAGCCCTTCATTCGCTTTGCCAGGATTCAAGGATGGTCAATCTGTTGAAATCAGAGCACTACATTTTGGCCACCGTGCTCGATCCTAGGTTTAAAGCCTACGTTGTATCTCTCTTTCCAGCAGACAGAGGTGGAAAGACCTGCTGGTTAGTAAATTGTCAACTCAAGCGGAACGTGACCCGTCAACAGCTCATCCTTCAATTTCTCCCGCCACTGGGGCTGCAAGGAAAAGGAAAAGATTTCCTAGCCCACCCGCTGGTGGTGATGCAGGGCAGTCAGGAGCAAAAGCTGACATCTGTTCCGGACTGAAGGACCTGCCAATGATTACTGACATGTCTACTGTCACTGCATATGATTCAGTCATCATTGAAGGAATGGTGGATGATTATATGAGTGACAGCATCCAAGTAGGCATGTCAGACAGTCCGTATGTATACTCGCAGGAAAAAGAGGCTATTTGGATGCCCTTGCACAAACTGGCTTTATTTTACCGAAGTTGCCCCCCCTCCAGTGTGTACTCCAAAAGAGTGTTTAGTGCAGCCGGTAACCTAGTCAGCGATCGGCGTAGAAGGTTACTTCCACTAAATGTGGAGAAGATGATGTTCATCAAAATGAATTATAAATTCCTCCGGGAAGACCTTTACCAGCAATTGCCTCCAGAAAGTACACAGGAACCTGTGATGGTGAATTCCAGTGGGGACAAATTAATACTCTGTGAGGAGGTTGTACGCGTGAAAGGAGTGAGGAATCTGAGGATGAGGTGGACATCTTGCCTCTGTAGAGCCAGTTTGTGCAAGGAGAGATTGATTGCTTCTTTTTTGGTGGGGGCCCAAACAAACCAGTCATTTCAGCCACAGTCGTGTGGCAGACCCTGTCGCTGAAATGATTGGTTTGTTAAAGTGTGCATGTCCTGTTTATACAACATAAGGGTGGGTGGGCGGGACCAAGGACAATTCCATCTTGCACCTCTTTTTCTTCTTTGCATCATGTGCTGTTTGGGGACTAGGTTTTTTTGTGTGACATCCTGTCTGTAACTGCATTGCCACGCCTAGATGGGCCAGGTGTTTTTGCCACACACTTGTGTCGCTTAGCTTGGCCATCCAGCTACCTCATTACACCTCTTTTTCTTCTTTGCATCATGTGCTGTTTGGGGACTAGTTTTTGAATAGTGCCATCTTGTCTGCAACTGCAGTGCCACTCCTAGATGGTCCAGGTGTTTGTGCCGCACACTTGTGTCGCTTAGCTTAGTTATACAGCCACCTTGGTGCAACTTTTAGGCCTAAAAAACAATATTGTGATGTGTGAGGTGTTCAGAACAGACTGGAAATGAGTGGAAATGAAGTTATTGAGGTTAATAATACCGTAGGAGAAAAATTACCCCCAAATTCTGTGATTTTAGCTGTTTTTTTTTTTTTTTTTAAATCATCCAGATCCAAAACCAAAACACGAAAGGGTGGTTTTGGCAAAACCAAGCCAAAACCAAAACACAAAAGTGGAATTAGAACCAAAACCAAAACACAAAACACGAAAAGTGCCAGCCGCACATCTCTAGATATTTATCCTTCTTCCCCCAAACACCCTACAGCCTGTGTCTCTCTCTCTCCTTTCTCCCACATACCCCACAGTCTGTGTCATTCCAATGACTCCATGCTGCATTCCCAGCTCCCTTCATCAAACCACTCTTACCCCGGTGACAGACTCACCTGCGCTGCACTCCCCAGTACCCAGACCCAAACACCCCACAGCAGGTACCAAGAAGCCCTCACACCCCACCAGAAGGGCTGGCGCAGGGCAAAGGTATCCTGGCCAGCGAAGCTGCTGCCATGTCCCATAGCTGCCTGCAACAGATGTCCCATAACTGCCTGCAACAGAGCAGGACCCGGGAAGAGTGGGCGCACACTCGTGTGGCACAGTCACTGTGTGTGAGAAGTTCCTGTCACTCTAAGGCTGTGCTTACACCCCCTACAGTTCGCTGCCCTATTTGGACAGGACCGCTCACTTCCATGCCGGGCACTAAGCAGCATATCCTTGGGGCACCTCTAATCCTTGGTGCACCTCTAATCCTTGGGGCCTGGTACAGTTGTCCCCTTTGACCCCACCTGTCGCCGGCCCTGACTGTTGGACATGTCATGTGGCGCACTCTGCAGGCAATGATCCTGGCTTGACCCTCTCTAATTCCAAAAGAGTGTACCTTCTCAAAAAAAAAACAACAACCTTTTTTATGTCGACCTTTTTCCAGTATCAACCTAGTGCTTATCAACCAATAATGGTCAACCTAGTGACTGTCAACCTAGACAGGGTCAACCCAATGTTCCACATCCGTCTTGTCTATAACATTTCCTTTTATAACTCTGTGCAAGCAACACCATATTAACTAATTCTAGCTGGTGTCTAGCTGTTTCCAGTGTGCCTTGCTCATTGCAGTAGCAACAAATAAAATCACATTCCTCAGAGTAAATATACCTTGAAACTGCACACTGGTCTGCTAAAGACACATAACACAATAAGATCATAAAAATAGTCAACATTGACCAGTGTGACTACATGTTGTAAGAACACACTTTAGACTATGCTTCAGATTCTGTCAGACAGAGACATTCAGAGGTGGTAATTTGACTCCATCATTATAGTCGTAAACATTTACTTACTGCTACAATATATTATGGTCTAGGGTATTCTTTAACTGAAGTTTATTTTAAAAAAAAATCATAACCATTTTTTCAACATAAGGATTCATTTTGTGCTCCCCACATGGAGATCTAATGGGACACCAACTACTGTAAGTACCAGTGAACACATTATCTAGATCTATGAGATAGGGGGTCACTAAAGATGAAGAGCATGACTACTTTGCTATGGTGGCTGACCTACTAGTGTCATTGGAGACAATTACATAAACATGGGCCTATATATTCTATCATTTAACCCTGTTTGGCTCGGATTCCTTGCTAACCATGCATTGTAAGACACAGGTGCTCATTCCGAGTTGATCGCTCGCTAGCTGTTTTTAGCAGCCGTGCAAACGCTAAGCCGCCGCCCTCTGGGAGTGTATCTTAGCTTAGCAGAAGTGCAAACGAAAGGATCGCAGAGCGGCTACAAAAATAAATTGTGCAGTTTCAGAGTAGCTCCAGACCTACTCAGTGCTTGCGATAACTGCAGACTGTTCAGTTCCGGATTTGACGTCACAAACACGCCCTGCGTTCGGACAGCCATGCCTGCGTTTTTCCTGGCACACCTGCGTTTTTTCGAACACTCCCTGAAAACGGTCAGATAACACCCAGAAACGCCCTCTTCCTGTCAATCACTCTGCGGCCAGCACTGCGACAGAAAAGCTTCGCTAGACCTTGTGTAAAACTGCATCGGCCATTGTGTAAGAGCATCGCACGTGCGCATTGCGCCGCATACGCATGCGCCGAAGTGCTGTTTTTTTGCTTCATCGCTGCGCAGCGAACATTTTCTGCTAGCGATCAACTCGGAATGACCACCACAGACACTGACATTGGCAGGCACTCCAAGAAAACGGGGCATCACACCCCCATTTTCAGGAACACTGCCCGGCCCCACCTCCTTTCCATCCCCAAATGACTGCAGTCGGCTTATGGGGCACTGCATGCAACTTATACTCACTTGAAATATGTAAAATTATTATTTAGAAAATTCAGAAGGAGAAAAAAAATGTCTGCTTTGTTGTTGCAATAAGAGTATTATTCTAAAATAGACATACCTGGGATGCGGCCAACATCCCGCCGGACGGAATCCGGTGGTCGGAAAACAGACACTGGAATCCCGACCGGCACAATCCCGACATATTCTCCCTCTGTGGGTGTCCACGACACCCATAAAGGGAGAATAAATTAGTGTGCAGAGCGTAGCGAGGCACTGTGCCCCCAGCGTGGTGAGCGCAGCAAGCCCGCAAGGGGCTGCGTTGCACTCGCCCCCCTGTCGGGATTGTGCTGGTCGGGATTCCGATGTTGGTATTCCGACCGCCGGGACCCCGCCAGCGGGATTTCGTACTGATCCCACATACCTAAGTGATATTGGAATTAAGGCTTAGAAAACAGTTTATATCATTCCAGGATATAGCATAAGTCCTGTTCCACAACTCCATATCACAATATCCAACATATTATAGAGTTCCATCTAACAGAGTGAGAGTCCGCAGTATACTGTATACTGTATATACAGTAGATGAAGTGAGTCTCCAATAATTAACATATCTGTTAAAAATCCACAGAATGGTTAAATGGCATGAACATGACAACATAAGGCTTATAAATCAAAGCATTCATGTGGCTGTTCAATATATGTATGTCTTTTACAGTTTTGCATTTTAGTGAATCCAACTGATCAGAGCTGGTATCTGATTTCAAAAGAATTTCTTGTAATAATAGTTTTACAATCAGAAAATAATATGTGATTATTAATGCAGCATTCTGTGGTTATAAGAATGGACATTACTTGAAAGCCCATTGTGCACACATGAAACAAACATCTGGTTCCCGTATTTAATTCATGTAAATGCGGTGTGCTGTTCTTGCTGATTTGAAAACTTCTATTAAAATGTCTCATTTTGCAGTCTCATAATTGGTGTGTTTGACAGCTTAATAATTATCAAACACCTTAGACAGTTAATATAGTACGTTTTCGAAGTAAAAAAATTCCAGCAGGTTGCCGAATACCAAAAACGGTCACCATGGAAATGGTAATTAGTAAGAGCCTACAAAACAAGTTGAACAAGGAATCTGATAAAATGTAAATTTGGAGAAGAATATAGACAGAGATAATGGGGTCTATTCATTAAGCAGTGAAAAGAGTGGAGAAATTAGCCAGTGGAGAAGTTACCCATGGCAACCAATCAGCTTTTAAGTAACATTTGTCAAGTGCATTCTATAAAATTATTCGTAGCAGCTAATTGGTTGCCATGGGCAACTTCTCCAATGGCTCACTTCTTCACTTCACTTTTTACTGCTTCATGAATAGACCCCTATGGCTCTTAATGTATATTTGGTGCTCTATGAATATATTTCACATGCAGAGTCAATCCAATGAGGCTCTGATGTGACAAACTCATACTTGCCTACTCTCCCAGAAGCTGCGGGAAGCTCCCGTTTTTTGGGGGTAGCCCCCAACCCCCTGTTAATTCAATTAACTTACAGGAAGGAAAAGCAATACCTTATGTCTGAAACCCCTATGAAATGCGTACACGTTGCGTAAGCACGCCATCACGCTGTAAGCACAAAGTAGCTACACGTGTGGCGGAAACACTTTATAACCCCTAACAGGAAAGGAAATGCGACACCAATTGTATATGTAATGTTGAGGTCCAACCCAGCAACAAATATTTACTTAAAAGGGGGTTACAACAGAAATACAATAATACATGAGAAGAAGCTACAACCAATGGATACATACATTTGTTCGCCTGCGCACCCGGTTCCGGTCCTCAGTCAATCTGGATAGATGACCTCCAGAGAATAGACTGAGCCCGGCCAGGAGGCTTGGTTTTTATACAATGGTCCAAAGCATGAAACAAAGGAAACTGTAATCTCTTCATCCATAGGTTAAAGGGCTGGTCATTTACAGTACATGAGGGGTCATAGGTTGGTTTGAATTGGTGGGCGATGCCTGGTCTAGGTGCACTTGCAGATGTACTCCACTGTATTCCCTCCGAATATCAAGAGTACAGTATAATATACAGTGTAATATTTATATTGTACTCCTGCGCATAGCGTGCTACTTTCTGCAAACTGCCATCGGAATATTGCCCTTGAAATACTGTACAACTGGATACCAAACACTACCTCCTAACCTAATTCTGTCCCCTCATATCCTGTAAAGTTGAATATCTCTATTGTTCCCTTTCCAAAGCAAATGTAACTTGCTGGTGTGGTGTGTGTGGGCTACGTGTAAATTATGTACTATGTGGATTAAATATGAGTTATGTCTTTGTGGCTTTTCCATGCGAATGCGTATGCTACCATATTTACTCATACCACGCGTTAATACGCAGTACCTCGTGAGCCAATATACGCAACGTGCGGGTATGCGCACGCACGGCAGAACAAGCACGCGCATGGAGGCCACTCTATGTGGTGTTTGCACGTGATGCATGTGGCTATAATATTTTCGATTTCGACAGTCCACCCTTTGGCAGTCAACAATAACTGCCACATATAACTAATAAAACTGAAAATATTACATATACATTATATACAAAATTCAGGTGATCGGGGGAGAGTTGTAGGTGGGAAATGTATAACCTAGTGGGATAGGAAAAGCATGTATGTATGAATTCATGTCTGAGGGGCATGTATCATCGTGCCGTATATGTTCTAAGTAAGCTTCGAGGTATTGCGAAGTATACATTAAATCCTTCTCATCCCGTATTAAGGGTCTGTACATGGGCAAACAAACACTACCGAGCTCTTTCTAGGCAAAGGCCATTAGTCCTCACCTTTCCGGCTTCTTATACCAACAAATGGGGAACACATTTATCTGATGATACATGTGGGGGAGGCGTATGTGTATGCTTTTATGTGTGGATAACATTTATTGACTATGTGTGCCATTAACTGAAGATTGCAGAGATGAGGGTAAGACACATAAAAATACATTTACACAAATTTGGGTATGTTGAAGTCTTTTCCGTTTGGATGTCTCTGAGTAGAGGGGAAAACAGAAAAATGGTGAAAGAAACAGGCCATGAAATTCATTTGCAATCCTTATCAAAACACTGTTTCTACGGATGGGTCATAAATCAAATCTGCCGCTGTTACAACACCCTCGCTCCTTAGACTCATCAAATTTGTCCTGTGTTTGCGCCACGTCTCGCAATTACATTTTACACCCACTCTCCTAATCCAGAAAACCATTTGAGTGGGTTCAACCATGAGGCCCAGACGGTCAATTCATTACCGACAGCCGTCAAGGTAAGGTTGTGCTTCCATCGGAACTCCCACTTCAACTGCAAGATCTAATCCATCTTTTGATCGATGATCTCCGTTGAGTCTTCAGTACTGTTCGTAATATACGTACAGCACTTCACACCATATTGAATTGCCAGAGTAACACAGTACCCACCTGTCACAGCCGTGACATAATTCAGGACCATTCTATGCTGGACCAGTTCCTTCTTGTAGGCTTGTAACTCCCTGACCGTATACCTGAAGGTGTCATCATACATCTCAGTAATATTATCTATCAAGTTCGCCAGCGCATGGATGTACCTATAATTTATAATTCCTCTAGCAGTACGGGTGGCGTCTAATGCGAGATGAATTGAATCCCGGTGGATTCATGGATCAAATCAGAGGCTGCGTGCTCTGTCCTATCTATGAGGTGTCTTTTGACAATGTGTTCACCATGTGTGTGTGTGTGTGTATAAGGAGTTTGAGCGTTGCGGTGAATATCTTTCATTTTGTCATGTGAAATGGTCATAACCTCTGGTAGTACTCTGCCAATATAACACAACCCTTCAGAGCTCGGAGTAAGCCACTTGTACGCTTTCCTTCCACATATGAAGCAGGCATCATCTGGAAGAACATAAGGGACAAAATGCAACAACACCATATCACATACCTTCCTTATAATGAAACCGGTCCCCAGTTCTCTCATTTGCTCAGTACAAGTATCAGGCTGGATGATGTGGGGAGGGGGGGGGGCGCGTAAAAAAAGAAAAATGGTACGACAACCGTCCTTGGGTCACGCTCAGGTGCCATCCAACAGTCCTGCCTCTTAGCTTTCCCGGAACAGATTCTCTAGTGATACGAGGTTCTCTTCACCTTTCTCTTTGTCACAAGTTTTCTCCGGGTCAGCAACTTTCTTGCAGTGGGACGAGTGGACCCAAGTCTCTCTCTCGGCGACCTTTAGTGCTGTCGTGCTGGTCAACAAAACTTGATACGGTCCTTCCCACCTGTCAATGAGGCAACCTGAGCGTAGAAAATTTCTAATCATCATATAATCCCCAGGTTCAATGTCATGACAATTACTGTTTGGTAGGTCAGGAATCGCCAGTTTTAGATTCCTTTGCTGGTTTCTCAGTTGCTGGCTCATCCTAACCAAATATTGCACAGTTATTTCGTTATTGCACTTCAAATCATCCTGGGGATCTATCATTACATGGGGTTGTCGTCCAAAAAGAACTTCGAAGGGTGATCAGTTAAGCGGTGACCTGGGAGTGGTTCTGATGCTGTACAACACTAGTGGCAATGCCTCTGGCCACAACATTCCAGTTTCAGCCATCACTTTGCTCAGCTTGTTTTCAATAGAGTTGTTTATTCTCTCCACCTTCGCACTTGCCTGTGGCCGGTATGGAGTATGCAGCTTACAATTAATACCCATCAGTTTGCACATGACCTGAAAGACTTCACCTGTAAAATGGGTATCCCTATCACTTTCACTCATTCTAGGGATACCATACCTACACACAAATTCCTGCACGATTTTCTTTGCAGTGAACACGGCAGTATTTGTGGCAGCGGGGAATGCTTCTACCCAGTTTGAAAAGACATCGGTACATACTAACACATACTTTAAATTCGTACAGGGTGGTAACTGTATGAAGTCGATTTTTATTACCTGGAAAGGTCCGTCTGTAGGAGGGATATGAGATGGCTCCGTTAGTATTGTCTTACCAATATTCTTCCTCAAGCAAGTAAGACATGTCATTGCTTTCTTACCTGCATGAGAAGAGAACCCCGGTGCACTCCAGTAGGCTCTTACCAATTTGCACATACCTTCCTTGCCCAGATGAGTCAGACCGTGTGCCGCCTCAGCTAGGCTCGGGAGATATGCCCTGGGGGCCACTGGTTTACCGTGTCCGTCTGTCCAAAGTCCTGAGGACTCCTGACCATATCCCTTCACCTTCCAGACTGCCCTCTCCTGTAGGGAACACAAATTTTGCATTTCTATTTAACTGTTGTGTATTTGTTGTGTGGGGTAAAACCATCTCTAGAAGAGAGAGAAGAGAAGAGAGATTCAAAAAAATAAAATGTCAGGTTTGCGTTCACCAACAGGCTGTCACACCATCATGCATATCAGTGTCCGTACACAATCTACCTTTACCAGTAATCCCATTCTCCACCCTTTGTGCATGACAAGTCACACTGCAGTAATACTGGTGCCATCATGCTGGTGAGATATACCGGGTTCAGGCAGCACTCTGAAAGACCGTGGTGTATGAACTGTAATCGGTTCCATGTGTTGTACCCTCCTGTAGGTGAACATAAAAGATGAAGAGGAAACTGTGAAGACCAACCACACAGAGGTTGTAAACAGATAAGTTTGTAGAGGTGACGAGGATTTTATCAAAATGACAACTGGATTGGGCACTACGGGGAATTGATTCCCTACTTGGTCTACTCCCTGTAAAATCTATGTTTGCTGTATCACTACTGGGACTATCCCAGCCATCAATCCAGTGTCCTGTCCATCCTAAGTTCATAGGGAACCTGGTATTTTGCGAGATAATTTCCTCTACCTGTGATGGACATGAATCTAGAACAGTGGAATGCAACATTAGTCTTTGTGGGTGTCTAATCATACTTTGTACTTCCTGAGCGGGAGCACACTGTATGTATATCATATTTAACAAAGTCTCTGTTGATTAAGTTAGTCAGGGGTCACCGTTGCTATGAGAAAAAGAAAAAGTTTAGCATCATAGAGGCCCCATCTTAACTTCAGAAGGTTTTGTCAAAGGGTAATGTTGCACTTATCTCGTTTTTCCCATTTGCCGAATTTGTGTTTTCTATGTGGGTTTGAATCCTTACTATATGTCCCTTGGTCCCGTCTATGTGTTTGATAACGTGGCTCGTGTTCTTTGTCTAGGGGTCTATGTTTACTATGTGTCCCATTACTTCTACAGTCCCTGGCAAAATGCCCTTCCTTCCTGCAATGGAAACATGTTATTGACCGTTTCTTACCATCAGGGGTCTGGGGTTTAGGTGGATTGGACATCCCTGCAAGAGCCTGTATACTTACCGTCCTCAACCTCTCCTCTTGCTGTTCTTTACGTTTGGAGATGCTCTTGTGATGCTCAATAGCGCACTCTCTGAGAGTATCTACTGTATCTGTCCGATACCCCAGTGTACTTAGCCATAGTTTGTAAAGCTCTATGGAAATATTCAGATGTCATTTCATTTTCTCTCTGTTTTATGGAGAACATTTTATTCCACTGGACAACAATGGGGAAGTACAATCCTAGTTGTATGTTAATTCATTCCACGTTCTCCTGATTGTGTTTGTCAGTCAGAGGATCGTCTGACTCTATTTTACAATCCGTGATAAATTTTTGGGGGTCAATATTAGGGGGTAGGCACGCTTTCAAAAATGTCCACCAATCTTTGTTTACAGGGTCATGGGCATTACCCAGATCCTTAATATACTTCTGACATCTGGCTAAATGTCTCCGGGGATCGGGGAATTCTGAAATGATTGACCGCAGTTCTGATCTGGTCCACGGGCAATACATTGCATTATTCCTGGTGAGGGTTACTCCCTGGCTATCGGTTCTCCCATTGGGAGTTGCTATTTCCAAGACAGGATGTAACCCGACCATTCCATTCTCACTGTGAGGTGTTACTGGCTCTGCGTAATGAACAGTCCTCACACTTACCGGTGGCTGTGATCTCACCCGTCCCTTCAGTGGGAGACACCGTCACTGTTCTTACTGGTTGGGCTGGGCCCACCTGAGTTTCCTGCAAGGTGGCTGCCTGGGTGAGGGCTGAGGTTAGGCTGGATCCATCATATTCCTATGACCTATGACCTTGGAGAGAACTTAAGACAGCGTACAATATACATGGGTTAGGGTTAATACAATTTACATGAATATTCCTATCATTTTCCGATGTACCATTGGTTGTAGCTGTTCTCTCCCCATCGACATGTGTCGGTGATGGTGTGCTCGCTATCACATTTCTGTCAGGTTTGGAACTGGCTGTGCGAGCCAGCTCCCTTTGCAGATCCCCCTCTTGTTGCCATATATTTAAACAGTCGTTATGTCTGATCCTTTGTTTCCTAGATTTGATAAGACATATTCTAATCCTTACGTTCTGTAGTACCTCGGGTTCAAACTACCCATCCTAGGAAATTATGCTTTATCATCAGCAGTCATACATGCCCATTCGTCACAAAAAGCCTCCGAGTGTGGACCATACTTCCAACACATTATCAACCTTGCTGGCCCCCAGGACCACAGCTCTCCAGCCTGAACCCTGGCTGCCGAATGCCCACCGCTTGTGCAATTGGGTCCCATCATGGACTTTTTGCCTTAAACACAATCCCCAAATGCACAATACGAGTAGACGGTGAAAGTCAACCTAGCACTTTCACTCGCTCCTGCCCACGCTGCCCAGTACTCCGACCCACTCCACCAGTGGAAAGCCCGGTGTACCCAACTTTGGACTCCTATCAGACCCTTCAGCATCGTAATTTCTTTCAGTGGAGGTTCTGTTGGAAAATTTTCCTGAGAGAGAAAGCAGCGAAAACTTCCTTTTCGGTATCTTTCCACTGGAATTTTTATAGGGTGAGAAACAGACTATCGATCACCCTTTCCAATGGATGTCCACCAGGGAGATTTCCTGAAGAAATTAGCGAAAAAAAACCCTTGTTTACACAATCACGTCTGCATATGCTTTCCACAGCGCATATGACACACCTGCACGAAATAACGCAAATAGTATCACGTTGCGCTGCGTATAACACACGGACGTGCGGTCCAATCGCACAGCGTATAGATACTTGTTATCTATCCGCCCTACAATCACTGGAGTCGAATTCACAAGCTGCGCTCCTCAGCCGGAGAGTAACACAAAAACCTTAAACTTCAATTCACAATTCTATACTCTATCACGCTCCTGTGCAAGTTTACTCACTACTTGCATACTTTCTCTATTTATTAACGCAAGGTAGCTGACCTTACGCCACTGAGCCTCTGCTAACTCAAGTGTTTCCGTGGGATCCCGATTTCACCGGGGTTCAATACATCCATACCTACTTTCAACTCACGCTAACACACAATGTTTTTCTGTACAGAAAAATATCACTCCCTTTGTTTGATAGCTTGTTCCAGAGGTATTACAGATTAAACAAAATATTATAATAATCTGCTTTTGAAATCGGATAGTTATATGCTATAGTATAAATATATTCTATCCCGCCTTAAATTGAAACTGCTATTGTGCGGTTATACTTTGTGCTCGCAACTCTATGCAACCTTGCGTAAACACGCGACCATGCGTCACGTGCGCGCTTCTGTACGCTGTCCTCACATACCGTACCACGTGTACAAACGTGCGTTCGCAACTCAATAAACCACACTATCTCGATAAATGTGAGCAACAATCTAGAAATGACTGTAATAACTTATGGCAACAATATGTGAGAATGTATGCAAAGTATCGGTATGCTTTGTGTACGCTTTCGCGCCAGAAAAATTACACATAAATAATAAACGGCTTTTTTTTCTTGTTTCCCTGGGTTACACCAGCACCTCTAAGACTATACAGGACAGATGTGGTCTAATGCAAGGTTACTTAACATGCGTCTCCTCCCTTTGTTGGTAGATCAAAGTCTGTTTATGGCCTGCAAGTCTGTGAGTGTGAGATGAACCGGACAGAGCTCCCAATTGTTAAATTCAATTAACTTACAGGAAGAAAAAGCAATACCTTAAATGCACAACTGTTCAAGCCGCTGCGACCGTTAAGCGTGTGAAACCCCTATGAAATGCATACACCTTACCTTGTTTAAAGCCAATTAATTATCAAGACAGCATGGTTACAATTGGACACAATTAATGCGTACCAGTGGAGATTGTACGGATCTATCTGTGTGAATAGACAATTACTAATTCGAGCTCAGGGCATGGGACTAAACAAAGAGTGCACTATATTGTTTTAATATCCGGATATTATCCTTGATTTTATTTGCTGTTTATATGTGGATTGTAATAAATGTGTGATTTAAACTGACCCTGTTCTTAGCGCTCCCTTGTTTAAATATATTTTGTGAAATGCATACACGTTGCGTAAGCACGCCGTCACACTGTAAGCACAAAGTAGCTACACGTGCGGCGGAATACACTTTATAACCCCTAACAGGAAAGGAAATGCGACACCAATTGTATATGTAATGTTGAGTTCCAACCCAGCAACAAATATTTACTTAAAAGGGGGTTACAACAGAAATACAATAATACAAGAGAAGAAGTTACAACCAATGGATACATACATTTGTTCGCCTGCGCACCCGGTTCCGGTCCTCAGTCAATCTGGATAGATGACCTCCAGAGAATAGACTGAGCTCGGCCAGGAGGCTTGGTTTTTATACAATGGTCCAAAGCATGAAACAAAGGAAACTGTAATCTCTTCATCCATAGATTAAAGGGCTGGTCATTTACAGTACATGAGGGGTCATAGGTCGGTTTGAATAGGTGGGCGATACCTGGTCCAGGTGCACTTGCAGATGTCCTCCACTGGGTTCCCTCCGAATATCAAGAGTACAGTAAATACAGTGTAATATTAATATTGTACTCCTGCGCATATCTATGCGCAGGAGCGTGCTACTTTCTGCAAACTGCCATCGGAATATTGCCCTTGAAATACTGTACAACTGGATACCAAACACCACCTCCTAACCTAATTCTGTCCCCTCATATCCTGTAAAGTTGAATATCTCTATTGTTCCCTTTCCAAAGCAAATGTAACTTGCTGGTGTGGTGTGTGTGGGCTATGTGTAAATTATGTACTATGTGGATTAAATATGAGATATGTCTTTGTGGCTTTTCCATGCAAATGCGTATGCTACTGTATTTACTCATACCACGCGTTAATACGCAGGACCTCGTGAGCCAATATACACAACGTGCGGGTATGCGCACGCACCGCAGAACAAGCATGTGCACGGAGTCCACTGTGTGTGTGGTGTTTGCACGTGATGCATGTGGCTATAATATTTTCGACTTCGACACCCTGGAATAGTAGGCAGGTCTCCAGCATCCTGCTCGCACCCTAGTGATGCGGGCAGGATGGAGAGATAATCTTCTGTATTCATGGGTCCGTGGAGTGGGGAAGGGGATAAAAGATGCAAATTGAGTCATTTTAGCCCCGCCCCCTTCCAGAGAGCCCGCGAATCACGGTGTTTTCTGATGTGGGGGTGGGGCTTGATGATATCACAGCCTGGCTTCGCCCCCCGAAGTCTCCTGCAGCGTCTCCACTCTGGGCTTCTCCCGGAGAGGAGACATTCAAAGTAAGCAAGTATGGACAAACTACCACTGCATGACCAGTTGCCACTGATTTCTGCTGTATCATAGTGCCTAATTCAGATCTGTTCGCAGCAGCAAATTTGATGGCAAATGGGCAAAACCATGTGCACTGCAGAGGGGGCAGATATAACATGTGCAGAGAGAGTTAGATTTTGGAGGGTCATATTGTATCTGTGCAGGGTAAATACTGGCTGCTTTGGTTTTACACTGCAATTTAAATTTCAGTTTGAACACACCCCACTGAAATCTAACTCTCTCTGCACATGTTATATCTGCCTCCCCCCCGCCGTGTACATGGTTTTGCCCATTAGCTAACAAATTTGCCACTGCGATCAGGTCTAAATTAGGCCTTTAGTTTCTTTGATGTCAGATTAGCGATCAAGAAATATAGTATAGAACAATCATTGCCTATACGCTGGGAGTTGGGACACCTTTTGTATAATACATGTATGTAACTATCTCCTATATATTTGCCCAGATCTGTGACCTTGTGATTCATTTGCTAACGCTGGGCGGAGTCACAATGCTGGGCGGAGTCAAGTCACAGATCTGCCCAAATATATAGGAGAGAATAGGAGTACACACTGGCCAAATATATAGGAGAAAATAGGAGAACATTTAAAACAGTACATGGTGATAACAGTACATACATAGTGAGCGCAGGAGAGACAGCAGCAGCAGGTTAAAGCTCTGTATAAGCACCACTCCCAGCCGTCAGCTATTAAACACATGTTAAAGCTCCGTACAAGCACCGCCCCCAGCCGCCAGCTTTTGGACACATGTTAAAGCTCCATACAAGCACCGCCCCCAGCCACCAGCTATTGGACACATGGCTGAGGAGTGCGCTGTGATTGGCCGCCAATGCAACTAGCACCTGGGTCCCCGCTCACACAGGGAGACGCTGGCGGACACTATAATGCCAGGCGCCGGAGAGTGCAGTAAGATGCCTGTGCGCTCCGTCCCCTGGCAGTGAGCCCCGCTTTGTACTCGCCCTCACCCCACGTCCACGCTATATGTAGGGAGTTGGGGATGCTCTGTACCACGGGGGCAGCAGCAGTAGCTACATCCCATCACACCCACGGGTGGCCAATCACAGCGCACCCTTCAGCATGTGTCCAATGGCTGGCGCCTGGAGGAGGTGCTTGTATGTCGCGTTAACATGCTGCTGCTGCTGCTGCCTTTCCTGCGCTCACTATGTATGTACTGTTATTACAATGTACTGTTATGTGTTCTCCTATACTCTCCTATATATTTGCCCAGTGTGTACTCCTATACTCTCCTATATATTTGGTCAGTGTGTTCTATTCTCTCCTATATATTTGGCCAGTGTGTTCTCCTATTCTCTCCTATATATTTGGCCAGTGTGTTCTCCTATTTTCTCCTATGCTTCTCCTATATATTTGGCCAGATCTGTAACTTGACTCCGCCCAGCATTGTGACTCCACCCAGCTTTAGCAATGATTCACAAAGTCACAGATCTGTCCTAATATATAGGAGATACCTACCTGCATCCCACCCACAGCAAACCCACGGCTGCCCCTACACCACCTACGGACCCCCTCGACCATCCACTGCACCCCCTACACCTACACCTCCCCATCTCAATGAAACCCAGCCCCTCACCCACCACCACAGGATCCCCAACACCACCCGCAAGCACACCTACCCCTTACCCACCCGCAATGCTTCCAGAACCCCTCCCAACTCCACGAGAGCCTTGCACCAACCCCTCTCCCACCCCCTCCAACGCTACCCCACCCACATGGCATCCAGACCCCATCCTCCACCCCCAGTCCCGTGCTCCTCCCCCACCCACACCACCTCCCGCCCCCCTCTCCTATCCGCACACACTCCCGGCATCCGCCCCTCCTCCACCCACAGACACCCTCCCCCATACGCGGTCACCCCTGCACCCATTACATTCTGTACATCATGCCCTGCAGCCACTGTTCACACCCACTAAAGGGCCTACGCCCCCTTCACCATCAAACGCACTTTCGTCGTGCACTATGTACCCACTCACACAACTACGTGCAGGGGTTACGGGGGCATAGCCCCTTCCGACGGTGTGAAGAGCGCCCGTAGGGCGCGATGAATCACCTAGTATACAGTATATATCATAAACCCTCTGTTCAGACAATACCACTTAAATAAAAATTACTTTATTCTATGGAGCAGGCATTCAGTCAGGACTAGAGCCTTATTCTCTACTACACAAGCATCTTATGTCTTTCTATTCTGCAATTAAAGATAATATATGATTATGTACCACACTAGTTAAAAGCCCGTCAAAATGACACACAGGAGCTGCCGGGTTTCTGTAAGTCTTGCTGCTGGGAGTCAAGGCCAGGCCCAGTGACAGGTGGGGAGTTTTTAAACTGCCTGCTCCACCTGCCAATTAACTAAAAATCATATTAACAGGACGGACACACCAACCTTCCAAACCCCTCCCCCCGTTAACCTGTCATTTTGTCTGGACCGGCTGATGTCGGGCGCCATGACGCTGCTCTGCCTCAGCCTAGGTCCTGCCCCTTGCCTGTCTCATGCCACCGCTGCATCCAAGATGGTTCCTGTGTGAGGAGTAGTCATGGCTGGAGGACCCAGGTGGACAGAGGCGGGGCCTCACATCCGTTACCCGGTGTCTATAGGCCCCATAATATATAGGGTGTGCAGCAGCAGCCATGGGTGTGCCATAATCCTTTATCCTCTGTATATATATATATATATATATATACTGTATCTATCTATCTATATATATACATATATATATATATATATAAAAATATGTATGTCGTGCTTAGAGGAGGGGTTAAAGAGGGGGGTCGTGGGTGGTTGAGTGGAGGGGGTCAAGTGCAATTGAGTAGGGGGGTCAAGGGCAATTGATATCAGTGTACCGGGCCCCAAGGTTTCTGGTCGGGGCTCTGTCATGCTGAGGGTGTAGCATAAGCATTAAATAAATCTATATATCTATCTATCTATCTATCTATCTATACATATATATATATATATATATATAGAGAGAGAGAGAGAGATGTGCACCGAAAATTTTTCGTGTTTTGTGTTTTGGTTTTGGATTAGTTTCCGCGGCCGTGTTTTGGATTCGGGCGCGTTTTGGCAAAACCTCCCTGAAAATTTTTTGTCGGATTCGGGTGTGTTTTGGATTCGGGTGTTTAAAAAAAAAAAAAAAAAACATAAAACCAGCTTAAATCATAGAATTTGGGGGTAATTTTGATCCTATAGTATTATTAACCTCAATAACCACAATTTCCACTCATTTCCAGTCTATTCTGAATACCTCACACCTCACAATACTATTTTTAGTCCTAAAATTTGCACCAAGGTCGCTTGATGACTAAGCAAAGCGACCCAAGAGGGCGGCACAAACACCTGGCCCATCTAGGAGTGGCACTGCAGTGTCAGACAGGATGGCACTTCAAAAAATTGGCCCCAAACAGCACATGATGCAAAGAAAAGAGAAAAAGAGGTGCACTGTGGTCGCTGGACGGCTAAGCTAAGTGACACAAACACCTCAATATCACAGGAATTATTTGTTCTAATCAATTGTATTATTGGTCCAAATCACTGGAAGAAAATAACAAAATCACTGGAATTATTTGTTCTAATCAATGGTATTATTGGTCCAAATCACTGGAAGAAAATGACAAAATCACTGGAATTATTTGTTCTAATCAATGGTATTATTGGTCCAAATCACTGGAAGAAAATGACAAAATCACTGGAATTATTCGTAAACTTCTGTAGAAAGTTGCTGCTTTCTGATTACAGAAATGAAAGAAATAGGTACTGGCGCCGGCTGGAGTTCAAAAATGTGATGAACGACTCAATAGATAAAATATAAAAAGATACATTTAATAAACATTTATCAAGGAGAGGTTATCCTACCCCTCAAAAGTAAGACATAAGCAATTGCTGAATGATAAAAGTACAATTAGTAGGATCCCACAGGGTTAACCCTTTCAAGTAAAATGTCCAAAGTTCCTGGCTAGGACGCTATTCCACATTTGCCCACAAGTTCAATTAGGTGTAAGGTAATTTACCAGACTGGATTCCAGATAAGTCCCCTAGGTCTCTCTTGCAATTAGGAACCAAATGGCAGATGGGGATGAGTCCAAGTCATATGGAGAACTTGTGTCGGAATTTTATCCAGTGGAGGCTGATGAGTCCAAAGGTTGCCAGGAGGTGGATGAGGGTGCTGATACTTGTGGTCCTACAAACTTAAGCCCAAAGCGTTTCGCTGGTCTGATGAGTACCAGCTTCCTCAGGAGTATAAATCCAATGCCCAGCCAGTAGGCTTTATATACCCTTAGTAATTAGGGATTAGTTGAAAACACCTGTTAACCCTGCTAACGCATATTAATATGCATTTCACAAATCAGATAATCAGTCACAACAGAAGGCAATCATTTCAAAGATATATACTAAAACTGATTTTATTTGTAAAAACGAGTCCTATAAACACTTTAAAAATGTAGAAGTATAATCCTAAACTTGTGTCACGTGATCATAGCCGGTCACGTGGAATAGGGCAACCAATGAGCCCCAGATCTCAAAGTTTGTAAGATCCCGCCCGGGACCACATAACCGAACCCAATCACGTGATCCCGGAAGCACGTTTTGCGGTTCACAGAACCGGATGTATCATAGCGCTCAATGGAGCGCACACGTAAGAATCAGGAAGTGAGTACTGCGTTCCAGAGACTATGGGACGCAGCACTGAGGTTACTAGATCGTATTAGACACATCATTGAACATCGCAAGAAAAAGGAGAATGGGGGACAGATAGCTTAATAAACAGTTGAAAGACATTCACTTTCGTATGTTTTATATTCAAAAGGTACATGTAAAAAATAATAATAATCCATCCATACTTATATAGAAATACTCCAAAAACCTCGGAGGAGCACTCCCATACAGTAAATGGTGGATACTCATTAAATAAGAAAATATATACTAGGTGCATAAACCACATTTTAATTTCATTGCTGGCTCTAATTACACAGTGCTCCAGAACAATCATACATCTGAAACAATGTTAATAGAAGGAATAGAGAAACGATAGAGGAAGTGAGGAATTTTATATATTCACAATCTTCAGCTGTCAGATGGACATTATACATTGTCAAAAAAAGTTAATTAGTATACAGACAGACCACCTATTGCATTCTCTAGATTGGGAGGTTATAGACAAATCTCATACTCCAACAGTCCGATGGTATACCAAAGATATCTTTCATCATGTTACTACGGAATATGGACTACACGTATAATATTAAGTTTCATTATAATTCATTAGGTTACATTTTATTGAATGTATTCCTCTATTTTTATTTATATTTTATTAAGAGTGAGCATCAGGATAGGAAAAAGGAACACACGTTCCCAAGAATGGCAAGAATGGTAAAAGAAAAAATGCCTTTATACATAAGATAGCAGATCTCAATTTAACTCAAGAAAATGATATATATATTCCACAAAGTAGTTCATATAGGTCCTCTAGAGCCCCTAATCTATTTAGGGAGGAAAAAAGGGCACTTAAGAACCTTACACAAGACAACACTCTTGTCATAAAGGAAGCAGACAAGGGTGGGGGTCTTGTGGTTATGAATAAGGTGGACTATATTAGTGAGGCCAACCGACAATTAGGGGATAAAAAATTCTATCGCAATCTGGAGAGAAATCCCACTGAGGCTTTCTTGAAAGAAATTAAAAATTTGTTGGACTCAGTCCTTTTGTCGAGGGTCATATCCAAGGAAGAGTATGGCTTCCTATTACCCCACTTTCCTGTCTCTCCCACTTTTTATTTTCTTCCTAAGATCCACAAGTCCCTCAGCTCACCCCCAGGGAGACCAATTATTTCTGGTATAGGCTCTATTACTTCTAATCTTTCTTTTTATGTGGATTCCTTCCTTCAGTCACGTGTTTCAGCACTGAGGTCTTACCTCAGGGACACCACCGATTTTCTTAATAAAATATCCAATATACAATGGAAAGAAAATTATTACTTTCTAACACTTGACATGCAAGCACTATATACACACATTCCTCATTCTGCAGGACTTGATGTCATCTGCAGAAAACTGTCTTTGGATAGAGACCTCAGTGCTGATCACCAGTCATTTATTCTTCAGGCTATTTCTTTCATCTTATCTCACAATTATTTTTTATTTCTGTCCACTTATTATTTACAATGGGGACGGCCATGGGGACCAGGTTCGCCCCCAGTTACGCTAACCTCTACATGGGTGACCTCGAGGATTCACTTGTGTGGGGGAGCGGCTGGGAGGAGAACCTGGTCTTCTATGGCCGTTATATAGATGACCTTTTTATCATTTGGGATGGGGATCTATCTAGCATTCTTTCTTTTGTTTCTTATCTAAATCATAACACGTATAATCTATCTTTCACTTTCGATCACAGTAGGGAGCACATCAATTTTCTGGATGTGACCCTTGAGATTGTAGATAACCAAATTATAACATCAAATTACACTAAGTCTGTTAGCACATTATCGTATTTACATTACGAGAGTGCTCATTTTGCTCCTTGGAAACATAACATTCCAAAGGGGCAGATGATGCGACTCAGACGTAATTGCTCCAATATTGAAACCTTCTCCCAGCAGGCGAACGAACTTATGGATACTCTGAGACAGAGAAAATATCCAGAGCGCCTTCTCCAACAGGCCTTTAGTGAGGTATATCATATGGATAGGATGAAACTTCTCACTCCTAAAATTAAAGATACAACTTTTGAGAACAAAAAGGAAAATGGTGTAAATGGTGAGAGACAACTAGCCTTTGTCTGTAAATATAACAACTCAGCCCAGGATATTCGATCCATCATCTCTAAAAATTATAGAGTTCTAAGACAGGATCGTACCCTTAACCAAATACTTCCTTCCAAACCCTTAGTGGTTTTTAAGAAAAAACAGTCCCTAAAAACCATACTAGCCCCTACATTTTTGGATCCCATGAAACTACAAAAGGAGACACCCATAGGATGTACATGGCTGTCGACTAAACCCACGGGGTGTTTCAACTGTGGGAAAACTCGGTGCACCACGTGTACTCATATGCCTAAAAAAACATGTTCCCTGACTTTACCAGGGAATAATGATCAATACCAACTGAAAACTTTTATAATTATGTTATATATCTCTTAACCTGCGGTTGCGGCCTTAACTATGTGGGGAGAACCACAAGACCCATGCATGTTAGATTTATGGAGCACCGCAGGAATATCATTAAGAGATATGAGAAACACAGTGTATCGAGACATTTTTCACAGGCACATATGGGAGATCCGAGAAGTTTGTCCCTCATCTGTGTTGAACATGTCGCCCCCACACCTAGAGGGGGGACAGGTTCAACAAGCTTTGCTGTAGGGAAGTCTATTGGATATTAAAATTTGGCACTCTGCACCCAGATGGGCTGAATGAGAGCATTGAGCTAAACACAATACGATAATATAAATTAGGGGCTCTAGAGGACCTATATGAACTACTTTGTGGAATATATATATATCATTTTCTTGAGTTAAATTGAGATCTGCTATCTTATGTATAAAGGCATTTTTTCTTTTACCATTCTTGCCACTCTTGGGAACGTGTGTTCCTTTTTCCTATCCTGATGCACACTCTTAATAAAATATAAATAAAAATAGAGGAATACATTCAATAAAATTTAACCTAATGAATTATAATGAAACTTAATATTATACGTGTAGACCATATTCCGTAGTAACATGATGAAAGATATCTTTGGTATACCATCGGACTGTTGGAGTATGAGATTTGTCTATAACCTCCCAATCTGGAGAACGCAATAGGTGGTTTGTCTGTATACTAATTAACTTTTTTTGACAATGTATAATGTCCATCTGACAGCTGAAGATTGTGAATATATAAAATTCCTCACTTCCTCTATCGTTTCTCTATTCCTTCTATTAACATTGTTTCAGATGTATGATTGCTCTGGAGCACTGTGTAATTAGAGCCAGCAATGAAATAAAAATGTGGTTTATGCACCTAGTATATATTTTCTTATTTAATGAGTATCCACCATTTACTGTATGGGAGTGCTCCTCCGAGGTTTTTGGAGTATTTCTATATAAGTATGGATGGATTATTATTATTTTTTACATGTACCTTTTGAATATAAAACATACGAAAGTGAATGTCTTTCAACTGTTTATTAAGCTATCTGTCCCCCATTCTCCTTTTTCTTGCGATGTTCAATGATTTGTCTAATACGATCTAGTAACCTCAGTGCTGTGTCCCATAGTCTCTGGAACGCAGTACTCACTTCCTGATTCTTACGTGTGCGCTCCATTGAGCGCTATGATACATCCGGGTCTGTGAACCGCAAAACGTGCTTCCGGGATCACGTGATCGGGTTCTTTGAGATCTGGGGCTCATTGGTTGCCCTATCCCACGTGACCGGCTACGATCACGTGACACAAGTTTAGGATTATACTTCTACATTTTTAAAGTGTTTATAGGACTCGTTTTTACAAATAAAATCAGTTTTAGTATATATCTTTGAAATGATTGCCTTCTGTTGTGACTGATAATCTGATTTGTGAAATGCATATTAATATGTGTTAGCAGGGCTAACAGGTGTTTTCAACTAATCCCTAATTACTAAGGGTATATAAAGCCTACTGGCTGGGCATTGGATTTATGCTCCTGAGGAAGCTGGCACCCATCAGACCAGCGAAACGCGTTGGGCTTAAGTTTGTAGGACCACAAGTATCAGCACCCTCATCCACCTCCTGGCAACCTTTGGACTCATCAGCCTCCACTGGATAAAATTCCGACACAAGTTCTCCATATGACTTGGACTCATCCCCATCTGCCATTTGGTTCCTAATTGCAAGAGAGACCTAGGGGACTTATCTGGAATCCAGTCTGGTAAATTACCTTACACCTAATTGAACTTGTGGTCAAATGTGGAATAGCGTCCTAGCCAGGAACTGTGGACATTTTACTTGAAAGGGTTAACCCTGTGGGATCCTACTAATTGTACTTTTATCGTTCAGCAATTGCTTATGTCTTACTTTTGAGGGGTAGGATAACCTCTCCTGGATGAATGTTTATTAAGTGTATCTTTTTATATTTTATCTATTGAGTCGTTCATCACATTTTTGAACTCCAGCTGGTGCTAGTACCTATTTCTTTCTTTTTTGCTTAAATTACCAAGGGAACTGACCTTCCCAGTACGGGCTGCCGCTGACAGCGCACTCCATCTGTGTATTAATTCCTGATTACAGAAATGCTCAGATATTCCTGCGAATCCACAATCCCTTCCCAGAGGAAAAAGAAATTGAGAAACCGTTGTTTGAGAACGTTTGTTCTCTTTCCCTTACAAAGGAACAAACCACTTTCCAAGAAGACTGACGTTTTTGGGATTATGGAGACATAATGTTTTTGAATATAAATCCTAAAGCAGGTGGTGTATTAGAGCAAAAGAGTGCAAGAGACCAGCCATTCAGTTTCTGAAATATTATGACAAAATGTTACTGTATTTCATAAGCACTCATTCCTAACTCTGCTAAGTACTGTTTGGTATACTGTATCTGGCTTCCATGAGGTAGTTGTCCATTATTTCAGCTTCCATTGACCTTTTTGAAAGCGGTAGAAGTTATAGATTCTTTTTTTTTTTTTTTTCCCCCCTATTTTTATTTTCTCCTGCATAGACCAGTAAAATGTTGCAATGTTAAGTATTGACTTGTGCCTTCTGGGGGTACACTTCTTCACCAAACCCAGCCAAATCTCATCCTAACCCTCTGTTCCACGTTCTCTATGTACCCCATCTGTGTCACCCATGTCTGTCTACCCCTCCCCTTTAGATTGTAAGCTCTCACGAGCAGGGCCCTCTCCCCTCATTTTCTTATAATTTGTCTTACTTTAATAATCTTCAACTGTACCACATCCAGCAGTCTTCTGCCACCTGATACTTATTCCAGTGTCATCTGCTGATGTAACTATGGGGATCATTCCGAGTTGTTCGCTCGCAAGCCGTTTTTAGCAGCTTTGCACACGCTAAGCCTACACCTACTGGGAGTGAATCTTAGCATAGTAAAATTGCGAACGAAAGATTCGCAATATTGCGAAAAGACATCTCTGTGCAGTTTCTGAGTAGCTCCAGACTTACTCGGCATCTGCGATCAGTTCAGAGCTTGTCGTTCCTGGTTTGACGTCACAAACACACCCAGCGTTCGCCCAGCCACTCCTCCGTTTCTCCAGCCACTCCCGCGTTTTTCCCAGAAACGGTAGCGTTTTTTCTCACACACCCATAAAACGGCCTGTTTCCGCCCAGAAACACCCACTTCCTGTCAATCACATTACGATCGCCTGAACGAAGAAAAAGCCGTGAGTAAAATACCTAACTTCATAGCAAATTTACTTGGCGCAGTCACAGTGCGAACATTGCGCATGCACACTAAGCGGAAAATCGCTGCAATGCGATGAAATTTACAGAGCGAACAACTCAGAATGGCCCCCTATGTGTATTTACCCTGTACTTGTCCTACACTGTCATCAACTGTAAGTTGCTGTTTTCCTGTTTGATTATTTATGTACTCTATAATTGGGCGCTGCAGAACCCTTGTGGCCTATATAAATAAAGGATAATAATAATAATAATAATAATATAGGGTGTATAATCCCCAGGTGTATCTCACACATCACACAGTACAGTATATAGGGTGTATAATCCCCAGGTGTATCTCACACATCGCTCAGTACAGATTACAGGATGTATAATCACCAGGTGTATAACACACATCGCACAGTACAGTATACATACTGGTCACAACAATGCAGCAGATATTGAGCACTGATCAGGATACTAGAAGTGACACAGAGCTGCAAGATACAGCAGTGGCCTACTGTACTGTACTATATATGTATACTGGTGGTCAACAAAATGCTGCACTGTCCTACTATATACTGCTCACAATAATGCAGCACAGATATGGAATGGATACTTGCAGTGACACAGAGCTACAAGATACAGCAATGGCCTACTGTACTGTACAACTATATACTGTTGGTCACCAAAATGCTGCACTGTAATACTATATATACTGCTCACAAAATGCAGCACATATATGGAATGGATACTTGCAGTGACACAGAGCTGCAAGATACTACAGCAATGGCCTAATGTACTGTACAACTATATACTGTTGGTCACCAAAATGCTGCACTGTAATACTATATATACTGCTCACAAAATGCAGCACAGATATGGAATGGATACTTGCAGTGACACAGAGCTGCAAGATACTACAGCAATGGCCTAATGTACTCTACAACTATATACTGTTGGTCACCAAAATGCTGCACTGTAATACTATATATACTGCTCACAAAATGCAGCACAGATATGGAATGGATACTTGCAGTGACACTGAGCTGCAAGATACTACAGCAATGGCCTAATCATGTACTGTACAACTATATACTGTTGGTCACCAAAATGAAGCACACTGAGCACAGATATTTTCAGCACACTGAGCACAGATATGGAGCTTTTCAGGCAGAGAACGTAGATATTTTCAGCACACTGAGCACAGATATTTGCAGCACACTGAGCACAGATATTTGCAGCACACTGAGCACAGATTACGGAGCTTTTCAGGGAGCGAACGCAGCCACATCCTCTCCGTTCAATCTCCAATGCACGAGTGAAAATGGCGGCGGCGCGCGGCTCTTTATAAAGATTACGAATCTCGCGAGAATCCGACAGCGGGATGATGATGTTCAGGCGCGTTCGGGTTAACCGAGCAAGGCCGGAAGATCCGAGGCTGCCTCGGAACTATGTAAAATAGGTGAAGTTCGGGGGGGTTCGGATCTCGAGGAACCGAACCCGCTCATCTCTAATATATATATATATATATATATATATATATATATATACTGCATATCTGTAATGGATGGGCTATAATGTTGCTGCACCATATACACCAGCAGGCTCGGACTGGGCCACCGGGGAGCCGGTGAAGTCACTGGTAGGCCCTGCCGAGTAGTAGCCATGACTTCTTTTGTGCGAGGGCGGGGCTGCGCTCTCACCCCCAGCTCCCGTCCCAGCCACAGGAGCAGCAGCCAGCAGATGATCTCGGGCGGCGGCGGTGATGGCAGAGCTGCGCTCTCTTCCCCGGCGCTCAAACATAGGAGCAGCAGCCAGCAGGTGATGACGGGCGGCGGTGTAAGTGTCTTTTATCTGTCCAAACACTTCAGACACTCCTCTCCCACAAGCCTAAATTTTGATTAAGTACATGACGCATCTGCATCCAAGTGCGTGCCTTGACATTGCAGTGATTAAGGTGTACTGCACTTTGTGAGTGTGCCCCTTTGTGTACAGGACCATGATGTAATCATGCTCTATTTAAATGATTCTGCCCTTTTGATCAGACCCTGAGCATCAGGTTTTACACATTTGTTTCCTGAACTTCTCTCCTTAATAGCTGAATTACTATGTAACAATTGGCTTGTTCTTAAACGTTTGTTTGCTTGTGACCTTGACATGTGGTCCTGTTATTTAATTTTATACCTGTGATACCAATATCTTACATTGATGTTTTATTTGGCATTTGAGCTACCAGCCGCTAACCTTGGACTGTAACATCCATTCTTTTGTTTTTTTAGCAAAACCCATCTGAGGGCCACAAACCAATAGCTTGGTCTACTAGGGTTCTCAGACTTCTTGCCTCATGTTCAGCCACTACCACTGTTGGGCTGTAAAGGGTCCACATCTGGACTTATCAAGTCAACCAGAAAAACATAAAGAAATTGGTTGCTTAAAGTATCAGCACAGGCCTACTTGCTGTACATCAGGGATCCAAAACCTCACAGCAGAGGACAGAGCTGGACTGAGGAGAGGAGCGCGTTGTGCTCTCCTCCCCGGCCCCAGCCACAGGACCAACAGCGTGAGCACCAGGTGGCAGCGGAGGTGAGCAGCACTGTGTGGGTAGTACCTGTGTATCAAGCACTGTGGGGCGTATGCATATCTGACACTGCACTACTGGGGACATCTGTGTATCTGACAGTGCACTACTGGGAGCATCTGTGTATCGGACACTGCACTATTGGGGGCATCTGTGTATCTGGCACTATTGGGGGCATCTGTGTATCTGGCACTATTGGGGACATCTGTGTATCTGGCACTGCTGGGGGCATATGTGTAGCTGGCACTATTGGGGACATCTCTGTATCTGGCACTGCTGGGGGCGTATGTGTAGTTGGCACTATTGGGGGCATCTGTGTATCTGGCACTGCACTACTGGAGGCGTATGTCTATCTGGCACTGCACTACTGGGGACGTATGTGTATCTGGCACTGCACAACTGGGGGCGTATGTGTATCTGGCACTGCTGTGGGCATCTATGTATCTGGCACTGCACTACTGGGGCATCTGTGTATCTGGCACTGCACTACTGGGGACGTATGTGTATCTGGCACTGCTGTGGGCATCTGTGTATCTGGCACTGCACTGCTGTGGGCATCTGTGTATCTGGCACTGCACTACTGGAGGCATCTGTGTATCTGGCACTGCACTACTGGAGGCATCTGTGTATCTGGCACTGCACTACTGGGATCATTATTTGTATCTGGCACTATACTGGGGTCTTTATGTGTATCTACTGTTCTCTCCTGGTGTAACCCAGGCACATATACTACTGTTCTCTCCCGGTGTAACCCAGGCGCATATACTACTGCTCTCTCCCGGTGTAACCCAGGCGCATATACTACTGTTCTCTCCCGGTGTAACCCAGGCACGTATACTACTGTTCTCTCCCGGTGTAACCCAGGCACATATATTACTGTTCTCTCCTTCTTGTGTGACCCAGGCGCATATACTACTGTTCTCTCCCGGTGTGACCCAGGCACATATACTACTGTTCTCTCCTGGTATAACCCAAGCGTATATACTACTGTTCTCACCCGGTGTAATCCAGGCGTGTATACTACTGTTCTCTCTTGGTGTACCCAGGCGCATATACTACTGTTCTCTCCTGGTGTAACCAAGGCACATATACTACTGTTCTCACCCGGGGTAACCCAGGCACATATACTACTGTTCTCTCCTGGTGTAACCAAGGCACATATACTACTGTTCTCACCCGGTGTAACCTAGGCACATATACTACTGCTCCCTCCCGGTGTTACCCAGGCGCATATACTACTGCTCCCTCCCGGTGTAACCCAGGCATATATACTACTGTTCTCTCCCGGTGTAACCCAGGCACATTTACCTCTGTTCTCTCCTTGTGTGAACAAGGAGCATATACTACTGTTCTCTCTCGGTGTGACCCAGGCGCATATACTACTGTTCTCTCCCGGTGTAACCCAGGCATGTATACTACTGTTCTCTCCTGGTGCACCCAGGCGCATATACTACTGTTCTCTCCTGGTGTAACCCAGGCGCATATACTACTGTTCTCTCCTGGTGTAACCCAGGCACATACACAATAGGCTGAAGTGGGCAGAGAGGAAGAGCTCTTTTTCTTTATATACTATGCTAGGTGGCGCCTATAATGGCTGGCCACTCCTCTCTGGTCACTTGACCACACCCCTTCCAGCATGTGGTAACATCCCTTAGTGGGCCCCTGTGATTGCATTTCCCTGGTGGGCCCTTCATGCCCCAGTCCGACACTGTACACCAGTACTGACACGTGTAAGCTCATCAGTCCCTGCACAGCTCCCGGCTAGTCTGGGGGTTAAAGGACACTAGTAGCAACCAGCAGCTGGCTGGAGGGGTATGGGCATGGTGCATGGTGTGGGAGGGACGAGCACATGACCCCACCCCTCTGCTGGAGCGCAGTATATATAAAGCAGTTGAGCCGATTATCTGCCTCCTCCTCACCAACATCAACTGCAGCCCCACAGCCCTCACCGCACTGCTCACCCCCCACTGGGTCTCATCCCTTCCTGCCGGACTGATTCATCTTTTCACCCCCGCAGGTAAGTGGCCACATGTGTCCCTGGTGCCTCCGCTCTGAGCGATGCAGAACCATCTGGTGGTTCTTGCATCCATTTTCTGGTTACTGCTGCTACTTGTTGCCAAGTCCCAGGATGGCAAATGAACTGGGGTTGCAACATAGTATATGCAGGAGGGGATACAGAGTATGCGGTTTATGGTGGGAGCAGTATATGGAGGCAGAGGCGTTTGCACGGCGGGAGGGGGCGGCATGGCGGCGTTTAGCCACCGTATTCGGGGCATGGTCCTACCAATGCAGGCGTGGTCGGACCGTGCGGGGGGCGGGCCGCAAGGGCTGCGTGACGTCACACGCAGCTGCTGCGACCCGGGGCAGCGTCGAGTAACTCCCAGCCAGCCGCAGGAGCTGCGCTGGCTGGGAGTTACTCTTCAAGTACAAAAGCATCGCCGCTGTGCAATGCTTTTGTACTTGTGCAGGGGGAGCCGGACTGACATGCGGGGCGGACTAGCCCTGTGCTGGGCGGAAAGATGATCGTAGCTGTGCTACATATCGCACAGCTACGAACAACTCTGAATGACCCCCTATGTGCACTGCAGGTGTGGCAGATATAAGATTTGCAGAGAGAGTTAGATTTGGGTGGGTTATTTTGTTTCTGTGCAGGGTAAATACTGGCTGCTTTATTTTTACACTGCAATTTAGATTTTAGTTTGAACACACCCCACCCAAATCTAAATCTCTCTGCACAGGTTATATCTGCCCCTTGTGCAGTGCACATGGGGGTCATTCCGAGTTGATCGCTAGCTGAAAATGTTCGCTACGCTGCGATTAAGTAAAAAAACAGCACAAAGCGAAGCTTTTCAGTCACAATGCCAGCCACAGAGTGATTGACATGAAGTGGGCGTTTCTGGGTGTCAAGTCAGGGAGTGCTCGAAAAAACGCAGGCGTGCCAAGAAAAACGCAGGCGTGGCTGGCCGAACGCAGGGCATGTTTGTGACGTCAAATCCGGAACTGAATGGTCTGAAGTGATCGCAAGCGCCGAGTAGGTCTGGAGCTACTCTAAAACTGCACTATTTTTTTTTTTGTAGCCGCTCTGCGATCCTTTCGGTCGCACTTCTGCTAAGCTAAAATACACTCCCAGAGGGAGGCGGCTTAACGTTTGCACGACTGCTAAAAACTGCTAGCGAGCGATCAACTCGGAATGTCCCCCATGGTTTTGCCCAACTGCTAACAAATTTGCTGCGATCAACTCTGAATTACCCCCAATATTTTTAATTAATTAGCAGCTAGCACCTCCCTGCATGATTACTTTTACTTTCATGTGGTCCATGTGGCAGGCTCCAGTGGCCCCATGTGCACATTGCAGAGGTGAGGAGCAGCTAGCATTTTATTATATAGGATGGGAGGATTTCTCTGCCATATTAGCATAACCACTGCCCAGGAAAAATGCTCCAAAAAACCATCTGCATGTTATGAAAGATTGTAAATTTTGGGATCTCAATCAAATTTAAGAGCTATCCACTGGCATATTTATAATGGGTGGCAGTGTGTGCCATAGCACATGGGCCCCCAGGGTCCAGACTGCACACCCTGCACTCATTTTTTTCAATATTTATTCTCCTGAGTCCTGCGTCGAAGCAGCAGTGCTGCAAAAATCACTAGGAAAATTGTACCATTTACCCAGTGTTTCGCACATGCGCAGTAGGAAAATTAATGGGAAAATGTCTGCCGCCTTTTTTTTTTACAGAGACCTGCGCATGCGCACTAGACTCTGGGAAAGCGCTAGGGTCCCATAGTGACCTTAGTGCCCAGAGTCAAGAGCGCTGCTGGCTAGAGAGGAGGCGGCCCAGAAGGGTACTGCACACAAGTCTCCTCCTCTCTAAAGATGCCCCAAGAGCTCAGCTGTCCATCGTATTCTGCCATGTGTCAGGCATACAGACTATAGGAACTAGAGATGTGCACCGGAAATTTTTCGGGGTTTGTGTTTTGGTTTCGGATTCGGTTCCGCGGCCATGTTTTGGATTCGGACGCGTTTTGGCAAAACCTCCCTGAAAATTTTTTGTCGGATTCGGGTGTTTTTTTTTTTTTTTTTTAAAAACCCTCAAAAACAGCTTAAATCATAGAATTTAGGGGTAATTTTGATCCCATAGTATTATTAACCTCAATAACCATCATTTCCACTCATTTCCAGTCTATTCTGAACACCTTACACCTCGCAATATTATTTTTAGTCCTAAAATTTGCACCGAGGTCACTGGATGACTAAGCTAAGCGACCCAAGAGGGCGGCACAAACACCTGGCCCATCTAGGAGTGGCACTGCAGTGTCAGACAGGATGGCACTTAAAAAAATTGTCCCCAAACAGCACATGATGCAAAGAAAAGAGAAAAAGAGGTGCACTGTGGTCGCTAGACGGCTAAGCTAAGTGACACAAACACCTCAATATCACAGGAATTATTCGTTCTAATCAATGGTATTATTGGTCCAAATCACTGGAAGAAAATGACAAAATCACTGGAATTATTCGTTCTAATCAATGGTATTATTGGTCCAAATCACTGGAAGAAAATGACAAAATCACAGGAATTATTCGTTCTAATCAATGGTATTATTGGTCCAAATCACTGGAAGAAAATGACAAAATCACTGGAATCATTTGGCAAGATCACTGTAATTAATAATTAATTATAAATCATTGATATTAATTGGTAAAATCTCGCTATCGCCTGCCTAGTGAAGTGGAATCTAGATGGGATTTTGTACCGGGGACACAATAACTTCATCAATTGTCTAACTCCCAATGCACTAATGGCGGAAAACGGGCGCACGTCTAACAGCGCACTGATTATACTGAGAACTGATTATACTGATCAATCACTGATTATACTGAGTACTGATTTTACTGAGCACTGATGATACTACGGAGAACTGACACTGAGCAGCGAGAACAACACTGGACTATTGTACTGTAGTATACTGATCACCACAATGCTGCACTGTACTACTATATATACTGCTCACAACAATGCAGCACAGATATGGAATGGATACTTGCAGTGACACAGAGCTGCAAGATACAGCAATGGCCCACTGTACTGTACAACAATGGGGGTCATTCCGAGTTGTTCGCTCGGTATTTTTCTTCGCATCGCAGCGATTTTCCGCTAACTGCGCATGCGCAATGTTCGCACTGCGACTGCGCCAAGTAAATTTGCTATGCAGTTAGGTATTTTACTCACGGCATTACGAGGTTTTTTCTTCGTTCTGGTGATCGTAGTGTGATTGACAGGAAGTGGGTGTTTCTGGGCGGAAACAGGCCGTTTTATGGGAGTGTGTGTAAAAACGCTACCGTTTCTGGGAAAAACGCAGGAGTGGCTGGAGAAACGGAGGAGTGTCTGGGCGAACGCTGGGTGTGTTTGTGACGTCAAACCAGGAACGACAAGCACTGAACTGATCGCAGATGCCAAGTTTGAAGCTACTCAGAAACTGCTAAGAAGTGTCTAATCGCAATTTTGCTAATCTTTCGTTCGCAATTTTGATAAGCTAAGATTCACTCCCAGTAGGCGGCGGCTTAGCGTGTGCAAAGCTGCTAAAAGCAGCTTGCGAGCGAACAACTCGGAATGACCACCTATATACTGTTGGTCACCAAAATGCTGCACTGTACTACTATATATACTGCTCACAAAAATGCAGCACAGATATGGAATGGATACTTGCAGTGACACGGAGCTGCAAGATACAGCAATGGCCTACTGTACTGTACAACTCGTATGATCGTATTCTAGATATGTTTCTTAGATGTGTCATTATTATCCTTTATTTACATAGATGTATGTAACATGATTAATGGTAGACTGTGGTAGGTTTAACTACTTTACTGTGGAGGGTGAGCTAGGCTTGTCATCAACATATACTGTTGAAGGGCTCAATAAAAAAAAAAAAATCTAACCTTCAACCCACCGTTACTATTCACTGACGGTGAATTGCGGCTAACTAGGGATGATGTCTCCAGGAATTGATATGGGTGGTCATTCCGAGTTGTTCGCTCGGTAATTTTCTTCGCATCGCAGCGATTTTCCGCTATTTGCGCATGCGCAATGTTCGCACTGCGACTGCGCCAAGTAAATTTGCTATGAAGATTGGTATTTTACTCACGACATTACGAGGTTTTTTCTTCGTTCTGGAGATCGGAGTGTGATTGACAGGAAGTGGGTGTTTCTGGGCGGAAACTGGCCGTTGTATGGGAGTGTTTGAAAAAACGCTACCGTTTCTGGGAAAAACGCAGGAGTGGCTGGAGAAACGGAGGAGTGTCTGGGCGAACGCTGGGTGTGTTTGTGACGTCAAACCAGGAACGACAAGCACTGAACTGATCGCACTGGAAGAGTAAGTCTCGAGCTACTCAGAAACTGCACAGAGAAGTCTTTTCGCAATATTGCAAATCTTTCGTTCGCAATTTTGATAAGCTAAGTTTCACTCCCAGTAGGCGGCGGCTTAGCGTGTGCAAAGCTGCTAAAAGCAGCTTGCGAGCGAACAACTCGAAATGAGGGCCATTGTTGCTTTAGAAAAAAAGGTAAATAAATCAGGTATTACTGCAGTGAATGTGGGAGGGGGATACTATAAGACCCTATCTTCCTCATCCTGACATCTGCAAAGCTGGGAAGAAGGGACACCATCGTTTGAGGGAGTTTAGTCCAAGTATTTAAATGTTTTGCTCCCATAGTTGCTTTTGTCTGATGTTCAGAGTGATGGCCATCCAAAACCCCTGCACTACAGATAAATCAGGGATGGCTTTTCGTATTTCAGCTGCCGCGGCCCGCCCCCGCAACGGTCTGGACATGCCTGCATTGTCCGGACTGCGCCCCGCCAAAAGCGTTCTAATGCCATTGGCACGCCCCCTCCCGCCCCGTGACCGCCTCTGCCTGGCAATCAGGCAGAGGCGATTGCAGCCCTGAGATGCTGTTAGCATCTCACTGGGCTCCCAAGGTGAAAAATGACAGGAGCTGATTGATTGGTACTTTATCACCATGCAATTTATCACTCCCCAAGGCTAAATCTGGGCCAATGTGTGGAGCCCTGGCTAACACTAATATGACACTAGGCGAATGTACTTTATTTCTCCTTACAGCCTTCATCTCCATTAGAGGTCAGTTCTACAGGCCACCTCTCTTTAGATTAGACATTACTACAAATTTACCTTGGCATTAAAATGAATAATTGAGTGAGTCACTATTATGTCTAGAGCATAATTTGCAATGCATACCGTTTAGATTACACTAGACCATAATTAATGCATGCCAGACTGAAATTGGATATAAAAATAAATATGTTATGTTTAAATAGTTATATCGAGTAAATAGAGGACGTACAAGCACACACATCCATTCATCTAATGCAGACCACACGTACACATTTCAGAGGAAATATGAAATGTTTTTCAGTGTTAGAAAGACAAACATAGAAGTTGATAACTACAGAAACAGAATCGGTTCAATTGTAACCTATATAAACAGTAGGCACAAGATACTTGTTGGTCAATCAAACTACTGAATTACAATACATCAAAGGAATAAAAACACTCATCAATATTTTGACAAGATTAATTGCTTAGTTTATAAAAATAAAACACCCTTTTTAATGAACCTTATTACTGTAGGGGCATTTTAATAACTTTAAAATTATTATTATTATTATTATTATTATTATTATTATTATTATTATTATATGGGCTTTATCAGTTCTGCATTGGATACTTTTTTTTATTTTAATTGAATGTTCCCATTAAATTCAGGTTCTTTCATGGATATAAGGAAGTGTGTTCAGAGAAAGAATTCCTGCATTTAACCTACTGAGTGGAGTCTGTTTGTGCGGCTGCTCCTATATGACTGGCAGCACTTTCTAGTAGTGATGTGCACCGGAAATTTTTCCGGTTTTGTGTTTTGGTTTTGGATTCGGTTCCGCGGCCATGTTTTGGATTCGGACGCGTTTTGGCAAAACCTCACCGAAAATTTTTTGTCGGATTCGGGTGTTTTTTTACAAAAACCCCTAAAAAACAGCTTAAATCATAGAATTTGGGGGCCATTTTGATCCCATAGTTTTATTAACCTCAATAACCATAATTTCCACTCATTTCCAGTCTATTCTGAACACCTCACACCTCACAATATTATTTTTAGTCCTAAAATTTGCACCGAGGTCGCTGGATGGCTAAGCTAAGCGACACAAGTGGCCGACACAAACACCTGGCCCATCTAGGAGTGGCACTGCAGTGTCAGGCAGGATGGCACTTCAAAAAAATTGTCCCCAAACAGCACATGATACAAAGAAAAAAAGAGGCGCACCAAGGTTGCTGTGTGACTAAGCTAAGCGACACAAGTGGCCGACACAAACACCTGGCCCATCTAGGAGTGGCACTGCAGTGTCAGGCAGGATGGCACTTCAAAAAAATTGTCCCCAAACAGCACATGATGCAAAGAAAAATGAAAGAAAAAAGAGGTGCAAGATGGAATTGTCCTTGGGCCCTCCCACCCACCCTTATGTTGTATAAACAGGACATGCACACTTTAACGAACCCATCATTTCAGCGACAGGGTCTGCCACACGACTGTGACTGAAATGACTGGTTGGTTTGGGCCCCCACCAAAAAAAGAAGCAATCAATCTCTCCTTGCACAAACTGGCTCTACAGAGGCAAGATGTCCACCTCATCATCATCCTCCGATTCCTCACCCCTTTCACTGTGTACATCCCCCTCCTCACAGATTATTAATTCGTCCCCACTGGAATCCACCATCTCAGGTCCCTGTGTACTTTGTGGAGGCAATTGCTGCTGGTGAATGTCTCCACGGAGGAATTGATTATAATTCATTTTGATGAACATCATCTTCTCCACATTTTCTGGAAGTAACCTCGTACGCCGATTGCTGACAAGGTGAGCGGCTGCACTAAACACTCTTTCGGAGTACACACTGGAGGGAGGGCAACTTAGGTAGAATAAAGCCAGTTTGTGCAAGGGCCTCCAAATTGCCTCTTTTTCCTGCCAGTATACGTACGGACTGTCTGACGTGCCTACTTGGATGCGGTCACTCATATAATCCTCCACCATTCTTTCAATGGTGAGAGAATCATATGCAGTGACAGTAGACGACATGTCAGTAATCGTTGGCAGGTCCTTCAGTCCGGACCAGATGTCAGCACTCGCTCCAGACTGCCCTGTATCACCGCCAGCGGGTGGGCTCGGAATTCTTAGCCTTTTCCTCGCACCCCCAGTTGCGGGAGAATGTGAAGGAGATGTTGATGGGTCACGTTCCGCTTGACTTGACAATTTTCTCACCAGCAGGTCTTTGAACCTCTGCAGACTTGTGTCTGCCGGAAAGAGAGATACAACGTAGGTTTTAAATCTAGGATCGAGCACGGTGGCCAAAATGTAGTGCTCTGATTTCAACAGATTGACCACCCGTGAATCCTGGTTAAGCGAATGAAGGGCTCCATCCACAAGTCCCACATGCCTAGCGGAATCGCTCTGTTTTAGCTCCTCCTTCAATGTCTCCAGCTTCTTCTGCAAAAGCCTGATGAGGGGAATGACCTGACTCAGGCTGGCAGTGTCTGAACTGACTTCACGTGTGGCAAGTTCAAAGGGTTGCAGAACCTTGCACAACGTTGAAATCATTCTCCACTGCGCTTGAGTCAGGTGCATTCCCCCTCCTTTGCCTATATCGTGGGCAGATGTATAGGCTTGAATGGCCTTTTGCTGCTCCTCCATCCTCTGAAGCATATAGAGGGTTGAATTGCACCTCGTTACCACCTCTTGCTTCAGATGATGGCAGGGCAGGTTCAGGAATGTTTGGTGGTGCTCCAGTCTTCTGTACGCGGTGGCTGAATGCCGAAAGTGGCCCGCAATTCTTCGGGCCACCGACAGCATCTCTTGCACGCCCCTGTCGTTTTTTAAATAATTCTGCACCACCAAATTCAATGTATGTGCAAAACATGGGACGTGCTGGAATTTGCCCAGATGTAATGCACGCACAATATTGCTGGCGTTGTCTGATGTCACAAATCCCCAGGAGAGTCCAATTGGGGTAAGCCATTCTGCGATGATCTTCCTCAGTTGCCGTAAGAGGTTGTCAGCTGTGTGCCTATTCTGGAAAGCGGTGATACAAAGCGTAGCCTGCCTAGGAACGAGTTGGCGTTTGCGAGATGCTGCTACTGGTGCCGCCACTGCTGTTCTTGCTGCGGGAGGCAATACATCTACCCAGTGGGCTGTCACAGTCATATAGTCCTGAGTCTGCCCTGCTCCACTTGTCCACATGTCCGTGGTTAAGTGGACATTGGGTACAACTGCATTTTTTAGGACACTGGTGAGTCTTTTTCTGAGGTCTGTGTACATTTTCGGTATCGCCTGCCTAGAGAAATGGAACCTAGATGGTATTTGGTACCGGGGACACAGTACCTCAATCAAGTCTCTAGTTGGCTCTGAATTAACGGTGGATACCGGAACCACGTTTCTCACCGCCCAGGCTGCCAAGGCCTGAGTTATCTGCTTTGCAGCAGGATGACTGCTGTGATATTTCATCTTCCTCGCAAAGGACTGTTGGACAGTCAATTGCTTACTGGAAGTAGTACTAGTGGTCTTCCGACTTCCCCTCTGGGATGACGATCAACTCCCAGCAGCTACAACAGCAGCGCCAGCAGCAGTAGGCGTTATACTCAAGGATGCATCGGAGGAATCCCAGGCAGGAGGGGACTCGTCAGACTTGCCAGTGACATGGCCTGCAGGACTATTGGCTTTCCTGGGTAAGGAGGAAATTGACACTGAGGGAGTTGGTGGTGTGGTTTGCATGAGCTTGGTTACAAGAGGAAGAGATTTAGTGGTCAGTGGACTGCTTCCGCTGTCACCCAAAGTTTTTGAACTTGTCACTGACTTATGATGAATGCGCTGCAGGTGACGTATAAGGGAGGATGTTCCGAGGTGGTTAACGTCCTTACCCCTACTTATTACAGCTTGACAAAGGCAACACACGGCTTGACACCTGTTGTCCGCATTTGTGTTAAAATAATAATTCCACACAGAAGAGGTGATTTTTTTTGTATTTTGACCAGGCATGTCAATGGCCATATTCGTCCCACGGACAACAGGTGTCTCCCCGGGTGCCTGACTTAAACAAACCACCTCACCATCAGAATCCTCCTTGTCAATTTCCTCCCCAGCGCCAGCAACACCCATATCCTCATCCTGGTGTACTTCAACAGTGACATCTTCAATTTGACTATCAGGAACTGGACTGCGGGTGCTCCTTCCAGCACTTGCAGGGGGCGTGCAAATGGCGGAAGGCGCAAGCTCTTCCCGTCCAGTGTTGGGAAGGTCAGGCATCGCAACCGACACAATTGGACTCTCCTTGGGTATTTGTGATTTAGAAGAACGCACAGTTCTTTGCTGTGCTTTTGCCAGCTTAAGTCTTTTCATTTTTCTAGCGAGAGGATGAGTGCTTCCATCCTCATGTGAATCTGAACCACTAGCCATGAACACAGGCCAGGGCCTCAGCCGTTCCTTGCCACTCCGTGTCGTAAATGGCATATTGGCAAGTTTACGCTTCTCATCAGACGCTTTCAATTTTGATTTTTGGGTCATTTTACTGAACTTTTGTTATTTTGGATTTTACATGCTCTCTACTATGACATTGGGCATCGGCCTTGGCAGACGACGTTGATGGCATTTCATCGTCTCGGCCATGACTAGTGGCAGAAGCTTCAGCACGAGGTGGAAGTGGATCTTGATCTTTCCCTATTTTAACCTCCACATTTTTGTTCTCCATTTTTTAATGTGTGGAATTATATGCCAGTATCAATAGCAATGGCCTACTACTATATTTACTGCGCACAACTGAAATGCACCACAGGTATGGATGGATAGTATACTTGACGACACAGAGGTAGGTATAGCAGTGGCCTTCCGTACCGTACTGCTATATATAGTATACTGGTGGTCACTGTGTCAGCAAACTGCAAAACTAAAATGCACCACAGGTATAGAATGTAGATGGATAGTATACTTAATGAATGACGACACAGAGGTAGGTACAGCAGTGGCCTTCCGTACTGCTATATATAGTATACTGGTGGTCACTGTATCAGCAAACTGCAAAACTAAAATGCACCACAGGTATAGAATGTAGATGGATAGTATACTTAATGAATGACGACACAGAGGTAGGTACAGCAGTGGCCTTCCGTACCGTACTGCTACATATAGTATACTGGTGGTCACTGTGTCAGCAAACTGCAAAACTAAAATGCACCACAGGTATAGAATGTAGATGGATAGTATACTTAATGAATGACGACACAGAGGTAGGTACAGCAGTGGCCTTCCGTACTGCTATATATAGTATACTGGTGGTCACTGTATCAGCAAACTGCAAAACTAAAATGCACCACAGGTATAGAATGTAGATGGATAGTATACTTAATGAATGACGACACAGAGGTAGGTACAGCAGTGGCCTTCCGTACTGCTATATATAGTATACTGGTGGTCACTGTATCAGAAAACTGCAAAACTAAAATGCACCACAGGTATAGAATGTAGATGGATAGTATACTTAATGAATGATGACACAGAGGTAGGTACAGCAGTGGCCTTCCGTACTGCTATATATAGTATACTGGTGGTCACTGTGTCAGCAAACTGCAAAACTAAAATGCACCACAGGTATAGAATGTAGATGGATAGTATACTTAATGAATGACGACACAGAGGTAGGTACAGCAGTGGCCTTCCGTACTGCTATATATAGTATACTGGTGGTCACTGTGTCAGCAAACTGCAAAACTAAAATGCACCACAGGTATAGAATGTAGATGGATAGTATACTTAATGAATGACGACACAGAGGTAGGTACAGCAGTGGCCTTCCGTACTGCTATATATAGTATACTGGTGGTCACTGTATCAGCAAACTGCAAAACTAAAATGCACCACAGGTATAGAATGTAGATGGATAGTATACTTAATGAATGACGACACAGAGGTAGGTACAGCAGTGGCCTTCCGTACTGCTATATATAGTATACTGGTGGTCACTGTTTCAGCAAACTGCAAAACTAAAATGCACCACAGGTATAGAATGTAGATGGATAGTATACTTAATGAATGACGACACAGAGGTAGGTACAGCAGTGGCCTTCCGTACTGCTATATATAGTATACTGGTGGTCACTGTATCAGCATACTGCAAAACTAAAATGCACCACAGGTATAGAATGTAGATGGATAGTATACTTAATGAATGACAATACAGAGGTAGGTACAGCAGTGGCCTACCGTACCGTACTGCTATATATAGTATACTGGTGGTCACTGTGTCAGCAAACTGCAAAACTAAAATGCACCACAGGTATAGAATGTAGATGGATAGTATACTTAATGAATGACGACACAGAGGTAGGTACAGCAGTGGCCTTCCGTACTGCTATATATAGTATACTGGTGGTCACTGTATCAGCAAACTGCAAAACTAAAATGCACCACAGGTATAGAATGTAGATGGATAGTATACTTAATGAATGACGACACAGAGGTAGGTACAGCAGTGGCCTTCCCTACCGTACTGCTATATATAGTATACTGGTGGTCACTGTGTCAGCAAACTGCAAAACTAAAATGCACCACAGGTATAGAATGTAGATGGATAGTATACTTAATGAATGACGACACAGAGGTAGGTACAGCAGTGGCCTTCCGTACTGCTATATATAGTATACTGGTGGTCACTGTATCAGCAAACTGCAAAACTAAAATGCACCACAGGTATAGAATGTAGATGGATAGTATACTTAATGAATGACGACACAGAGGTAGGTACAGCAGTGGCCTTCCGTACCGTACTGCTATATATAGTATACTGGTGGTCACTGTGTCAGCAAACTGCAAAACTAAAATGCACCACAGGTATAGAATGTAGATGGATAGTATACTTAATGAATGACGACACAGAGGTAGGTACAGCAGTGGCCTTCCGTACTGCTATATATAGTATACTGGTGGTCACTGTATCAGCAAACTGCAAAACTAAAATGCACCACAGGTATAGAATGTAGATGGATAGTATACTTAATGAATGACGACACAGAGGTAGGTACAGCAGTGGCCTTCCGTACTGCTATATATAGTATACTGGTGGTCACTGTGTCAGCAAACTGAAAAACTAAAATGCACCACAGGTATAGAATGTAGATGGATAGTATACTTAATGACGACACAGAGGTAGGTACAGCAATGGCCTACTGTACCGTAATGCTATATATTATACACTGGTGGTCACTGATCAGCAAAACTCTGCACTGTACTCCTCCTATATACAGCTGCTCCCCAGCCCTCCCCACAATTAAGCAATAGTGCACTGCACAGCACAATCAAGTTCAACAATAACGGAGAGGACGCCAGCCACGTCCTCTCCCTAACATTTCCAATGCACGAGTGAAAATGGCTTCGTCGCGCGGCTGCTTATATAGAATCCGAATCTCGCGAGAATCCGACAGCGGGATGATGACGTTCGGGCGCGCTCGGGTTACCCGAGCCATACGGGAGAATCCGAGTATGGCTCGGACCCGTGTAAAAAGGGTGAAGTTCGGGGGGGGTTCGGTTTCCGAGAAACCGAACCTGCTCATCACTACTTTCTAGTAGGCAGCCCTACAATGAACAGCAAACCTGTGCACAAAATCTTCACGCAATGCCGATAGTCACGTAGTTCAGCGATACTTAGCAACAGCACATGCACAAAAAATTGTAAAACCCCCTGCGAAGCACTTGTGAGCACAGAGATACAGTTGTGATCGGGACAGACAATATGAAAAATGGGGTGGAAAGGTGATGGGTGTTTCTTAGCATTGACTGGGGGACAGCTGAAAATTAATGCACAACATAAATTCCATCTCATGGTTGTTGTTTTGGGAGTGTTATGGGTGTGTCAATTAAATGTCTGCATTCAACGATGCACAGCATAGGAGGACAAAGTCAGATGAGGACCCTTCACCTGCCATAGGGCATATGCAAGTTTTGATGGTGTGAGCGATGGAGCACCGATGGTGGCATCTACAGAATCACCGGCAGTATTACAGTGCATAGAGACGCAGACAGTGAGCATCTCAGTCCTTATCTCACTCCGGCAACAGACATAGCGAACGCAGCTGCGTCTATCTCTGAATCAGGCCCTAAGGGTGTCAGAGTGTCAGGAGTAGTATCAGACTTAGAGACAGGAACAAGAATAGCCTCAGTACTGTCACTATTCCTCAGACTTAATCGACGTGTTCATTCCAGCTCACGTTTGTCTATTCTGCCTTTTATTCTCCAGACCTGATTATTCTATAGACCGCAGACATTGGACGACTGAGTATAAATGGAATTATCCAGCATATGGAATGATCCAGGAGTCAATTTTCAGTTTTCTGTCTTGTAAATACTCCATCCTATCCACCAGTACTAGGCTTATGCTGGGTACACACTGGTAGATATATCTGCAGATCAACTGATCCTCAGATATAGCTACAGATGGAAAGGGCAGTGTGTTTATAACATTCTGGGAAATTTGTGGATCCGGATTCGGCTCAGGAGACTCTGGAGTCCTAGGATCTTGGAATAGAAGACGTGCAGGACGAATAAGAGACTTTCGTATGGATGTTGGTTATTAACAAGGCAATGAGCAGTAGTTCCAGACTAGAGTATTGTCCCAATACAGCATAGAAAGTCCAGTATGATTGCTGGAGGTGAGGGAAAACCTGGTTCCCGTAATCAGAGTGTGACGGAGAACTCCGGGGTTTTGGTAACTGGGCTGAGGCTCGGAGGCAGGGTAGGCTGCAAAGTACCGGAGGATACAGTGGCAGGACTTTAGCAGGACCGATATGATGCAGCCAAAAGCTGGAAGCTGATTATCAGACAAGTGCTACACAGACACTGCTGCAGAGCACAGAGTACTGTTGCTACAGCCTAGGCTGTGGAGGACATTGCACTGGCAAATTCTGCTTCCTGGTTTACCAGATTTATACCTGTGGCATGGATCCCATTGGTTGCTGCAGCCAGAACCTCTTTCTGAGAGATGGAGGGGCAAAACACACCTTTGCCAGAATCCAAGATGGTGATGCCGGGAGCTGGTGCTGATGACACTACACCCAGCCTGCCTCTCTCCTGCTTCCTCACACAGGCCCCAGCATGCCTGCCTGCACACCTTGCCCAGCGACAGCAACCCGTAGGCCCTCCAGAGCACCCGGACTGGTAAGTCCCGGCCCCCATACACCTGTCTCGGCAAGACCGTGACATTACCCCCCCTTTTTAGGGTGGCCTCTGGACACAACTTGGGCTTGTTTGGATTTTCAGAGTGAAACTTACGAATCAAGGCAGGGACGTGGACATCTGCAGCATATTCCCAGGACCGTTCCTCAGGTCCATATCCTTTCCAATCCAGGAGATATTGCAGATGGCCATAACAAACCCGAAAGTCAAGTAATACAACAAAGGATGAAATTAGCACTAACGAGCTGAATATGATAAAAGATATATATAAATGTATATATATCTTTTTATAATATTCAGCTTGTTAGCGCTAATTTCATCCTTTTTTTTATTATTTCTGGGGGACTAACTATCCCTGTTTTATTATTAGCGGCTTTAAGCATAACAGCTCACCATCAGCGCCTGGCTAATTACTTGGTAATTACATTTCCGAGAGTCAAGTATCTTCTTAACTTCAAATTCTTCACCCCTCTCGGTAAGCACTTTTGGAGGTCGTGGTAAAGTTTTCAGGAATCGGTTTAGAGACAATGGTTTCAGCAACGAAATGTGGAATAAAGAAGGAATCTTAAGGTATGGAGGCAACTTGAGTCTATATGCTACTGGATTTATTATTTCTTTGATTGGAAAAGGGCCAATAAAGCGGGGAGTGAATTTCATTGAATGACCTCATAAACGTAAATTTCGAGTGGACAGCTAAACCGGATCCCCTGCTTGGAAACTTGGAATTACCCTTCGTTTCTTGTTGGCCCATTTTTTGTAACAAAGAGAAGATTTCTGAGGAATAAACTGTACCTTATTCCAATTTTGGTAAGATGTTCCAACGAGTTTACTACAGCAGGTAGATCCAATATGGTAGTCCTTGGAATTCTGGAATTCTAGGATGAGTTCTGTACACAATGAAGAATAGTGTATGTGCGGGGTACGAATGAAAAGTAATATTATGGGCAAACTCTGCCCAAGGCAAATGCTTCACCCAATTATCTTGAGAGGAGGACAGATGAATGCACAAGGACGTCTCCAGGTCCTGGTTGACTCGCTCTGTAGACCCATTAGTTTGTGGAAGATATGCCATGGAATATTGTAACTTAACCCGTAATTGCGAAAAGAGAGCTCTCCAAAATTTTGCTACGAACTGAACACCTCGATCAGAGATGATTTTGGAAAGAAATCCATGTAATCTGAAAACTTCTGAAATAAAATGCTGTGATAACACAGACGCAGAAGTAACTTTTTTAGTGGGACAAAGTGAACCATTTTGGAGAAGCGATCAACAATAACCCAGATTGTGGTAAAGCCTCGAGAAGGTGGTAAATCAGTTATAAAGTCCATTGATAAATAGGTCCATGGTCATTGAGGAATGGAAAGGGGCATTAATTACCCTACTGGAGGCTGCCGAGAGACTTTATATTGGGCGCACTTGGTACAGGAAGAAATTAAAGCTGAGACATCCGTTTTTAACGTTGGCCACCAGTAAGACCTTCATAAGAACTCTACTGTTTTATGAATTCCAGAATGTCTGGCAAATCGAGAGGCATGTACCCAGGCAATGAGTTTCTTCCGAAGATGAGGAGACACAAAGAATTTGCCCACAGGAGGTTGCAAACGAGTGGATGCAAAAACTTTAGGTTCTAGGACTGGTTGAACTCGAAGAGTGTCTTCTGATTCCATAGAGGAATAGTGAATGGGACACAGCATCTGCCTTTTGGTTTTGAGAGCCTGGTCGAAAAGTCAGAACAAAATTGAAATGGGTGAAGAACATAGCCCATTGGACTAAACGAGGACTGAGACATTAAATATTCTTTAAGAAGATCAAATTCCGATGATCTGTGAAGATGGTGATGGGATAGTTAGTGCCTTTCAGGATATAGCGCCACTCTTCCAAAACTAACTTGACAGCTAGGAGTTCTTGTTCCCCAATAGTATAATTTTTCTCAGTGGACAAGAATTTATTATATAATATTCACATGGATGAAGTCTACGGTTTTCATGTTTCTGAGAGAGAACAGCACCCACGGCTTCGGAGGAAGCATCTACTTCAAGAAAAAATGCCTTGTTGATATCAGGTTGTTTTAACACTGGAGCAGAAATAAAAGCTTCAATAAGTGGAATGCAGATTCTGCCTCAGGTGGGCCATTGAGTTGGGTTGGCTCCTTTCCGAGTGAGAGCAGTAATAGGAGCAACTAAGGTGGAGAATCCCTTAATGAATATCTGGTAATAGTTGGAGAAACCTAAGAACCGAACAACTGAATTATAGAGGAGGTCTCGAAAAATGTAATTAACAAAATACTGAAATACAGCAGGAACATTACTGAGACCGAATGGCATAACCAGATACTCGAAATGTCCATCCCTAGTGTTGAATGCTATCTTCCACTCATCACTGGGGCGGATTCAAATCAAATTATAGGCTCCCCTGAGATCTAATTTGGTGAAAACTGAAGCTCCTTTAACCCAGTCGAAAAGCTCAGTGATGAGAGGAAGTGGATAGCGGTTTTTAATTCATTCAGGCCCCTGTAGTCTATACAGGGCCTCAATCTCCTATCTCTCTTTTGTACGAAAAAGCACCCAGCTCCGACTGGTGAAATTTACGGTGGAATGAACCCGTTGGCTAGGTTTTTCTAGATATATTCTGACATAGCTTTCGTTTCTGGGAGTGAGAGTGGGTATGTTCGGCTTCTAGGTGGATTTTTCCCAGGGAGTAAGTCGATAGGACAATCCCAACTTCTATGAGGCGGTAAGACATCAGCTCCTTGTTTACTAAAGAGGTCTGAATAAGAAGCATATTGAGATGGTACTTGCAGGGAAGAAGAAACAAAACTTTATAAAGAGACTTGATGCTCGGCAAACATGAAGAAAAACAACACTTTCCCCAGGACAAAATTTGCATGGACTGCCAGTCCACATGTGGATTATGCTGATTTAACCAAGGATAACCTATTTGGTGTGATGCCTTAGGTATAACAAAAAACTCTAATTGCTCTGTATGAAGAGCTCCAACACAAATAGAAAGAAGGAAAGTTCGCTGAGTGACAAGTCCACTTGGAATATGACTACCAGGAAGCTGTAATTGCAGATCCAAATCCGCTGTGACGAAATTTCCTGCGGACCCCGAATCTAAAAGAGGAAGAACAGTCTTAGAACCCTGAGGTAATTCTAACAAAATTGTCAGGGTCGGGTCAACTGGTTTTGAAGATAGAGATAACACTCCCAACCTGATGTCTCCAGGTCCGGTTAGGAGCGGTAGTTTCCCGGACGTTCCTCGGTGTAAACCGGGCCTGGTTTATCTGCATGGGTTCTTCCGGTTGATCCACAGTGGGAGGAGTTAAGGGAGTCTGAGGTGTAGGTCGGAATCGGTAATGATCTCCCCTATTTTTCTCGGCCTGTCTCTCCCGGAAGCGTAGGTCGACCCTGTTGGATAAGGAAATGAGATAGTCCGAATTAGGCGTCAAGTCAGGAGTCATTAAATCATCCTTCAGTCGATCATATAGTCCATTCCAGCATGCGGATATGAGTGCCTCCTCATTCCATTGCAGCTCTGAAGCCAAGGTGTGGAACTGAATTATGTACTGCCCTGAGGGCCTCTTTACCCTGGCGGAGACGCATAATTTTAATAGAGGCAGAGGTTAAACTCCCAGACTCATCAAATATTTTCCTGAATGTGGCAAGAAACTTGGAGTAATTATTTAGAAGAGCATCTTCTCTTTCCCAGAGCGGGGAAACCCATTCCAAGGCGGACCCGGTAAGCAGAGAGACGATGTACGCCACCTTGGCCTTTTGCGTCAGGAAATGAGACGGCTGTACGGTAAAGTGAATGTCACACTGGTTCAAGAATCCGCAACATAGTTTTGGATTCCCATCATACTTGTTTGGAGTGGGCAATCGTAAAGACAAAGGTGTAGTAGCAGCTGGAGCTGGTGCAGCCTGTAGGACAGAAGATTCCGTTCGGTGACCGGTGCCCATACTGGCCATGAAGGCTTGAATAGAACGTTGACAAGCTGATAGCTCTTCCAATCACTGAGCTAGCTGCTGCTACGAGCCCTCTAAGCCCTCCAATTGTCTGACAATACTGTACAGGAGTTCTGGACACGAGTCCTGACCACTTCCTGAATCCATGTGGCCAGTGCAAACTATCACGTTCTAGTAAATTTGCGGATCCGGATTTGGCTCTGGAGTCCCAGGATCTTTGAACAGAAGACATGGAGGATGAATAAGAGACTTTCGTATGGATGTTATTTATTAACAGGTCAATGAGCAGTAGTTCCAGACTAGAGTATTGTCCCAATACAGCATAGAAAGTCCAGTATAATTGCTGGAGGTGAGGGAAAACCTGGTTCCCGTAATCAGAGGCTGATGGAGAACGCCAGGGTTTTGGTAACTGTGGGCTGAGGCTCGGAGGCAGAGTAGGCTGCAAAGTACCGGAGGATACAGTGGCAGGATTTTAGTAGGACCGACTCTGGATATGATGCAGCCGAAAGCTGGAAGGTGATTATCAGACAAGTGCTACACAGGCACTGCTGCGGAGCACAGAGAACTGTTGCCACAGACGTTGCACTGGCAGATTTATACCTGTGGCATGGATCCCATGGGTTGCTGCAGCCAGAACCTCTTTCTGAGAGATGGAAGGGCAAAACACACCTTTGCCAGAATCCAAGATGGTGACGCCGGGAGCTGGTGCTGATGACACTACACCCAGCCTGCCTCTCTCCTGCTTCCTCACACAGGTCCCAGCATGCCTGCCTGCACACCTTGCCCAGCACCAGCAGACTGCATGCCCGCCAGAGGAACCCCGCAAGAGCACCTGGACTGGTAAGTCCCGGCTCCCCTGCACCTGCCTCAGCAAGACCGTGACAATGTTGAGTATACACACTGCCCGATCCGTCGGGACTGACGTCACGAACTGGGCGGGTGTTTACATGTGCCCGCCCAGTTCAGCTGTCATTCACTGCCAGCTTCTGCACCAAGTGTACCGTCGGTCAGCCCACAGCATGATGCGCCAATATATCTTTAGATATATTGGCCGTTGGCTGTGCTGCAGGGCCGAATCGATTTGTCTGTGAACGACTGGCCGACGGACCCGTGATATATCTGCCGTTCAATAGAACGGCCGGTATATCGGCTAGTGTGTACGCACCATTACCCTGGTTGATGCTCACAATCAGAAGAATGATTGGGAAAAAAGGGAAATGTGGAGATCAGTCATCTGAGACATGTTTGGTACTTGCTTGCTAAATGTGAATGTATGATATGTTGATAAATCTGATTATTGATTTTTTGGAAGTATGCTAAGAAATTACCATCACTAAGAGATTTAACTGCTCCATTGTGATTATGCCAGGAGTTAAACTTCCGAAGATAAAGTGTTTGCATTGTATAAGCTAGAGTCTCAGGCTATGGAGACATATTGAACCTAAGGAACGGTTTTATCAAACCTTGGGGGTAATTCCGAGTTGATCGCTCGCTAGCTAGTTTTAGCAGACGTGCAAACGCTATGCGAACGGTTGTATCGCAGAGCGCCTGCAAACATTTTTTGTGTAGTTTCAGAGTAGCTCAAAACCTACTCAGCACTTGCGATCACTTCAGACTATTCAGTTCTGGATTTGACGTCACAAACCCGCCCAGCGTTCAACCAGCCACGCCTGCGTTTTTCCTGGCACACCTGTGTTTTTCCGCACACTCCCTGAAAACGGTCAGTTGCCACCCAGAAACGCCCACTTCATGTCAATCACTCTGCGGCAAGCAGTGCGACTGAAATGCATCGCTAGACCCTGTGCAATACTACATCGTTCATTGTGCCCGTACATCGCGTGTGCGCATTGCGCCGCATGCGCAGAACTGCCATTTTTTAGCCTGATCACTGCGCTGCAAACAAATTCAGCTAGCGATCAACTCGGAATTACCCCCCTTGTACCATGTGCGTACAGAGCAGGCTGCACATGCGTCAGGGCCTGCATATGCAATTTAGAACAATTATAGGAAATTCAAATTTCAAAGTCATACAAATCTCAGTCAGTCATAATTAATATGTGTCTGAGTGGGTGTAAATGGGCGGCAAAGGTCATTTGCATATAGGAATAATGGGGGGGTGTCCAGGGGCGTATCACCACATTATCGTGGTGATACACCCGCAGCCGCCGCCACAATGTATTATTGAGGCCCCCGCCGATGTGGGAGGGCGTTATCTTACCTGTCCCGCAATAGCGCATCTTCCACATTGGCTGGCCTGGTATCGCTGTCAGAGTCTTTTTGCGCATGCGCCCTTCTGCCGTTCGCCCTGCTCGCGCCGCTGGCAGCAGGAGGCGCATGCGCGATTAGGCTGTGTCGACGTGTTTGTCCACGAGCAATAAAGTTTTAGGCTCAAAATTTCAATAAAAAAAAAAAACCATCCCTGAATGCTGCTGCCACACATCGCCTGGTCGGGGGAGGCGAACCGAACCTGTGGCCTTAGGAGGTGAAAAGTGACAGCAGAGGCAATCATACATTGCCTCTGCCCTTCATCTCCCATTCTGTACTGCGGGGAAGCGGTAAGTGGCGGGGGCGCGTGGCGGGCAGTGCATACGGCGTTAACACGCTGTTCATACATTTGAGTGCAGCGCAAAATGCTGCCTGACGGTGCGCTGTGGTCAGCAGAAACCACAGTGCACTTTCATACATGTGCCCCATTGTTCCATCTGACTTATCATCGCCATATTGATGGAACTGTGAGCTACTAGCCTATGCTGAGATCCATCCTCTTGCAGATGACTCTCTTGCTCTAAGTATAGGGCTGGTGCAAATGTGTGCTGCTGCTGGTGGTGGCTGTTTTCACCAGTGGGTGGATGGGGGTGGTGTAGTCACATAGATGCAGCTGACTCTAATGGGTAAATGTATTACAGCGGCATGATACCACTTCCTGCTTTGCCTCATTACCGAGGTGAAGCAGGAAGGAACATCAACAAGATGTATTATCATCCTGTTTGTCGAAGCGGTGGAGCGAAACCTTCCCCCTCTGGCGATGCCCCCCTGAGCTCACAGCCCATAAGCTTAGTGCTGATGCGCTATGTCTCCCTGCCATCCAGCTCCACTGCGCATGCAAGATCCAATGCGCAGTCCGGAGCCGATGCACGCCACAGCCAGGGACATCGCCATCTGCAGCTGTCGAAATACATTGCCCCCTCATATCAGCATGCTATTTATAAGATAGCGGCCCCGAAATGGACAGGGGTGCATATGGCCCCTGTCACTGAGTCGACACCGCAGCAGTCATACATATGGGAGAAGCTGTATCAGTGCACATAATGTGCGCTGATACTGCTTTTCCCCCATAACGGAAGGTAATACATTAGCAGGGGGGGGGGGGGGGGGGGGGGCACCATAAGTGGTTGTGCTATCAAGGAGGGGTGGAGTTAGAAGTGGAGTGGGCGTGACCAAGTTTCAGTGGGTGTGATAAGCAATACGTGGAGAAGTGATCTATAAGCTTAAAATAACCAAAGCAACAAAGAAATGTAAAAAAATAAAAACAAATCAGAATCTCTGAAGCAACATATTCCTATAAATGATTCTGTCATCTGAGGCGCACAACCAATTACAGAAAATTAAACTAGCAACACACTTTTGACATATACACAATTCTCAATACATGGCCTGGTCAACAAGATACCCAGCAGCATGTCCACGGATTGTTAACCAAACCCACTGAACAATGAACAGACATGGCAGCCATCATGGGTGCATTACATAGACTACAGTGGGTTTGATAAGCAATACGTGAAGTGTACATTCTAGTTCCTCCTTCCCACAAATCCATACAGCAGCGAGGGAAAAAAAATAGGATTTTAGTACCTACCGGTAAATCCTTTTCTCTTAGTCCGTAGAGGATGCTGGGGACTCCAAAAGGACCATGGGGTATAGATGAATCCGCAGGAGCTTGGGCACACTATAAAGACTTAAACTGGGTGTGAACTGGCTCCTCCCTCTATGCCCCTCCTCCAGACCTTAGTTAGAAAACTGTGCCCAGGAGAGATGGAGATTTCGAGGAAAGAATTTTCGTGAGTGAGTGTTATACCAGCTCACACCTCAAACCCACCGTAGAACGTGGCATTCAGTAGAATACCAGCCAACGGCATGAAGAAACACAGCCACATGCTGAGAGAATATGTAACACAAACCGTGTGTCCACATAAGCAAAAATAAGACCCCGCATGCTATGGCATGGAAAACGGTAGCAACCGCCTGACAGAGAAGACACACCACCAGGGTGTAACCAAAAGCACTAACTGCAGACACCGTACGCACTGGGACGGGCGCCCAGCATCCTCTACGGACTAAGAGAAAATAAGATTTTACTCACCGGTAAATCTATTTCTCGTAGTCCGTAGTGGATGCTGGGAACTCCGTAAGGACCATGGGGAATAGACGGGCTCCGCAGGAGACTGGGCACTCTAAAAGAAAGATTAGGTACTATCTGGTGTGCACTGGCTCCTCCCTCTATGCCCCTCCTCCAGACCTCAGTTAGGATACTGTGCCCTAAAGAGCTGACACAATAAGGAAGGATTTTGAATCCCGGGTAAGACTCATACCAGCCACACCAATCACACCGTATAACTCGTGATACTATACCCAGTTAACAGTATGAAATATAACTGAGCCTCTCAACAGATGGCTCAACAATAACCCTTTAGTTAGGCAATAACTATATACAAGTATTGCAGACAATCCGCACTTGGGATGGGCGCCCAGCATCCACTACGGACTACGAGAAATAGATTTACCGGTGAGTAAAATCTTATTTTCTCTGACGTCCTAGTGGATGCTGGGAACTCCGTAAGGACCATGGGGATTATACCAAAGCTCCCAAACGGGCGGGAGAGTGCGGATGACTCTGCAGCATTGAATGAGAGAACTCAAGGTCCTCCTCAGCCAGGGTATCAAATTTGTAGAATTTAGCAAACGTGTTTGCCCCTGACCAAGTTGCAGCTCGGCAAAGTTGTAAAGCCGAGACCCCTCGGGCAGCCGCCCAAGATGAGCCCACTTTCCTCGTGGAATGGGCTGTTACTGATTTAGGATGCGGCAATCCAGCCGCAGAATGCTCCAGCTGAATTGTGCTACAAATACAGCGAGCAATAGTCTGCTTAGAAGCAGGAGCACATATTTTGTTGGGTGCCTACAGGATAAAAAAACGAGTCAGTTTTCCTGACTCCAGCCGTCCTGGAAATATAAATTTTTAAGGCCCTGACTACGTCCAGTAACTTGGAATCTTCCTAGTCCCTAGTAGCCGCAGGCACTACAATAGGTTGGTTCAAGTGAAAAGCTGATACCACCTTAGGGAGAAACTGGGGACGAGTCCTCAATTCTGCCCTATCCATATGGAAAATCAGATAACGGCTTTTACATGACAAAGCCGCCAATTCTGACACACGCCTGGCCGAAGCCAAGGCCAATAACATGACCACTTTCCACGTGAGATATTTAAAATCCACAGTTTTAAGTGGCTCAAACCAATGTGATTTTAAGAAACTCAACACCACGTTGAGATCCCAAGGTGCCACAGAAGGCACAAAAAAGGGGCTGAATATGTAGCACTCCCTTTACAAATGTCTGAACTCCAGGCAGTGAAGCCAGTTCTTTCTGGAAGAAAATCGACATCCGAAATCTGGACCTTAATGGAACCCAAAATTAGGCCCATAGTCACTCCTGACTGTAGGAAGTGCAGAAAACGACCCAGCTTCCTGGCCTCACACCACGCAACATATTTCCGCCAAATACGGTGATAATGGTTTGCGGTTACTTCTTTCCTGGCTTTTATCAGCGTAGGAATGACTTCCTCCGGAATGCCCTTTTGCTTTAGGATCCGGAATTCAACCGCCATGCCGTCCAACGCAGCCGCGGTAAGTCTTGGAACAGACAGGGCCCCTGCTGCAGCAGATCCTGTCTGAGCGGTAGAGGCCATGGGTCCTCTGATATTATTTCTTGAAGTTCTGGGTACCAAGCTCTTCTTGGCCCATCCGGAACCACGAGTATCGTTCTTACTCCTCGTTTTCTTATTATTCTCAGTACCTTTGGTATGAGAGGCAGAGGAGGGAATACATAAACCGACTGGTACACCCACGGTGTCACTAGACCGTCCACAGCTATTGCCTGAGGGTCCCTTGATCTGGCGCAATATCTATTTTTTTGTTTAGGCGGGACGCCATCATGTCCACCTGTGGCCTTTCCCAACGGTTTACCAACAGTTGGAAGACTTCTGGATGAAGTCCCCACTCTCCCGGGTGTCGGTCGTGTCTGCTGAGGAAGTCTGCTTCCCAGTTGTCCACTCCCGGAATGAACACTGCTGACAGTGCTAAGACGTGATTTTCCGCCCATCGGAGAATCCTTGTGGCTTCTGCCATCGCCATCCTGCTTCTTGTGCCGCCCTGTCGGTTTACATGGGCGACTGCCGTGATGTTGTCTGATTGGATCAGTACCGGCTGGTTTTGAAGCAGAGGCCTTGCCAGACTTAGGGCATTGTAAATGGCCCTCAGTTCCAGAATATTTATGTGTAGGGACGACTCCTGACTTGACCAAAGTCCTTGGAAATTTCTTCCCTGTGTGACTGCCCCCCAGCCTCGAAGGCTGGCATCCGTGGTTACCAGGACCCAGTCCTGTATGCCGAATCTGCGGCCCTCTTGAAGATGAGCACTCTGCAGCCACCACAGTGGAGATACCCTGGTCCTTGGAGACAGGGTTATCAGCCGATGCATCTGAAGATGCGATTCCGACCACTTGTCCAAGAGGTCCCACTGAAAGGTTCTTGCATGGAACCTGCCGAATGGAATTTTGCTTCGTAAGAAGCTACCATTTTTCCCAGGACTCGTGTGCAGTGATGCACCGATACCTGTTTTGGTTTCAGGAGGTCTCTGACTAGAGATGACAGCTCCTTGGCTTTCTCCTGCAGGAGAAACACTTTTTTCTGTTCTGTGTCCAGAACCATCCCCAGGAACAGCAGGCGTGTGGTAGGAACCAGCTGTGACTTTGGAATGTATAGAATCCATCCGTGCTGTTGTAGCACTTCCCGAGATAGTGCTACTCCGACCAACAACTACTCCATGGACCTCGCCTTTATAAGGAGATCGTCCAAGTACGGGATAATTAAAAACTCCCTTTTTTCGAAGGAGTATCATCATTTCTGCCATTACCTTGGTAAAGACCCTCGGTGCCGTGGACAGTCCAAACGGCAGTGTTTGGAATTGGTAATGGCAATCCTGTACCACAAATCTGAGGTACTCCTGGTGAGGATGGTAAATGGGGACATGTAGGTAAGCATCCTTGATGTCCAGGGATACCATGTAATCCCCCTCCTCCAGGCTTGCAATAACCGCCCTGAGCGATTCCATCTTGAACTTGAATTTTTTTATGTATGTATTCAAGGACTTCAAATTTAAAATGGGTCTCACCGAACCGTCCGGTTTCGGTACCACAAACAGTGTGGAATAGTAACCCCGTCCTTGTTGAAGTAGGGGCACCTTGACTATCACCTGCTGGAAATACAGCTTGTGAATTGCCTCTAGCACAGCCTCCCTGCCTGAGGGAGTTGTCGGCAAGGCAGATTTGAGGAAACGGCGGGGGGGAGACGCCTCGAATTCCAGCCTGTACCCCTGAGATACTACTTGAAGGATCCAGGGATCCACCTGTGAGCGAGCCCACTGATCGCTGAAATTTTTGAGGCGGCCCCCCACCGTACCTGGCTACGCCTGTGGAGCCCCCGCGTCATGCGGTGGACTCAGAGGAAGCGGGGGAAGAATTTTGATTCTGGGAACTGGCTGACTGGTGCAGCTTTTTCCCTCTTCCCTCGTCTCTGTGCAGAAAGGAAGCGCCTTTGACCCGCTTGCTTTTCTGAAGCCGAAAGGACTGTACCTGATAATACAGTGCTTTCTTAGGCTGTGAGGAAACCTTGAGGTAAAAATTTTTCTTCCCAGCTGTTGCTGTGGATACGAGGTCCCAGAGACCATCCCCAAACAATTCCTCACCCTTATAAGGCTCTATGTGCCTTTTAAAGTCAGCATCACCTGTCCAGTGTCGGGTCTCTAATACCCTCCTGACAGAATGGACATTGCATTAATTCTGGATGCCAGCCGGCAAAATATCCCTCTGTGCATCCCTCATATATAAGACAACGTCTTATGTTCGCAAAATAGTATCCCTGTTTGACAGGGTTACAGACCACGCTGCAGCAGCACTATCTGCAGGTCTCAGTCTAGTACCTGAGTGTGTAAATACAGACTTCAGGATAGCCTCCTGCTTTTTATCAGCAGGTACCTTCAAAGTGGCCGTATCCTAAGACGGCAGTGCCACCTTTTTTGACAAACGTGTGAGCGCCTTATCCACTCTAGGGGATATCTCCCAGCGTAACTTATCCTCTGGCGGGAAAAGGTACGCCATCAGTAACTTTTTAGAAATTATCAGTTTCTTATCGGGGGAACCCAGGCTTTTTCACACTTCATTCACTCATTGGATGGGGGAACAAAACACTGCCTGCTTTTTCTCCCCAAACATAAAACCCTTTTTTAGTGGTACTTGGGTTAACACATTTTTTATTGCCGGGATCATGTAACGGATGTTCCTAGTGGATTGTGTATATGTCTCAACCTCGTCGACACTGGAGTCAGACTCCGTTTCGACATCTGTGTCTGCCATCTGAGGGAGCGGGCGTTTTTGAGCCCCTGATGGCCTTTGAGACGTCTGGGCAGGCGCGGGCTGAGAAGCCGGCTGTCCCATAGCTGTTACGTCATCCAGCCTTTTATGTAAGGAGTTGACACTGTCGGTTAATACCTTCCACCTATCCATCCACTCTGGTGTCGGCCCACAGGGGGCGACATCCCATTTATCGGCATCTGCTCCGCCTCCACATAAGCCTCCTCATCAAACATATCGACACAGCCGTACCGACACACCGCACACACACAGGGAATGCTCTGACTGAGGACAGGACCCCACACAGCCCTTTGGGGAGACAGAGAGAGAGTATGCCAGCACACACCAGAGCGCTATATAATGTAGGGATAAACACTATCACTGAGTGAATTTTCCCCAATAGCTGCTTGTATAAACAATATTGCGCCTAAATTTAGTGCCCCCCCTCTCTTTTTAACCCTTTGAGCCTGAAAACTACAGGGGAGAGCCTTGGGAGCTGTCTTCCAGCTACACTGTGAAGAGAAAATGGCGCCAGTGTGCCGAGGGAGATAGCTCAGCCCCTTTTTCGCAGACTTTTCTCTCGCTTTTTTATGGATTCTGGCAGGGGTAGTTATCACATATATAGCCTCTGGGGCTATATATTGTGATTATTTTGCCAGCCAAGGTGTTTTTATTGCTGCTCAGGGCGCCCCCCCCCCCCAGCGCCCTGCACCCTCAGTGACCGGAGTGTGAAGTGTGTATGAGGAGCAATGGCGCACAGCTGCAGTGCTGTGCGCTACCTTGGTGAAGTCTGAAGTCTTCTGCCGCCGATTTTCCGGACCATCTTCATGCTTCTGGCTCTGTAAGGGGGACGGCGGCGCGGCTCCGGGAACGAACACCAAGGACGGGTCCTGCGGTCGATCCCTCTGGAGCTAATGGTGTCCAGTAGCCTAAGAAGCCCAAGCTAGCTGCAAGCAGGTAGGTTCGCTTCTTCTCCCCTTAGACCCTCGTTGCAGTGAGCCTGTTGCAAGCAGGTCTCACTGTAAATAAAAAACCTAACATATACTTTCTTTCTAGGAGCTCAGGAGAGCCCCTAGTGTGCATCCAGCTCGGCCGGGCACAGAAATCTAACTAACTGAGGTCTGGAGGAGGGGCATAGAGGGAGGAGCCAGTGCACACCAGATAGTACCTAATCTTTCTTTTAGAGTGCCCAGTCTCCTGCGGAGCCCGTCTATTCCCCATGGTCCTTACGGAGTTCCCAGCATCCACTAGGACGTCAGAGAAAAGAATTTACCGGTAGGTACTAAAATCCTATTTTCTCATACGTCCTAGAGGATGCTGGGGACCCCAAAAGGACCATGGGGTTTATACCAAAGCTCCAAAACGGGCGGGAGAGTGCGAACAACTCTGCAGCACCGAATGAGCAAACAAATGTCCCCCAAAAATCAGGGTATCAAACTTGTAGAGCATAACAAAACGCTTGAACCCGACTAATAAGCAGCTCGGCAAAGTCGAACCGCCGAGACTCCTCGGCCATCCACCCAAGAAGAGCCCATCATTCCATTAGAATGAACTTCCACCGACTTCGGTAACGGCAATCCAGCCGTAGAACAAACATGCCAAATCGCATCATAGATTCAACCTGAAACAGACTGCATACTGCAGTCTCCCCAACCATGCTCGGAGCAAACCGGACAAACAGAGCCTCTGTCTCTCCAAACTGAACCAAATTGGCGACCTAAATCTACAAATCCCCGGAAAGATCGAGAGACTTTGAATCAGCTAATGCCTAAGTAACCACCGGCATCAAAATAGACTGTTTTCTGCGAACCCAGAAACCACTCTTTGGCAGAACTACAATCCGAGTGCACAATTCCTCTCCATCTACATGGAAGAGCAAACAAAGCTCTTGTGAGACAAAACCACCACTTCCGACACCCGCCATGCGGACGTCAAAGCCAATAGCATGACCACTTTCCAAGAGAGACATTTTTTTTAAAGAAAATAATAATAATAAGGCTATACTGCACCGAAATGGAGCCTGACTGTAGGCCTGCATCCACACCAGCTTATAAAGTATGGATAAGAACGACCTAGCTGAAAGTTTTCCGTAGGAACCTTCCTGGATTCACACCAAGTCACAGAGATACGTCAATTACAGCGGTAAGGTCTTGCCGTTACTACTTTCCTAGCCTGATGAATCAAGGAAATGACTTCCCTGGGAACATCCTCCCTGCTTAGGATATGGCATTCCACCGCCACGCCGTCAGACGCAGTCGCGGTAAGTCTTGATACACCGTCAGAAACAATAAAAGAGGAGAGGCCACATAGACCGACTAAAAACACCCACGGTGTCACGAGGGTGTCCACTGCTATGGCTTGAGTGTCCCTTGACCTGAAACAATATCCCTGAGGCCTTCCGTTGAAGCGAGACACCAACATGACCAATTGCGACACTCCACAAAAAGTTGTCACGTCTGTGAAAACTTCTCGATGAAGACTGAATTTCTCCTGGATGGAGATCGCGTCAGCAGAGGAAATCTATTTCTCCTTCGTTCACCTCCGGGACGAAACTGCTAATACAGTGCTTATTGATGAAGTGTCCCAGCAAAGCTGATCCAACTCTGGACCCTCAGACCTCTTTCCACAGGAAAAACACCGAACATTGACCGGTCAGTGTCTACTCTGAAACCCACCTCTGACAACTGTGTCGACGGAACAACAGTCAATCCCTGTGTCAAAGAACAGTCAGAGAGAAACAACGATTTGCACCTTTATACCGGGACAACCGGACAATGTCCTGAATCTGACGCACCTCTGTATGATGCCGCGAACTACCTCCCCCTCCAGAGGGGAACTGCAAGATCTATTAGAAAAACCAGTAAGGGGAACAACCGTAACTCAGAATGCTCCCCCTTTTGGATTCTATAAATAACTCACCAGTCTTAGTCTATTTCTGGACTAACTGAAAATTAGTAGACGAGTGCTCACCGGAGTGGGAACTAGCCAGATAGACTCAACGACAAGTGGTGGATGTGTTGGAAACAGAAAACGATATCCACTACTGCTGACCTAACGAGGCTGCAGAACTCTTACCTTTCAACCTTCCACTGTCTGCACAGAAAAGGGAAAAAGGAAACGGTATCGAACCGGTTAAAACGACTGCATCCCACAAAAAAATGCGTCACCAACCGTTGTGACGTAGGCTGATCCACGAAGTACGACTTACCAGTTGTATCCGCCGAGAGTGACTGAACAGAGGGCTCACCAAACAGCTGTATACCTCCCTCGAGTATCTCTCAGAGACAGCCTCAGCATTTTCCCGGCTACACCTCCTGCTGTCACGCGGCAGCCTGCTGCAATGTTATAAAGTAGAATCAACACAAGCAAGCTTACCCTCTCTGGGTAGGGTAATTCTATCGGATGCCTACCCGAAAACAACACTCCCCCATGTGCATGCAATGCAAATAAGGTTAAAGTATAGAAATAAATATCACTTAGCTTCCTGTGTATGATCCTTTGCCACCGGGCTCTACGTCGACCAGGAGTTGACTGCCGTAATGTTCTCTCCGCGTCGGGAAGAGAATAATGGCCCTCATTCCGAGTTGATCGGTCGCAAGGCGAATTTAGCAGAGTTACACACGCTAAGCCGCCGCCTACTGGGAGTGTATCTTAGCATCTTAAAATTGCGACCGATGTATTCGCAATATTGCGATCACAAACTACTTAGCAGTTTTAGAGTAGCTCCACACTTACTCTGCCTGTGCGATCATTTCAGTGCTTGTCGTTCCTGGTTTGACGTCACAAACACACCCAGCGTTCGCCCAACCACTCCCCCGTTTCTCCGGCCACTCCTGCGTTTTTTCCGGAAACGGTAGCGTTTTCAGCCACACGCCCATAAAACGCCGTGTTTCCGCCCAGTAACACCCATTTCCTGTCAATCACATTACGATCGCCGGAGCGATGAAAAAGCCGTGAGTAAAAATACTATCTTCATTGTTAAATTACTTGGCGCAGTCGCAGTGCGAATATTGCGCATGCGTACTAAGCGGATTTTCATTGCGATGCGATGAAAAATACAGAGCGAACGACTCGGAATGAGGGCCAATATTCGGACTCCTTGAGAGGATCGAAAACCAACTCGTCACGGCCAATCTAGAGCTTAATCAACAGAGCGATCAGCACATGAGAAGAATACCATTATTTCAGCATTCCTGGATATACATAATGTAATACACAATAAAACACACATATCCTAATAATGCATATATAAACATATATCTATATATATCTACATATAGATATAACTTCTACACAAATGGATTGTCCAGACCCGTCAGGTCCCTAGTGACAGTAATGTGTTGTGAATGTGTATGACCATGTACTGACGTGCCCCCGATGTGGATCTACCAGGAACGTTATGGTCGACAGAAACTGTGTAAATGTCGACAGCAAGGAATAGTAAGCGGGCAAAAAATAATAATAATCTCAAAACCCAGAGGGGTCTGAAGGAAGCATACATATACAATTTTAATAACACTCCCCCCACCTATACCTACAAATATCTATCTATCTATCTATCTATCTATCTATCTATCTATCTATCTATCTATCTATCTATCTATCTATCTATCTATCTATCTATATATATACAAATACAGGTACTGTACAAGGCAATAACAGCCTGTTAATTCTTTTACCCAGCAAATACCGGTGATGCCGATTAGGACATCCACAAACAACTGAGTCTCCCCTAGCGTGTTTACTTGTTTTTAAGTACACAAAACCAACCTGCTAATACTTAAATTTTTGAATCAAGTACCGCCATGTGTCGGCGAAGCCGACAGTTATCCCCACATCAGCTTGTGACAAAGCCCTCACACCTGCCGACATATGTCGACTAACCGATAGTGGGTAAATAAACAGGGAAACAGTGAATTTATGTATCACAACAAGGATTATAGAAATAAATATCACTTAGCTTCCTGTGTATGATCCTTTGCGACCGGGCTCTGCGTCGACCAGGAGTTTGCGTCCATTATTAAAACATAATGCTATATGACCCCCATATAGCATTAAAAACACTGTGCCCCCCCTCCTTCTTACTATACAGTAAATCTTGGCGGGGACCTGAGGAAAATGGCGCTGACTCCTTTGTGAGGGCTAAGCTCCGCCCCTTCCCGGCGCGCTTCAGCCCGCTCAATCATATAAATATATAAATATATAAAGTACTAAAACTTAGCTGGGGACCCTATATACAGGGGGTAACCCCCTGTATAACTTGTTTAATGTCCCTACTCAGCCCAGGGCGCCCCCCCTTGCGCCCTGCACCCACGGAAGCCGTTGGTGTGTGGGAGCTATGGACGGCAGCGTGCCCGCTGCGGTCTCCCGGCGGGGCGAAGACACCCGGTGTCCGGGTATGTTCCCCCGCCCGGGATCCTTTCAGAAATGCCGCCCAGGGCGCTCCCCCCCAGCGCCCTGCACCCTGCCGGCCGATGGAGAGCGGGAACAGAGAGCGCAGCGCTACTGCTGCTGCTCTCTCCCGTGTGCGGCGCACTGGCGGGGCGGGCACCGAAGCATGTCCCCCCGCCAGTGATTTCACCCGTTATACGCTGCCCAGGGCGCTCCCCCCCAGCGCCCTGCACCCTGCAGGCCCGTGGAGTGCGGGAGCCGGGAGCGCAGCGCTACCGCTGCTGCTCCCTCCCGTTCGCGGCGCACTGGTGGGGCGGGCACCGAAATATGTCCCCCCGCCAGTGAATTACTGATTTTATTATATGCTGACCAGGGTGCTCCCCCCCCCAGCGCCCTGCAGGTGATGGAAAATGCGGGAGCTGGGAGCGCAGCGCTACCGCTGTCTCTCCCCCCTGCGGCACCCTGGCGGGGTGAACATACACCATGCCCAGGCACCGAAATATGACCCCCGCCAGCATTGTAGACCCTCAGCAACATGCCCCCAGGGCGCTCCCCCCCAGCGCCCCGCACCCTGCCAGAGACGTTGGTGTGTGGTAGCCTGGAGCGCAGCACTACCGCTGCTGTTACCTCCGTTACTGAAGTCTTCTGCCGTCACTGAAGTCTTCTTTTCTTCCAATACTCACCCGGCTTCTTTCTTCTGGCTTCTGTGAGGGGATTGACGGCGTGGCTCCGGGAACGAGCAGCAAGGCGCACCAAGTGATCGAACCCTCTGGAGCTAATGGTGTCCAGTAGCCGAGAAGCAGAGCCTTTAAACTAAGAAGAAGTAGGTCCTGCTTCTCTCCCCTCACTCCCACGATGCAGGGAGCCTGTAGCCAGCAGGTCTGCCTGAAAATAAAAACCTAACATAAAGTCTTTCAGAGAAACTCAGGAGAGCTTCCCTAGTGTGCGACCCATCACTCCTGGGCACAAAGTCTAACTGAGGTCTGGAGGAGGGGCATAGAGGGAGCCAGTTCACACCCAGTTTAAGTCTTTATAGTGTGCCCAAGCACCTGCGGATCCGTCTATACCCCATGGTCCTTTTGGAGTCCCTAGGACGTATGAGAAAAAAATAAATACATAAAACATACATGAACAGGTTCATCAAATAAACATGGCGAAATCCCATTATGTTCTACCTGATATTGGTGTCTTGCCAACTTGCTGCAGCTTTTCTTCTATGTACCATCAGTGCTTGCCTAAACGCAGGAAGCTGGCGGATATGTAAGCGCAGGAAACTGGCAGATGTATCTGGAAAATAAATAACAAATTAACACCTACTGTGGAAAAAAATAAAAGAAAAACATTCAAGAACATGTACACCAGTGGCGTGCGGTGAGGTCAGTGGCTGGTGAAGCATTATAGCCATAATGTCCGCCGAATCCTGGCGATGATCCAACCCCTACCATGGCTGAGCCAATGCCCGCTACTGCCCCTGAGGCGATGCACGCTGCCACCGCCACTGGCTTACAAACTCGCCCACCATCAACTGACCCAGCCCTCCGCCACTAATTTGCATCTCAGTCCTATGCCGCCAATGCCCGCTGCCTGCCTGCTCATCATACTTGTGATATATTGTACATTTTTATTGAAAAAATAAATAATAATTAGTGTTTGGGACTGGGAAGGGAGTGGGAGGAGGACATGAATGCAATTTTGTTGTCTGGGACTTCCATTAACTTAATGGAGAAGGGTCTGAATGGGTTAAAAAATGAAATGTAAAAAAAAAATGCGTGAGGTCCCCCCTCCTAAGTATAACCAGCCTCGGGCTCTTTGAGCCGGTCCTGGTTGTTTAAATACTGGGAAAAAATTGGACAGGGGTTCCCCGTATTTAGACAACCAGCACCGGGCTCTTAGTCCGGTCCTGGTTCCAAAAATACGGGGGATAAAAGATGTAGGGGTCCCCCGTATTTTTAAAACCAGCATCGGGCTCCACTAGCCAGGGACATAATGCCACAGCCGGGGGACACATTTATGGAGGTCCCTGCGGCCGTGGCATTACCCCCACCAACTAGTCACCACTGGCCGGGGTTCCCTGGAGGAGTGGGGACCCTTAAATCAAGGGGTCCCCCCCTCCAGGCACCAAAGGGTTAGGGGTGAAGCCCGAGGCTGTCCCCAGCACCCCTGGGTGGTGGGTGCCGGGCTGATAGCCATAAGTGTGTAAAAAAATAATATTGTTTTTTGTTGTGGAACTATAAGGCCCAGCAAGCCTCCCCCACTTGCTGGTACTTGGCGAACCTCAAGTACCAGCATGTGGGGAAATAACGGGCCCACTGGTACCTGTAGTTCTACAACAACAAAAATACCCAAATAAAAACACAACACACACACCGTGACAGTAAAAATTTATTAAAACACACTTACACACTCACACATACTTACCTGCATCCCACGCCGGTCACGTCCACTTGTCCAGTAGAATCCAATAGCGGTACCTGTAAAAATGAGAGACAGATTACTTACCTACATCCCACGCCGATCACGTCCACTTGTCCAGTAGAATCCAATAGGGGTACCTGTAAAAAAAACAAAACATATAACTTATACTTAGAAACAATCCAGTGGTCCCTGAATTTATACAAGGGGGAAAAGACCTTTCATGTGTCAACCTTTTGTCCACGTTGACTATGTGACTGTCGACCATTAGTGGTCGACCTAATGACTGTCGACCAATCATACCGAAATCCTTGCGACTTTCCCCCTCCCCCCCCAGGTCTCTGCTCTATCTCTCTCTCTGCTCCTCACCACTTGCGACCTTCCCCCCCCCCCCCCCCAGGCCTATGCTCTGTCCACTCACTTGTAACAACTCCCCCCTCCCCCTCTCCCCCTCCCCTTCAGGAAAAGACCACTCACCAGCAGAAAGCAGGGCCAGGCACTGGGCAGGCGTCTTCTTCTTGCACGGTGGGCTGGCTGCTGGCGGGTGCACTGTCCCTCGTTGGCGGCGCCGGCGGCTGCTGTCCCGGACCCTAGTTGCGCTACTGTGTCCGGCCGGGTAACAGGTGGGCTGCTGGTCACACTGGTGCTGTGCATTGCCGGTGCGCAGCATTGTGTGACTGGCTGGGTCACGGTGTTGTCCCTCAGCGGCGGTGGGCTGAAGCTGGGAAGTTCCTCCTCCTGCTCAGCTCCACTGCACAGAAACGTGACATGCACTGACTGCATGTCACGTTTCTCCAGGGAGCCAATCAGGAGGAGGAACACACTGGAGTGGATCAGAGCACCGCTTGAACGATCCTCCTCCTGGACCAGCAGCAGCCTCCTGTCGGGTGGGAGCGCCGTGCCGCGCGCACTAAAAAAATAAAAATAAAAACATCTACTAAAAAATAAGAATTTACTTACCGATAATTCTATTTCTCGTAGTCCGTAGTGGATGCTGGGGACTCCGTAAGGACCATGGGGAATAGCGGCTCCGCAGGAGACAGGGCACAAAAGTAAAAGCTTTAGGATCAGGTGGTGTGCACTGGCTCCTCCCCCTATGACCCTCCTCCAAGCCTCAGTTAGGATACTGTGCCCGGACGAGCGTACACAATAAGGAAGGATTTTGAATCCCGGGTAAGACTCATACCAGCCACACCAATCACACTGTACAACCTGTGATCTGAACCCAGTTAACAGCATGATAACAGCGGAGCCTCTGAAAAGATGGCTCACAACAATAATAACCCGATTTTTGTAATAATAACTATGTACAAGTATTGCAGACAATCCGCACTTGGGATGGGCGCCCAGCATCCACTACGGACTACGAGAAATAGAATTATCGGTAAGTAAATTCTTATTTTCTCTGACGTCCTAAGTGGATGCTGGGGACTCCGTAAGGACCATGGGGATTATACCAAAGCTCCCAAACGGGCGGGAGAGTGCGGATGACTCTGCAGCACCGAATGAGAGAACTCCAGGTCCTCCTCAGCCAGGGTATCAAATTTGTAGAATTTTGCAAACGTGTTTGCCCCTGACCAAGTAGCAGCTCGGCAAAGTTGTAAAGCCGAGACCCCTCGGGCAGCCGCCCAAGATGAGCCCATCTTCCTTGAGGAATGGGCTTTTACATATTTTGGCTGTGGCAGGCCTGCCACAGAATGTGCAAGCTGAATTGTACTACACATCCAACTAGCAATCGTCTGCTTAGAAGCAAGAGCACCCCGTTTGTTGGGTGCATACAGGATAACAGCAAGTCAGTTTTCCTGACTCCAGCCGTCCTGGAAACATATATTTTCAGGGCCCTGACAACATCTAGCAACTTGGAGTCCTCCAAGTCCCTAGTAGCCGCAGGTACCACAATAAGCTGGTTCAGGTGAAACGCTGACACCACCTTAGGGAGAAACTGGGGACGAGTCCGCAGCTCTGCCCTGTCCGAATGGACAATCAGATATGGGCTTTTGTGAGACAAAGCCGCCAATTCTGACACTCGCCTGGCCGAGGCCAGGGCCAACAGCATGGTCACTTTCCATGTGAGATATTTCAAATCCACAGATTTGAGCGGTTTAAACCAATGTGATTTGAGGAATCCCAGAACTACGTTGAGATCCCACAGTGCCACTGGAGGCACAAAAGGGGGTTGTATATGCAGTACTCCCTTGACAAACTTCTGGACTTCAGGAACTGAAGCCAATTCTTTCTGGAAGAAAATCGACAGGGCCGAAATTTGAACCTTAATGGACCCCAATTTGAGGCCCATAGACAGTCCTGTTTGCAGGAAATGCAGGAATCGACCGAGTTGAAATTCCTCCGTGGGGGCCTTCCTGGCCTCACACCATGCAACATATTTTCGCCAAATGCGGTGATAATGTTGTGCGGTCACCTCCTTCCTGGCTCTGACCAGGGTAGGGATGACCTCTTCCGGAATGCCTTTTTCCCTTAGGATCCGGCGTTCAACCGCCATGCCGTCAAACGCAGCCGCGGTAAGTCAGGGAACAGACATGATCCTTGCTGAAGCAAGTCCCTTCTTAGTATCTCTTGAAGTTCCGGGTACCAAGTCCTTCTTGGCCAATCCGGAGCCACGAGTATAGTTCTTACTCCTCTCCGTCTTATAATTCTCAGTACCTTGGGTATGAGAGGCAGAGGAGGGAACACATACACCGACTGGTACACCCACGGTGTTACCAGAGCGTCCCAGCTATTGCCTGAGGGTCTCTTGACCTGGCGCAATACCTGTCCAGTTTTTTGTTCAGACGGGACGCCATCATGTCCTCCTTTGGTCTTTCCCAACGGTTCACAATCATGTGGAAGACTTCCAGATGAAGTCCCCACTCTCCCGGGTGGAGGTCGTGCCTGCTGAGGAAGTCTGCTTCCCAGTTGTCCACTCCCGGAATGAACACCGCTGACAGTGTTATCACATGATTTTTCGCCCAGCGAAGAATCCTTGCTGCCATTGCCCTCCTGCTTCTTGTGCCGCCCTGTCTGTTTACGTGGGCGACTGCCGTGATGTTGTCCGACTGGATCAGCACCAGTTGACTTTGAAGCAGAGGTCTTCCTAGGCTCAGAGCATTGTAACTTGCCCTTAGCTCCAGTATATTTATGTGGAGAGAAGTCTCCAGACTTGACCACACTCCTTGGAAATTTCTTCCCTGTGTGACTGCTCCCCAGCCTCTCAGGCTGGCATCCGTGGTCACCAGGACCCAGTCCTGAATGCCGAATCTGCTGCCCTCTAGTAGATGAGCACTCTGCAGCCACCACAGAAGAGACACCCTTGTCCTTGGAGACAGGATTATCCGCTGATGCATCTGAAGATGCGATCCGGACCATTCGTCCAGCAGATCCCACTGAAAAATTCTTGCGTGAAATCTGCCGAATGGAATCGCTTCGTAAGAAGCCACCATTTTTCCCAGGACTCTTGTGCATTGATGCACTGACACTTGGCCTGGTTCTAGGAGGTTCCTAACTAGCTCGGATAACTCCCTGGCTTTCTCCTCCGGGAGAAACACCTTTTTCTGGACTGTGTCCAGAATCATCCCTAGGAACAGCAGACGTGTCGTCGGAATCAGCTGCGATTTTGGAATATTTAGAATCCATCCGTGCTGTCGTAGAACTACTTGAGATAGTGCTACTCCGACCTCCAACTGTTCTCTGGACCTTGCCCTTATCAGGAGATCGTCCAAGTAAGGGATAATTAAGATGCCTTTTCTTTGAAGAAGAATCATCATTTCGGCCATTACCTTGGTAAAGACCCGGGGTGCCGTGGACAATCCAAACGGCAGCGTCTGAAACTGATAGTGACAGTTCTGTACCACGAACCTGAGGTACCCTTGGTGAGAAGGGCAATTTGGGACATGGAGGTAAGCATCCTTGATGTCCAGGGACACCATATAGTCCCCTTCTTCCTGGTTCGCTATCACTGCTCTGAGTGACTCCATCTTGATTTGAACCTTTGTATGTAAGTGTTCAAAGATTTCAGATTTAGAATAGATCTCACCGAGCCGTCTGGCTTCAGTACCACAAATAGTGTGGAATAATACCCCTTTCCTTGTTGTAGGAGGGGTACTTTGATTATCACCTGCTGGGAATACAGCTTGTGAATTGTTTCCAATACTGCCTCCCTGTCGGAGGGAGACGTTGGTAAAGCAGACTTCAGGAACCTGCGAGGGGGAGACGTCTCGAATTTCCAATCTGTACCCCTGGGATACTACTTGTAGGATCCAGGGGTCCACTTGCGAGTGAGCCCACTGCGCGCTGAAACTCTTGAGACGACCCCCCACCGCACCTGAGTCCGCTTGTACGGCCCCAGCGTCATGCTGAGGACTTGGCAGAAGCGGTGGAGGGCTTCTGTTCCTGGGAAGGGGCTGCCTGCTGTAGTCTTCTTCCCTTTCCTCTACCCCTGGGCAGATATGACTGGCCTTTTGCCCGCTTGCCCTTATGGGGACGAAAGGACTGAGGCTGAAAGACGGTGTCTTTTTCTTTATACGGCAATACTTCCATGTGCCGTTTGGAATCTGCATCACCTGACCACTGTCGTGTCCATAAACATCTTCTGGCAGACATGGACATCGCACTTACTCTTGATGCCAGAGTGCAAATATCCCTCTGTGCATCTCTCATATATAGTAATGCATCCTTTAAATGCTCTATAGTCAATAAAATACTGTCCCTGTCAAGGGTATCAATATTTTCAGTCAGGGAATCCGACCAAGCCATCCCAGCGCTGCACATCCAGGCTGAGGCGATCGCTGGTCGCAGTATAACACCAGTATGTGTGTATATACTTTTTAGGATATTTTCCAGCCTCCTATTAGCTGGCTCCTTGAGGGCGGCCGTATCTGGAGATGGTAACGCCACTTGTTTTGATAAGCGTGTGAGCGCCTTATCCACCCTAGGGGGTGTTTCCCAACGCGCCCTAACTTCTGGCGGAAAAGGGTATAACGCCAATAATTTTCTATCGGGGGAAACCCACGCATCATCACACACTTCATTTAATTTATCTGATTCAGGAAAAACTACAGGTAGTTTTTTCACACCCCACATAATACCCTTTTTTGTGGTACTTGTAGTATCAGAAATATGTAACACCTCCTTCATTGCCCTTAACATGTAACGTGTGGCCCTAATGGAAAATACATTTGTTTCTTCACCGTCGACACTGGAGTCAGTGTCCGTGTCTGTGTCTGTGTCGACCGACTGAGGTAATGGGCGTTTTAAAGCCCCTGACGGTGTTTGAGACGCCTGGACAGGTACTAATTGGTTTGCCGGCCGTCTCATGTCGTCAACCGACCTTGCAGCGTGTTGACATTATCACGTAATTCCCTAACTAAGCCATCCATTCCGGTGTCGACTCCCTAGAGAGTGACATCACCATTACAGGCAATTGCTCCGCCTCCTCACCAACATCGTCCTCATACATGTCGACACACACGTACCGACACACAGCACACACACAGGGAATGCTCTGATAGAGGACAGGACCCCACTAGCCCTTTGGGGAGACAGAGGGAGAGTTTGCCAGCACACACCAAAACGCTATAATTTTACAGGGACAACCTTATATAAGTGTTTTCCCTTATAGCATCTTAATATGTAATAATATCGCCACAAAATTGCCCCCCCTCTCTGTTTTAACCCTGTTTCTGTAGTGCAGTGCAGGGGAGAGCCTGGGAGCCTTCCCACCAGCAGTTCTGTGAGGGAAAATGGCGCTGTGTGCTGAGGAGAATAGGCCCCGCCCCCTTTTCGGCGGGCTTCTTCTCCCGTTTTTCTGACAACCTGGCAGGGGTTAAATACATCCATATAGCCCCAGAGGCTATATGTGATGTATATTTAGCCAGCATAGGTACTTTCATTGCTGCCCAGGGCGCCCCCCCCAGCGCCCTGCACCCTCAGTGACCGTTGGTGTGAAGTGTGCTGAGAGCAATGGCGCACAGCTGCAGTGCTGTGCGCTACCTTAAGAAGACTGGGAAGTCTTCAGCCGCCGATTTCTGGACCTCTTCTCTCTTCAGCATCTGCAAGGGGGTCGGCGGCGCGGCTCCGGTGACCCATCCAGGCTGTACCTGTGATCGTCCCTCTGGAGCTAGTGTCCAGTAGCCTAAGAAGCCAATCCATCCTGCACGCAGGTGAGTTCACTTCTTCTCCCCTAAGTCCCTCGTTGCAGTGAGCCTGTTGCCAGCAGGACTCACTGAAAATAAAAGACCTAATAAAACTTTTACTCTAAGCAGCTCTTTAGGAGAGCCACCTAGATTGCACCCTTCTCGGCCGGGCACAAAAACCTAACGGAGGCTTGGAGGAGGGTCATAGGGGGAGGAGCCAGTGCACACCACCTGATCCTAAAGCTTTTACTTTTGTGCCCTGTCTCCTGCGGAGCCGCTATTCCCCATGGTCCTTACGGAGTCCCCAGCATCCACTTAGGACGTCAGAGAAATGACAGGGGGGGCACGTGCCTTGGTGCCCCCCCCCCCCCCTAAATCCGCCACTGTACATTAGCCCTATAAACACAGGTGGAGATCCGCATTTATTTGTGATGGTATAAAATGTGCAGTTCTGAATCTGGCCCAGTTTTTATAACACATAGCAACGATTTGTCAGAGATGCACTACTACTATTAGGGAGGCCAATCCCGGGCCTTTTTCTCAATCCCAGGATACCCGGGATTGGGTTGAAGATTTTAAAATTAAAATCTTCATTGCCCCCACCCCCTTCCTGAACCCGCCCAGCCCACAGAACTACTCACCATCCTCTGGAAGTGCGGGCGGGTTCACTTGCTGCAGGCGGTGGGTGGTGAAGTGTGATCCGGGTGGCAGCGGGCGGCTGGAGTCAGACTGCGCAACGTGACCTCTGACCTCACGTCACGCTGCACAGTGTGCACAGCTGGGGGTTGGGCAGCGTCTGAGCCTCCTGAGGATGCTCAACGCTGCCTGGCATTGAAAAAACAAGGTGGTTTTCTAATCCTGAAATCCCTGGGATTGAAAGCTCCAATCCCGGGATTGAATCCCGGACAATTTTAGGCCGACATCCCAGGATCCTGCCAATCCTGATCCCATTTCTTTAATTTGGCGCTCATGAGTCTATCAACTGGTTCCTTACAATGCCTTGGTTCAAGTTCAGAACATGGGACCCCCTGGGTTAGCATAACTAAAGTGCTTCAGAACATCAATAAACTTGTCATAATTAAACAGAAAATTAAAATGTGTACTCTTGCATATTTGCTGTGCTTCGGACATGGTGGCTTGCTCCGCTCCGCAGGTTACTATTCTCAATAGATGTTCACGTGGATAGTGTTCTGAGGCAGTTTAGTTATGCTAGACCAGATGGTTCCATGTTCTGAACTTGAGCCACAAAGCTTCCAAAGGACAGTAGATGAGGCCACTTAAAAGTCAGATACTGTATTGTAACCGGTGAGTGCATCTTTTTTTCTATAAAGCACTCCACTGTGCAATTCAACATGGTCTTTCCAAATTGTTCCCTTTTATCCTTTTCTCCAAACTATAGAACCATGATTGGTGTAGGAATGAGTGAGGGTGAGAAGCAAGGGTTTTAGAAGATAGAACTAAGTGGTGAAGGTGAGGAGGAAATGTGCATGAGGGTCCTGTGTTTTTTCCAGAAGTCTAGCATGGGGGAGATTGTCCGGTGGATCAATGAAGGGAGAATTGCTATCCAAGGAGCTACATCAATAGGGACTGATAGAAAACTGTCATCAATAATGACCCACTGTTTCAAGTCTGTACCTCTGGTCCACTCAACTATGTGACTGAGAAGGACAGCATGTTGGTAATTAAAAAAAAAAATGAGGACGCTTAAGTCTGCTTTGGTGTTCGTGCCTGTAAAGGGTACAATGTTTGAATCTCTGTCGTTTTTACCCCACACAACGTCCTGAACTAAATTTTGGAGTTCTTTAAGAAAGGAAGGTGTAATATGTATGGATAATGTCTGTAATAATAAAGTACCCATGGTAGAATATTAATTTTGATAATGTTAATACGCCACAATCATGAGACATATAGAGGAACCCAATGCTGCAGGTACATTTTAATGACCCTAAGGAGTGGTTCAAAATTCAATTTGACTAAGTCAAAATTATCCACGGTAAGGACATCACCCAGATATCTAATGTGAGACGGATGCCATACAAAAGGTATCATGAGGAGAATGTGGTTAATGACCATGGTGGTATTGTTTCTCACCTCTCGGCCCAGAACAAACCCCACTTGGTCCTGGTGAATAATGTCAGGTATGAGTGGCATACCCTCCAACTGTACCTTTTTAACATGGTCTACACCGATTTTTGGCTCTCCAAACTTCCATTGAAAGTATAGGAAAAGGGGCGTGGCCGCAACCCTTTACCTGTGGCCACGCCCCCTTTTATAATCTGTACTGATTTTTATGTGTAAAATGTTGGAGGGTATGGAGTGGTTGGATCATTTTTGCCAATAGTTTCAGATCAATATTTAATAAAGATATTGGGCAGTAGCTAATGCACTGTGTGGGACCCTTGCCCTCTTTTGGATGACCGCAATATGTGCTTCAAGAGATTGCTGGACCAAGGACATGTACTAGAGATCTGTTTCAAGGCCTGTAGTAACACCGGCACCAATTTGTCCTGAAATGCTCTATACATAGGCGTGCGCAGCACATTTTATTAGGGGGTGCACTGTTGGAGGGGTGTGTCTAGCACCGCCTTTTGGGCGTGTCTAGCACCATCTTTTGACGGTCAACGTAATATAAAATATAGATATAGATTTGCACCTGGCGCTGTCACTCACCAAAGTGAATGCAGCTGAACTCTGAGGGATGATCCCAACCCCTCCAAAAAGAATATGCAAACAAAATGAGACAGCGCTTCCCACTTTGGTTTTTAACTTTTTTATATATGTAAAGATTGTCACAAAAATACAAATACAAACATAAAGATACCGGCCAGTATCTGTCACGATCCGGGTATCTGGACGCCATTTCTTACCTATCAGATGCCTCCTAAGGCTGGCTCAGCGCTCCAGGGCCGGATCCTATCTGTTATCCTGATGTGCACATTCCCGCATCCTCTCCTGTCTCTCTGGACGCAGTCACAGTAACGCCTTATACATCTGGCATGGCGTCTCCCGCGGCCTCCGCCGCCGTCCCTGAGCTTCTGCATTCAGAGTGGCGATTACGTCAGCCGCGGCCTCCGCTGTGTCCGCGTGGTCGGATGTGCATCTGTCAGCCTGGCGTCTCCTGTCTCCGGTGGCCGGCGCCGCCATTACTGTTTTCCAGACCACATGGATTACAATCCAAACTTCCCTCCAAGTGTCTGCATGGGCGCAGCCATCTTGGATTCTGTCAGCTGATCTTTCCTACCAATCCGTTGTCAGTATTATTAATTTGCATAATTGCCTAGCCAATGCCTTCCTTGCTGCAGGTATAAATAGGTTGTGCCTGAGCAAGGAAGGCGTCAGTGCTTTGGTTGTCAAACCTAGTTCCAGTTTGTCTCTCTTCTGTGAATGTCTTCCAGGTTCCAGCTCCTGTCTCCAGACTTCTGCTATAGAGACCCGCACCAGCATTCCATCTGCGGTGTAGCCTGACTCTCCGATCCATTCTGGACTCACCTGTTTCCAGCTACAACATCACCTGCTTCCAGCTCAGCTTCCAGCAGTGTACAGCTTCTCTTAAAGGGCCGGTGTCCTTTCTGCAGTTTACCACTCTCCACCGGTATTATTTCTCCGCTCTCAAATTCTACATTTCATCTACATTGCATCGCTCTCAAGCTTTATTTATTATTTAACTGGTTCCAGCCAGTATCCACTCCGTGCCAACACCTGTCTGGTTCTAACCAGTACCCACAGCAGCATTTTATCTACAGCAGTCCAGCTTTCCCTGGAACACCAGCTGGTACGACCCTGGGCTTTCCTCATTGCTACAGTTGAGCCTGGTAAGGACTTTCCAACTTGCAGATAATAAGAACTGTCTCATACCACCAGAGCTCTGTGGCCCCTGCCACCCTGTAGTACCCAGGAACTGTATTATTATTTCTCTGCTGATTTTTATGTTACTTTTTACTGCTACTGTGATGCATGGAGTTTGTCATAAATAAATATCATTGACTTTTACTCAAGTTGTCGTTGTCACGCCTTCGGGCGGTTTCTCTTCATGTTACTTACATGTCCAGGGGTCTGATACAACCTCCCAGGTTCCGGTACATCTCAGCCCCTACAACTGAGGCTGCCTTCCGTCAGCTCAGGCCCTCAGTTGTGACAGTATCACACTAATAAAATACTGATTGATATAATTGAAATGTAATCATAAAATATATGTACCAATTGATACAAGATCGATCCTAAAAAAGCTTGCACTCAAATTAATATTATATAATTTAATACTTGCATTGATATTGTACTAATAATAATTCATGCAAAAAAATGCCCTAACAGTATTAAGTGCAAAAGATGGAAAGCACTGTGTTAAAAGTCCAGATAATTAGCACAATGGATTAGTAAGCACCTGTAAGCAAGCATGCATTCCTTTTATCCAAGCAGCCTTCCAATCATCCCTATTTAAGGGATATATGGCGGAGTTAGTATTGTTATGTAGCCACACAAAGTTCTTTCAGCCCAAATGGATGAAGCAGGAATGATATAAATGATTTCCTGTAAGACTGCAAAGACTGGCAGCCCAATTGCCAAAGGATAGAAACAAAGTTAATAAAATAGGTTAACCCACATCTTGCATTGATCCAGGATTAGAGCACATTTAGCCAAAGCACTCAGCATAGATTTTATCCTTTCTGGCTGCACAAGCTAGCAGCATATATTTCAAAGGGTAACCAAAACTTTAAAACAACTCATTCCCCTGTGCACTGGGGTATGGATGAAAACAGTTCACCGGCCGGTAAGTGGAGGTTGTGAGCCACACACCCGGTATTGCAGTGGGTGAAAGAGATTCTCCTAACTCACATCACCTGTCGTTGTCCCTCACAAACGCGTTTCTCCGCCTCAGGGTCCGTTTTCAGCGGCTTCATCAGTGTCCGGAAAAACGAGTGACGTGTCAATGCTGCTGCATACCGCCTGCCAGTATTGAATTTGTCTTCCTAAGAGGAATGCTGGCTGCATGCTGCTCCTCATCGGTGGCTGTAGTTGGCATAGCATAGAAGGAGCGATATGGGCGTGTGACGGGTGGGCGTGCGAGCAGCATGATGTCATCACATCACATCACGCTGTTTTTGTACATTGAGGTGGAGCTGGGAGTTTGAAAGCCGGTGGCAGTGGCACCCTTGATTAACCCAGGCGGCCAGTCAGTAATGCAGTCCTGAGAGGGTGCAGCGCAGAGGGGACAGTAATCAGCCTGCTCGGCGATCGCTGCATCAGGCATGTGAGATCGGATTGTCAGACATTAGGGGGTGCCTGTGCGCACCAGGCACCCCCCCCCTGCGCACACCTATGGCTTTTTAGTATGCTGTAGGTAAACCATCCAGCCCGGTTGTGGGGTGAGGGGACGTAATAGCAAACTCTAACTCAGTCAAAGTGAATGGGCTTTCTAAGGAAGCGACTAACTCCTCTGGCAATCTGGGGAAGTCAACAGACGATAAGTATTCATCTATTTGTTGAGTTTTCTGTTGCTTGTTGGAGTCAGACAGTAAGGAATGTATTTGTACAGCCGGGTACAGTATGCATGGACAATGTTGGCTATATTCACGCTCTCTGTCTACCCCATCTGTGTCACCACTGTCTGTCCTTTAGAATGTAAGCTTACACGAGTAGGGCCCTCTTTCCTCATTTGCTTATCCTTTTCTTACTTTAATAATCTTCAACTGCAACAAATTCCGTGGTTTCCTGCCACCCTGATACTTATTTCAGTGTCATCTGCTGATGTAGCTATGTTTATTTATCCTGTACTTGTCCTATATGGTCTTCAATTGTAAGTCACTGTTTTCCTATTTTGACTATGTACGCTGTAATTAGGCACTGCAGAACCCTTGTGGCACCATATAAATAAAGGATAATAATAATAATAATAATATCCACTGAAAGATGGTGAAGCAAACCAGTGTCATCCTTAAACTTGGGGATAAAGGTCAATGACCACTGATGGCGGAGCACACGGGCCAATAGTTTACCTGGTTTGTTAACCCAATGGAAGAATTTACACTTACATTTCCGAATGGCCAGTTTGGTCTTATCTGAACTTAGGTGCTGAGCACCTGTCTCTTCGCTACCAGCTCAGCTTGCGTAGTCGAAAACAGTGATCTCTTGTGTTGGTCTTCAAGCAAGGCTACTTTGCCAAGAATAGTCTGTGTTTAAGCAATTATTTGCCACTTAATAAGGGACCCCAATTGTATACACTTTAATCTGCAAAAACATGAATGTGCTTCCCGCAGTCAGGGCCGGATTAACAATGGGGCGGATTGAGCTGCAGCTCCAGGCCTCCCATTGAAAAAACGCACAGCACCGACCAGGTCTGAATTACCCCCTCAGCGCGGTGATATTTACATTTCTGTTAATGTGGTGGTGTGTATTAGTGTATTTGTGGTGGTGTGTGTGTTGGTGTATATGTGGTGGTGGGGTGTGTGTACTGTGTGTTTATATGTTGAGCTGTGTGTGTGTGTACTGTATGTGTGTGTAGTGTGTACTGCGTGTATATGTGGTGGTGTGTGTTTGTGTATTGTGTGTGTGTGTATATTAAGTGGTGGTGAGTCGGTGTACTGTATGTGTGTGTACTGTGTGTGTATATGTGGTGGTGTGTGTACTCTGTGTATATACAGCAGTGGTGGGTGTATGTGGGTACTGTATGTTTGTGTGGTGTGTACTGTGTATATGTGGTGGTGTACTGTGTGTGTATATGCAGCATTGCTGAGTGTATGTGTGTACTGTATGTTTGTGTACTGCGTGTGTATGTGGTGGTGTGTGTTGGTGTACTGTGTGTGTGTATATTCAGTGGTGGGTGGGTGTACTGTATATGTGTGTAGTGTGTACTGTGTGTGTATATGTGGTGGTGTGTGTGTGTACTGTATGTGTTTGTAGTAAGTACTGTGTGTATATGTGGTGATGGGTGTGTATGTGTACTGTATGTCTTTGTAGTGTGTACTGTGTGTGTATATGTGGTGGTAGGTAGGGGTTAAAGTGGGGCGGAACTGCGTTCCAACAGTTGTATGTGGAGGAGGTACGCTTTCCTCCGCCTGGCAATGGGACTATCTGTTTCCTACTGTATGTGTTTGTAGTAAGTACTGTGTGTATATGTGGTGATGGGTGTGTATGTGTACTGTATGTCTTTGTAGTGTGTACTGTGTGTGTATATGTGGTGGTAGGCAGGGGTTAAAGTGGGGCGGAACTGCGTTCCATCAGTTGTATGTGGAGGAGGTACGCTTTCTTCCGCCTGGCAATGGGACTATCTGTACAGGCAGCGCTGTCTCCTCGTTGTGAGCCATGACTCCTTCATTAATAGATGGGGCGGTCCCCTTCCAATGGCACTGGGCGGCGGCGGGAATGGGACCACAAGGAGTAGAGCTTGTGGCGCACTGGCAGGTGATATTATATGTGTATAAGCGGCACTGATACTGTGGGCATTGCTATGGGTTTAAGCTGCACTGCTACCATGGGCATTATTATGTGTATAAGCGGCACTGCTACCGTGGGCATTGTTATGTGTATAAGCGGCACTGCTACCACGGGCATTATTATGTGTATAAGCGGCACTGCTACCGTGGGCATTATTTGTATAAGAGGCACTGATACTGTGGCATTATGTGTATGAGAAGCACTGATACCATGGCCATTATTATGTGTATAAGCGGCACTGACACCTTGTGGGCATTATTATGTGTATAAGCAGAACTGATACCTTGTGGGCATTATTATGTATATAAGGGGCATTGATACTGTGGGCATTATTATGTGTATAAGCAGCATTGCTACTGTTGGCATTGCTATGGACATAAGTGGCACTGCTACCATGGGCATTATTATGTGTATAAGGGGCAATGATACCATGGGCATTATTATGTGTATAAGCAGCACTGCTACTGTGGGCATTATTGTGTATAAGAACACTGCTACCATAGGCATTATGTGTATAAGTGGCACTGATTCTGCTGGCATTATGTGTATAAGTGGCACTAACTACTGTGGGCATTTTTATATGTATAAGAGCACTGCTACCATGGGCATTATGTGTATAAGTGGCACTGCTACCACAGGCATTATTATGTGTATAAGTGGCGCTGCTATGTTGGGCATTATTATGTGTATAAAGGGCAATTATACCGTGGGCATTATTATGTATATAAGCGGCACTGCTACTGCGGGCATTATTATGTGTATAAGAGCACTGATACCATGGGAATTATGTGTATAAGTGGCACTGATTCTGTTGGCATTATGTGTATAAGCGGCACTACTACTGTAGGCATTATTATGTATATAAGTGGCACTGCTACCATGGGCATTATTATGTGTATAAGAGCACTGCTACCATGGGCATTATGTGTATAAGTGGCACTGATTCTGTTGGCATTATGTGTATAAGTGGCACTACTATTGTGGGCATTATTATATTGTATAAGAGCACTGCTACCATGGGCATTATGTGTATAAGTGGCACTGCTACCACGGGCATTAATATGTGCATAAGTGGCGCTGCTATGTTGGGCATCATTATGTGTATAAGGGACAATGATACCATGGGCATTATTATGTATATAAGCGGCACTGCTACCATGGGCATTATTATGCGTATGGAAAGGATTTACACAACTGCGCCTGCTTGCAAAGTAAAATGTCAGAGATAATTTGTTTAAGTGAAAAAACCACGGAATATTGTGTAGTATGAAAAATACTGACGTTTATTTATATAATAAGAATTTACTTACCGATAATTCTATTTCTCGGAGTCCGTAGTGGATGCTGGGGTTCCTGAAAGGACCATGGGGAATAGCGGCTCCGCAGGAGACAGGGCACAAAAAAGTAAAGCTTTACTAGGTCAGGTGGTGTGCACTGGCTCCTCCCCCTATGACCCTCCTCCAGACTCCAGTTAGGTACTGTGCCCGGACGAGCATACACAATAAGGGAGGCATTTTGAATCCCGGGTAAGACTCATACCAGCCACACCAATCACACCGTACAACTTGTGATCTAAACCCAGTTAACAGTATGACAACAGAAAGGGCCTCTTAAAGATGGCTCCTTAACAATAACCCGAATTAGTTAACAATAACTATGTACAAGTATTGCAGATAATCCGCACTTGGGATGGGCGCCCAGCATCCACTACGGACTCCGAGAAATAGAATTATCGGTAAGTAAATTCTTATTTTCTCTATCGTCCTAAGTGGATGCTGGGGTTCCTGAAAGGACCATGGGGATTATACCAAAGCTCCCAAACGGGCGGGAGAGTGCGGATGACTCTGCAGCACCGAATGAGAGAACTCCAGGTCCTCCTTTGCCAGGGTATCAAATTTGTAAAATTTTACAAACGTGTTCTCCCCCGACCACGTAGCTGCTCGGCAGAGTTGTAATGCCGAGACCCCTCGGGCAGCCGCCCAAGATGAGCCCACCTTCCTTGTGGAGTGGGCTTTTACAGTTTTAGGCTGTGGCAGGCCTGCCACAGAATGTGCAAGTTGAATTGTGTTACAAATCCAACGAGCAATCGACTGCTTAGAAGCAGGTGCGCCCAACTTGTTGGGTGCATACAATATAAACAGCGAGTCAGATTTTCTGACTCCAGCCGTCCTTGCAATGTATATTTTTAAGGCTCTGACAACGTCCAACAACTTGGAGTCCTCCAAGTCGCTAGTGGCCGCAGGCACCACAACAGGTTGGTTCAGATGAAATGCTGATACCACTTTAGGGAGAAAATGCGGACGAGTCCGCAGTTCTGCCCTATCCGAATGGAAGATTAGATAAGGACTTTTATAAGATAAAGCCGCCAATTCAGATACTCTCCTGGCAGAGGCCAGGGCTAGTAACATAGTCACTTTCAATGTGAGATATTTCAAATCCACCTTTTTCAATGGTTCAAACCAATGGGATTTGAGGAAATCTAAAACTACATTTAGATCCCACGGTGCCACCGGAGGCACCACAGGAGGCTGTATATGCAGTACTCCCTTGACAAAAGTCTGGACCTCAGGGACAGAGGCCAATTCTTTTTGGAAGAATATTGACAGGGCCGAAATTTGAACCTTAATGGATCCCAATTTGAGACCCATAGATAATCCTGATTGCAGGAAATGTAGGAAACGACCCAGTTGGAATTCCTCCGTCGGAACCCTCCGATCCTCGCACCACGCTACATATTTTCGCCAAATGCGGTGATAATGTTTCACGGTGACTTCCTTCCGTGCCTTAATCAAGGTAGGAATGACTTCTTCTGGAATGCCTTTCCCTTTTAGGATCTGGCGTTCAACCGCCATGCCGTCAAACGCAGCCGCGGTAAGTCTTGAAAAAGACAGGGACCCTGCTGTAGCAGGTCCCTTCTCAGAGGTAGAGGCCACGGTTCGTCCGTGAGCATCTCTTGAAGTTCCGGATACCAAGTCCTTCTCGGCCAATCCGGAACCACTAGTATTGTTCTTACTCTTCTTTGCCGTATGATCTTCAATACCTTTGGTATGAGCGGCAGAGGAGGAAACACATACACTGACTGGTACACCCAAGGAGTTACCAGTGCGTCCACAGCTATTGCCTGTGGATCTCTTGACCTGGCGCAATATTTGTCCAGTTTCTTGTTGAGGCGAGACGCCATCATGTCTACAATTGGTCTTTCCCAACGGTCTATTAACATGTTGAAGACTTCTGGATGTAGACCCCACTCTCCCGGATGAAGATCGTGTCTGCTGAGGAAGTCTGCTTCCCAGTTGTCCACGCCCGGGATGAACACTGCTGACAGTGCTATCACGTGATTCTCCGCCCAGCGAAGAATCTTGGCAGCTTCTGCCATTGCACTCCTGCTTCTTGTGCCGCCCTGCCTGTTTACATGGGCGACCGCCGTGATGTTGTCCGACTGAATCAACACCGGCTTTCCTTGCAGGAGAAGTTCCGCCTGGCTTAGAGCATTGTAGATTGCTCTTAGTTCCAGAATGTTTATGTGAAGAGACTTTTCCAGACTCGTCCATACTCCCTGGAAGTTTCTTCCTTGTGTGACTGCTCCCCAGCCTCTCAGGCTGGCGTCCGTGGTCACCAGGATCCAATCCTGAATGCCGAATCTGCGGCCTTCTAATAGGTGAGCCTTCTGCAACCACCACAGAAGTGACACCCTTGTCTTTGGTGACAGGGTTATTCGCAGGTGCATCTGCAGATGCGACCCTGACCATTTGTCCAACAGATCCCTTTGGAATATTCTTGCATGGAATCTGCCGAATGGAATTGCTTCGTAAGAAGCCACCATTTTTCCCAGGACTCTTGTGCATTGATGTACTGACACTTTTCCTGGTTTTAGGAGGTTCCTGACCAGATCGGATAACTCCTTGGCTTTTTCCTCTGGAAGGAAAACCTTTTTCTGAACCGTGTCCAGAATCATTCCTAGGAACAGCAGACGAGTTGTCGGGATTAAATGGGATTTTGGAATATTCAGAATCCACCCGTGTTGTCTTAGCACCTCTTGAGATAGTGCTAAAGCTGTCTCCAGCTGTTCTCTGGACCTTGCCCTTATTAGGAGATCGTCCAAGTATGGGATAACTAATACGCCTTTTCTTCGAAGAAGAATCATCATCTCGGCCATTACCTTGGTAAAGACCCGAGGCGCCGTGGACAATCCGAACGGCAGCGTCTGAAACTGATAGTGACAGTTTTGAACAATGAACCTGAGGTACCCCTGGTGTGCGGGGTAAATCGGAACGTGTAGATACGCATCCTTGATGTCCAAGGATACCATAAAGTCCCCTTCTTCCAGGTTCGCTATCACTGCTCTGAGTGACTCCATCTTGAACTTGAACTTTTTTATGTAGAGGTTCAAGGACTTCAGATTTAGAATAGGCCTTACCGAGCCATCCGGCTTCGGTACCACAAATAGAGTGGAATAATACCCCTTTCCTTGTTGTAATAGGGGTACTTTGACTATCACCTGCTGAGCGTACAGCTTGTGAATGGCTTCCAACACCCTCTCCCTTTCGGAAGAGACGGTTGGTAAGGCAGACTTCAGGAAACGATGAGGAGGATCCGTCTCTAATTCCAACCTGTACCCCTGAGATATTATCTGCAGGATCCAGGGGTCTACCTGCGAGTGAGCCCACTGCGCGCTGTAATTTTTGAGACGGCCCCCCACTGTCCCCGAGTCCGCTTGAGAGGCCCCAGCGTCATGCTGAGGTTTTTGCAGGAGCCGGGGAGGGCTTCTGTTCCTGGGAAGGAGCTGCCTGTTGGTGTCTCTTCCCTCTTCCTCTGCCTCGTGGCAGGTACGACAAGCCCTTTGCTCTCTTATTTTTGTAGGAGCGAAAAGGCTGCGGTTGAAAGGTCGGTGCCTTTCTCTGTTGGGGAGTGACTTGAGGTAAAAAAGTGGATTTCCCGGCAGTAGCCGTGGCCACCAAGTCTGATAGACCAACTCCAAATAACTCCTCCCCTTTATACGGCAAAACCTCCATGTGACGTTTTGAATCCGCATCGCCTGTCCACTGTCGTGTCCATAAGGCTCTTCTGGCTGAAATGGACATAGCACTCACCCGAGATGCCAGTGTGCAAATATCCCTCTGTGCATCACGCATATAGATAAATGCATCCTTTATTTGTTCTAACGACAGTAAAACATTGTCCCTATCTAGGGTATCAATATTTTCAATCAGGGATTCTGACCAAACTACTCCAGCACTGCACATCCAGGCAGTTGCTATAGCTGGTCGTAGTATAACACCTGCATGTGTGTATATATTCTTTTGAATAACTTCCATCTTTCTATCTGATGGATCCTTAAGTGCGGCCGTCTCAGGAGAGGGTAACGCCACTTGTTTGGATAAGCGTGTGAGCGCCTTGTCCACCTTAGGGGGTGTTTCCCAGCGTGCCCTAACCTCTGGCGGGAAAGGGTATAATGCCAATAACTTTTTTGAAATTATCAACTTTTTATCAGGAGCAACCCACGCTTCATCACACACGTCATTTAATTCTTCTGATTCAGGAAAAACTGTTTGTAGTTTTTTCACACCATACATAATACCCTGTTTTACGGTATCTGTAGTATCAGCTAAATGTAACGTCTCCTTCATTGCCAAAATCATATAACGTGTGGCCCTACTGGAAAATACGTTTGAATTTCTACCGTCGTCACTGGAATCAGTGCCCGTGTCTGGGTCTGTGTCGACCGACTGAGGCAAAGGGCGTTTTACAGCCCCTGACGGTGTTTGAGGCGCCTGGACAGGCATTAATTGATTGTCCGGCCGCCTCATGTCCTCAACTGACTGTTTAAGGGAAGATAAACCATCACGTAATTCCACAAATAAAGGCATCCATTCTGGTGTCGACCCCCTGGGGGGTGACATCTGCATATTTGGCAATTGCTCCGCCTCCACACCAATATCGTCCTCATACATGTCGACACCACGTACCGACACACACCGCAAACTCACAGGGAATGCTCTAATGAAGACAGGACCCACTAGCCCTTTTGGGGAGACAGAGGGAGAGTCTGCCAGCACACACCACAAAGCGCTATATATACAAGGGATATCCTTATATTAAGTGCTCCCTTATAGCTGCTTTAATATATATATATATATAGCCATTAATGTGCCCCCCCTCTCTGTTTTACCCTGTTTCTGTAGTGCAGTGCAGGGGAGAGACCTGGGAGCCGTTCTGACCAGCGGAGCTGTGACAGAAAATGGCGCCGTGTGCTGAGGAGATAGGCCCCGCCCCTTTTTCGGCGGGTTCTTCTCCCGCTATTTTTCCAGTCAGGCAGGGGTTAAATATCTCCATATAGCCCCTATGGGCTATATGTGAGGTATTTTTAGCCTTGTATAAGGTTTATATTTGCCTCTCAGAGCGCCCCCCCCCCAGCGCTCTGCACCCTCAGTGACTGCCCAGTGAAGTGTGCTGAGAGGAAAATGGCGCACAGCTGCAGTGCTGTGCGCTACCTTATGAAGACTGAGGAGTCTTCAGCCGCCGGTTTCCGGACCTCTTCACGCTTCAGCATCTGCAAGGGGGTCGGCGGCGCGGCTCCGGGACCGGACTCCACGGCTGGGCCTGTGTTCGATCCCTCTGGAGCTAATGGTGTCCAGTAGCCAAGCAGCAAATCCACTCTGCATGCAGGTGAGTTTACTACTTTCCCCCTAAGTCCCACGTTGCAGTGATCCTGTTGCCAGCAGGACTCACTGTAAAGAAAAAAACCTAAACTAAACTTTCTCTAAGCAGCTCTTTAGGAGAGCCACCTAGATTGCACCCTTCTCGTTCGGGCACAAAATCTAACTGGAGTCTGGAGGAGGGTCATAGGGGGAGGAGCCAGTGCACACCACCTGACCTAGTAAAGCTTTACTTTTTTGTGCCCTGTCTCCTGCGGAGCCGCTATTCCCCATGGTCCTTTCAGGAACCCCAGCATCCACTTAGGACGATAGAGAAAAGTAATATAAGGTCAAAAAGTATAAATAAACGTCAGTATTTTTCATACTACACAATATTCCGTGGTTTTTTCACTTAAACAAATTATCTCTGACATTTTACTTTGCAAGCAGGCGCAGTTGTGTAAATCCTTTCTGAACTTTAATTACTGGAGGTTTTTGGGTTTAGCCTCTCACACGTACTGCTGCCACCCCAGTATTACTTATATAAGTAGAGCGTTGGTCACATTTACAAAGGAATTATTATGCGTATAAGAGCACTGCTACCATGGGCATTATGTGTATAAGTCTCACTGATTCTGTGGGCATTGTGTATAAGCGGCACTGCTACTGTGGGCATTATTATGTGTATAAGCGGCACTGCTACTGTGAGCATTATGTGTATGAGAGGCACTGATACCATGGGCATTATTATGTGTATAAGCAGCACTGATACCTTGTGGCCATTATTATGTGTATAAAGGGGCACTGATACTGTGGGCATTATTATGTGTATTGCAGCACTGCTACCATGGGCATTGCTATGGATATAAGTGGCACTGCTACCATGGGCATTATGTGTATAAAAGCACCGCTACCATGGGCATTATGTGTATAAGTGGCACTGCTACTGTGGACATTATGTGTATAAGTGGCACTGATTCCGTGGGCATTATGTGCATAAGCGGCTCTGATACTGTGGCCATTATTATGTGTATAAGCGGCACTGCTACTGTGAGCATTATTATTTGTATAAGAGCACTGCTACCATGGGCACTATTATTTGTATAAGAGCACTGCTACCGTGGGCATTATTATGTGTTTAAGCGCCACTGCTATGCACAGTGGTTTCCTTTTGTTTGTTGACTTTCACATTATACTGTTGATATAGGTGAAGAGGAGAGGGCAGTTGAGGTGATTGAAGAAAGGCCACATCCCCTGTTGTCATATACAATTAGGCCCTTTGTAAATTTCAGCTCCAGGCCCATGTGGACCTTAATCTGGCACTGCCCACAGTGAGGTGCCATTGAGTTCAAATTAGTTTGCCAATGCAGATTATAGATGTGGCGGCTACAACCTGACTTCATTCTGAGCAGAAAGACTATGGGCATTTAGTGCAATTTGTATAGTATTAATTTTTACAAATTCATATTTATATTCATATATTCCATGTTCCAATAATGACTTTTAGGTTTTTTTTTTTAAACTTTTTTGTAATGTATTTGCTTGTATTCGTGTATATATATATATATATATATATATATATATCCTCTGTTTGCCCTGTAATTTCATAAGAATATTTACCATGTTTGTATTAATGCTCTATAAGGCACTGGGAAACTTTGTGGCACCCTATAAATAACTGCTACAAAATAATAATAATAACAACAACAGCAACAATAATAATAATAATAATAATAATAATAATATAACTGATGTGCATCTACTATCCATGATGAGAAATGTACCCTATCATATCTGTAATGTTAGCACAGCAAAACAATCTATCAAAATGGTTTATTCTGCACCCTCTCTTGCATTCTGTAAACCACATGACAGCGCACACTGTAGTCTGTCACTTACTGTCAGAGTGTTGTATAATGAATGTCATTACAATAAGTGCTCTGTTTCTTCCGTTTGTGAAACATCTCTTATTCTAAAGTACATTTCTAATTATGCTAGGAATTCAACAATTAAATAGGAATGACATAAGCTATACAATGTTCTGCCAGATGAAGGGTTTAGGCTTCCCTGTATGTGTCAATTATGATGAACACTCCTCCCTGCGTGAATAGGAAGGGCTCAGTAACAGGAGCTGGCTGCACTATCAGCTGTCAGTGTGTATTGTGTGCTTGCTCTTTAGTGCTGCATGCATGCTCAGTATCCTATGTCAACAACTTCTAGAAAAGGTGTGTATGTTTAACCTGGTGCCTATTAGCTGCCACTATTCATGTGCATGCTTGTCACTTTCCAGTCAATCATTGTTTTAAAAGTTGTCCACTAAACATAAAATCTATATATCTATCTATCTATCTATATGCCAAATACTATGCATAATTGTTGTAGTGGTTAAGAATTAAACAACCACTGAGGTCAAGAGTTCAATTTAATTACAATGAGGAGTTTATATGTTCTCCCCAAAAATACTGGTAGGGTTAATGTGCTGGGATGCGGTTAATTTACCGACGCCAGAATTCTGACAGCTGAAGAAATGCCGCCGGTCGGAATCTCGACCAAAGCCCCTAGTTCCCACTAAGGTGGTTGTCCAACGCCACCATCTGAGGGGGAATATAATAATGTGGCGAGATTTGAAGCGTGGCGAGTGCAGCAAGCCTGCAAAGGAACTTGTTGCGCTTGCCGCAGGAATTCTGGCTGTCAGGGTTCCGGCGTCGACCTTCTGACCTCTGGGATCCCGACCGCTGGTATTACGTACAGTAACTAATGTGATTGTAACAAAAAAATAGTGTGTATGTATGGCCATGTGGTAAGGGCCCTTCTGGAGCAGAGACTCATGTGAATGACTGAAATATTTTCTGTAATACCCATTGTAATTTGTCTGCGCTTTATTACACACTGTGTGTGTGTATATATATATATATATATATATATATATATATATATATATATATAATTAATATCTAGTTTCCTAAGCATATAAGCATAAAATGACAATGAAGTTGTACTACTCTACGCTACCTTATATACTGTATATTGATAATAAAGTAGAACAGCAGAGGTACAGTATAACACCTGTGGCTCCCCATGTTTTGATGGGACTTCAATTCTACTGCAGCTGAAGAGCCAAAGTTTGACTAAAGACTAAACCTACAGTAAATGAGACTCCGACAGTATATGGCGCCGAATGTGTTAATAAATATGAAATATCGACCTGGCAGGGTCCCACCCTCACACTGGGAGGGTGTAGTGTGACTTCTGCTTGTTGCGTTTCCCCAGGTAAGCAGAGACAACATCTCCCATGAATGCTGCCTGACAGGTCGGGGAGGAAGCTACTACTACACGTGAGACGACCTGTGGAACAGACAAGGCGTAAAGGTTCCTCAGAGCAGCAGCAGGAGGCGCAGCGGGCAGTCCAGGTGTGCAGCAGCAGGAGTCCCTGTGCCTGCAGGCAGCGCCCACAGCAGGAACTATGTGTCACTGTCAGCACTATGTGGACTAGAGGGCAGACACTTGTGTACTGAGGATTACTTGCCGAGGACATCTGAAGCAGCAGGAAAGGGGCGGGGAAGGAGAATTAGCAGGACTTCCACAGATCAGTGCTAAAGCTCTTTCTCAGACCGACTGGGGATCTCTAGGACAGGCTTACAAATGTGGACTCCTGTCTGAAGAACACTTTGCTGCGAGAGACATAAAGTACTTGTATTAAACAGCAGGACTGTCCAGTTACTGTGTAGCTCCTGCCTATCTGGTCCTTAACAAGATGATGAGATTCACAACAGGATCGACTGTTACCAGCTCAGAAACTGCCCCTGCCCAGAAAGCTGTGAGTATAGTACAGAACTCTGCTGCAGGATGTACTGTACTACTGCTGATACATTGCTGATCACATGCAGCTAACTACATTAGGCTGCAGGAGACCCGCTATGGCCAGAAGCTGTGTGTTCAGTTCTATGTATTCATGTTTAAGTTTGTAATTATGTCATCAGATGACACTAAATAATTATGTGACTGCTCATTTCTTTTTCTATTTATACATGTTACTAATGAAGTAAGATCCCTACACTGTGGTAAATATTTAGGTACTCACTGTGCGATCACTCAGCAGGTCACATAAACGATTTTCTGGTCAGTGTGTACCCCATACACACTCAGCTGTTTGTACCTCAGCTAGTACATTCTTCAAAGGGGATGTAGATACTACCGACGCTGGGATCCCGACCGCCGAGAATGCCGACAGCTGCGCCAAGGCTATTCCTACTCGTGGGTGTCCACGACACCCATGCACCGATACCGCAGTGTGGCGAGCTCAGTGAACCCGCAAGGGGCTTTCTAGCGCTTGTCCCGCTGCCGGCATTCTGGTGGTCGGGATTCTGGTGTCGGTATTCTGACCTTTAGGATCCCGACCGCCGGTATTCCATAGCCAACCCCTTCAAAGAATCGGTAACTTGGGCATTTTAAATATACTGCTCATAATGTAATCCATACATTAACAGTCAATCAGCACAATTCTGCGCAGTGCCGATAATTTTGTAACAATACTGGCAAAATCCAACATGTTGGAAATCCTCGATTTGCTGATTCCAACCCAAAAATTATTGGAAATGTTGAGTCAGGGATTTTTAATATGTTGTATTTTGCTGAGCACTCAAGAATCGACGATCATTGGAGTTCAATCAGCAAATCAGAGTATATACAGGTTGAGTATCCCTTATCCAAAATGCTTGGGACCAGAGGTATTTTGGATATGGGATTTTTCCGTATTTTGGAATAATTGCACACCATAATGAGATATCATGGCGATGGGACCTAAATCTAAGCACAGAATGCATTTATGTTTCATATACACCTTATACACACAGCCTGAAGATAATTTTAGCCAATATTTTTTATAACTTTGTGCATTAAATAAAGTGTGTCTACATTCACACAATTAATTTATGTTTCATATACACCTTATACACACAGCCTGAAGGTCATTTAATACAATATTTTTAATAACTTTGTGTATTAAACAAAGTTTGTGTACATTGAGCCATCAAAAAACAAAGGTTTCACTATCTCACTCTCACTCAAAAAACTCCGTATTTCGGAATATTCCGTATATTTCGGAATATTTGGATATGGGATACTCAACCTGTATTGGCAAATTGGATGGGCCATCGGAGATTTACCAAACTGATGTATGTGCAGGGCCGGCAACAGACATTTTGGGGCCCGGTACAGTGATATCTCTGGGGCCCCCTCAGAGCAACGGAATTTGCTGCGCTATATCTACAGTATACAGATATTTAAATATTTATCTCTCTCCTTCCTCCCCCACACACACCACAGTCGGTCTCTCCCCAATAACTCCATGATGATTCCCTGCTCACATCCCTGCCGGACACTATGAGGCATATACTTGGGGCCCCTCTGATCCTTGGGGCCCGGTACAGGTGTCCCCTTTGACCCCCCCTGTCGCCGGCCCTGTGTATGTGCACCTTAACATGCAACATCCCGATCCGACCTGGGCCGGATAAATCTTTGGAGGGCCCCGGGGCACTTAAAATAGGGGGGCCCGGAGGAAGGGGGCGAGTGTATATTAGATTGTACATGTCTATTAACATTACCCATTCCAGGAGGGGCAAAATGCTCTGCTCCTGGACTTCCCTCTTAATATATGATTTGTGTCACCTGTGTTGAACTATTGAATTTATAAGAAATTTATTTCAACACAAGTGATTGCAATCATAAATTAAGAGGGAAGTCATATAGCGAGGTATGGATTGTGTATATTAAATTTAAATGAATGGTGTATATTGGATTTAAAGTAATAGTTTAATAATGCCTGGGTACTATTTATAGCTCCACCTAATTGAGAGACAACAATTTTAAAGTTTTTTCTTGTAGTGGAACAAAGACAATTTAAACAACCTTAAAATACACATAGAAAATGAAATCTATAATTTATCTTGTCACAGCAGCAACTGTACTAACACAGTTGAACAGGACTCAGTGACATTCTGTGACTGTCTCTCTCTTTGAAACTTTTTCTCCTGTGTCTTTGCATGCCTCTGCATACTGTCCTTTTTTTTGCATTCTGGCTACCTGGTTCTGCTGCAGCACAAGAGGGAGAGCTTGTGATGTCAGTGTACTCTGGCCAGGGTGGCCCCTGACAGAGGGGGGCCCGGGGTACAGTATATCCTGCACGCCCCCTTAATCTGGCTATGGATCTGACCTTTTACAGGTGCATTTTAAACAGTTTATCGGTTAATGCTCGTGTTTATATACCTACAGTATATTGGGGCGATTAGCCGATATTGGGTGATCAGCCTAATACCGTCTGATTGGCTAACTGTATAGGAGTGTACCTAGCTTATTATAGCCTATATCAACATAGCAAATACCATTATCTCTGTTCACAGTTGATTGCCACTAATGTATTTAGGGTGTATCCATTGTTTTCAGTATGGTTTGTGCTTACATTGATTCAAAAAGGGCAAAATATTGGTATACAGTATTATTTTAAAACCATAGAAATTTTGCTAACAATTTGTTCCTAAGTAAATAATACTCTCACGTCTGAGAAATGTTCCACTTAAAAGTTATTGCTTTGCATCTTTGCTATTGTCTTGGTTACTGCAGGCCAATGCCCTATGTAGCCTACGAGCCCTGTATGTAACATAGTTGTAGCCGCATAAAGCACAACAGCACATCCTGGCACTACAGAAGAAATTGTTTCTTTTTTAGAAAACCATACTGAAAATGCAAGTGCCCATAGGAATTATTGATCATATGATCACTATAATGAAAGCATACTTCCTGTGAATGTGAACTTCAAGGCTGGTTACCCATGAGTGTCTTGTTGAGTGCCAGTGACACTGCATTTAACAAGGGAGAGACTGAGATATGAGTGCTCGCAGTTGTGATCGGCTTCTCATTATTAGGCGCATCATTAACCCAAATGCATTTACTTGGGGTGTAAAGTACCCTTGCTCCCTTTCACAACTGATTTAGGATCCGATTCCGACGCAGCTTATTATACGGTTGCAAATAGCGGGTTTTAGTAAACTTGAATGTACAGAAGCGAACTGACACGTTTTTGTGTATCTACGGCCGGATCTCTCTTTGCGCGAAACGGACATTTCTGGGAAACAATGCTGTGGTCACCTGCCATGGGTATATAACTAATCTTCCATGCTCTTCTGAGACGTGTGGGCGCTGCAGGGTCATAAGTAAACCAAATGCATCGCCACATCACATGAAGGGATATAACGTGGTAGTCTCACATAGGCCAGATGGATTGCAGGCTATTCAGAGCTGTGCGTATACATAAGTACACCTGTTTTCATTTAGATCTTTTGCACTTAGTATAGGGCTTGTGCAAGTGCGCATTTATGATGAGAGTTATGAAAGTATGTTTACGGATAGGAGTGGTCCAGACGCAGAGATGCGTACAGTTATGCATACGGGTGAATGTACTCATTTCATTCCAATCATGTCTGACTTGCATTCGACTCTCCATTAGCCTCATTGTAATTATCAAAACCTTGCGGACTCAAATACTGTGTAGTGCTGTGAGATTTACTCTAGCATGAGTAATTTTATTGACAAATAAAATAACATATTAGCAACAAATGGTGAACACATCAAGTTTAATTTGTGTGCTATAAATAAATCATCAGTCTATACTCTAAATAACAAAGTTATTTTCTGTTCTCTATCTGTTGGCTTGTCATATGACTCAATTAAATAGGTAAATATGAATCAGGATAAATGAACTTTGACGCACAACGTAGGCCTTAAAATATAACATAAAATAAAATATTGGCCTAGCCCCAGACCTAGTACAAAAGTGTATCCCAAAATCCAGAGCACATGTGGCGTCATGCCGTTTTATACAATTATATGCCGCTCCACATTAAAATAAACATACAATGAGACACTCTCACTCATTTACATGGAAGAAACACAGAACTGCACATACTAACAATATGATAGTTACTTTAAACATTCTCAAGTACAATTTCATATGCAACACTGCCTGGGCCATTTTTACTAGTAATTACTAAGGCTGGGTACACACTTGGCGATGCGCACCTGATATATCGTCCGATCCAGCGGATCGGACAATACACTATATCGTTCACATCGTCCAGTGGGGATGTAGTCATGTTGCCGGCGGCCTGTTAACGATGTGCTCTCCCTCAGGTCGTTAACGATGTACAGTATCTTTAGTTTTCACCTATATGATATCGTTCAGTGTGTATGATGTGACACTGGCAAGTGTGTACCCAGCCTAACAGCATGAAAATACCCATTAAAAGCAATTCATTCTGAAAGTGAAGGCTGCAAATAAAATGGTATTGTTACAATAAAACAATAGCTGCTCTATGTTTTTTGATTGCTCACCAAGCATTTGGGACATAAGGAACATGCATGTTGAAAATGGTATTGAAACAAAATGGACCAAGTTAGTATAGGATCCATTGCGTGGCCGGCAGATGGGATGCCAACGGTCACAATACTGTCACTGGCATCCCAATGGTCATGATCCTCCCGACAGGGGTGAGGTAAGTATTCAAACGCCAACCCCCCTAACCCTGCCTCCCCCTTAGTGCCTAACCTCCCCCCCCCCCTTAGTGCCTAAACCGGTTAAATCCTCCCTTTCTGCAACCTAACCAATCCCCCCCAGTGGTGCCTCACCCTAACTCCCCGTCCCCGCACCCTAATTCTAGCCCCCCCCCACCCTCACGCAGCCTAACCCTAACACCCCCGGCGCCTAAACCTATTCCCCTCCCCACTAGCCAAACACTAACCCTACCAGCTATACTTACCTTCGGGATTCTAGTGTCGGGACGTTGACCTGTTTGGGATTCCAGCATCTGTGTTCTGACGGGTATTTGACAGCTGGTATCTTGAACGTATACTGTTAGTATGACTCAAGCAGAGAGATAGTACTACATATGTCCCCCAAACAGAGAGAGAGAGAGTCCTATGTATGTCCCTCAAAAAGTAGTAGAGTTGTACGTTCAGACAGGGGGAGAGTTCTAAGTATGTCCTTCAAACTGGGAGATGTACTAAGTCTTGGAGAGTGATAACGTGGAGAGCGATAATTTACCAGACAGCCAGCTCCTAACTGCAATTTTACAGGCTGTGTTTGAAAACTGACAGGAGCTGATTGATTGGTACTTGATCTCCGTCCACTTTATCTCTCTCCAAGGCTTAGTATATCTGGGGGGGGCGTTATACATTTGCAGCATGGCTGTCGTTAACAAGGACCTCCCTCGTCTGTACATGTTCAGACGAGGGAGGCGGTCGTTAACGATTTTGAGTGTACACACTGGACGAGATTGTAAAAGATCTCCCTCAGATCGGCCCTCTTCAGTGAGATCTTTCACTTTCTCGTCTAGTGTGTATGGGGCTATAGATGAGCATGTCTACATCTTTACACAGTAATGTGTGGGTCTTTGCCCTGCTTAGTGCCTATGACATATAACGATGGTGATGAGTTATCACCACAGACTATGGTGGGCTTATCTCTCTTTTTAAGTACACTATAGGATTTATTTTTTATGGTAGGTGGGAAGTGGGCAGGACTGCCTTACATTACTACACGTATACTACAAGCACATAACATGCACAGTGCAGACAACGGACTCTGGGGAACGTTTTGGACAGGCCGAATTTCTTTGTGGGGCCGGGGCCCTAGGCAAGTGCCTAGGGTCCCTTTTGGGAAATCCGGGCCTGGGTGTGACCAATTCCCTATATTTGACCACATTCTCTCTCTAGTAATGGGGTAGTCTGGTGTCTCAGCAGCCCCGACTCCAATCACACCAGATAATTATTTTGGGCCAACACATGTGGTGGTTTTAAAACACTTTTGGTATTAGTCTATTGTATACTACCCAAGGCATACATTAGTTAAATAATCTGTTTACAATTTCCAGGTAGCATACAGAATACTGTAAAATATGGATATATGCTCTCCCCCCCCTTTCAGTCTCTATACAGTTATGTTTATGTTCTTTCATATAGCACAATTCTTCTATTTAGGCTATTATCCTTACCCCAGGGCTGTGAAAGTGGCCCTCTAAAATTATAACTGGTGCATGTGGATTACAGGGCTGTGCTATAAACTGGCTGGGTTTCGCTATTCATAACTTTGTTCCATGTGTGAATAGTCAACACATAAGTATTGTAATCGTGAACACTGGTCACTAAATGTGCCCCCATATTGCTGGTAGTGTTAGTGCCACATTTTTGTCACATGTGCATTTATATGGTTTATTAATCTGCAGGCAACATCAGACCAACAATGGGGGTAATTCCAAGTTGATCGCAGCAGGAAATTTTTTAGCAATTGGGCAAAACCATGTGCACTGCAGGGGGGGCAGATATAACATTTGCAGAGAGTTAGATTTGGGTGGGGTGTGTTCAATCTGCAATCTAATTTGCAGTGTAAAAATAAAGCAGCCAGTATTGACCCTACACAGAAATAAAATAACCCACCCAAATCTAACTCTCTCTGCAAATGTTATATCTGCCACACCTGCAGTGCACATGGTTTTGCCCAATTGCTAACTTTCTTGCTGCTGCAATCAACTCAGAATTACCCCCAATGTGCCCATGTGCTTATAATCACACAAACTGACAGACTACATGACTACCTGTTTGTGACAGGTATGTGACATTACAAGTCAATCAGCACCTGTTTATTTGTGCTGCTTTTTATAGAAATGGTGGAGGAACTTATACAGGAGAAAACCTCAACAGTGGCCTTCCTTTCACCCCTCCTAGAGCACATAACCCAGAAAATAGCCCTCTTGCAAAAATAGACAACAAAAATAAAATTAATGGCCAGTGATAATGTAAAGTAAATGGTGTAAATGAATCATTAAGCAACACAAGAGAGGAGGCAAAAACTGATACACTGATGCCTTCTGTTACAACAGATTCTGTAGTAGGAGCTGTTTGTATAGTAATAAAGGGGACTATTTACTAATGCCGCTTTCACATCGCAAAACCTGCTTTTGAAACGGTTCTTTAAACGGTTCTTAAAACGGGTCTGAGCAGTTAAACCCCCTTCACATCGCATGTTGTAACCAGTATATTACCATTTCATTACCGTTTTGGTACCTTTCACACTGAACCCGTTTTACCCATAGAGAGCAGTGGTTGTCATAAATGGACTTTTCTGGCCCACACATTATTAATAATTATTAATTAATTATTAATAATTTGGATAGTCCTGCGATGGAACCCAGCAGCTTGAAACATTTTAACCATGTTTTTATATATGAGTGCATCCTTCACTGTCCCAGTTATTTGTCTGCAGATTTCCTCATCCCCTTTGATTCTTAGCAGCTCCCTCACCTCTTCATCACTCCAAGTTGCCATTGTATAATATATTTGCAGTAAGAAAACGCTTCTAAACCCACTCTCATGTGTCTGATGTGTTTTTCCTCCAGCTTCCTGCTTCTGCCTGGTGACATCACACATGGAGACAGCCTATCACCTCCTGTGGCTTGGAAATACCGTTTCAGAGCCTTTCACACTGCACAGTGAAACGGTTCTGAACCGGGTAGGACCCTGCTTTTTAACCGTTTCAAAATACCAGTATTTTGAAAACTGTAAATTCAAGGTGGCCCTTTCACATCGCAGCTAGAACCGTTTAGTAAGGCTGAAAAATCGGCAGTTTACCGGGTTAAAGCTGCGGTGTGAAAGGGGTATAAGCCTTGGATGGAGATAAAGTACCAGTCAATCAGCTCACAACTGTCATTTTTCAAACCCGGCCTGTGACATGGTAGTTATGAGCTGATTGTCTGGTACTTTATCTCCATCCACTTTATATTTATCCAAGGCTTAGTAAATAGATCCCAAAGTACTGCACACTCATAAGAAAGTCATCTGACATACATGAAGAAGGTAAATGCAGACTTACATGTTTGTACAAGATAGTTTTTATGTTATTTGATGTAAGTGATTTGCACTCAGTATGTGTTTCTACAGCAAAGTGTTTGTATTGTAAAGGAGTTTACTTGCAGTATGTAAGTTAGTATTTGCTATTGCAACAAAATGCAGAAGAGTAGAGCTTTTTGTTGGTGAAATATGTGTGTGTGTGTGTGTGTGTGTGTGTGTGTGTGTGTGTGTGTGTGTGGTTCATCCCAATACTTCCCACAGGTGGTCATTACCTTTGAAAATACATCCTCACTGCGTCATTATACAATTGGTGCACAGTACAAAAAAAATCACTACACTGCGCAATCATCAGCACTGCGTCCACCTCTAAATCAGGCACAGAGATAGAGACCAAGTAGAATTGGTATCCAGACTCCAGGTCGACACCAAAAAATGTCGACACCACTTAGGTCGACACCAATTGGTCACCACCTTAGGTCGACACCTGAAATAGGTTGACGTGGACACAAGGTCGACATGGAAAAAGGTCGACATGAGTTTTTCACTTATTTTCCATTTTTTGAACTTTTTCATACTTTACGATCCACGTGGACTACAATTGGGAACGGTAACCTGTGCCGAGTGCAGCGGTAGCAGAGCGAGGCACCTTGCCCGACGCTCGCTCGCCATGCGAGGGGACACAGTGCACTAATTGGGGTTCCCGGTCACATTACGGAGAAAACGACACCCAAAAAAACATAAACTCATGTCGGCCCTTGTTCATGTCGACCTATTTCAGGTGTCGACCTTTGGTGTGTCGACCTGGAGTCCCATACCCGTAGAACTATGTTTAGGAATAGTGTACAATTTCCTGACTACTGAACTGAATTTTGTACCTCTGTTGAAGTCTCTCCTTTTAAATGTATCTGCTTAGGTGAGGTAAACATATTCAATTAGCTGTGATGGGAGATTCAATTAGTAGGGTTTATTTGGAACCAGTGGGTTAGAGGGCGTTAGCCCCTGATTCACTGTGCGGGGAAAAGGCTATTTAATTGAATAGCTTTTCCCTGCTCAGCTTATTATTATTATTATTATTATTATTATTCCATTTTATTTATAAGGCGCCACATGTGTTTCACAGCACAATACAAAGGACAGTACAGGGAGACAAACTTAGCATTACAGTAAATAAATAACAAAAATAGAGTACAGGTAACAAGGAGCACCATAATTCTCAAGACATAATACAGCTAAGATGTAAGTAGTGAGGGAGTGATCAATGGCCCTCATTCCGAGTTGTTCGCTCGCTGCTAATTTTAGCAGAATTGCTAATAGGCTAAAATCCGGCAGTACTGCGTATGCGTATGCACAGCAGGGCGCACGCGCTAAGAAAATTTACACAAAACTATGCTATTTTACTCACGGGCGAACGAAGCTTTTCAATCGCTCTGCTGATTGACAGGAAGTGGGTGTTTCTGGGCGGAAACTGGCCGTTTCCAGGGAGTGTGCTAAAAAATGCAGGCGTGCCAGGTAAAAACGCAGGAGTGGCTGGAGAAATGGGGGAGTGGCTGGGCGAACGCAGGGCGTGTTTGTGACGTCAAACCAGGAACTAAACGGACTGAGGTGATCGCAATCTAGGAGTAGGTCTGGAGCTACTCAGAAACTGCAAGGAAATTGCTTTCGTTAGCAATTCTGCTAATAATAGCAGAATTGCTAATCTTTCATTAGCAATTGCTAATATTTCGTTGGCAATTCTGCTATGCTAAGATACACTCCCAGAGGGCGGCGGCTTTGTGTTTGCATTTCTGCTAAAAGTAGCTAACGAGCAAACAACTCGGAATGAGGGCCAATGTACTACTAGGGGCTGGTGGCCATAGATGGAGATGAGCCTTTACCAGAAGGAGAAAAAGCGGTAAAGATGGTTGCTGAGTAGGGGAGAGCTGCGAGTGAAATGTGTCGAGAAGATGGTTTAGATAACAAGAGGAAAGAGGGCCCTGCTCTGAAGAGCTAACGATCTAGTGGGAAGGGTAGGAAGGGAAGCTAATTAGCTAATTAAATATGCCCCTAAGAATGCGATTAGGTTGTGAATTCGGGTGTGTGTGTATTTTCATCTACTACCTTGATTCTGCTTGCACAGCTTGTGCTCCACTGCTATTCAGGACCATAAGAAAATTCCAACTGCTTATTCTGTTCTGTTATGCTACCATATTCGCTTACTGGGTCCCACTGCAGCTTTGCTTGCCATGCTGCGGGCAAGGTACTTCGCTTCGCTACCACTGCGCTTGGCACAGGTTACTATTCCTAATCGTAGTCCACGTGGATGGTAACGTATGAAAAAGGTAAAAAATAAAAAAAATGTTTAAAAAAAAGCCACGTCGACCTTTTCATGTGTTGGCCTGTCCTGTGTTGGTCATTTTACTGTCGACATTTTTCCCATGTCGACATCCATGTCAACCAATAGTGGTCAACCTATTGACTGTCGACCTACCATCCGGATACCCGGAATTATAACCTTCATGGAAAGCAGAAGGAATCTGTAACCCTCTGGCACATGTTTCTCTAACGCTTGTCCATAGATGTGAAAGCTTAGATTTGTGTCTGAATAGAAGCAGTTTCAGTTTGACCTTTCCTATATACAGTAAATTATGACAGTTCTCAGAATTAGCAACAACAATATAGGTGTGACATGTGGTATAGCTACAGTATGTGCTAATTACTAATCTTAAGCAAAGCTCGAGCAAAACTTGAAGCATTATCCGTAGTAATTATATACTTTGTGGAAATGGAAACAATTTAACACACTGTATGCGTGAGGTTGCCATGCACTGACTCCGTGTAACGACTAGCTACTGAATATAACACTGTCAGTATTTGTAACTCACCATTGTTTCCTGTATATGTGACCTGCGATATCCACTCCACAGTTATGTATAGAAAACTACAGTCACAGAACCTGGCAGCTCGCTCGCACCAGGCATCTCGCGCTGTGTGTCGTATTGATAGTAGATGTATGGAATGTATTTGAAATAAAGTAACAATTTTAATCTATGAGTAGCAGTACCCAAGGTTTTCCATCAGAACATTGCCCAGAGCATTGCACTGCATCTGCCGGCTTTCACTTCTTCCCATAGTGTATCCTGGTACTATCTCTTCTCCAGGTAAATGATGCACATTCACCCGTCCATCCACATGAAAGAAAACATGATTCATCAGACCAGGTCACCTCTCTCTATTACTCCATGCTCCAGTTCTGACACTCACATGCCTACTGTAGGCGCCTTTGACATTGGACAGAGGTCAGCATGACCATTCTGCCTGGTCTGTGGCTCCGCAGCCCCATACACAGCAAGCTGCGATGCATTGTGTGGTCTGACATCATTCTATCATAGGGTGCATGAACTTCTTCAGAAATTTATGCTGCATAAGCTTCTCCTGATCCTGTCGCTGGTTCACCAGTTGTCCTTCCTTGGACCACTTTTGGTAGGTACGAACCACTGCGTACCGGGAACACCCCAGAAGACTTCTCATTTTAGAGATTCGGGGTCTATTCATGAAGCAGTGAAAAAAGTGGAGAAGTGAGCCAGTGCAGTAGTTGCCCTGGCAACCAATCAGTGTTGAGGTAACATTTATAAAGTGCATTCTGTAAAATTATACGTAGCAGCTGATTGGTTGCCATGGGCAACTTTTCCACTGGCTCACTTCTCCACACTTTTCACTGTTTCATGAATAGATTATTCAGTACTCTGACCCAGTTGGATAGCCATCACAATTTGGCACCAAGTCAGAGTTGCTTGGATCCTTATGCTTATCCATTTTTCCTGTGTCCAACACATCGACTTCAAGAACAGAGTGTTCACTAGCTACATAATGGCCCTCATTCCGAGTCGTTCGCTCGGTATATTTCATCGCATCGCAGTAAAATTCCGCTTAGTACGCATGCGCAATATTCGCACTGCGACTGCGCCAAGTAATTTAACAATGAAGATAGTATTTTTACTCACGGCTTTTTCTTCGCTCCGGCGATCGTAATGTGATTGACAGGAAATGGGTGTTACTGGGCGGAAACACGGCGTTTCAGGGGCGTGTGGTTAAAAACGCTACCGTTTCCGGAAAAAACGCAGGAGTGGCCGGAGAAACGGAGGAGTGTCTGGGCGAACGCTGGGTGTGTTTATGACGTCAAACCAGGAACGACAAGCACTGAACTGATCGCAGATGCCGAGTAAGTCTGAAGCTACTCTGAAACTGCTAAGTAGTTTGTAATCGCAATATTGCGAATACATCGGTCGCAATTTTAAGAAGCTAAGATTCACTCCCAGTAGGCGGCGGCTTAGCGTGTGTAACTCTGCTAAAATCGCCTTGCGAGCGATCAACTCGGAATGAGGGCCAATATATCCCAACCCTTGACAGGTGCCATTGTAACAAGACAATTAATATTATTCACTTCACCTGTCAGTGGTTTTAATATTATGGGTGATCTGTGTAAGGGGAGCAGTTTGCATAAATGAATGAAACATTATTTTTCTGGGCAGTTGGCACAAATTAATTAAATGTATTATATAAGGGAGGGGGCCACAAATTAAGGAGCAGTTGGATCTGTGTGCTTAAAATATACCTCACAATATGACCCTCTCCAGGAGAGACACAATGCTCTGCTTCTGGACTTTCTTCTCAATTTGTGATTGCCAGCACCTGTTTTGAACAGGTAAATGAACAAAGAAAGGTGTTTCAACACAGGTGATGGCAATCATAAATTAATAGGGAAGTCCAGGAGCAGAGCATTCTGTCCCTCCTGGAGAGGGTCATGTTGGGAGGTATGCTTAAAATGCCAGAGCTGAATTTTAGTGCCAGTCTTGCCCTTATTATGATATACCAAGTGAGTATGTGGATTTAGTTTTCCTGTTAAATCTTGGGATATCAACACAAGTTTTAATCTCGGTCAGCCAAGAGTTTTTTTTACATGTTTTCTGTGGTTATGGATGGGTCACATGGTTGCACTCGTTTTGTTCCACACAGAAGGCAACTAGAGGAAAAGTACTGTAACTAATAAGGGTAATTGCTCACTATGCTAACATACATGTTATTTACAGTGGCAAATGTGGACAAGCTAGCGGAAATACTGAATAGAGCATATTACATGTCATGCTTCATACCATTTAGCCTATCTGGGTCATTTTGTGTAGAAAATTCCCAGCTATGGTTAGCACTGTACGTTATCTTGTTTACAATAAAACTACTGACTTCATTACAAGCCATGTCTCTTATTAAAAATGAAGCTTCAAAAGGAACCAGTTACAGATAATCAAACTTGATTAATTTCCTCAGATTACTTGGAAAGCTTTGGAAATTAAACTTGTTATAGTTTTTGAACTCACAAAATATCAAACCACAACTGTTGAGACAACAGAACAAGACTTCTTGTTGTTAATCAAATGATTTCTGTCAGCTGCTGTGATCATTTGCTCTGTACTTTGACGATTTGAACCATGATTTCTTTATAGCTAGACAGAAGCTCAGTGAGTAATGTTATGAGAACCTCCATTGTCTGCAATTTGTTTCTTGTTATGAAATAATGTCATTTTCAACACAAGAGTTTAATTTTCGTCACCAACTAAAACAGCTATATACAAATTTAAGGCAGTGTATTACATCTATTATCAACCAGGATATCCTGATTTGTGCAGCTTGACATCTTATTTAGCTAATTAGAAATAGTTAGATAATGTGCTTGCTGCGTAGGTTACAAAAACATTGTCAGTCATATTAGGTTGTAGAATGTTACTTTCCTTTTGATGCAAAGAGGAGGCACATGTACTGTATTTATGTATTTGAGTTGTTATATTGTGTAACTTACTGTATACTTAACTTTGGCACATAATATTTATGTTTTCAGTTGTAAAAGGTCCTACACACGGTGCGATATTAACTACCGATATGAACTATATAGTCCATATTGGTAGAAAACATAGTGCATATATTTCTATTGCTATGTAAATATTTCTGCATAGCCAATGTAAACTTAAACAGCATGTAAAAAAGAACTGCATAAAATGTATCATCAGTTCCCTCCTGGAACAGCACTGCAGTCTGGGTGAGTGAGAGGGACGGTGGTCTGGGGAATGATACTGCAATATGATGAGAGGGGCTTAATGGAGAATTATGATGAAAGGGGGTTAATGATCGATGGGCGAAGAGGGGTCAGAAAATGTGACATCAGGTACTGTAGCTCCTAAAGTTGATCAGCAGAGTCTCATGAGGATAGTCTGGGACCACATGGATGAACTCTACTCTCATGAAAACTCCACACCCACAGCTGGGACATGTAGCGCCCCCACAAGCATCATGTGACAGTATACCCAGGTAAGTGGATCTTTACTAATTTTAGTAGAGATCCACTGGTCTACACCAATCAGAGCACACTCTTCATCTGCACATAAACATCACTAGGCTCTACAGCTCCCAGCTGAATTCACATTGCTTCCAAACTCATTATCTTCGCCCATCTCCTGTGCCCTTGTCTGAATGCCCTATCTTAGCCCAAATCCTCCTGCTTCCTCTGGACCACAGAGCTACCACCTCTCCTCTGCTCTCCTATGTGGGGAAAGTGATAGTACTGCCACAACGCCCTGGTGTGTGAGATGAGAAAGACACTAATGATGCTATTATTACCTACCGTTGGTCACATCATAGACACTGCTGACACCCACTCATCAGCACTGCGGTGTACATATGGAGGCTGGAATTGTAAGCAAGCAGTCAACAGCAGCTGCCTTGTGATCATTGGGTGAGGACTAGTAGTGCTGTTATGACTCTCCCTGCACTTACACAGCAGACACTAAAGGCAACTTAGTGTAGGGGTCTCTATGTGGGACTGTCAGGGGTATCTGTGCTGAGTGTGCCTAAAATTAACCAATTTAGTTGTGTGCTGAATGCTTTATCACACAACTAAAGAAAAACATGGGTGAACTTATTAATAGATACCGTGGGCCAGAGTCATTACTAACGTGGTTGCAAATCCTTCTGCTTCCAGTGATCAGAAATGCCATGTGAATATCCATCTGTAGTCTATACATCTATGCAACTGCATCTCCCACAGCCTTCCACTTGAGAGAGCAGCAGTCATAACTATTATCTGTAATTACAGGCAGTACGGATGGTGTAATGGTTAGCATTACTGCCTCACAGCACTGAGGTCATGGGTTCGATTCCCACCATGGCCCTGTGTGGAGTTTGTATTTTCTCCCTGTACTTGCGTGGGTTTCCTCCGGGTGCTCCGGTTTCCTCCCACAATCCAAAAATATACTGGTAGGTTAATTGGCTCCCAACAAATATTAACCCTAGTGTGCATGTGTATACATGTGATAGGGAATATAGGGGGTCATTCAGAGTTGATCGTTCGCTAGCTGTTTTTAGCAGCCGTGCAAACGCTATGCCGCCTCCCACTGGGAGTTTATTTTAGCTTAGCAGAAGTGCGAACGAAAGGATCGCACAGCGGCTACAAAATAATTTTGTGCAGTTTCAAAGTAGCTTCAGACCTACTCAGCGCTTGCGATCACTTCAGACTATTCAGTTCCTGTTTCGATGTCACGAACACGCCCTGCGTTTTTCCTGGCACGCCTGCGTTTTTCCGAACACGCCCTGAAAACGGTCAGTGGACACCCAGAAACGCCCACTTCCTGTCAATCACTCTGCGGCCAGCAGTGCGACTGAAAAGCTTCGCTAGACCTTGTGTGAAACTACATTGGCCGTTGTGTAAGTCCGTCGTGCGTGCGCATTGCACCGCATACGCATGCGCAGAAGTGCTGTTTTTTTGCTTCATCGCTGCGCAGTGAACATTTTCAGCTAGCGATCAACTCGGAATGACCCCCATAGAGTGTAAGCTCCACTGGGGCAGGGACTGATGTGAATGGTCAAATATTCTCTGTAAAGTGCTGCAGAATATGTGTGCGCCATATAAATAACTGGTAATAAATAAATAATAATTGCTCCGGCTCCATTCTTGGTGCAGGAGATCAATCTGAATTGTTAAACGATTTCTATGTAGGCAGATGCAAAAGCTTCTTCTATATGTGAATATACCCAGTGGCAGATTTCCCACTAGGCAAGGAGGCACCTGCCTAGGGGTACCACTTGCTCAGTGCCAACACTCCCCCTGCATTAGAGCTAAAAATCAGTTTTCTGTGTGACACTAATAGGGGTGGAGGGGTCAGGGGTGGCGATTTGTGTGTAGGAGAGGTTGGGTATTCCTGCATAATTGCTGTTTGCCAGGAGTCTTCAGCTTCAGGAACAGCCAGCCCAGGATGTCATGAGTAGGGCAGAGCCTGAGCTGGCAGTGACATTACCATGTTGTCTATGTAGAGTCATCTGTCAATGCTGCTGGGCATCTCTGCAGCTATACTTAGCCACCAGTGACCCCAGAGCATGAGGGCAGTTGTGAGGAAGGGGGAAAGGGCAACAATGTACTGCTGAGGTGTGGCCGGACCCTCAAATCCACTTCTGAACACATTATTGCTGCCTTGTTACCACCCAGTAACACCCATTCATCCACATTTGGGAACTGAATGAATGCAGATAACAATCGCTCACACTTGCAGTAAATTGCATATGCAGCCCGCAATGCATGCACAGTTTTGCTACAAATGGCAGATTCTGTCATTCAGCATTGTGTGCTACTTAGGCTCAGGCTCTGTATGCAGAATGTAGACTTGTACATTGCAGGGTACTCCTGCACTCCTTGATCCAGGAACATTGGACAACTGTGCTTATGTATTGGCAGATGTGGCACTGGGCATCCAGCACGTATCTGTTAGGTTGCATAACTGATGTATGTGTACTGCCCTTCTGTGTACAAGGGAAGCAGGCATCGGGATTTCCTGTATATAAACAGCAGAAAAGATCAAAGTGAGGGAGTATTTGTGGTAAGGTAAAGGGTCAGCAGTTCAGATAAGTTCATGTTTATGGCGAGTCAAAAACATTTTTAGCAACAGAAGACATTGTACTGCAAACCCGATTGGCCTAGGGCTCAGTGTGGATATTTGGAATGGCCGGAAAAGCACAATGTAAGTTGTATAGGGCTACAACAGCCTAACAGTAACTGTTGCTTACAAAAGAATATATACTGTATCATTAGCATACCTCCCAACTGTCCCGTTTTTTAACGGTCTGTCCCGCTGTCCCACCCGCAGCTCGCATTTCCACGTGGGTGTGGGTGCAGTTGGGAGATCCCCCCTGTCACTCGCAGCTCTGATCAAAGCAACTGTGAATAGATGCTGTGAGCATGCACACAGCGTCTATTCCCCAACAGAGAGGGACAGGGGGCATGGCCAGCAGCTCACTGAGCGCTGTCCATGCCCCCACAGTGACTAAAACGGGGGGCGTGGTTTGCGATTGCGGCATTTGCCACAAGACCATGCCCCTTACAGCGAGGCCACGCCCCCAGATTCTGGCGCGCATTACTGTCCCTCCTTTGGCAGCACAAAAGTTGGGAGGTATGCATTAGACCTAGAGATTGCAGGTCTACTTCATGATTTAAGGGAAAACAGTGTAACTCAGATCTGATTGCTGGGCTGCTAATTTTGCTTTCCTGCGATCAGATAGTCTCCGCCTCCATGGGGAGTATAAATTAGTCATGCAAGTGTGCGATCGCATGTGTATGCTGAGCTGCAAAAATGCACTTTGTGCAGTCTGTGCACAACCCAGGACTTACTCCTCCAGTGTGATGAGAACGGGCTGATCGGGGCCAGAGCTGACGTCAGACACCCTCCCTGAAAACGCTTGGTAACTGCTGCGTTTTTCCGAACACTCCCTGTAAACGCTCAGTTGCCACCCACAAACGGCCTCTTCCTGTCAATCACCTTGCGAACACCCGTGCGATCTGATTTTTTGCACCATCCCGTTGCTGACCAGCGATGCCTGTTGTTCGATGCGCTTGTGCATTGCGGTGTATAAGCATGTGCAGTTAGGTCCTGATCGACCACTATGCGAAAACGCACAGCAGCGATCAGATCTGAATTACCCCCATAATCCGTTTTGTGGAGTGACTACACTTCATTCAGACAATTTAAACGAATATTAGAAAACAGATTTTAATATTTGTCTAACATACTGACCGACATTATTCTGCTGGAAGGTTCAGTTGTGTATGAACATTCAACCACTGTATGTTTTAGCTGACAGATTTGCAAGTCAAAGTGTATGGCCAGGATCGAATTACCAGTGCAGGAATACTACATAATCTCACACAGGTAATCATTCAGTGATACCTGGAAGATAGGAATGGCTTCATCATCAATGTAAAAATGAAAGACTCTCCACACTGCAGAGCAAAATCACTGCTGTTAGTCAGCTGGCATTATGGCAGTCATTCCGAGTTGATCGTAGCTGTGCTAAATTTAGCACATCTATGATCATCCACACTGACATGCAGGAGGATGCCCAGCACAGGGCTAGTCCGCCCCGCATGTCAGTCCCTGCCCCGTCGCTGAAGTACAAAAGCATCGCACAGCGGCAATGCTTTTGTACTTCACGAGTAGCTCCCGGTCAGCGCAGCTTTTGCGGGCTGGCCGGGAGCTACTCATCGCTGCCTGGCTCACAGCGGCTGCGTGTGATGTCAAGCAGCCGCTTTGGCCCGCCCCCCACATGGGCCAGCCACGCCTGCATTGGCCGGACCGCGCCCACAAAACGGCGGCCAAACGCCACCGTGCCACCCCCTCCCGCCCAGCAACTGCCTCTGCCTGTCGATCAGGCAGAGGCGATCGCTAGGCAACAACAGCCGTCGGCTGTCAGCCATGCGCCGGTGCACTGCAGTGCCGGCGCATGCGCAGTTCTGACCTAATCGTTGCGATAAACTGCAGCGAGTGATCAGGTCAGAATGACCCCCAATGTTCCTAGACAGAGACCCTTTTCCAGCAAGCTGCCTGTGGAGGTCATTTACAAAGCTGAAAACAGCCAGGGTGCAGGAAAATCCTTGTGGTAGCAGTGTACTTTTGATTTAGTCAGATACGTCTATGGGCCCAATCTAGCACCGGTGATATCGATGCGCGGGACCGCGCATCGCTGTTGCCAGCACCCCTACACACGGAGCGATGTATTTCTAATTTCTAAGCAATCTAGTCAGATTGCTTAGAAATTAGGTAGACATCGCTCTGTGTGTACCCCCCTTTAGATTTGGGTGAGTTATATTGTTTCTGTGCAGGGTAAATACTGGCTGCTTTACTTTTACACTGCAATTAAGATTTCAATTTGAACACACCCCACCCAAATCTACCTCTCTCTGCACATGTTATATCTGCCCCCCTCTCCCCCCGCCCCCCCCCCCCCCCCCTGCAGTGCACATGGTTTTGCCCATTACCTAACAAATTTGCTGTTGTGATCAGGCCTATATTTCTGCCAAAGTGCATTGGTTTGTGGAGCAAGTTAGCAAGATGGTGCTTTTAGATGAGCAGAAGTTTGCACAAGATGGTGGGGGATGTTTGGTGGAGTGTGGTTCTTTACTGCTAAGTATGACTTGGGGCCTGGTTCAGAGATGCATGTAAATGTGTGCGAAAATATGCAAATGTCGCAGCAGCCGGGATTTTTATTAATGCGCCCACAAGCCTAAGCGCATTAGATCTGCGGCTTGTGTGTGAAGATGCAAACATTGGAAGCAGATCACTCGTTAATCGGCATTCTGACTAACCGCATGGCGGTGCAGTATGGTCGTCAGTAGTAAGAGCCATTGTAACTGAGTATGGGATGGCAGTAGCAAGCTGTGGTATGCCGCAGAAATGGTTGCAAGATGCCTGTGTTTGAGTCACAAATTCCGTTATCTCCCACAAATGCTCCCTGACTGGCAAATAAATCCTCACTGTGACCGCAATCACAAGACCATCGCGGCACATGTGCAATGTGACTAAAGTGCATACACTCCACTGTGTCGAACATAGACATGGGCCAATATTTACTAAGAATTCAAGTTTGTCCGATTTGTGTTTTTTTTTTCTAAGTCCCAATCCGGGAATTCACTAAGCACCAATCTCGGCAGTGTTTGGACTATTCGTAATGGTTTGATTTGCAAAGTTCCGAAATACGAATGAATAGACCATCGGTCAAACACGGCTGTTATCTCATACAATACGGGCATTCACTATTCATTCGTATTTGGGTGTTAGTTTCTGAGTGCTCAAGTGCGGGTCTGTTTTTTTTCGATTCGTTAAAAAAAGCAGCAAAAAAATAGACTTGCTTTTTCCAGTCGAGTTTGGATAACCATGCACGGATCAGTGAGATCTGTGCATGGTTATCTATGGGAAAGGGTCTGTTTAGTGTAAAAACGGAAAAAAAAATTACGTGGGGTCCCCCCTCCTAAGCATAACCAGCCTCGGGCTCTTTGAGCCGGTCCTGGTTGAAAAAATATGGGGGGAAAAAATGACAGGGGTTCCGCCATATTTAATCAACCAGCACCGGGCTCTACGATCTGGATGGGGGGGACAGCCTCGGGCTTCACCCCTGGCCCTTGGGTGGCTGGAGGGGGGGGAACCCTTGATTTAAGGGGTTCCCACTCCTCCAGGGTACCCCGGCCAGGGGTGACTAGTTGGGTATGTAATGCCAGGGCCGCAGGGACCAGTATAAAAGTGTCCCCCAGCTGTGGCATTATGTACCTGGCTAGTGGAGCCCGGTGCTGGTCTCAAAAATACGGGGGACCTCTACGCTTTTTGTCCCCTGTATTTTTGGAACCAGGACCAGGCGCAGAGCCCGGTGCTGGTTGATTAAATATGGGGGAACCCCTGTCATTTTTTCCCCCATATTTTTTCAACCAGGACCGGCTCAAAGAGCCCGAGGCTGGTTGTGCTTAGGAGGGGGCACCCCACGCAATTTTTTTCAGATTTTTTAAGACTTTAATCAACTTTTTAAGGTACACAATGAAGCCCAGATCCGGCCGGGATTCCTTGTGTTTTGTCAGGCAGTGTTTTACTCATCACTCCCGTAAAACACTGCCTGATATTACGAATCACATAGACATCGGAAAAAACGATTGTGCAAAACTCGGCAGCTTAGTGAATGATCGTATCAGGATTCAAAAAGTTGCAGTAAAATGCACCCAATACCATTCGAGTTCAAACACCCTTCAAAACGGCAAAAACACGAATCTTTGTAAATATACCCCATGGCGTCCATCTCTGAACCAGGACCTAGCTGCAGTAGTGTACCTAGTTGTGATGAAAAGTGCAAAAATAAGATTTCCCTTTGGAGAAATAAAATGAAGGAGTGGAGAGTGCACTTTTATGGGCATTCCTGACCGTACAGAGTAGCAAACAGCCAGTACTACTCCGCAGAAACGCTATAAAAAAAAAATCACACCTGGATGATACTGAGTCTTGTTCTAGTCTTCTGAAGGGAGACATTTTCCTCCATCCAGTTCTGAAGCACATTTACAGGCACACTTTGACAAATGTAAAAGGAAAACATAGTGTACATAATAAAGGCAGTCCAATGTCCTGTCACCCTTTTGATTAAATTAAAGCGATACGTGAGACTGAGCCATATACGGGGAAACAAACAAATACATGTATTTCTTGAAATGAGTGAGCAATACAGTGGTAGTGGTAGGCGTAGTTCTGCATTGAAAGTGTACTATTATTGGTATCCGGACTCCAGGTCGACAACAAAAAGGTCGACACACCTTAGGTCGACGCCAATTGGTCGACACACCTTAGGTCGCCATGGACAAAAGGTCGACAGGAACAAGGTCGACATGGAAAAAAGTCGACATGAGTTTTTCACAATTTTTTTCTTTTTTGGAACCTTTTCATACTTAACGATCCACGTGGACTACGACTGGAACGGTAATCTGTGCCGTGCAAAGCGGAGCGAAGGCACCATGCCCGAAGCATGGCGAGCGAAGCGGTGCACTAATTGGGGTTCCCGGTCACTCTACGAAGAAAACGACACCAAAAAACCCATAAAAAACTGATGTCGACCTTTTTTCCATGTCAACCTTGTTCCTGTCGACCTTTTGTCCACGTCGACCTAAGGTTTGTCGACCTTTTTGTTGTCGACCTGGAGTCCCAGACCCACTATTATTAGGATACCTAGGTGCTGATGTTCATAGTCGCAAGAAATATATAATAAATGACAGTGCCGTAACAAGGCATTTTAGCGCTGTGTGCAAGAACTGACATTGGCGCCCCCCCCCCCGTACAAGATAGTCGCAGTGCGCGCCGCAGGCGCGCGAAAAATATATAGGGGCGTGGCTTCACGGGAAGGGGCGTGGCAACAAAATAATAGCAATTCATACTACGGTGCACAGTAGTCTCCATTATTCAAATTACGCTGCACACTAGCGCCACTACACCAGGTAGAGCCCCTTTTATACATTACAGCAGACAGTGTCCCCCTTTTTACACATTGCGGCAGCCAGTCCCCCTTTTTACACATTGCGGCAGCCAGTCCCCCTTTTTACACATTGCGGCAGCCAGTCCCCCTTTTTACACATTGCGGCAGCCAGTCCCCCTTTTTACACATTGCGGCAGCCAGTCCCCCTTTTTACACATTGCGGCAGCCAGGACCCCTTTTTACACATTGCGGCAGACGGGACCCCTTTTTACACATTGCGGCAGATGGGACCCCTTTTTACGCATTGCGGCAGCCGGGACCCCTTTTTACGCATTGCGGCAGCCAGGACCCCTTTTTACACATTGCGGCAGCCAGTCCCCCTTTTTACACATTGCGGCAGCCAGGACCCCTTTTTACACATTGCGGCAGACGGGACCCCTTTTTACACATTGCGGCAGATGGGACCCCTTTTTACGCATTGCGGCAGCCGGGACCCCTTTTTACGCATTGCGGCAGCCAGGACCCCTTTTTACACATTGCGGCAGACGGGATCCCTTTTTACACATTGCGGCAGATGGGACCCCTTTTTACACATTGCAGCAGATGGGACCCCTTTTTACACATTGCAGCAGATGGGACCCCTTTTTACACATTGCAGCAGATGGGACCCCTTTTTACACATTGCAGGAGAGAGAGAGAGAGAGAGAGAGAGAGAGAGAGAGAGAGAGAGACATACTTACCTTCTCCCCGCTGACGGGCTCCTCGTGCATCTCCCTCTCGGTGCAGTGTGAAGTCAGTTGAGAAGGAGGAGGAGGGAGGGGGAGCAGAGAGCCGCAGCAGCGCTATTTGATTGGTAGTAAGCGCTGCTGCAGCATCCCCCTCTCCTTCTGTATTGGCTGCCCGGCGCTGCTGTGGATGCTGGGATGCATCCACAGCAGCGCCAGGCAGCCAATACAGAAGGAGAGGGGGATGCTGCAGCAGCGCTTACTACCAATCAAATAGCGCTGCTGCGGCTCTCTGCTCCCCCTCCCTCCTCCTCCGCTGCCCGGCGCTCCTGTGACTGTCTTCTCTCCTCCAGCGCGGCGCACGGCGCAGTTCAGAGGCGGCATGTAATGAGTCAATTTGACTCATTACATGCCGCTGGCCGTGCGCCCCCAGGGCAACTGCGCTGTGTGCCAAGCCCCCTTGGCACACACGTAGTTACGGCCCTGATAAATTATTTATATCAGGCAGCTGTGATCCCCATTCGCTGTTGGAAATAAACCTCTGTGGGTTTAAAAAATAGACCACTAAACAATTTTTAAGAAACCAACTGTCTTAGGATTCACAGATGCAAAATAAACAAACAATGTCACAGTGTAATAAAAATTGTACATATATTTATTATCTATAATCAATATCATATCTCAAATGTAAAAATATAGGAGGACATAAAAAGATACTGTGCACAGTATTACTAATTGTTGTTAGAAAAGCATGTAACTTCCCATGATGCTTTGTATACAATTCAAAAGGTTCACAATGAAACAATGTAACATTTGGCTGTGAGTCTCATACAGACTATGTGTTAGGCGCCGGGGTCCGCTCGTCGGTGCGGTCCGGCGCCTAGCAACCAGGGACGCCGTGCGCGTACAGCCGCCGGCTCCCTGGCAACGCTAGACGCCGGGCGCACGGAGCCGCACGGACCCTAGCAACGGGGACGCCACTGGCGGACCGCGTTCCCCGTTGCTGGGTCCATTTAAATTAATAAGGGCACCTGTTTCCTGGCCGTGCAGCAAGGCAGCTGCACGGCATTTAGTCCAATCAGCCTCTAAACAGCTGATTGGAGGACTCCCTGTTAAGTACACTTCCAGGGCTTCTCACAGACGCCGGTAAAAGCTTCCTGCATGCTGTATCTGTTTGCTGAGAGTGTTTCCAGTCCTGCTGTACCCGGTCGTTCCTGTCCTCAGTTGTCCTGTACTCGGAAGTTGTCATCTGTTCCTGGAGTCCTGACTGAGCACCTTTAAACATCCAGTGGTGTTCGTGAGTCACGGCGTAGCCGTGTGTTGCGGCTTGGCCGCTTTATTACTTATTATTTATTATTTGTGTTTCGGAGCTTTTGCGGAGGATTCCGCTCCCACAGATCCACTCTGGTATCCAGCGGTGCTGGATAGGAGTAACGGACTAGTGGATTTTGGTTGTCCTTTTATCTGGCGGTTTTTCCGCGCATACTTCAAGTTTGGTTAGTTAGCTTGTTGCCCCTGGCCTGTTGTCAGTCAGAGGTCCTCTTGTCATCATCCTGCCTCGGATTTCCCTTTGTCTCTCACTAAGACCGGGGGGCACCGGAGTTGGGCAGACATAATCCGCCTTTCAAACGTGGCTGCCAGGGGCTCAAGAAACCATAGTCTCGCAAGGGATTTCCGATAGCACGGGTGAGACAATAGAGTTAGGGCGCCAGGGGCAACTTGTCTTTCCAGCTCCCGTAACCAGCATTCCCTTCCAGTACTCTGGCCATTGCCATGAGATCTCCTCCGGTCAGGAGTACTGGAATCATAACATTATTACCGGCCTTACCAAAACTTAAAATTAAACAGGGTTTAATTTTTTACTTATTCAGTTTTGTAAGAGTTATCGGCCTCATGAATCCCACAGGTTTAGGGCCAAATCCTGGTCAGCTCCTAGTCAGCCAGATTCAAGAACTTACTCAGATGGTTCAGGATCTTTCCCTTCGGGTGAAGTCGCAGGAAGATCTTTTACGAACTTCCCCGAGGGTAGTCCCTGAACCAAAAATGCACTTGCCTGACCGTTTTTCTGGTGATAGGAAGGAGTTTTTTAATTTTAAAGAATCCTGTAAACTTTATTTTCGTTTAAGACCGATCTCCTCAGGTACTGAATCTCAGCGGGTCGGAATTATTATTTCTTTGCTCCAGCGGGATCCTCAGACCTGGGCATTCGGTTTAAAAGCAGAGGATCCGGCGTTGTTGTCAGTAGACGCCTTTTTTGGGTCTTTAGGGCTTTTGTATGATGACCCTGATAGAGAGGCATCCGCTGAGAGTCAGTTACGCGCTCTCAGACAGGGTAGAAATCCTGCAGAGGTTTTTTGTACAGAGTTTCGCCGTTGGTCGAACGACTGTGGCTGGAATGACCCAGCCCTGCGCAGTCAGTTTCGCCTCGGCTTATCAGAGTCTATAAAAGACAGTCTCCTTCAGTATCCCGCTCCTGAGACTCTCGATAAACTCATGGAGCTTTCTATTAAGATTGATCGTCGTCTCAGAGAGCGGAGGGCTGAAAAAGGAGCACCTGTCAGGTCTACTCCATGTGTATTTTCCATTCCTGAGGACGGAGAGGAGCCCATGCAGATGGGTCTCTCCCGGCTGTCTCCAGAAGAAAGAGCCAGAAGGCAAAACTCTGGTCTTTGTTTGTACTGTGGGGGTAAGGGACATTTTGCCCGTAATTGTCCGAACAAGTCGGGAAAACGCCTCGACCAAGTGAATTGTGAGGGGGTTCACTTTGGTCTGCAGCTTATCTCCTCGAATAACTCCCTTTTAGTCCCAGCTAAAGTTTCCTTTGGCAGCCTCAGTTCTTCGGTGTCAGCTTTTGTTGACAGTGGAGCTGCAGGGAACTTTATGGACTTAACGTGGGCCAAGGCCTTAGGTATTCCTCAGTTAGCCTTGGGTAGGTGTATCACCATGCATGGTTTAGATGGGAGTCCCTTGTCCAATGGGGTTATTTCCCTCTGTACACCCCCTGTACTACTTATGGTAGGAGCTCTTCATTCCGAAAAGATCGAGTTTTTCCTTACCCATTGCCCAGCAGTTCCAGTGGTTCTGGGTCACCCTTGGCTGGTCTTTCATAATCCCATCGTTGATTGGCAGTCGGGGGAGATTTCACAATGGGGTACCATCTGTAATAAGGAATGTATTACGTTTCCCGTCAGAATAGCTGCTGCCATTCCCGAACTCATTCCCGTGGAATACCAGGACTTTGTTGATGTGTTTTCCAAGGGCAATGCGGACATTCTGCCTCCCCATCGGCCTTATGATTGTGCTATTGAGCTAATTCCTGGTGCCACATTGCCAAAGGGAAGGTTATATGCATTATCCGGGCCAGAAACTGCGGCCATGAATGAGTATGTTAAGGAGAGCCTAGGGAAAGGATTTATCAGGCCATCTAAATCCCCTTTAAGTGCAGGCTTCTTCTTTGTGGAGAAAAAAGATGGATCACTCAGACCTTGCATTGACTTTAGAGCCCTGAATAAGATCTCAGTTAAAAATACTTACCCTCTGCCGCTGATTTCTGTCCTCTTTGATCAGCTGCGTTCGGCTGTGATTTTTTCTAAAATTGACCTGAGGGGAGCGTATAACCTCATTCGAATCAAGTCGGGAGATGAGTGGAAGACGGCTTTCAGTACTCAGTCGGGTCACTACGAGTATCTGGTGATGCCGTTCGGCTTGTCTAACGCTCCGGCAGTTTTCCAGGATCTCATTAACGATGTGCTCCGTGATTTTCTAGGAAGATTCGTGGTCGTTTACTTAGACGACATCCTGATCTATTCTGATTCAATTGAACAACATGTTACCCAGGTGCGTCAGGTTCTTCAAAAATTACGTGAAAATCATCTATATGCCAAGCTGGAGAAGTGTGAGTTTCATGTCACGGAGGTATCCTTTTTAGGGTACATTATTTCCCCTCGGGGATTCTGTATGGAACCTAAGAAGCTCCAAGCCATCCTTAGTTGGGCGCAACCCACCAACTTAAAAGCAATTCAGCGCTTTTTAGGGTTTGCAAATTATTATAGAAGATTTATTCATTCTTTTTCCGACCTGGTTGCTCCCATTGTGGCACTGACTAAGAAGGGAGCGGATACTACCAACTGGTCACGTGAAGCTGAGTTATCCTTTCAGGCCTTGAAACAAGCTTTTGTCTCAGCTCCAGTCCTCAGACATCCCAACCCAGAATTGCCCTTCATTGTTGAGGTTGATGCCTCGGAGGTTGGAGTGGGGGCTATCCTATCTCAGAAGGATCCGGACTCTCTGGAACTACATCCTTGTGCCTTTATGTCCAGGAAATTCTCATCCGCTGAATCCAACTACGATGTTGGTAACCGGGAGTTACTGGCTATTAAATGGGCTTTCGAGGAGTGGAGGCATTGTCTTGAGGGAGCAACACATACCATTTCAGTATTGACTGACCACAAAAATCTTCAGTACATCGAATCAGCTAAGCGGCTGAATGCCCAGCAGGCTCGTTGGGCTTTATTTTTTACTTGTTTCAAGTTTATTATCACTTTTAGGCCAGGTTCCAAGAATACCAAGGCGGATGCCCTGTCACGCAGTTTTCTTCCAGTTCATAATAACAGTCCTGTTACTCCCATACTTCCGTCTTCAGTCATTTGGGCAGGACTCACACAAGATTTATTTACCCAGTTAAAGCAGCTTCAACATCAAGCTCCTGGAAATACTCCTGCTGGTCGTCTTTACGTTCCTGAGTTTTTGAGAGCTACTGTTTTGACTGAGTTTCATGATAGCAAAGTTGCCGGGCATCCGGGGATCTCTAAGACTTTGGAATTAGTCTCCCGCTCAGTATGGTGGCCTGGTCTTTCTAAAGACATTAAGGAGTTTGTTTTTTCTTGTCAGGTCTGTGCACAGCATAAGGTTCCCCGTTCCTTGCCTATCGGGCAACTTATGCCCTTAAATGTTCCTCTCAGGCCATGGTCTCATATTTCCATGGATTTTGTGGTAGACCTCCCTCTGTCAGCCGGATTCCGAGTCATATGGGTGGTAGTGGACCGTTTTAGCAAGATGGCCCATTTCATTGCTCTTCCCCGACTGCCATCTGCCCAGGGATTGGTTGTCGTGTTTCTCCGCCATGTTTTCAGACTTCATGGGTTGCCCACTGATATTGTTTCTGATCGGGGTCCACAATTCATTGCACAATTCTGGAAGTCTTTTTGTGCCTCATTAAAGATGAAATTGTCTTTAACATCCGGCTACCATCCCCAATCCAACGGGCAGACCGAGCGAGTTAATCAATCATTAAAACAGTATTTGCGTTTGTACTCAGCCAAACTCCAGAATGATTGGTCCGAGTTTCTTCCTTTGGCGGAGTTTGCTTACAACAATTCTTGTCATTCCTCCACTAATGTGTCTCCATTCTTTTCAGTTTTTGGTTTTCACCCCAGAGCTAATTCTTTTTTTCAACATTCTTCTGTTTCCTCGCTAACCTTAACCTCTCATCTCAGAGTCATTTGGAAAAAAGTGCACCTTGCTCTCAGAAGAGCGGCATTTCGAGAGAAAAATTTTTCTGACAGGCTCCGGCGTCCTTGCACTTTTAAGGTGGGAGACAGGGTATGGTTGTCGACTCGTAACATTAGACTTCGACAAACCTCAGCTAGATTGGGCCCCAAATTTATTGGACCATTTCATATTATTAAAAAAATCAATCCAGTTGCTTTCCGGTTACGTTTACCAAGAGCTCTCCGGATCGGAAATACGTTCCATTGCTCCCTGTTGAAAACATACGTTTCTTCCAGTAGATTTCCTCGGAAGATCTCTCAGGGGAAATCACCAGTAGATGTACAGGGACATCAGGAGTTCTTGGTGGAGAAGGTTCTCGATTCCAAATTGTCCCGGGGTCGGCTTTATTTTCTGGTGCACTGGAAAGGCTATGGTCCAGAGGAAAGGTCTTGGGTCCTGGATAAGGATCTCCATGCCCCGAGGCTCAAGAGGGCATTTTTTCGGGAATTTCCTCGGAAACCTGGCTTTAGGGGTTCCTTGACCCCTCCTCAAGGGGGGGGTACTGTTAGGCGCCGGGGTCCGCTCGTCGGTGCGGTCCGGCGCCTAGCAACCAGGGACGCCGTGCGCGTACAGCCGCCGGCTCCCTGGCAACGCTAGACGCCGGGCGCACGGAGCCGCACGGACCCTAGCAACGGGGACGCCACTGGCGGACCACATTCCCCGTTGCTGGGTCCATTTAAATTAATAAGGGCACCTGTTTCCTGGCCGTGCAGCAAGGCAGCTGCACGGCATTTAGTCCAATCAGCCTCTAAACAGCTGATTGGAGGACTCCCTGTTAAGTACACTTCCAGGGCTTCTCACAGACGCCGGTAATAGCTTCCTGCATGCTGTATCTGTTTGCTGAGAGTGTTTCCAGTCCTGCTGTACCCGGTCGTTCCTGTCCTCAGTTGTCCTGTACTCGGAAGTTGTCATCTGTTCCTGGAGTCCTGACTGAGCACCTTTAAACATCCAGTGGTGTTCGTGAGTCACGGCGTAGCCGTGTGTTGCGGCTTGGCCGCTTTATTACTTATTATTTATTATTTGTGTTTCGGAGCTTTTGCGGAGGATTCCGCTCCCACAGATCCACTCTGGTATCCAGCGGTGCTGGATAGGAGTAACGGACTAGTGGATTTTGGTTGTCCTTTTATCTGGCGGTTTTTCCGCGCATATTTCAAGTTTGGTTAGTTAGCTTGTTGCCCCTGGCCTGTTGTCAGTCAGAGGTCCTCTTGTCATCATCCTGCCTCGGATTTCCCTTTGTCTCTCACTAAGACCGGGGGGCACCGGAGTTGGGCAGACATAATCCGCCTTTCAAACGTGGCTGCCAGGGGCTCAAGAAACCATAGTCTCGCAAGGGATTTCCGATAGCACGGGTGAGACAATAGAGTTAGGGCGCCAGGGGCAACTAGTCTTTCCAGCTCCCGTAACCAGCATTCCCTTCCAGTACTCTGGCCATTGCCATGAGATCTCCTCCGGTCAGGAGTACTGGAATCATAACACTATGTGGGAAATGTACTAGGGTGTGAGAATCAGAAAGTGAGAGATTTTGGTAAAATTCTCCTGATTTTTTTTAAAGTGGCAATCATTTACATGGCCAAATCAATCTGGTTTTGCCATGTAAATGATTGTCACTTTAAAAAAACAGGAGAATTTTACCCAAATCCCTCACTTTCTGATTCTCACACGAAATTTCATTTCCCCCTATATCAGCCTGTCAGGGATAGTGGACTAACCCCATACCTACTTGAAGGATTCAGTGTCTCCAAAAGGCATTGATGTTCCTTATACATATTATATATTAATGGAGACAGTCAATCACAAGATTGTGGATAATTAAATACAGGTGTCAGAAGTGAACTTTTCTTCGGAGCGACACTTAACCCGGTATGTGGATCGGGTTCGCACAGCAGTGGCAATAAGCTGCATTAGTGGTATTGTAAGTGAGAGATGGCCGTGTCACGTCCACTTGAAGCGGTGAGCGTCAGACAGGTTTGGCGGACCAGGAAACTTCTGGCGTCCCACAGTGATCGTGACCTGGCCGCACTGAGGGGCAGATTTATTAAGCCTGGTGAAGTGATAAAGTGGAAGGTGATAACACACCAGCCAGTCAGCTCCTAACTGTCATTTTTTCAAACACAGCCTGTAACATGGAAGTTAGGAGCCGATTGGCTAGTACATTATTACCATCCACTTTATCACTTCACCAGGCTTAATAAATCTGCCCCTGAGGGAGAGAAGCCAGTGCAAGGGCTGTAAAGGATATGGTATGTAATCACAACAGGTGCGCTTATACACAGTTTTGTAGCCAGACAATTATACCCAATGGGAGGATTCCCCGTACCTCCCTTAAAACATAGAAATCAAGAAAAAATATATATATGTGAGTTTTATTTCCATGGTTAAATAAATAGTCCATTTGTCAATTTCACCTACAAAAGGAGTAAATTTGAATAATAAAGCTTACTAATATGTTATAGTAGAAAACATGATAATAAAGTTTGATTTACGATAAAAAGGAGACAGAACCCCAATGAAATGAATATTATATAAATACAGGTTGAGTATCCCTTATCCAAAATGCTTGGGACCAGAGATATTTTGGATATGGGATTTTTCCGTATTTTGGAATAATTGCATACCATAATGAGATATCATGGTGATGGGACCTAAATCTAAGCACAGAATGCATTTATGTTTCATATACACCTTATACACACAGCCTGAAGGTAATTTTAGACAATATTTTTTATAACTTTGTGCATTAAACAAAGTGTGTGTACATTCACACAATTCATTTATGTTTCATATACACCTTATACACACAGCCTGAAGGTCATTTAATACAATATTTTTAATAACTTTGTGTATTAAACAAAGTTTATGTACATTGAGCCATCAAAAAACAAAGGTTTCACTATCTCACCCTCACTCAAAAAAGTCCGTATTTCGGAATATTTGGATATGGGATACTCAACCTGTATCTTAATACAAATCTTAATAAAAAAAACCATGTGAAAATCTATACGGTGAGGAGTGCACTCAGGTAGGCTGATCCATCGTTGAATAAAAGACCTGTGGGAGGCCGGGACTCACAATTCAAGCGCTGTTTCTGAACTGTGTTGTATCAGTTCATGCAGCTCTGGTAAATCCATTTTATCACAGGCCATTTCAGGCCACCATTGTGCATTTATGTGATGTGAGGAGCTATGTTGCTATTTTAATGTTATGTTTGTGATCACATTTTAGTACTGTAATTTTCAACACAACTAAAATTGTACTTCACTATATATTCCCCCTTTGCTTATTTTTGGGTGAATTCCATTTAAAAATCGGAAATTTTAAGGAACACCTATGGAGGAATTCTATCCGAGACGCCACATAGAACACCAACGCTAGATAAGTTACACCCTATATTTTTTTTCTTGAGTGCAAGGGCTGTGCTCACCTCCGGTGATGATACCGCTAACTACAAGATACTGGTGCTGGAGATAGCTCGTGCCGGCTAGCCGTCAGGGTGGGATGCCGCTCCATTCTATGTGTTAGCTGCCACTCCACAGTTGGAATTAACAGAGGATAGTATAGACGATCCTTGTGCTGGATCCAAGCTTGAACAAGTGGGAGGAGTCCTAACACGTTTCATCAGGAACCCTTAAGTTTTGAGAAAGTCACGGGTTTGTGACGAAACGCTACAATGGTAATAGTAGGAGTGGCTCTACAGTGGTAGTAGTAGGAGCAGTTCTACAGTGGTAGTGGTAAGAGTGTTTCTAACTATTGCAGCATATGTGGTAGGAGTGATCCTAGAGTGGTACAAATACAGATGTAGCCAAGTTCATCTTTGCTGTGATGTGGCATGCTGCATCGCGGACAGTGCATGGAGTGCCAGGCTGTGACTATTCGCAGCCGGTGATCGCTCCATTCATTCAATCTGGGATTAATAGAGTGATCGCCAGCTGCGAATACTCGCAGCCCGGCACGCCATGCAGCATGCCACATTGCAGCAAAGATGAGCATAGCTACATCTGTAGGAGTGATTCTGTAGTAGTTCTATCGTAGTAGTTGCAATAGTAGCACTAGCAGCGTTAGGTTAGACTTTCTTATTCCATTTAATATGGATTGTGTGTTTCTTAAGATTCTCTGATCATTCTTTTTTTATTTTTTATTTATTTAATATAGCAAATCTCTCCAAAGATTTTATAATGCCGTTCTAGAACTTCTTTTACAAAATGTGCTGCTTCCATTGAAAGGAATGTAAAACTGCGGAGCCCTTTCTGTATGAATGTGCTTTGTATCTGATCCTGTGGCTTAGTAAGGCTACCCTTTCTGCACTTGGACAAAGTGTACTGTTTCCCTGACATTTCCACATGAGATCTGGAATAGATGAGCATCCTGTAATGATTCGGTCGACCAGAAAAATAGAAAATCTTCAGTCAGCCAAATACACAAGGCATACTGTGTTTCACTCGTAAGACAAAGGTGCTTTTTTTATTTCCACCTCTCATATAATTAGCCAATAATCATGGTTACTATAACTGTGAAACTCTTGATGGTAGACATCGGGAAGTTGAGAATACCGCTACATGCGTCCTAGGTGTTACTAAAGTCATGAACTAATCATACATTTGTGTTCCCCATCATCCACTGAAATATAATTGATTCATATCCATTGTGGATTGATTGCTAATATGCACAGCAGACTTAATTTCATGCTGTATATTTCTATAAACAGTAACCACATCTACTCAGTGTCGGACTGGGGCATGCAGGGCCCATCGGGGGAATGCAGTGGTAGGGGCCCATGTTAGGGGTGTGGCCAGTTTTCAGAGGGGGTGTGGCCTGCCACCTCATTGGTTTGACTAACCATTAGAGAGTGCACCGTCTGGGCCTCTTCAAAAATATATACAGTAAATTCAGCTGCTGCATGCATGATTATATAACATATTAATAACAGATTAATAACAGTAATGCTCTGTAGAAAATACAGTACACTATTGTCCAGTATAAGGTAACATATGTATAATGTATATTTCAAGTGCACAGTCTGGAACCTGATCCTTAGAGCAGGAGGTGGGGCCCCAGGCAGTGGGGCCCACCAGTGGTTTCCCCTGTACCCCTGTGGGCCAGTCCAAGCCTGCATCTACCTGTGTATGTGTAGATTCTGCATCCTGTATGTGCAATCAGTAAAGTGCCTGTAAGCTAAATGAGCCCAGCCCACATACTGTACACTCTTAGCCCTATTGTACAATAAGATGGCCATTTACCATCTAAAGGGAATGCGAAGACTCTAAATATGTTCACTGTAATATGGAAACTTGAGATGAATGAAAGTGCTCTGCCATTTCTTAGAAGTTGTGTCAGAGTGTGGAATTCTGGTGATAGATTCTTCATCCCTTGCTTTTCTTTCATCCCTTCATATAATGTCACTCAGCACCACATTTGTAAATTCACATTTTGTAGTAATTGCTGCAAGTAGAGCTGGTGTGACAACAGTCAGCTCACTCTGCTGTGTAGTATGGTTGGTGTTGGACTGGGTACATTTAAGGCCAAATTCACTCCACCAAAGGCTACCAAACACAGTACATTTTTGAAAAAAAAAAGAAATCTTTTTGGACGGTAGCAATAGAACAATTTTAAACATCACCGGGAACTATGTCTTTAAAGTACGCTTTTTGCATGGAGAAACTAGATACACATTTCCTTATATTTAATCATAGGTGTGCATGGTTCATTCGTGCAACTGAAAACCCGACTTGTGCTTCGAGTTCTACAGCTATTCAACATTTAAAAAGGATTAAATTCAGTAGGCCTAAATATTTAGTTTAGTTTAAGTTTTATACATTAAATATAGCAGTGGATATAATAATAAATATATGCTATGTCTATCTCATGTAAGACAAAATTCCCATCACTTTAGAGATTTGCACCAAGAGAAAATAATGGGCCAAATGTAATAGAGTGAGAGTTTCAGAAAGTGAGAGATTTTTCAGGTTTTTTTTTGTGCCAATCATTTACACTGCAAAACCAGGTTGATCGATTGCCACAAAAAAAAAATTGCTAAATCTTACCAAATCTCTCACTTTTTGAAACTCTCACTCTATTACATATGGCCCCATGTCTTTATTGATTTTTTTTTTCAGTGGTCTTTTTGCATCAACAGAACAGGCTTTGTGGCAGTAAACTATTTCACATTGGTTGGGTTATGTGTTGTTACTGACCGTTAACACCTTAGTATATACTGTAAGAGGTAGAGAAAACAAACTCTATTGCCAGAGGAAACATCTCTATTGTCTCTTTGATAAATTGGTTCCAAAGCATGGTTAGAAATCCATCATTTTTATATACAGTAACTTTTTGCATTTTATTTCATACTCGCCTACTTTTTAATAGTATCCTATGAGAAATGATAGACAGGAGATCTAAGTAGCAACTTAATCATCATGGCCCTTCCCCCGCTCTCTAATGATGCAATTTGCAGCATCAAGCAGCAGCAGTGGGCAGGGCTATAATAAGGCAATTTAACTCAATAAATGTCATTAAGCCCCTTTCCCACCCAGTGCACCCTCAACAATATGGAAGTGGTCAGCATTCAGGAGATCAAAACGCCTAACATCTCATGAGTATTCTGGATATTCTGGGAGAGAAGACAACTATGTTTGTGTCCCCTTGTTTGAACTAGAACAACATGTAGTGAATGTATCAAATGATCAGAATGTATAAAGTAGCACAGAGCATATCTGAAGCCAAGTGTCTTGATCCTGTGGGAGGAAGAGATGTACATTTGTACAGAGATAGATGTGGCCGGGATAGTGCACACCGCATACAAGCACACTTCTAAATTAAACTTAGTACATTTATTTATTATTTATTTATTAACAGTTTCTTATATAGCGCAGCATATTCCGTTGCGCTTAACATTTAGAACAACAGTAATAGAACAAAACTGGGTAAAAACAGACAGACATAGAGGTAGGAAGGCCCTGCTCGCAAGCTTACAATCTATAGACATCAAACGTGTTCTTTTTGTTACACCCAAAAGAGATGTTGGTGCTGGTTTTTCTGCGATGGCGTTAAAAATATTAGAAATCCATTGCAGTGGAGTTATGTGAACAGATCCATTATTCACAAATGAAAACGTGCATCCCAATGAATGTAAGAATGACCCCTTACAAATGGAAACTTTCAGTACAGTTATATATAATTGTATTTTGGTTCTATGTTGTAGATGTTCCCCTCTAAGAATATATATTGTTTTAGAGAGGAAATACATTGTCACGACCTCTGGAAAGTCCAAGAAAATCACTGCAGTCACTTATGCTTGGGCTGATTACAGGTTTAAAGGGCCACTCACAGCTACTAACAACATTCACAGACATGTACAGCACCTTGAAAGTACTTGATATAATTGGCATTCTCTTTACATTTATCCTGCAGCTTTGTGCAAACTTGTGTTCTCTGTTAAATAGGCCAACTACTGGCTAAAATAGTCTGTCCTCTATATGTCTTCTATGTGCATCCATAAGAAAAACTACCAGCACTGACAATAATATCTGAATCATAATCATTTCTGATAAACTATTAGAAATTTTCCGTTTGTATTTCTGAATGTGCTTTTCAACTTTAGGGTCAATACAATTAGGTGCAAATTTGCAAAAAAAGTTTGTACAATGAAACTTGAATATATTCCTTCACTGTATGCACCAGACAAATATGAGATCCAAATAGAAATGCCAGTTTTCAGTAGTGCCGGCAAGGTCATGTGGCTTTTCTACAAAAAGTGACCTCGGGAAGTGTCTGAAAAAGTGGTGAAACCATCCTGGACCCCAAAAAAAGTGGCAACTGACATAGCAGGACCATATAGAAGGCTGTTAATGACCATAATGAATAATGGCAAACTGCTCTAATCAAGCTGGTAACATTCCTCAGGTGCTGCGGGAGGGGGTTACTCTAGACAAGAAAAACAAAAGGATTTTTCCCACGCACTCTGCTGGCTGTTAGTAACAAGAACTGTACACTATGTAATAATAGAAAATTTAGAGCTCTTTGTTACATATGTTTTGCAAAAGATATGATAAGCCTCCAGGCCACTTCACGGCGGTTCCATTGCTGGAGGTCCCTAAAACTAAGCATAAGTCCAGGGCTTGGACCCCACAAAGTCGGCTCAGGCCCAACCACCCCAGGGCAGCACACCATTGAGATACTATAGTGTTAATATGTGTTAATAAGAAAGAAGCAGAAGCTATGTGTTAGAAAGTGATACAAAAATAAGAGTGTTAATAAAATACTAAAAAGAGTGTTAATGGCCATAAGCAAAGTGCAGGAGAATTTTAAAAGATGCCAGATGGTTGATCTTTGCACTTGTTATTAATGGAGAAAAAATGATAGCCATGATAGTGTTTTTCAGCAAATTCTTTCTAGCATTTTGGGGTACAAAAATGTCTGTAAAGTGATTTTTCATTGTTTAGATACCGTTGTGTAACAAGTTGGAATAAGCACTTTTACCTTTCAACTGCAAGTTCAAAACCCCTCACCCATAAATGCTACGGGCCGGATGTAATAAAGTCCGTGTTGGCCGGAGGTCCGAGTTCCTGGCCGAACTCAGACGTTTTTTTAAAGCGGCAGTCATTTACGAGGCATGGTTTTGCCTTGTACATGATTGCTGCTTTAAGAAAAAAACATTTGAATTAGTCCGGGAACCCACACCTCCGGCCAACTCGGACGTCATTACATCCGGCCCCACACTTCCGCATACCTGTCTCGCATCATTTAACCTAGTATTGAGCTTTTAAGAGAAATTCACCTGAAAACTTACATGTCTTAATTGGCCAAGTGCTGCTATTTAAAACCCTCCAAATGCATGATTATTCATTGGGAGGGGTGCACCAGAGGTTCTGCGCTGTATCCCGACATTTTTCATCTTTAATATATTTTCCTTATATTTTCCCCAGTTCTGGGGTGTGCGTGCGTAAAAGGGCATTTCCTCTCTAAAAGCAATGCAAGTTTGGAATTGGATTGTCAATTACATTTGCAGTGCGAATTTGCTGTGACAATGGCTCGCAGAACCCAACTCGCACTTATATGAATCGACCCCATACTGTATAAGCTAGGCGTAGTTTTGCTATTTGATTTTTTCGGCTGAAATCCCTCTATTATGGTTAGACGTTGAACAAGAAGTGATTTTCTAGGTTACAAAAGTGCCGCCTAACCGAAAGAGGAAACAGAATGACATTTATTTAAAGAATGGTAGCACATATATATGTATCATAGCACAATAAAGTCCTGATAAATTATGACATTGACGTAGAGTGTATTCACATGAATTGTAATAGTTGACAGACTAGTTTGTTGCAGCCTGGAGTAAAGCACATTCCAGTTTATGCATTTTATTTATTTAAGCATACCTTACCAGACCTGTCTTAATCTGTATTAATCATCTGTGGCATGCTGCTCTTGGAACTGAGTTCTCTCCCTGGAATGTCCCCATTACATAATATTTGTGGCAGGCTACATTTCTTCTTTTGACAAATATCATCTTCGGCTATTTCCAAGTTGTACGCGATCTGTTTGCAAAGGTTTTGTATTTAGTTTTTTCAAGTCACCACCAGTAAAATTTACATTGGGATTATATTCTAACATTAGGGTTATAGTCTAGTAATTGTGGTTGTATGAGAAGCTTATCATTTCTAGCCATTTCCAATTTGAGGTGAGTATACTTGTTTGTTAACATTAAGATTTGCTCCAGTGTTGAATATCTTATGGTACATTTGACTGTATTGTTTTCCATTTATTGCGTTATAATGTTCCTTCATATTGGTAGAATATATATGTAAAAGAAGAGCGCATAGGACAGTATGTAACTATACAAAGATATTGCTTACACAATAGAAATCTTTGTGCAACACATTCATATGGAAGTGTGCAACTGATTGTGGGGGTGTGGTTCGTTTTATCGACAGTATCTAGGTCGACAATGTTTAGGTCGACCACTATAGGTCGACAGTCACTAGGTCGACATGGATGGAAGGTCGACAGGGTTTCTAGGTCAACATGTGCTAGGTCGACAGGTCTAAAGGTCGACATGAGGATAATTTTTTTTTTTCGTGTCGTTTTCTTCGTAGAGTGACCGGGATCCCAAATTAGTGCACCGCGTTCGCTCGCCATGCTTCGGGCATGGTGCCTTCGCTCCGCTACCGCTTCGCTCGGCACACTTTACCGTTCCAATCGTAGTCCACGTGGATCGTTAAGTATGAAAAAATCCCCCCCCCAAAAAAATTTGAAAAACTCATGTCGACCTTTAGACCTGTCGACCTAGCACATGTCGACCTAGAAACCCTGTCGACCTTCCATCCATGTCGACCTAGTGACTGTCGACCTATAGTGGTCGACCTAAACATTGTCGACCTAGACGCTGTCGATCTTCAGACCGGATCCCGATTGTGGAGCTACAGGATAGCAGTCTCCTTTTACTTTGCAAGTTTTCATGGTCCTGCTTCAAAATTTTACTTAAAATTGGTCATACTGTATGTGGCAAAATAACTCTATGAATTGGTAATTTATTAATAGATTTATTGCAAAGTGCAATGGAATAAACTTGTGCTGTATTATGTAAGTAGATGTTAATAAATAAATGAATACTATTTGCACCTTTCCTTAGGTGATGTATAACTTGGGGGCAGATGTATTAACCTGGAGAAGGGATAAGGAAGTGATAAAGCAGTGATATGTGCAAGGTGATAAAGGCACCAGCCAGTCAGCTCCAATATATAAATTAACAGTTAGGATCTGATTGGCTGCTGCCTTTATCACCTTGCACATATCACTGGTTAATCACTTCCTTATGCCTTCTCCAGGTTAATACATCTGCCCCTTGTTTCTTTATCTGACTGAGTTGCATCCTGTTCTAGAATAAACATGATTGGTGAAATGGGAGGTCACAGGAGGTTTACAGTAAATCAGCCGTTATATAGGTAGCGCATGTAGAGTAGGAGGGCTGCACCTTGGACCTGCTGGATATATATCAGTTCACTGTTGGACTTTGGTGGCTTGCTATAATCATCTGTGGTGGAAATATCCTATTACATTATGTGAGGTCTGAGATAATGAAAACAACATATAACAATACAATGGTCTGCTGTAGTAAGTTACGCAGTTAAAAGCATGCACTTTCCTAAATCATTAACCTGGAATGTGTAATGTACTTTCTCAGACGTCTGGCATCCCCTACCATGGGTTCACTGCGTAAATAATCTTGTATGAATTAAGATACACAAATACAGGATTTACACCTTTACAAAGTCATGTTGCACTGCAGGGGGTAAATTTAAAATGAGCAAACAGATTTAAGGGCATATTCAATTAGCTGCGGCGCTTACTGCGGGAGGATGTCCTCGAGCTTTAAAGCCCAGAGCTACTCCTCCCGTGATAAAGCCACAGCTAACGTGCGTTAACCCATAGATTCTGGATTAAGGGACTGATTCAGAGAAGTATGCAAAGCCAATGTTTCACGCAACGGAGCAATTAATGGCAGACTGCACATGTGCTGCATTTGCATTGTGCATGTGTCAAGGTGTTGCGCTTGCAATGAGGATTCCTTTGCAAAGTGACTGACAAGAAGTGACCGTTTGGGGGCGTTAACATGGTGTTAGTTAGTGGTTGTAAAAATGCAGGAGTGTGATGGCCGTTTTTGGGGCGTGTATCTGCCTTTAGCTGCTTTCCTTAAAATACAAAAACATGGCACCTGCGTGAGGACTGCTGGGTCCAGTCTGCATAGCCGTAGGTCTACCATTCAGCCCGATGTTCCTTGTTGTATAGGCTGCGTATGTTTATGCAATTGCAAAGGAGTTGTGTTAGCTCTGGTAGGCGTCTCTTTTCATTTCTGGGCGGCAGCTTCACTTGCTGATATCTGCAGTTGAGTTGTGGATAAAATCGCTGCATTACTGTACTTCTTGGAATCAGGCCCTTAGCGCCCAAAGCTCCGTTGGGTTTACATGCTCGTGGCTGCTGCGGTAAGGGCAAACATCATCAATTCACGCAGGTTTCTGTTCGCATCTCAGGAGGGTGTAAACAGAAATCCATGGTAAATGGAGCCTGCGGACTTACCATGGGCTGCAACTGGATAGCCCTGGTCACTGCTACAAGCCCGCAGCAAGCCCCACAGCTAATTCTATACACCCCTTAGCGTTGGGAAGGGGTGTGTCTAGCTTCATTCTAAATTTCAGTGTCAAAACAAAGCTGCCCAGTACGTGTGAAAGCAGCCAGTATTTTCCCTGCATGCAGAACACTAAATGCATTTGCATCCCTCTTTTTTTTTCCTTTACTCCTAACATTGCATAAGCCCCACAGTGAATAATACATTATAATAGTAAAAAGTACTAGGTATTCCTAAATATTTTTTGCCAAATCATTGTAAACACCCCTGTGAAATGAGCGTGAGGGGGCATTGCGGCTGCATATTAGGGGAGCGGTCCGGACAACGCTAGGCTGCGTAGGCAGAGGGCAACCCCTAACATGTGAGAGCGATGCGCTCAAATGTTTGCATGGGGGGGGAGGGGCAGAACCCGGCATGCGGGGTCGACATGCCCTGTGTTGGGCGACCCCCCGCATGTCAAGAGCAAAAAGTTGTAGGTGTGCGTTTTTTTTCTATTTTGCACATCTGCAACTCACACTGAATTAGGCCCTCAGTCTTTGCGCTGCTGCTTCCACAAATCCTGTTGGTACTTTGTAGTCATATGGTATGAAGTGATGAGATCACCCCCCCCCCCCCCCACACACACAGTTATTTAAAAAAATAAAAAAAAATATGCTCCTATGTTTATACCCATATTTTTGTACATTTATTTCTACTTTGAAAGCAGACACTGCAAATATAAAATATAGTGTTTAGTATGGAAAAGACAGTACTCTTAACACAATAACCCTTTGGGAGTGTCAATCCAATCCAAGGTGCGAGTTTGTTTTATGAAACAGACTTCGCACGTATGCACGCACCCGAGAATTCTGTAATCCAATTAAAAATGCCTATTCACAGTACCCACAGTGGGGGGATGCAAATTTTCTACAATGTGGGAGAAGTGCATCAAAAAGTGGGGAAACTTTCCTGGACCCCAAAAAGGTGACAGTTTCGTATAGAGGGACGTTAGTGGGCAAAAGGAAAATAATAGACACTTGTAAAAAAAAGTGTCAAATGGCTGATTAGTGCTTTTTTTTTTTTTAAAGTAAAAATAATGCAAAAAGTTTACCAAATATATAACAGCACTGATACAAATACAGACAGGTGCTAGAAAAATACAGAACAATTTATTATTCCACAGATATTGATTAAAATGTCTCCATAAAATACATATGAACAATTACTATTTTGCTAATCTCTGGTAGGAAATAATATATTCTTTGCTCTAGGCACAGTATTAAGCCAGTGTGGGAAATGAACAGTTTATATGTAAAGATAAAAATGCCAAAAAGACAGTGAAACGCGTTAGTTGGCCAGCCTCTGGAACCTGTCCACAGCCAGGAATCATTTCGGGACCACGTTTGGACATTCACAGCCACTGGGAATTCCACCAACATTCCCAATTCCCCTGTGGACAAAGGGAATCTCAATCTATAAATGCGTTTGACCCCATTGCTTTGATTTGGACCATCCCTAAAGTGGACAAATCCAGAGAAATCCACAGGACTGGTAAATATACCAAAAAGACTGGATCATTTAACCAAAGAGGCTTTATCATCACATAAAACTGTCCCACACTGGCTTAATACTGTGCCTAGAGCAAAGAATATGTGTTGTTAGTTCTTAGGAGACTGACTATCTCTGTTTAACAGCCGCTTAGAAAACCAGATATGACAATAGTGCCTGGACATATATCCAGTAAAATAATGCAAAAAGCTTACACATTTCGTTTAATTATAAAGGAATTAAATGAAAAATGCAAAAAATTAAATACATTTGAAAAAAGTTGATTTTGGCGTAATTTGAGCCCATTTTTATTTATTTTTTTACTTCCAAAAATGACATTAAATTATTGACCCAATTAAGCTAATTGAAAACTTCCAAATCCCTAATTAGTCATTTAGGGGGGTGCCGAAGCGGTTCTGCATGGTGTCCCAACATTTTAACTTTAAAATACATATTTTCCCTTCAATCTCTTACCCTCAGTGTGGTTCAAATAGAAAAATGCGAGTTTACTCTGGTTCATTGCGAGTTTCTAATCAGACTGCAAAATGAATTTGCAATGCAAACTAGCGGAGAAAAAGGCAACGAGCACCTAATTGATTGACCCCTTGGTTATAAGTTAACAAATATTTTTTATCTATCTATCTATCTATCCACCCTGTGCAGGAAATGGGAAAACTGAATACTCCAGTAGGGTATGGGTGAGGTGGCTTATCTTTTAGGGTATCAAACAGAAAAAGTGGGGTGAAAAGACTGCGTGGTGTAGGAGTTCTTTAGCAGGCCTGGGATAGTACTGGAGCTCCCTATAGATACTCCCAATGAGAACAAATGGCGCTGATCCCTGTGAATATTCTGAGTGTTAAAAACCTTAATCTGGAAGGTGGTTTAACTATAGATGTATGGTTAGATACACCAATTGTCAGAGTGAATGAAAAAAGTGGTATTTATTACACAACAATTAGTAAATACATACACCTGACCTGACTGACAAAAATTAAAGAATGGAACTAGCTGTATAGGGAACAAGAATCCTACCCGTGCAGGTAGATGGAGTCGCAGGTGTCGAAAAGGCAGGGTACCCTGGGAAAATACCCTGCTCCCTGCGTCTAATTCCCCAATCACAGCAAGATCAGTCCAAAGGAATCCGTCTGAAGATAATGGCACCGCAGGGTAACACCATCGCGTTTCGGGACAACCTGATCCCTTCCTCAAGACTGTGTACATAGGCACCATCTTAAAATCGGCCATCTTGAATCTAAATTAGTATTCCCATTTTCTGCACAGTTTTTGAAACAAAAGGGTGTACTGCGACTTTTGAATCACCCTGTGTATGAATGGGTGTATGAATGGGTGTGGTATGGCTGACCAATGGTCTCCTGACCGCCGGTCAGCATACTGACGCCGAGATCCCGACAGCATCCCGACGCCGGGATCCAGGGAGGGGCGAGTGCAGCACGCCAGTCACATGAATACCACCCATAAGTGTGTGCATATATATATATATATATATATATATATATATATAAAAAGCATATTTCATTCCACTTTACAATTGGGAACACAGTAATAAAACAAGGCTGGTATATTAACAGACATTGTTTATTTGTAAATGTGACCAACGCTCTACTTATATAAGTAATACTGGGGTGGCAGCAGTACGTGTGAGAGGTTAAACCCAGAAACCTCCAGTAATTAAAGTTCAAACAGGATTTACACAACTGCACCTGCTTGCAAAAGAAATTGTCAGTTTAAGTGAAAGAACCACGGAATAATATGTAGTATGAAAAAAACTGACGTTTATTTGTATATAAATAGTATAGGGTCAAAATTTTCATTTACCCAAATACATGAAAAAAATGATAGTGATAATCATGAAGTTAGGCAAAGAATGATGATAAAGAAAAATAAAAAATAAAAAAATTATATAAAAATAAAAAATAATGATAAAAAATGTAATATAAAAATGAAAAATAGGAAGTGGAAATGAAAAAATTGGAAAAAATATGTCTAAGTCCCAAAATGTCTGGTGTGAGCAGAGTGTGGCGTCCCACCTCTTTTCCACCTTACTGTCGTTTTGTACTATCCGGTATCACAGTATAAAATAATATTTCTGGATTTTTTTTTTTTTTTTTTCCTTTCTTCGTTTGTTTTAGAAATGATTGATTTAGCCGTATGTATACAGTCTAACACAAAACATTTTATATTTTTATGTTGATATATATTATCAATTTATCTACGGGAATAAATAAATGAAATACATTGTTTATATTGACTTCCTTTGATGATTATTGGTATAATAGAAGGTACAGCTTATAGTGAGAAAAGCTATTTCCCAGTAGTTATACCCAATTGTTGTGTGTTGATTTAGTGGTTATGCGTAATTGCTGGTTTTTTGAAATACGTGGATGAACTGAGGTTATGCAAAAGACCTTTACATGATATAACAGGATGTATCTTCTTACATGTTGTTGGTGCACTGGAACATAATTATGGTGCTATGAAATGTAATACTGACGTTTTGTGATGTCATGCTAGCCATTAAATAAACTAGACAGAATATAGGCTCTGAATATCCATCAGTTCATCACTATTGACCTCACTTCATTGTCTAAGTTCAAACCCTGTGGTCTCAGTGTTTTTAGCGTGTACATCCATCTTAATTCCTCTTTGTTTATTTTTTTCAAAAAGTCTCCTCCTCTCCAATTTGGTGGTACTAGCTTAATTCCCAGTATCTTCAAACCTGTCGAGTTGCTGTCGTGTGTTTCTTTGAAATGCTGTGACAAATTGTGTGTTTCTAAACCATGTTTGATGTTTCTGACATGTTCAGCTGTTCTCGTTTTAAGGGGTCTAGTTGTTCTCCCTACATACTGTAGTTTGCACGGGCATTCAGCTAGGTAGATCACCCCTTTGCTGTGGCATGAGATGTGTTCTTGTATATCAAAAACTTCTCCTGTTTTGTTGGAAATAAAGTTGGTGACCCTTTTGGTGCTCACTTTGTGTGTTCTACAGTAGTTGCAGGTGCCACAATGAAAAAAACCTTTGTTGAGTTTCTGTCCTAGCATGGTAGTCTGTATTTTTTCTACTTTTCTAAGGTGACTATGTGATAATCTTGATTTAAGGTCTGGTGCTCTTTTGTAGATAACTTTTGGCCTTGATGGGAGTTTGTCTGCTAAGATGTCGTCTTCTAGTAGAATATGCCAGTGTTTGTATAGGATTTTTTCTAACTGCCGGTTGTTTGTGCTGTATTGTGTAATGAAGGCTGTTTTGAAAGCTTCATTTGTTGTGTCTTTATTCTTGTATGTTAGGAGGGTATTCCTGTCTATTTCTTTTGCTTTTTCTAAGTCTTTCTCCAGAGTATCTTCCTTGTAGCCTTTATCTATAAATTGGCATTTCATTTCTTCTGCTTGTGTTTCGAAATCCTCTATTTTTGTACAGTTTTTTCTAATCCGTTTAAACTGGCCTAGTGGGATGCTCTTTAGCCAGTTCGGGTGATGTGCACTACTGTTTAGAATGTAGCTATTCACGTCTACACTCTTCTGAAAAGTTTTTGTATGGATGGTAGAATTTTCTATGAAAACCGTTATATCTAAGAAATTCACTGTCGATTTGCTGTGTTCTGTGGTAAAAACCAAATTCTTATTGTTTGCATTGATGTATTTGAGAAAATCTAAAAGTCTTTCTTCTGTGCCCTGCCAGATGAAGATCACGTCGTCTATGTATCTTCGCCATAGGACCAAGTTTGCCCTAAAGCCATGCCCGCACCATATGTTGGTATCCTCCCAGTGGCTCATGAATAGATTGGCATAACTCGGAGCAAACCTGGTCCCCATGGCTGTTCCTTTGGTCTGTCTGTAGTATGTGTCGTTGAACCAAAAATAGTTGTGTTCTAAGATGAATCTTATGCATTCTATGATAAATTCTGTTTGTCTTGGGTCTAGATTCTGATCTAAAGAAAGAAAATGTTGTACAGCTGATATTCCCTGTTCTTGGTTAATTACTGTGTACAGTGAGGTGACGTCACTTTTACATATCCAGTAGTCGTCTGCCCAAGTGACGTCTCTCAGTGTTCTGATGATGTCAGTGGTGTCCTTTATGTATGATTTTTGTGTTTTTACGTATGTCTGAAGGTATTAGTCTATATACTGTGATAGATTCGATGTGAGAGAGCCTATTCCTGATATGATCGGTCGACCTGGTGGGTTATGTCTGTCTTTATGTACTTTTGGCAAATAATAAAATACTGGAAGTATGGGATTGTCATTATTTATGAATTCGTGTTCTTTTTTGTTCAGAATTCCTACGTCTAAACCTTCTGTGGAAGTGTGTGACGGGATCGAGCGCAGGAGAAAAGGTAATACACCCCGTAGGAGGGAAGGTTCACGGCGGACAGTCCCCTTGTGGGTCCAGAAGTCGTTGATACCTTCCCCCCAGAGGCATGACCGCGTCCCTCCGGTTTTGAACACTGGCAGACGTCTGTGTTTGCGGACGTCTCCTGCTGCACAGGACGGAGGAGGTTAGCGGGGAGTCCGGGGATATTTAATTTTACCTTCACCCTGCTCACCTCATCCCACCACTGTCCAGATTGGGGTACCCCACAGCGATACTGTGACCAACTGTGAAATTCAACATTCCTGCTAATCCAGAAATATTATTTTATACTGTGATACCGGATAGTACAAAACGACAGTAAGGTGGAAAAGAGGTGGGACGCCACACTCTGCTCACACCAGACATTTTGGGACTTAGACATATTTTTTCCAATTTTTTCATTTCCACTTCCTATTTTTCATTTTTATATTACATTTTTTATCATTATTTTTTATTTTTATATAATTTTTTTATTTTTTATTTTTCTTTATCATCATTCTTTGCCTAACTTCATGATTATCACTATCATTTTTTTCATGTATTTGGGTAAATGAAAATTTTGACCCTATACTATTTATATACAAATAAACGTCAGTTTTTTTCATACTACATATTATTCCGTGGTTCTTTCACTTAAACTGACAATTTATTTTGCAAGCAGGCGCAGTTGTGTAAATCCTGTTTGAATATTAACAGACATGTTTACAATCTACAGAGCACTAGAAAATATTTATAGTACATAGGTAAAAGAAAGTGCTACATATAGCATATTGGTCCAGCCAGATTATATGGATAAAAAGCGCTTAGGCACGCGATGTCCTGGCTGTCGGGATCCCGGCGCTCAGCATACTGGGGCCGGGATCCCGACTGCCGGGATACCGACAACTATTTCCCCTCTTGTGGTGTCCACGACACCCCTGTAGGGAGAATAAATAGCGCGCCACCATGCCCGCAGCGTGCCGAGCGCAGGAAGCCTGCAAGGGGCTCCTTTGCGCTCACCCCGCTGCCGGCATTCTGGCAGTCAGGATCCCGGCGCCGGTATGATGGGCGCCGGGATCCCGACAGCCGGGTAAGCTTAGTAGACCAGATAATGTTGGTAGCAATGTTGGCCTGATGTTAGAGAATTTTTAAGTATAGAAAGAGAATACATGTCAATTTAGTTTGAACTGTGTAGAGCAGAGGTGGCCAAAAGGTTGATCACGATTGACTGGTCGTTAGCTGTGGATGCAGTCTGCAGCAGCCAGCTCAGCAGTATCCAATAAGAATCAGGCTGATTCTTATTGGCTTGCTGCAGCATGCTGGAGCCACGGAAATCAGGCTGATTCTTATTGGCTGAGGCTGTTACATGTGATGCAGTTGGAGATCCGGGTTGATGGGGGAAATGGGTACAGGGTCTGCTATGGGGGCAGTGCTGCCAAAGCTGGGATCAAGGCTGGTGGGCGTGGTTGTGTCCATAGCCGGCTGCCATTCTGCCCATCGCACTGAGGCTGCCGCCAAACTTGGGAGCTCCTCAATGACAGGTCAGTTTGGCTGGGGCAATTTAATATATGTTTTATATTTTTTTTTGCGGGGGGCAGTTTTTTTCCTGTGTGGGGCAATGTGTTTACTCCTGTGTGGGGCAGTGTGTTTACTCCTGTTGGGGCAATGTGTTTTACTCCTGTTGGGGCAATGTGTTTTACTCCTGTTGGGGCAATGTGTTTGATTCAGAATGACCCCTCCCTTTAATGCCCCTGGATGACGTTACTACTTGGATCAGTTAGTAAATTTCTTGTTGCTCTCATATAGTGTACCTACTGTTTTGCTGATTGTATCCAACATTTTTCTGCTAGTAGTTCATTTGTTTGAATAGTTTTTTTAATTTGTTTTACCTTTCTGTCCACACGTGAGAATCTGGGCATTAAGGGCCTGACTCATAGTTGTACGCAAACCCAATGGACTGCATACAGCTACAATGGTGGAATGGTGGAAGGACTGCACATGTGCATAACGGGTCCTGTATCATCAGACGCAGTGCCTCTAAGTCATTTGGCGGCAGGGCATGGCCGGCGCTGGGCAGAGTTGTTGTCCCCATTTTGTGGGAGTGCATAGGCCAGTGTCTGTGTCTTTCAATGCAAATTTACTAGCCTGAACAGCCCGGCCATTCTGAGTAACCTCAGGGTCACTTAGATGGCCGATGTTCACATAAGTGATCAGGTGATCCGATGCTGCATCTTTCGGACGCAGGAGCAGATCACAGAATCCGGCAGGAGCCGTCTATTTACACAAGACTCCTCCTGCTGCGTTAGCATCATTTAGCAGAAGTGGCAGTGACAACTGTCGCAGCTGTTACTGCTTTGCATACAGCTATGAATCAGGTCCTAACAGTGGTATGCTACAGATGTGTTCTCTAACATCTTTGCTCTGTGCGCTATATTGTAAGTCGCGTTACACATAATGCATGAGTGCCGCGTGACTGTGTAACGCCAAGCATCTTTTTTTGCATTTTTTAGATGAAAAGTAATGTAATAGGATGCACATGTAGCTTCTGCTGATTAAAATGATATGCAGGATGCCTATATTGTGTGTGTGACTGCATACAAAATGCTACAGTGATTTCCAGTATTAACTTTTAATGATAACACACCACAAGATGTACGCAGCACCATACCAGGGTACACATACAAAACATTTGATAGTAACAGGGTAGTATAGCGTAGGTACTGTACAATACACAACAAACATGCCATAGTATAAGTAAATAGCATAAGAACCAAATATTAATATCACACCACACCACAGACTGGGCAGGACAGATAACTGTGGTATAGGTAGGGCAGCTCGCTGAAGCTGGCATGAGTCGTGGGTGGAAATCAGTTACAAGTACTCAGTAATCCTATACCCAAGGTCAGGGCGAGCAGACAGTCACTGATAGGGTGGAGGATTGGAGAACTATTATATTTATGGAATCATGGGGGTATATTTACTAAGGTCCCGATTTTGACCGAGATGCCGTTTTTTCTTCAAAGTGTCATCTCGGTAATTTACTAAGCAAAAATCACGGCAGTGATGAGGGCATTCGTAATATTTTGGAAGTCCTAGGAAAAAATCACGAATCAATACGGTTCCCCCGTATTTTTGGAACCAGGACCAGGCGCAGAGCCCGGTGCTGGTTGCTTAAATATGGGGGAACCCCTGTCAATTTATTCCCCATATTTTTGCAACCAGGGCCGGCTCAAAGAGCCCGAGGCTGGTTTGGTTTAGGAGGGGGGACCCCACGCATTTTTTTTTTTAAATTATAACATTTCCCACCCCTTCCCACTGATAAACATGCACGGATCTCATGGATCCGTGCATGCCTATACAAACACGGGATAAAAAAGCAGGTCTGTTTTTTTTTAGCACTTTTTCACGATTTGTATTTTAGCACGGCAGTGTTTGGCTATTGTCGGCAGTGTTTGTATTTTGCACTTTTTAGTAAATGACCGATTTCTACCAAATTGCAGGCGTATTTGTGGTCAGCGGTGAGGTCACTTTCGGTCAACCGCTGACCTCAAAGTTTCCACCATTGGTTACAATGGAGCGCATAGGCGCTACATTGTAACACTGCCGTGTGCCGCCTGTCAGACAGTACAGGAGCACACAGCCGATCAGGAGGGTGCCACAACGTGGCGCTCCCTGATTGGCTGAAGAAACCCACTTAGACATCAGTCAGAGGGGGTTTCTGGCATTCGGGGAAAGGGGTCCCATGTGAAAACATGGGTCCCCTTTCAGTTCGTGGTCGGGTGTCCCGTTTTTTTATTTTTACAAGTACGTGGATTACAAATGGATTATCCGAGGAGCCCTCTACACTGGATTTGGTGAGTAGGTTTTTTTCAACAGGTACACCATGGATTCTACTGGAGAAGAGGACCGACCCTCGTGTGAACATAAGGTAAGTATGTGTATATGGTGGTGTGTATGTATGCATTAAAGTTATACTTTCAAGGTGTGTGTGTAATGTCTTTATTGGGGTATTTTTTTAGTAGTAGTACTACAGGTACCAGCGGGCCCGGTTTTCCGCCGCATGCTGGTACTTGTGGTTCTCCAAGTACCAGCTTGCGGGGGAGGCTTGCTGGGACTTGTAGTACTGCTACTAAAAACAATATTCATTACTTTCAACAAAGGCTATCAGCCCCCCATCCGCAGCCCATTGGATGGGGGGGACAGCTTCGGGCTTCACCCCTGGCCCTTGGGTGGCTGGGGGGGAACCCCTTGATTGAAGGGGTCCCCACTCCCCCAGGGTACCCCGGCTAGGGGTGACTAGTTGGATATTTGATGCCACGGCCGCAAGGCACTGTATAAAAGTGACCCCCGGCTGTGGCATTATCTGTCCAGCTAGTGGAGCCCGGTGCTGGTTTCAAAAATACGGGGGACCCCTATGCTTTTTGTCCCCCGTATTTTTGGAACCAGGACCAGGCGCAGAGCCCGGTGCTGGTTGCTTAAATATGGGGGAACCCCTGTCAATTTTTTCCCCATATTTTTGCAACCAGGGCCGGCTCAAAGAGCCCGAGGCTGGTTTGGCTTAGGAGGGGGGACCCCACGCAATTTTTTTTTTAAGTTTAAACATTTTTTTTTTTACAAGGTGCACAATGAAGCCCTGCACGGATCTCTCAGATCCGGCCGAGATTCATTGTATTAAAGTCGGCAGTGTTTTACAAGTCACTCACGTAAAACACTGCCTAAAAAAACGAATGACATCGACATCGGAAAAACCGAAAATGCAGAATACGGCAGCTTAGTAAATTAGTCGTAATCAATTCAAAAAGTTGCATATTTACACTTTCGATGTCATTCGTGATTGAACTTTGACCTCAAACGGGAAAATACGATTCTTAGTAAATTTACCCCATGGTGTGATAAAATAAAATAAAAAATGTAAATGTAGAAGTCTCTTGTCAGCATTAATGTTACACAGTATTGGTTGTGAAAGCAAGGGCTGTTGTAGTGCATGACCCAGGGATAGATGTAATAGAGTACGATTTTTTTAGGTGTCTAAAAAATCGCACCAAATCGCACGTTTGTAACGTGCGAGTTTTTGCGTATTTTAAGGTTAAAATGGAATTCGCATGCGATTATTGGTGATTTTTAGTAAAGGAAACATGCGATTTTTAGAAATAAAAACATGCGGTTTTTATGTCATGTTTTTATTACTTAGTCAGAAGCATGCACAGATCAGTGAGATCCGTGCATGCTTCTGTATGGAACAGTAAAGAAAGTGTTGAAATTTGTTTTTTAAAAATGACTTTCAGGTACCTCCAAAAAGCATAACCAGCCTCGGCCTCTTTGAGCCGGTCATGGTTACAAAAATACGGGGAAAAAATTGACTGGGGTTCCCCCATATTTAAACTACCAGCACCAGGCTCTTGGACCGGTCCTGGTTCCAAAAATACGGAAGACAAAAGAAGTAGGGGTCCCCCGTATTTTCTAAACCACCACCGGGCTCCACTAGCCAAGGAGGTGATGCCGCAGCCGGGGGACACTTTTATATAGGTCCCTACAGGCGCAGCATCACTCCCCTGACTAGTCAACCCTGGCCAGAGTTCCCTGGGGGAGTGGGGACCCCTAAAATAAATGGGTCCCACCCCTCCAGGCACTCAAGGGCCAGGGATGAAGCCCGGGGCTATGGCCGCCACCCCTGGGCTGTGGGTGCCGTCTTCATAGCTGATGTGTAAAAAACAAAAAAGAATATTGTCTTTTGTTGTGGAACTGCAAGTCCCAGTAAGCCTCCGCCGCATGATGGTACTTGGAGAACCACAAGTACCAGCATACAGGGAATTAACGGGCCCGCTGGTACCTGTGGTTCCACAACAAAAGAAATACCCCAAAAAAGACAAGACACACACACACACACACACACACACACACACACACACACACACACACACACACACACCGTGAACGTAAAAGTTTATTAACACACACCTACACACTCACACATACTTACCTAGTGTCCCACACAGCACCTCGGTCCCCTTGTCCATGTAGAATCCATTGGGTACCGGTAAAAAAAAATATACTCACCTAGAATCCTGTGTAGATCGGTCCTCTTTGTTCCAAGTAGGCATCCACAGGGTTAAAAAAAAACCTAATGAACTCAGTCCACACAACTAAAGGGGATACATGTTTACACATGTATCCCCTTTCCCCGAATGCCGAGAACCCCTGTGACTCCTGTCACTAGAGGACCCGGCAGCTAATCAGGGAGTGCCACGTTATAGCACTCTCCTGATTGGCTGTGCGCTTCTGGCCTGTCAATCAGGCGAGGCGCATAGGCTATAATGGAGGATAGTGGTCCTCCATTATAGTCAATAGTGGGAAAATTGCGGTCTGTGGTAGACAGCAAGGTTAATTGAGGGCACCCACAAGAGTGACCTCAATTAACCTTGCTGTCTACCGCAATTTTTCCACCATTGACTATAATAGGGGACTGCAACTATACCTCTCCACTTCTGACCTCTCCCCTCCATCCTCTCTCAAGTATCCAGCTGCCTCTCAGTCATCTCCTTCTGGATATCTGAGCGCTCACTGAAGCTCAACATCTACAAAACCGAACTCATCATTTTCCTACCCCCTATCCAATGTCTCTACCACTGGCCGCCACCCCCATATCTCTATCACTGTTGACAGCACCATAATCTCCCCTGTTCCCCAACTCTGTTGCTTGGGTGTCACTCTTGACACCTCCCTCTCCTTCACCCCGCAAGTTCAATCTCTAGCTCAGTCCTATCGGTTCCAGAATGTGACCAAACTTATTATCTACTCACTGGTCATTTCTCAGCTCGACTACTGCAGCCTTCTCACTGGCCTCGCACGTTCCCATCTCGCTACCCACAAATCTGTTCTCAGTGTTGCAGTTAGACTAATATTCATTTCCCACCGCTCCACATCTGCCACTCCCCTTCACCAAAACCTGCACTTTCTCCCGTTCCCCTACAAAGTCCTCTTCAAGCTCCTCACCCTCACTTGTTTACAAGGCCCTCTCCAACTCCGCTGCTCCCTACATCTCCAAGCTCATCTCTCTACATTCTCCTTCCCGCTCTCTCCGGTCAGCCAATAACCGTCGCCTCTCCTCTATCCTGATCAAAAGATTTTTGAGGAGCTTCCTCTATCAGACTCTCCTCAACCTTACAAAGCTTCAAATGGGCACTAAAAACCCACCTGTTCATCAAAGCATACCCTTCCACCACACAACCAGTTTCGAGGTCACTCTCCCCGCCCCCTGTCTCTTGCCTTGGCCATCTCAACCATGCTTACTTCCTGTCCTCAGGCTTGCGCGCGCCTCATGTCACCTATCTGTCTGGAATACATACGATTCCCCAGGGGCCGCAGTGCCAGCTGTTATGATTCCGACAGCGGGATTCTGTCCGCCAGAATGCCGGCAGCCTGGCGAGTGATAGAAAGCCCCTTCGGGCTCGCGGCGGGCACAGTGGCTCGCTGCGCTTATACACAGGTTATATTCTCCCTCTATGGATGTCGTGGACACCCACAGAGGGAGAATAGCCTGCGTCGCCGGCATTCCCGTGGCAGCATTTTACCGCCTGCCAGGATTCCGATGTTGGTATTGTGACCGGCGGGATCCCGACTGGCAGTATTTTAACCGCTTCCCATCTGTCTTCCCTCTCCCCCTAGACTATAAGCTCCTTGGAGTAGGGCATTCTTCCCTCCTGTTCTCACAGCCCTCTTCTCTCACACTTCACCTACAGCCCTCACCTACCCAGCGGCCGTCTAACCCACATCTCTTCTCACTCATAGCCGTTCATCTCTCCCAGCGGCTGCACTTCCCTAGTAGTTTGCAGATTAATCCTTTGCTTACCTTGCATTCCAGCTGTATTGTGTATTGTGATTTGTGGTGCTAATTGTTACTTGTGCTCTGTTTTTAGTTTTGGTTACTGTAATGTGATGTCGTGTTTACCCTGTATTGTTCTATTGTGTACTGTATGTACAGCACTGCAAACCACTTGTGGTGCCTTATAAACAAAATTTAGTAATAATAATAATACTGCTTTCAAAGTGGTGTTGACTTAGGTAGGTTTGTGAAACACAAAAATGTCATATATTAAGAAATGCATATAACTGTAAAAGTGTGTACACACAAAGAGATATGGCTCAGTGCATTTGAATATATAGTCAAAATCTCTAAGAAAGTTAGTGCATAATGCTCCGTGTGTATACAGCGAGCGAAAGCGATGTGCGTCCCCGCCAGGTCGCTATAGCTGGGAAAAATAGACTGTGCAGGCAAGTCAATTTTCACTAAGTCGCTGGAAAAGTAAAAGCATCCCCCTAGCTAAATGAGTTAGTCAAAATCGCCCATAGCCAAAATCGATGGCACACTTAGTCAAAATCGCTTGTAAAGATAGTCAAAATCGCCTACTGCCAGTTCAAGGTAAATTGCTCATAGTCAAAATCGCTCCGTGCGTACGGACCTTTAGGGCTGTTTATTCTCAGTCAGCCACATCACTTAAATATGTTCTAGTAAAGCATAACTGTCTGTGTGTACCCTATACTGCAGGCATTCCCAACCATGGTCCTCAAGGCACACCAACAGTGCAGGTTTTAGTGATATCCAGGCTGCAGCACAGATGGTTAAGTCAAAATAACTGAGCTACTAATTAAGTCACCTGTGCTGAAGCCTGGATATCACTAAAACATGCACTGTTAGTGTGCCTTGAGGACTGGTTGGGAATGCCTGCTATACTGCAAGACCCTAACCGTGGGGCAGATGTATTAAGCCTGGAGAAGACATAAAGAAGTGATAAAGTGGTGATAAATGCAAGGTGATAACGCACCAGCCAATCAGCTCATAACTGTCAATTTACATATTGGAGCTGATTGGCTGGTGCATTATCATCTTGCACTTATCACTGCTTTATCACTTCTTTATGCCTCCTCCAGGCTTAATACATCTCCCCCCCCCCCATGTACAGTATGTAGCATATAATGTAATATAAGCAGGTGTTGTGCATGGGTGTAGCAAAGAGCCACCAGAGAAAAAAAGTGAGAAAGTGTAGCCTACGCTACGGTAGGCCAAGTTTAGTAAGGGTGTGTTCACATGTGACTGGGGCAAACCTGCAAACAGAGACATATGTGCCTGTAGAAGGAGTATCCCTTGTAAGTGCTCAACCCCTGGGACAACATACGCAATGATTACTGTATGATGCAGCCGGCGACTGCTTCTCAGTGGCTGATTGTGTGTGGATATCCCACAATGTAAATTGTCCGTGTGGTTGCTATATGCATTACTTAACATATATTTGCGTTCAGACAACCTCAATTATCAATATTCATATTTGATTTTTAAAAGGAACGAGTATTTAATTGAATTTAAGTTGTTTTTATTTTGTATTTGTGTCTGTATTAAAGTGTATCATATCTCAAAATTATTAATAATGCTGTCTAGACCATATTCTATCCTATGTATATGAAACTTCATTACAGCATTATTCTGTGTACAAATAGGGTGATGTGTGAAAGGATCCCTACCTCTCTTTGATTACCTCGATGTGATGGCCACTGACGTCAGTGAGAGCAATCCTTAACGTTACAGATAATACACGACACCATGTAGTTAAGAATCACTCTGTTTATTTAATAAATTACAGCGTACTATATAGAAGAGAAACATGGGTGTATACAATATGTGCAAGCATATGATTGGATAAATAGAAGTAGCATACGACATTACATGCAGGATATTTTAGTAACAAACAGAAGTAACAGTTTTGATCTAGTATGTAATTGTCCTTGAAGATAAGACACACACAAGCCTTATATTATATGAACAGACAAAGGCATCTTGTAGAGAGTGCGTACGTGTCTATTCAAACACATAACAATTCATATAGCATGTTTAACCCTTCAATCCCCTCTTAGAATCATGATTGTTATATGACATGATTCTTAAGTGAGGCTCCTTTCTTGTTCCTCCAGTTCTTGAGATATTGGGCATAATCGTCGGGTCCCTTACTATCAGAGGAGGTGACAGGACTGGGGGTTATATCATAGTACATCAGGGCCTTATCAATGCCTTTGGAGGTAAGTTTCTTTCCACAGGGAATTACACAATAAACTATAATGCCTAAAAGAATTAAAGTTACAAGTATGAATATGCTTATTTGCACAAGAGCCTGTTTCCAATTTTCAAACCACCCAAAATATTGGCTCCATGGGTTATCAATACCTGAATTTTTCTTGAGTTCTATGGATAAGGTTTCTAACTTGTTTATGGCTAAAGTAACCTTACCATTGGGACCAGTGTTGTCAGGAATATATGTACAACAGCCTTCCACCTTACTAATGTAAACACATGTACCGCCTTTTTCTGCTAGAATCATGTCAAGGGCCATTCTATTTTGAAATGTCATTTGGGAAGTGGCTTCTAGCTGTTCAGCTATACCTTTAAGAGCATCTTTGGTATCATTAACAAATCTTTGTTGATTATAATATATATAATTAATCCAGGCTACGTTTTTATTTACAGTTACTATAGGGAACAATGACTCAAAACCCGCAGCCACCTTATCTCTAGCTTTGAACTCATTTGGAACACCTCTTGGGACCCCTATAGCATCAATGTACACGTGGGGGTCAAAGCTACCTCCTGGGAGTGCTCTTTTCTTTCGATTAGCAGGAGTATTAGAGGGAGGATTGGGGTCATCGGTGATCATTAGGAGTGGCATTATGACTTTGGCCAGGGCACACTCACCATACCATGGTGTGTTTAATTTAGTTCTAAGCTTCATATCCCCACATATATAATAAATGTCGCCTAGTGATCTAGTTTGGTTGACTAAAACAGTTGTTCTTTTATTTGCACAATACCCTGGTGGGAAGGTTTTTAAATTTCTCCCTGGGGTGATGTTAGATGTATAACAGGTATAGTTTCCAGGATATATGGTTATGGTATTTCCTGGGTTGGGATTTTTTGACAATATGGGATATTCCCTTTTCCACATTTCGCACTGACTGTCATTTGTTTTGGTGTCATTAAAAAGGCTGAAAAAACAATTTTCCTGTTCTAGGGGTATATTAAGGGGCACTGTACCTAGGTGGGGCCTAGATTTGCCACAGACATAACAGTTACTTTTATTATGTTTGCTAGCACTATACTTCATCCATTCTAACCAGAAATTAATGTCAGAGAAACCAGTTTCAATGGCTAAAGTGTCTTTAAAAGTAGGGTCATTAATGGCAACCATATCCTTAAAAGTGGAAATATGGGGTTTTAAGGGTTTATTTTGGGGGTCAATTTTGGGCTGATATTTTGGGTTTTTGTACATATCCCATAAATAAAACCTTTGTCTTGCACTATAGTATCCTGCTTGCCACCATATACCAACTACATAAGTTGCATTATCCCGGTTGCTGGGATGCACTATGTTTAGCCTGAACCGATATGAGTCTGGGCCCTCTTCCATTTTATGAATAGACAATCTTTGAAGTAGGTTCAGATGTTGACCATATCTGTTTCTGGCAGCTGATGGGCGATATCCCCAATCTGTTCCTGTATTCCACCCCACAGCTTCCCAGGAATTACAATTAGATCCATAATATCTAATGTCATAGTACCATTCGTCAGTAACACAAATATATACTGTCTCAGACATTCCTGATTTCCTTTTCTGCTGTATGAAATGTTTGTTGTCAGCAAGTTTAGGGAACATGAAATAATCAAGGATGTATGTGGCTACGTGTGTATTGGAGGAATTGTACCACAAGGTGGGGACCCCATCTGTTTGTGTGATGTCGACTTCACATATTGTGAGGTGAATGAGGGCCAGTAGGGCTATCGAGATAGTCCCCAGGATAAAGATAGGGGACAGGTTCCTCATCTTCTTCTGTTCTTCTTTCTTCGCTAGGTGGGAGGTCAGGGCTGTCTGCCCCGGTTCGTACCTCACTGGAATCACTTGCTTCCCTCTCTAGGTCTGGTCTAGGAACCTTTTTTACTCGGGATGCATGGATCCAGGTAGGACTTTCCTCTGTCAGGACTGCTGTTCGGGTAACTGCTACGACCTCTGTCTCTGGACCATAGGTGAAGTCTCCTGGGCTCTTGTTCCTGGGGAGCACCTTCACCACGACTCTGTCTCCGACTTTAAAGGGGTGTGTAGGTTCCTGTGGATTCAAAGGGTTTTTACAAACAACCTCATGTTCAATTTCATTCAGTTTTGTTATCAGGGACCTGACATACTCTTCTCTGATGAGTTCTAGATCTCCTTCCTGTATTACTAGTGGTTTCTTAGCCCAGGGTGTAGGAAAAGGCCTACCCATTAGTATTTCAAATGGGGAGTAACCCAGAGTCTTTTGTGGGGTCATTCTGATCTCTGCTAGGATAATAGGAAGGACCTTCTTCCATTTATGGAAGGTACCCCCTGTGGCCTTCCTAAGCTTGTCTTTGAGGGTCCTATTCATGCGTTCTACGACCCCTGAACTCTGCGGGTGATACGGGATGTGGAATTTCCATTCCACCTGCAGGGCCTTTACCAAGGCCTGTGTAATTTTTGCTGTAAAGGCGGAGCCTTTATCACTATTGATTTGCAATGGGCACCCCCATCTGGGGATGATTTCCTGAGTTAGGATCCTAGCAACTGTCTTTGCATCCTCAGATTTAGTGGGGAATACCTCTGGCCATCGAGAGAACATGTCTACAATGACCAGGGCATACTCCTGTTTACCAGTACCTGGGATATGGGTGAAGTCAATTTGCAGGTGTGTAAAGGGTGTGGTGGGGTATTCAAGATGCTGATGTTTTGCCTTGTCAGGGTTGTTGGGGTTGTTTCGCAGACAAGTGATGCATCTACTGACATACTGATCTACTAATGACTTGGCATCCGTGACATAGAAATCATTACGTAAGAGTAAGGTAGTTGTTGCCTTACTGTGGTGTCCTATGCCATGGTAGTGGGCAATAAACAAGGGTGCACTGGACTGGGGTATACAAGGTTTCCCCTCTTTGCAGATTAATCCTGTTTTAGGATTCTTCTGCAAAACTGGGTAAGTCCAGTCAGCTAGGTCGGCATTGGAGGCTGAGGCCTGCAACTGGGTGATCAGGTAGTGGTTGTCGAGAGCTGGGGGGGTCATGATGGACATGTGGGCCTGAGTGATGGGCTGTGAGGCCGCATGTTTGGCAGCAGAGTCAGCAAGAGCATTTCCAAGGGAGACTGCATCCTTCCCCCCCGTGTGTGCCCTGCAATGGAGGATTGCAATGTCAGAGGGCAGGGTTATGGCATGCAGAAGGTCAGAGATGAGTTGGGCATGTGATATGCCTTTTCCATCAGCTCCAAGGAAACCACGGCGTCGCCAAATGACCCCATGGTCATGCACGACGCCGTACGCGTATTTGGAGTCAGTGTAGATGGTGACTGGTTTATTCTGGTAAAGGTGACAAGCCCTTGTGAGAGCAATGAGCTCTGCAGCCTGTGCTGACTGGTAAGGAATGGGCTGTGCTTCCAGAATAATGTCAGGGAGAGTGACAATAGCATAACCCGCTTGGTACGTGGTGTCATTGGGTCTGCTACAGGAACCATCTACAAAAATGACATCCGCGTCGGGGACAGGGACAGGGGACATGTCCAGTCTGGGGGATGTTTCTGACTCAATGGAAGCTGAGCAGTCATGGGGTTCAGGAGGGTGGTCTTCAGGACCTTTGAGCCCCAGTAGAGCGTTGAGAATGGGTGCAGGACCTGAAGAGTTGGTGGCATACTTAATGGTGAGTGAGGGGTTGTTCAAAAGGAGAACCTCATATCCACTGAGGCGCTGAGCTGACATGTGTTGTGTGTGTAACCCTTTTAAAATGGTTAGAACATCATGAGTGGTGTGAAGTATTGTTGTGTGGCCTAGGGTGAGTGTGGTGGCCATTTCAGTTACCATTGCACAGGCTGCAAGTGCCCTGAGGCAAGCAGGCATACCTTGTACTGTGACAGGCATTACTTTGGAAAAAAATGCCACTGGGCGCAACTTTCCTCCATGAAACTGTGTGAGCACCCCCGCCATGGTTTTACAATTGTCCCTTGCAAACAAATGAAAAGGTAGTACATAGTTGGGGAGGCCAAGTGCCGGACTTTTCATTAACATACACTTTAAGCTTTCATATGCAGTTAACATTTCTTGTGACCATTGTACAATATTAGGTTTGTCTTTCAGTGTGGCTTGTCTCAAAATGTTATCATAATAGGAACAATCAGATATCCACTGTCTGCAGTAATTTACCATACCCAGAAAAGACAGCAGTTCCTTCTGGGTAGTTGGGGTGACCAGGCCCAATACAGACTGAATGCGCTGTGGACTGACTTTCCTTTCCCCCTGAGTGAGCACAAAACCTAAGTAATCCACATGCTTCTTACACCATTGCATTTTTGTTTTGGACACCTTGTGTCCACATTCACAGAGCCAGTTTAACAGTGATATACCATCCTCCCGGCAGGCCTCCTCAGTTTGACTACAGAGCAGCAGATCATCTGCATACTGTAGCAGGACTGAACCATGGTGAGGGTGCCAGGGCCCCAATGTGGCCTGGAGTACAATGCTATACACAACAGGTGCGTCAATGAAGCCCTGGGGTAAACGACACCAGGTGAGTTGCTTGCCCTCAAAAGAAAATGCAAAAAGTAACTGTGTCTGTGCATCCACTGGAATGCTAAAAAATGCATTTTTTAAATCAATTACCGAAAAAAATGCAGCATCTGCAGGGATAGCTGAAATGAGTGAGTTAATGTCAGGTACAATGGGTGCTATAGGCACAATGAGTTGGTTAATTGCCCTAAGGTCTTGTACAAACCTTACACTGCCATCTGACTTAGCAACTGGGTTGACTGGTGTGCAGTAAGGTGAAATTACGTGTCTGAGAATGCCTTGTTGGAGAAACTGTTGTATCATTGGTCTAAGACCTTCAACCTTCTCTTGTGACAAGGGGTATTGCTTTTGATAGACAGGTTGTGTGTCAGGTTTCAGGGTTGCTCTATATGGTGTGCAAGGAATGAGGCCAGTGTCATAGGGACCCTCCGACCATAGAGCAGGGTTTACTTTGTCAAAATCAGGTGTAATGTCTGTTGCTTCCCACACCGGTAGGTGTGGGGACTCAACCTCCAGGCCACTGCCAGTGGGTGAAGGGAGAATGGAGATTTCGAGTTTGCTAAGAAGATCCCTTCCCAGAAGATTAATTGGACATTCAGGTATTACAGTGAAATTGTGTTTACCCATATATGTGCCTCCCGTGGTTCTGACACTAAGGGCATCTGTCAGGTAAGCATCTGTGGGTATCCCATTGATTCCCATTGAAGGAGCAGTCTTTACCAAATGACCATCGTACAGGTCGACACACAAAACACTAGTAGTTGCCCCGCTATCTACCAGGAAAGGGATTGCTCTCTTTCCTATAATCAAGGTTAGTAGCGGTGGGTCCTTCCAGTGTCTGGTGAGCTGGGCAAAGGCTGGGATACCCTCCTCCGGGCCCCGTCAGTGGGAGGGGTCCTGCCAGTCAACTCGGAATCGGACATGATCCTGAAAGGGGTTGTTGTGTGACTGTCGGGGATGATCCCGGGAGGGAGCCGGAGCTTGGGGCTGTCGGTGGTTTTGTGAGGGACAAGGGCAATCCCTTGCCCAGTGATCGTCCCTTCCACAGTTGAAGCAGGAGGTTTGTTTCCTGCTGGCAGAGTCAGGGGGGTGGGGTGGCCTGGCTTGTGGGTTTTGATATCGGGCTGGATTACGGGGTGGGCCAGTGGAGTGCTGCTGGCGTCTATCTCCCCGACCTCTCTGATTTTGGTAATTATGAGTTGGGGCATTCTGCAAGGGTTTTTTAACATCAAAGCATCCTGCAGCTTCCTTTTCATATAAGTGCTTTTCAAATTCCTTAATATTATCAGAGGTCCAGGAAGAAACACCTTGCTTAACTGGGACCATAACAGATGGCAACAAGTTATTTACAAAGGTAGAAATTAGTAAATGGTCTGTATCTACAAGAGTGAGACCTGCATCTTCAGACCAACACTTTTTAAACCTCTTCCAGAACTCAGTGACAGTTTCAGTGGGCTTTTGTTTACATGCTACGGCAATGGGAAGAGAAGCCCGGGTTTTAAAAATCTCTTTCATATGGGTCTCAATTTCCTTCCACATCTCCGTTACACCGTCCCCAGTATTGAGAGGGTAGCGAACGGCATCGTTAAGGGTGGTAGGAGTGTTTATGGTGGGAATCTTTTTCCAATCCCACCCGTTGTAATGGTCTATAACCCCATCTATGATCAGCTTCATATCTTCTTGAGTATAGCTGCGTCCTGTGCAAGCCTTTTTCAAGTAAGCTATGCAGCCGTCAGGTGCAACAGTGGGTTTGGGACAGTTCTTAACAATTCTGTCTAAATCCTCTATTTCAATGGGTTTCTTTAACAACTGATCCCCTACTGTCATGAAGGGCAGGTGGGTGGCGACACCGAGGAAACCAGTGCCGGATCGCGTTGTGGAGGGGGTGAGAGGGTTGTCAGTAGCAATAGTTAAGTCAGCGTTGCGGCGGGAGGCGGTTTGTCTGTTAGGAGTAGGGGCACTAGGGGCGGGGGTGGTTACGTCTATGTGGAGGGTACTGTCAGGGGGGGCTATTCCTCCTGAGCCTCCTTCTCCTTCCCCTTCCCCTCCTCCCCCTCCCCTTTGCATCGGCATTCGTGACAAAGCAACTGCAGCTAAAAGATCTGTATCTTTTAAGGAGGGGTATAGGGGACTGTAGGGCGGAGGAGAAGAGTTTTTCAGAAACTTGTTGCTTCTAAATTCCTCAGCTTTGTGTAGTCGGGAAGTTACAGATTTTATTCTACGCTGTTTCTGCTTGATATTTTTGTCATACCAATGAGGTGCTATCGTGAGCCATTGCTCTCCTCCAGCGCGCATATATGTCATGTCCCATTGTGGGTCATGATCATACCACGGCCAGGCTTCCTTGTCTCCCAGACAAAGCCCTTTGATCATGTCCATATAAAATGGATAATTAATACCATCACGGGGGAATGGGCTGGGGCTGCCAACTTTCTCTGTCCACCCTGCTAAGTTATCCACCCAAGGGTTAACTAAATAATAATCTGTGGTGGAGTTACGGGCAACATATTCCTTACATGTTTCTCCTGGTAAAGGTGGGGGGTAAATGACTGTCTTACTCTGACCCCCTCCCATAGTAAAGAATACAATCTACACCAGCTTTCTACGCAATTTCTACAACAACTTACAACAACTGTCTATGCAATATCACAACAAAAATACTTTCTATGCAATTTACAAAAACTTTCTATGCATGCATTAGCTAACACCAGTTAATTAGTCATTGACAATATCACAATATTATCTGTATAATGAGAACATGAAATCTTTTGACGGGTACGCTTACCTTCGTACAAGATGTCAGAAAAATACAGCGTTTTAAACAGGAAGCAAGAAAAGAGTTTTGAGTAAAGATATCTGGCAGACGAAAACTTACCAGCCGTCTGAACCAAATATAAGAACTTATCTCACTACAACATACAAGAATATATATATAGACGATCAGATCGAGGTATAATCTACGTTATGTATAGACCCCAGGTCTATATATTTTTTTTTTTTAAGTATCCCAGATACTAACGTCTTTGGAGAATTGCGCTTGGACTCCTGGTCCTTTCTCAGACGTATCTTTAAGTCCCAGACATTAAAGATTCTATGGTATCCCTGATACCTGTTTTATGTTTTTACATAAAACTTCGTAATATTAAGTCCCGGACTTAAATATTACCTTGTCACGTGTTCCCGGAACACTGACACGGATTCAGCTTCAGTGTATGACCGCAATCCTGTATGGCAAAGACAGACAATAAATTCTCTATTCTTACCATTCAGGGACGATCACTGAATTCCGGACATAGAGCCCCCAGCTGAAAGGATCCCTACCTCTCTTTGATTACCTCGATGTGATGGCCACTGACGTCAGTGAGAGCAATCCTTAACGTTACAGATAATACACGACACCATGTAGTTAAGAATCACTCTGTTTATTTAATAAATTACAGCGTACTATATAGAAGAGAAACATGGGTGTATACAATATGTGCAAGCATATGATTGGATAAATAGAAGTAGCATACGACATTACATGCAGGATATTTTAGTAACACACAGAAGTAACAGTTTTGATCTAGTATGTAATTGTCCTTGAAGATAAGACACACACAAGCCTTATATTATATGAACAGACAAAGGCATCTTGTAGAGAGTGCGTACGTGTCTATTCAAACACATAACAATTCATATAGCATGTTTAACCCTTCAATGTGACTACTACTATCTAGCTATATCTGTGCTCTATTATGATGCATACTGGAAGTATATGCATTTGTGTGACTGACGTACAACTGGAGCAGATATCACCTCATTCGCCCAGCATGCACACAGAATTGCATCTTCCTTCAAACAGATTTTACTGCACTTTTAAAGTAAAATGTGTCCCAATGTACATGAGCCCCTGTGCGCAGTGAGCAGGATGGCTCAGTAGGCAAACCCCTACTGTATGCTGTCTAATTCAGAGTGCTATGAGAAGAGAGAATGTAAGTTACCCCACAGCCAGAGGCATAACTCTGGGAGGCAACGGAGTCAGCTGCCGCCGGGCTCCTGCTTTGAAGGGGGGCACCTCTTCTCCTGTTCCATGTGTTCAGCTACATTAATCAATTAAGTTAATTGACAGCAGCCGATACCTCTTCCGTTGCTGACTTCCCCACTAGTCACTACACCTTACAAATCACACCCTCTTTATTATAGATACACTGGAAGCAGACGCCTTACTGATGAAGCTATTTGCTCCTATAAAGGAAGCATGAGAATTCTAACTATATGAAGTTATTTCTCTGACAATTACAAGTAACTTCATATAGTTAGAATTCTCATACTTCCTATGCAATAGCAGATATCTCCATCAGTAAGGTGCATGCTTCCAGTGTAATAGGTTGTGGGTTCTAATCCTGGGTATGACACTTTTAAAATAATTGTCAGAGAAATGATCAGCATTGTGAGTGACTGAGCAGATCTATGTAGTGTGTGGCTGGACCCCTACATAGATCTGACTAGTTGCAACGGTTTTGTAGTAGCTTCATGTAGTTAGAATCTGCAGGCTTGCTATGTAGGAGCAAATAAATATATATATTTATAGGGGGGACCCCAATATTTTTCTTGCCTCCGGGCAACTGGGACAAACTTACACCACTGCCCACAGCACATATAACACCTGGAGCACATGCTGTGCTTTATCTGGTAATACTATGCCCGGGTTCATGGTACATACTTTGTAAGAGTTTCCTAGTTCCTTATTTTGCTATATAGCTCCTGTTTCCCTTATTGCCTTACATAGTGGTTCAGTAGTAGTTTGCAGGGCATGCCAAGATAAACAGACAGAGCTATTTGCCAAGGATATTATACTATGCTACAGTAAATTGATGCCAAATACTGCATATGTACCTGCTGTGCTGATGAGCAGTAATTCCACCCTCCACTGCTTGGTCCAGCTCACTGGCTGATAATGCTGTGACTGCTGTGCCATGAACTCTGACAGGCAGTCATGGGTCAGTGTGGGGCAGGAATGCAGCCCGCTTTCAGGTAGTGGTGATAGCTGTATGGCCTGTAAGAGAGATGAGGAGGAAGCAAAGAAAAAGCACTGGTTGCTAACAATTTTCTAAATCTCTTCATTTATCCACATTTCTGCATTTTAGCTCAATTTAATATAGGTGATGTGGCATATTTCGTCAACATTCATTGTTGACATGGTTGTAATGTCGACATGCAGCAAGTTTACGCTGACCACGTCAACATTCATGTCGACACTGATGAAACGTCGGCATGATTAGGATGTTGACAAACGACACTGGTGATCTAGCGGTGAGTTAGCTGGTACTGCAGGCTCCATGCAGCGCTTCTGAGTATTGCCCTAACCATACCTTATCCCAGGGTTGGGGAACCTTTTTTCTACCAAGTGCCATTTGGATATTTATAAAATCCTTCGGGGGCCATACAAAAATTATCAACTTAAAAATCACCCTGCCCCCCCCCAGTAGTTATGCCCCCAGGAGTTATGCCCCTTAGAGGCACTGAGTGCGTGCGCCAAAGGGACGAAATACACATATGCCCCCAATAGTGCAGTGCCAGATGCATATATGCCAGTGCAGTGCCAGATGCACATATGCCAGTGCAGTGTCAGATGCACATATGCCAGTGCAGTGCCAGATACACATATGCCAGAGCAGTGCCAGATACACATATGCCAGAGCAGTGCCAGATACACATATGCCAGAGCAATGCCAGACACACAAATGCCCCCACAGTGCCAGACACACAAATGCCCCCACAGAGCCAGACTGCTCACCGCTGCTGCAGCTTCGTCCGGTGGCGGCGTGTCTCAGCTGTCGGGTCAGGGCAGGGAGGAGAGCACGGCTATGTCGGGTGGCGGCATGTAGGACCTCAAACCAGCCGCCGGTTCGTGAGCCAATCAAAGCTCGCAGACCAGCAGCGGCGGCTCCTAATTGGCTGTCGGTAAGCGAGCTCTGATTGGCTCACGAACCGGCAGCTGGTTTGAGATCTTACCCGCCGCTGCCGACAGACATAGTAGCTGCATTCTCCTCCGCACCCTGACACCTGAGAAATGTCGCCGCCGGACTGAAAGGCAGCGTGTCTCGCTGGCAAACAAGCGAGTGGGCCAGAACAAATGGCTTTTGCGGGCCTTATGCGGTGCGCGGGCCGAAGGTTCCCCACCCCCTGCCTTAACCACTAAATGTATCCTAGTGACTAACCCTTCGCAGCCTAAGCCTAACTCTCCCCTTTGTGCCTAACTGTAACCGTCCCCTCCCGTAGCCTAACACTAGTCCTGCGCTGCCACTACCTTACCTTAACCCAACATTCCTTGCAAACTGTCGACATTTAAACATTCTGCAGATGCCGACATGTTCAATGTCAACATTTCAACCATGTCGATATAACTGTCAACATTATGAATGACAACACTGTAAATGTCGAAATTATGACTAGTTTGGGAATAGAGGTTTCCCGATTTAGTTATAATGTTGCCACCACAATGTTATTTTTGCTCCCTTCGTTTTTACACTCTTTGCTCCAAACCGCCAACATAATGTAAATGTACCTTTTTTTAGTTTTTACATTTTATAGTGCTGCTCTTCTCCCGAGTCGCCAAGGGGATGTAAGGGGACACAGTAACTTGTCCTCTCTAGCAGTGCATGGGAGGTGTAACCACATCCCTATCATGATGTGGCCATGTTCTGCTGGGTGGAAAGTGGCTACATTTTGAAGAGAGTTTCTCTAGCTCCCATTGACTGATTTCCTTCCTATCTGGCTAAATTTGGTGGAATGGCTCCTTATTTCTACGTAGTTTTTATTCCCGGTGATTTGAAATGTTCCTGTCAATTTCTGGATTGTAAAAAGTGAGTTAAAAGTGAATTATGAGGGAAAAAATGGCAAATCAATTGCATAGCACAGATAAAAGGATTAGTCTCCGCATAGGTGGCAAGGCAACATCTATCAGGTGCAAATACAGTATTTCTAGAGGTGGCTTTTCCAAGTTTCCAAGTGTGGTCAGCCCTTGAAAATAGCATATTTAGCAGTTAACAAGCTGTAGTCTGCCTCATACAAAGTGCACCTTATGTAATATCTCTGTCATATACAGAGCCAGCAATCATGGTAAGCTGTTACATGGGGAAGCAGGACCAGCCCACTTGACCTGAATGGTTTTTATTTCTGGATGTGAGCACCATGCAGTAAACCAAATCCCTGCTTTGTGGAGCACTTGAGCTAGACCCAGAATCTGAGAGAGCTACAGAAGAATCTAGCACCATTCCTGGACATATGTGTACACACTGGTCTACTTGAAAACGTACTGATGTGTCCTCTTACATCTTTAATCCGTGTGCTACAAGTCATGTTACACATAACACGTGGGTGCCGTAATGACCTTGTAGCGCAGATCATCTTTTTTAGCGTTTTTTTCCACAAAAATGCGTATTAGACGAACAGTAATGTAATAGGACACACAAGCAGCGTTTGCTGATTAAAATGATATGCAGCATGCCCACATGGCTCTGGCCACACACATACAGACTGGTCACACCTCCTTTGCTTCTCAGAATAGGCCAGATGATCTTTTTCAGACTCAGGCGCATGTTGTTCTTAGTCCGGCCCTGGTGGCAGCAGCCTAAATGACAGCCGTTTGGTTTTCCTAATTGGTTTTCCTCAGGTGCCAGCTGTTAAACTTAAGTGCTGGTTTCTTTTTTGCTTTTTTTTCTAAAAAGTGAGCGTTGCTATGTATAAACAACTTCAGTTTTCCTCACAATATATGGTGTGATAATATATGTATTTTCTTTTATTTCCCTGATTTACAGGGTAACATTTGTCGACTGCGACTCACTTTGCCTGCAGATCGGGCCTTGCGTCCAGAGCAGAAAGACATCAAGAAGGAAAAACCAAATAACGTAAGTGAATAAATGAAATAATAAGTCACTGTTAATTGTCTTTTACACCGAAACATACAATTTGTCGGCAGATAAAAACCATTTGACCAGTCTAGTCTGCACATTTAGGGTGTCGGAGAGACCTGCTCCGATACCTTCAATGGGGGTGCGAGCATAAATCCAACAAAACTAGGTCAGCGATGCTGTTTTGGGACCTAGCGCAGCACAAACAGGATCACGGTGAGGCACTTTTGTTGGAAAAATACCCTTTTTCACAACTAAACACCCTGTTTAGTCCGCGAGTACCGGCATTCTCCGACTTAGCAGTGTGCTAAATTGAATAGCTCCAGGACCTTCTTCCCAGCGCTATTCAATTCGCGTTAAATTGAATTGACACCCAAACTTTAAGGGATGTCACCCATGAATGCTGAAGCCAGCCAGTAAATGAGACCTAAACAATTTTTCATTTTCAATCACAGTTCAAGGTGACTCAGAAATTTGTATTAAGGGTTCAATAATTCTAACCATGTCTATGTCAGTTATTTGGTGCATCTCTAGTGTTACTGTATGTTTTAGGATATCATATTTTTCCTGATAATTATATTTTTATTTTATTATTGGATGGATTTGGAAGGAATTATTTAAGTGATTTTAGTTAAATGATGTAGTTATACTGTACATATATTTTCCAAGCAGAACTACATGTATAATCCTGATAATCTGAGCACTAGGTCACTTATTATACCCCTTTCACACTTACAGAACCGGGTCACACCCGGGAATGTGTTCCCGGACGCATCCCCGGACACAACCCGGGAATGTCCCCTTTCACATTGGTCGATAGACCTGGGATCGACCCTGGACAGCCCCGTTTACACTGATCCCGGGAAATCCCTGCAAATACATATGTATGTCATTAGAAATGGACATTTTTATGGCTCACATAGATGAGGTCACAATACGCAAGCAAAGGGAGGGGTATTGAGTGCTGTTGTGTACGGCTAATTCCTCTGGCTTCAAGCAGCTTTGCAATGTTCTTATAAATAATAGCATCCTTCACCGTGCCTGTGATCTGTCTCTTTATTTCCTCCTCCTTCCTTATGCTGAGCAGATCTCTGACCTCCTGATCTGTCCAGGTCGCCATATTGCCTGTCTCCTCCGCTTCCAGGGCTTCTCCTTCACTTTCCTGGGCTCTGGATGATGACATCATCTTTTCAGAGCCCAAGAAAGCTCCAATCAGAGGCCTTTTTACAGTCCCGTGTACCGAATATCGGGTAGGGCCCATTCACACTGCACCGCATCCCGGTTCGATTCTGGATTCAACCCTGGTCGAGACCTGGGATGAAATGCCGGGACGCTCTTCCCAGGATATTCTTTAGGGACCCTTTCACACTGAGCAAATCCCAGGGTTGATGCACGTTCATGTGCATTAACCAGTCTGAAGGGGGTATTACACTGTACTCTAGTTCTACCTGCTGTGGGAGTTATCACAGAATGTGCACATTAAGTTCAAATTTTACAAAGGATCCTCACAAACAAGTACTTTTAATTGATGGTTTAAGGAGCTAAACAACAAGGTGAAACTCAATAACACAACATAGTGTTGAAACATAGAACATGTTGTTTAGGCTTGCTGTAATTATACTGCTCTTCAGTGTGTGTCAGCATATAAAATAATTACAACTTTAAATCACATTTCTCTGTTATGTTGTCAGTTCCATTATTGAAAACTAACATTCCTGTATAAAATAGGTTTGATGATTCATATATTATTGCTGGTTCTAATAATAATAGAAATAGTAAACTTCAAAATTAAAATCAATGAAATACAAGTGTAGAAACCAAATAATAAAGCCTGACAAACGTCTATAAAAAAATATATGGTTGTTAATTCTTTTCATAATTTTAGTAAAACAATTTCCACGATTCTGTTCTTCTGCCATATTTAGTTGTAACTTTGCTTATACTGAGATCACATGACCAGACTCTGCTCATGGGTGACGGAATGACCCAAGTTACAGCGATAACAGTTATGCTCTCTTTTCGGTTTAGGTATAAATTGTATGTTAGTTTTTCACTTTTTTTTTGTTGTTGTTGTTGCATATCTGTGCTTTTTATCTCTCCTCCATATTTATATACATTTGTAAACATACTGGTTGGTATTTATAGTTCTTTCTTTCTTTTTTTTTGTCGTTTGCATATATGATATTGGAAATAGTCGCTAAATATTACTTGTTTTCAGTATTATTGGATTGGCATTGTGTAACATAGAAGTTTATTGTGTGAAAGAGGCTGCATACAAATAGCTCTTTGTTTAACTTCTGGCACCTTGCTAAATGTTTGTTTTCCTACACCGTTTTCTTCCTGTAAAATATTTGCGTGTCCTTGCAGTGTTGATTGTTATTACTGGCATTTATTATGTTTGATAAATTACTACAAAGAGAATAAGACAAGCGCAGATTTCCCTAAATAAGTATATTTATATAGGTATAGTATAGCAGTTTATGGAATTAGCAGAACATACTATAGGTTAGCATAGAACATACGTAATACCTAAAAAAAAGTTACCTATGTAACATTTCATACAACGTATAACTGGAAATAGTAGTATAAAGTGGGTGCTAATTGATTTTATACAATTATGATAACTCGACTTATGGCAGCCCACACAAGGAGGATCTGGAAATCCTCAAATATATTAATAAAGAGGAAAATAAAGCAATGTGAGAGCTCAAAATGAGAATATAAAGGCAGCTGCTGGTTTTATAAGAATATCATTTATTAAAAGTATTCTGCTCTGTGGGGCTGGTCTCTTCCAAGTGCTGCTGGGATTTCTAAGTGTGAGTTGGAAACAGTAAAAAGGAGCTGGAAGCCGAGTGAAAAGGAGGAGCAGTGAGCTGGAACAACTGCAACTGCTAAGTGGAGTATAGGTGCCGCAGGAGAGAGTACTACGGCTGCATAAAAGTAAAGGACCAAGAACCGCACAAAGATAGATAAGTATAAGCCAGCTTAATTATTGTATAAGTGATATTGCTTGTCTTCTATTTTTTATTTTTGCTGCTTATTCTTTGAGTGTAACAGGGAGTTAGACCTTGCAAACAATATGGGAGGGGCTGTGATTGAGGACCTCACTCAGTGCATGTCATGCAAGATGTATGCACACCTGGAGCTACCGGCCCAGTGTGAATACATCTGCACGAGGTGTGTGCGAACGGTTGCTCTGGAAGCCCAGGTAACTGATCTAGAGCAAACCGTTACGCGACTGAGGGAGATTCACAATCTCGAGCGTAGTTTAGACAGAACGGTGGAGGAGTTGCGGGAGGGGTCACTGGTAGAAGAGGATGATGATCAGGTAGCCAGTTGGGTCACAGTTAGAAAGAAGAAAAAGAGGGGGAGGCACGACATCTCCGAACTATCAAACCCGAACAAATTTGCCCGATTGGACGAGGATTCGGAGGATGATAGTGAAGAAATGACGGTGCCGGAGGAGACTGCTCCCTCTAGCATCCAGAGGTGCGGTCCCTCTGGCGCGGTTGGGATAAAAGATAGAGAGGTACCTAGTCAAATGGTGGTGGTAGGGGATTCTATCATCAGGAAGGCAGATAGGGCAATCTGCTACCGGGACCGTGATCGCCGTACAGTCTGTTGTCTCCCGGGTGCTCGGGTACGGCACATCGCGGACCGGGTAGATAGGTTGTTGGGAGGGGCTGGCAAAGACCCGGCGGTCTTGGTGCACGTTGGCACCAATGACAAAGTTAGCGGAAGGTGGGATGTCCTTAAGAAAGACTATAGGGACTTAGGAAAGAAACTGAAGGCAAGGACATCTAAGGTAATATTCTCGGAATTATTACCCGTGCCACGCGCTAGTCCAGGGAGGCAGAGGGAGATTAGGGAGGTAAATGTGTGGTTTAGGGATTGGTGCAGGAAAGAGGGGTTTGTGTTCCTGGAACACTGGGCGGACTTCTCAGTCAGGCGCCATCTCTTTTGTCGTGACGGATTGCACCTGACTGAGGAGGGGGCAGCGGTGCTGGGGGGAAGGATGGTTAGAAGGTTGGAGGAGATTTTAAACTAGGAGCCTGGGGGTGGGTTTAGCTAGAAACTACGGGTCATGCAGTGAGAATAGTGGGGATGGCGGTAGTAAACGAAATGGGGGAGAAGTTGGGGGGAGGGTAAGAGCAGGCAGTAAGGTTACTAACATGGGTACTAAAAGGGATTTTACCAAAGCACTAACCAATGACGAGTACAGGTCATCCTTGCCACATAAGGTGAAAGATGTCCCTAACGCAAGGGAAAATACTTATCTTAGTTGTATGTATGTAAACGCCAGAAGCATTACTGGTAAAAAGGGTGAACTAGAAATACTTGCAGCAAGCAAACAGTATGATATTATAGGCATTACTGAAACTTGGTGGGATGAATCTCATGATTGGACAGTCAATCTAGAGGGCTATACACTGTTTAGGAGAGACAGACTAAATAAAAAGGGTGGAGGGGTGTGTCTGTACGTAAAGCCGTTTTTAAAACCTAATATATGGGAAGATATTCAGGAGGGGACTGTAGACACTGTTGAGACATTATGGGTAGAAATTGCATGCGGGGAAAAAGGAACAAAAAAGTTAGTATTGGGTGTATGCTATAGGCCGCCTGGTATCAACGCATCTGATGATGAATTGTTACTAAAGCAAATTGAAAAAGCAGCAGGAGTAGGAGACATAGTAGTGATGGGAGATTTTAACTATCCAGAGATAAACTGGAAAAACGATTCATGTGATACTGCTAGAGGTAGTATGTTTTTTAAAACACACTAAATGATAACTACCTAGTCCAACTAATTGAGGAACCAACTAGGTACAATGCAATCTTAGACCTGGTATTAACAAACAATCAGGATTTGGTATCGGGTATTATAGTAGGGGAACCCATAGGAAACAGCGACCACAATATGGTCACATTCAATATCAGTTTCTACAAACAGCCCTATACTGGCTCAACTAGAACTTTAAACTTTAGCAAAGCAAATTTTGAAAAGATGAGGTTATTTTTCAGGGATATTGAATGGGAAGGTTTGTTTTTAGGAAAAAATACTACGGAGAAATGGGAGGTACTAAAATTCCTGCTAGCTAAAAATACACTCAAATATATTCCTATGAGTAGCAAAAAAGGGAATAAAAATCATAAACCGATGTGGCTTAACAAAAAGATTAAGGAACTTATGGGCAAGAAAAGGCGAGCATTTAAAAAATACAAATCTGACGGGGAAGCAGAGTCATTTCAGCACTATAAGGAATGTAACAAAAATTGCAAAAAGGAAATAAGAGCGGCTAAAGTAGAAACTGAAAAACTAGTAGCAAAGGAAAGCAAAGCGAATCCCAAAAAATTCTTTAAATACATTAATAGCAAGAGATTAAAAAAGGAGAGTATAGGCCCTTTGAAAGACAAGTTGGGAGTCTTAAGCAAAAATGATAATGACATAGCGGACACACTAAATGAGTTTTTTTCAACAGTATTCACTAGAGAGGACCCAATTCAGGGACTGACACACAATCTCAATAATGACAATATCACACTGATAGGTACTTATTTAAGCGAGGAAGTAGTCTGTGACCGATTAAAACATTTAAAGATTTATAAATCACCAGGGCCCGATGGTATTCATCCAAGGGTTCTAATGGAGCTTCACTCTGAACTGGCAAAACCGCTATCTTTGATCTTTGAGGATTCAGTTATATCAGGTATGGTTCCCAAAGACTGGCGTATAGCGGAAGTAGTGCCTATATTCAAAAAGGGAAGTAAAGCTGAACCAGGTAATTATAGACCAGTTAGTCTTACATCTATAGTGGGGAAAGTATTGGAAGGTATTCTAAGAGATAGTATTCAGAAGTTCCTTGAAACCAATAAGGTCATTAAAAGGAATCAACATGGGTTTATGAAGGACAGATCCTGTCAAACCAACTTACTTGGCTTTTATAAAACAGTAAGCGCAAACCTAGATCAGGGTAAAGACGTGGATGTAATCTTTTTAGACTTTGCCAAAGCGTTCGATACTGTACCACACATGAGACTTATATACAAGCTACAAGAATCAGGGCTAGGAAGCACAATATGCACTTGGGTCAAAAACTGGTTAGATAATAGGAAGCAGCGCATTGTGGTTAATGGATCTTTTTCAACTTGGACTGAAGTGCTAAGTGGTGTGCCGCAAGGCTCAGTATTAGGACCGCTATTGTTCAATATTTTCATTAACGACCTAACAGAAGGTCTAGAGAGCATGGTGTCAATTTTTGCAGATGATACCAAATTGTGTAAGGCTATAAATACAGAGGAGGATGCCGAGTCTCTTCAGAACGACTTAGTTAAATTAGAAGCATGGGCAGCCAAATGGAGAATGCGCTTCAACACAGACAAGTGTAAGGTAATGCACTGTGGTAACAAGAACAAAAATTACACCTACCTACTAAATGGGGTAAAATTAGGGGATTCTGTACTGGAAAAGGACTTAGGTGTCCTCATAGATAGCAAGCTAAGCAGTAGTACCCAAAGTAGGACTGCAGCAAAGAAGGCTAATAAGATATTAGCATGCATAAAACGGGGTATTGATGCTAGGGACGAGAGTATTATACTCCCGTTATATAAATCACTAGTGAGGCCACACCTTGAATACTGTGTACAGTTCTGGGCACCATACTACAAAAGGGATATCCTGGAGCTTGAAAAGGTACAGAGGAGGGCGACCAAACTAATTAAGGGCATGGAGACGATGGAATACAAGGAAAGGCTTGAAAGACTAGGCATGTTTACATTGGAAAAGCGGAGACTAAGAGGGGATATGATCAACATCTACAAATATATAAGGGGACAATACACAGAGCTTGCGCGGGACCTGTTTTTGGTTAGATCAACACAGAGGACTCGTGGACACTCGCTCAGGTTAGAGGAAAGGAGATTCCGCACAATACGGCGTAAAGGCTTTTTCACGGTAAGGACAATACGTGTTTGGAATTCCCTGCCCGAGGGAGTTGTAATGGCGGAATCTGTCAACACCTTTAAGAATGGGTTAGATAAATTCCTATTGGATAAGGATATCCAGGGGTATGGTGCATAGTCATGCATTATAGTTACTATAAATAGGGATAAAATGCAATGGCTGACAGCAGCATCAGTCAGAAATTTTAGTCAAATCATCATGCATAGGACACCACAAATAGATTGAACTCGATGGACAATTGCCTTTTTTCAACCTCAGATACTATGTATGTTATTCAATATAAGTGTGATATCACTTTAAAAAGAAAATGTAATACAATACAGCATGGAAACATTAAAAATACTGGACACACATGTCCTAATAACTTCAGACTTGCTGGTTTTTTAGCATAATGATAATATATTAATATGATACTAATTAATATGCATGCATATGCCGGCTGTTAGTGGCCACAGAAGTTAAAGCAACAATACGCTATGTGGTTAGTAAAGCGTTATGACAGTCTCTGCTTTAGTGACTTAAACTTTATACTTCACCAATTAGAGGTTGTTGATGTAGAGTGTCCTGCTGTTTAGTGGTTTTGCAGGTCCTAACAAGTAGGTAGATAGTCCACACTATGTTTATCAGCCGTTAGTGTGAGTACCAGTGTCCCCACTCACTTGTCAGTATCAGTCAGGATGCTGTAGTGTGGCGGCTTCCACACGTGCTAATGGCCTGGGCTAGCCGACAATGTGGCGGGCTGCTGGGACCCTCCTGCGGCCGTTTAGGCAGAGCTAAGCTGAATGGCAAAGCCCGGAGCTGCATGGACGCTGTTTGCAGTCGCGTGCCGTGACTTCCGGGTTCGGGGCTTCCGGTTGCGTTCCACCTGCGTTCCACAATTGTATTGGAAACACTGACGCGTTTCTCTGCCTTCCAATGGGCGGTTTCATCAGAGGTAAAATAAATCATATTCTTATAAAACCAGCAGCTGCCTTTATACTCTCCCTTTGAGCTCTCACATTGCTTTATTTTCCAACGTATAACTGTAATGCATATTTGTTTGATACATTTTGATGGCACCTTTGTGACTGACATAAAACAGACGTCTGAGTGATATTCAGTAACCCACGTGGTATTTTTTGTGACATCTGAACTGCATCACTACTATTGATTAGAAACCCTTATCAGCATATCGGAGCAAAGAAATAAAACTTGCTAGCAAGAAATAAAGCATAAATTATGTATCAGCTGTTTATCAGAAAAGTTAAAGATCTGGATCTTTCCAGTATGGAAACTGCTTTGGCCATGGAATGATGTGAAAGGAAAATACACACTAGTTCAATTACCCAAACAGCTGTCATTTCCTGAAAGCAGTAGTTAATGCTCCAGCCATGCTACGCAGAGAAGCAGGTTATTCTTGGCTGTAGTTCAGATTATTTACGTATTCAGTGTACTGGATGTCACAGAGTGCTGTGAATTAGTATTATTGCACAGTGCTTCCATCTAGAAAGCCTCCTACAGTATAACAGTACTTGCATGGAGAGGGTGTGTTAAATGATATTCCCTGATTTCTAGTATTTCACCACTGAATATACTGCATCATAAAAGTATTTTGTCCCTTAGAAAGAGCGTACATATAGACTCAAGTGTGTCCTAGGTTGGATTCTGGCCACCCCATAAAATATTCAAACTTTGGGGTTATTATCCGGGAACTGTGGATTCCACTGTAATAATTATGAACTCACCATCATGTTATCCTAACAATTATAAGGATCTAATTTCCCTATGACATCTCACACTAAAGTCATGTATGATATTCAACCCAACAAGTTGATAAGCTGCAGGTACCAATACACTTTCTTGTGTAACAATGCTGTTTTATGGCTCTCTGACTGCCTTTTAATGTCTTCTTCTACTCTTTCTACTCTTATAGTTTTCCAACGGCTACTATGTAAGTTTACTACACCTCTCCCCCTACCCCATAACCCTCCCTACCTGATGCTTAACCCCCCCTTAGCCTTAGTCCCTTTAGTGCCTAAACCTAACCGTCCCCCCTTAGTGCCGAAACCTATCCCCTCCTTTTTAGTGCATAAGCCTAACCCACCCTCACTGCAGCCTAACCCTAACCGCCCCCCGCAGCCTGACCCTAACCCACCACCTAGTGCCTAAACCTAAACCCCTTCCCCCCAACCCTCCGCCCGCAGCCTAACTCACACCCGGCATGCTTACAATCAGGATGTCAGGATTCCAGCATCACCATTGTGAACAATGTCGGGATTTCAGCACCAGTCTTTGGACCGGTGTCGGGATTCTGGCATCGGGATTTTAACTGCTTGCTCCCTGAGCACCGGCATGCTGACTGCATTCACATGACAGATATATAGACAGTGGCATATTTATAATGGGTGCAGTGTGTGCGGAGCACATGGGCCCCAGGGTCCAGGGGGGCACACACCGCACTCCCTGCACCCATTTTTTCCAACACTTACTCTACAGAGTTCCACGTCAGCAGTGCTGCAGGAATCACCAGGAAAATGGTGTGGCGGACATTATTCCAGTGTTTCGCGCATGCACTGTAAGAAAATCTCTGGGAAAATGGCCACCATGCCATTTTCCCAGAGATCTGCCATGCGCACTATTCTCTGGGACAGCACTAGGGTCCCAGAGTCGGGCCCAGACGGATTCTGCACACGGGCCTTCTCCTCTCTTGTTACGCCCCCGTATATATGGTATAGTATAGTGTATCTGTATTAAAAGATTCACACAGTTTGATCTTGATACTGGTTAGTGGCTATAACGTGTATTTATCGCTGTGAGAAATGAAGTCTCCTTCCTTGTTCTGACAATTTTATTATCTGTTTTACAATTATTAATTTTGTGATATTGGGCAGTCATTTCCACCGTATCAGTGACATTATATGTATGTATGTTCTCACCATGTGTGGCTTTTTCGTCATTTTACAATTTCTTCCCACACTCCAAAACTGGGGTAGAGACTGATGTACTTAAAAAAACAGTGCTGTTCACTGTGTTGTTGATATGGTTAATAATAACTAATGATGTAAACTTTTGCTTATTCTTTTAACAATCATCTATATAATACAATTAGCTGCTGATAAAATTTATGTTATCACATTGGAATGTAACAACAGTTGGTATGGCCTGTGAACCCCCAATCCAGTGTCACACCAGTGCCAGTGAAGTTACTTCCACAGAGTTCATCACATACCAACTCATGATGAAAACATAGACACCTGATAATCACCCGATAATAACACCACAGCATTGTTCATAACTAAAAATGTATAATAGTATAGAAAAATAAAGGCACAGGCCGCATACAGAAAAAAAAAAATAACACTCTGTAGAGGATAAAAAAACGAAGAAGTTCCAAAAAATACAATTGTAAAGATGAAAAGGAAAAATAATGCTAAGCATAATCTATATAGTGCTGATAAGAGATCTATCAACCTGTCTCCCCACTACTAATTTGATTAAACCAGTGGTTCCCAAACTGTGTGCCGTGGCACCCTGGGGTGCCTCGGGACACTTGCAGGGGTGCCTTGGATTGGTGGTCCAGGACCAACCAAATTTATTTCTGGTCAATGCAATAGGCAAAACCAGTGCTGGTGGCTGCCGATCATAAAATATGTGGACAAAGAGAAGCAAATCCTGTTCCTCACCACATAATGGAACCTAAAGATGACATATAAACACAATTTTTGATTTAATATTTATTTCAAAAATTCTCGCTAAGAAATTTTTGGCCTAGGGGTGCCGTGAATAAAATTCTGATACTCTAGGTTGCCATGATTCCAAAAAGTTTGGGAACCACTGGATTAAACCAATGATCTGCATATGCAAATTTTTCATCAATTCACCTGACAGGTTAAGTACCTTAAGGGGTATATGCAATTGCGGTCGAATTCCCGAAATTGTCGAATTTCGGGTATTTTTCGCCAAAAAAAAAAATTTGTCAATGCAATTCAGTGCTTTCCGTCAAAAAAACGGACTTTCAAAATTCGACTTTTTGAAATTCGACTTTTTGCAAATTCGACTTTTCTGCAATGATACAAGTGCTGCAATTCGACAAAAGCATATTCAATTCAAGTTTGGAAATTCGACAGCAGTGCTTTTAGACAGTAAATTCGTCATTTTCAATCCGCCACACTTTGGAGGGTGAAAACAATAAAAAAAATTTTAAACATGTTTTTTTTTGTGTTTTTTTTGGGGGGAATTGCATATCTATTTATATTAGAAGGGATTAGGTACTTTTTTTTTTTTTTTTTGGAGGCACAAGTATTATTTATATATTTTTAAAAATATTTTTTTTTATTGCTGGAATGGTAAAATAAAAAAAAAAAATGGCGTGGGGTCCCCCCTCCAAAGCATAACCAGCCTCGGGCTCTTCGAGCTGGTCCTGGTTCTAAAAATGCGGGGAAAAATTGGGCAGGGATCCCTCGTATTTTTAAAACCAGCACCGGGCTCTGCGCCTGGTGCTGGTGCAAAAAATACGGGGGACAAAACGAGCAGGGGTCCCCCGTATTTTTCACACCAGCATCGGGCTCCACTAGCTGGACAGATAATGCCACAGCCGGGGGTCACTTTTATACAGTGCCCTGCGGCCGTGGCATTAAATATCCAACTAGTCACCCCTGGCCGGGGTACCCTGGGGGAGTGGGGACCCCTTCAATCAAGGGGTCCCCCCCAGCCACCCAAGGGCCAGGGGTGAAGCCCGAGGCTGTCCCCCCCATCCAAGGGCTGCGGATGGGAGGCTGATAGCCTGGAGTAAAATGACAGAATATTGTTTTTTCCATTAGTACTACAAGTCCCAGCAAGCCTCCCCCCGCAAGCTGGTACTTGGAGGACCACAAGTACCAGCATGCGGGAGAAAAACGGGCCCGCTGGTACCTGTAGTACTACTGGAAAAAAAATACCCAAATAAAAACAGGACACACACACCGTGAAAGTAAAACTTTATTTCATACGTCGACACACACATACTTACCTATGTTCACACGCCGACATCGGTCCTCTTCTCCAAGTAGAATCCACGGATACCTGAAAAGAAAAGATCAATATACTCACCTCAACCAGGGTCCAGAGATAAATCCACGTACTTGGCAAAATAAAAAACCGGACACCCGACCAGCGAACTGAAAGGGGTCCCATGTTGACACATGAGACCCCTTTCCACAAATGCAGAGAGACCTCTCAGAGTGACAGCTGTCACAGAAAGGTCTCTAAAGCCAATCAGGAAGCGCTACTTCGTTGCGCTCACCTGATTGGCTGTGCGCTGTCTGAACTCAGACAGCGCATCGCACAGCTCCGTCCATTACTTTCAATGGTGGGAACTTAGCGGCTAGCGGTGAGGTCACCCGCCGGTCAGCGGCTGACCGCGGGTAACCCCACTGCTGACGGCAAAGTTGCCACCATTGAAAGTAATGGAGAGGCTTTGCAATGCGCTGTCTGACAGCTCAGACAGCGCACAGCCAATCAGGTGAGCGCCACTGAAGTAGCGCTTCCTGATTGGCTGAAGGGACTTCAGTGACAGGAGTCACGTGGTGTCCCGGCATTCGGGGAAAGGGGTCTGATGTGAAAGCATTTCAGTCCGGTGGTACGGGGGTTCGTTTTTTTTTTTTAACAAGTACGTGGATGTATCTCTGGACGTGGATGTACCTCTGGACGCTGGAAGGTGAGTATAATTTTTTTCACAGGTACCCTCGGATCGTCTGAGACCGTGGCAGTCGGCGTGTCAACATAGGTAAGTATGTGTGTGTCGGCAGTGTGTAATAAAGTTTTACTTGTCACGGTGTCTGTGTACTGTTTTTATTTGGGTATTTTTTCCCCAGTAGAACTACAGGTACCAGCGGGCCCGGTTTTCTCCCGCATGCTGGTACTTGTGGTTCTCCAAGTACCAGCTTGCGGGGGAGGCTTGCTGGGACTTGTAGTACTGCTGGAAAAAAACAATATTCTTGTCATTTTTCTCAAGGCTATCAGCCTCCCATCCGCAGCCATTGGATGGGGGGGACAGCCTCGGGCTTCACCCCTGGCCCTTGGGTGGCTGGGGGGGGGGGGACCCCTTGATTGAAGGGGTCCCCACTCCCCCAGGGTACCCCGGCCAGGGGTGACTAGTTGGATATTTAATGCCACAGCCGCAGGGCACTGTATAAAAGTGACCCCCGGCTGTGGCATTATCTGTCCAGCTAGTGGAGCCCGATGCTGGTGTGAAAAATACGGGGGACCCCTACTCTTTTTGTCCCCCGTATTTTTTGCACCAGCACCAGGTGCAGAGCCCGGTGCTGGTTTTAAAAATACGAGGGATCCCTGCTCAATTTCCCCCCGGATTTTTAGAACCAGGACCAGCTCGAAGAGCCCGAGGCTGGTTATGCTTTGGAGGGGGGACCCCACGCCATTTTTTCCCGTTTTTTCCCGTTTTTTTAAATCGCGGCAAAATCCGGCAAATCGGCCGTTTTTCGCACGCGGGAATGTCGAATCCGTTTTTCATTGAATATGGTGAATTCCGGCAGCCACCTGCCGGAATTCACCTGTTGAATTGTGTCGAATTAAAAAACGGCGATAATTTGCCGCGATTCGCCGTGAATTGCATATACCCCTAAGTGTCCATCATTGAGCTGCAGATAACTGGAGCTTCTAATAGTCTTAAAGAACTCCTTCCATGAGTTGTGTGATTGTTATTATTACATCTTAGCCTGGAATTCAAAGGCAACAATTTAGGTTGTGGGATTTGCTGTTTGAGCTTTACTATTGTGCACTATGGGTTATATTTAGAAAGCGGTGATGGAAATTGGGGTACAAGGTATGGGACAGGTTTATTGGGGTGCTTTATGAATGGGACAAGTCTTTTTGCGCAGGTGAGAGTAATATACAGGTTGAGTATCCCATATCCAAATATTCCGAAATACGGAATATTCCGAAATACGGACTTTTTTGAGTGAGAGTGAGATAGTGAAACCTTTGTTTTTTGATGGTTCAATGTACACAAACTTTGTTTAATACACAAAGTTATTAAAAATATTGTATTCAATGACCTTCAGGCTGTGTGTATAAGGGCCCTCATTCCGAGTTGTTCGCTCGGAGATTTTCATCGCATCGCAGTGAGAATTCTCTTAGTGCGCATGCGCAATGTTCGCACTGCGACTGCGCCAAGTAACTTTACTATGATGAAAGTAAGTTTACTCACGGCATTTTCATCGCTCCGACGTTCGCATTGTGATTGACAGGAAATGGGTGTTACTGGGCGGATGCACGGCGTTTTAGGGGCGTGTGGCTGGAAACGCTACCGTTTCCGGAAAAAACGCAGGAGTGGCCGGAGAAACGGTGGGAGTGCCTGGGCGAACGCTGGGTGTGTTTATGACGTCAGCCAGGAACGAAAAGCACTGAACTGATCGCACAGGCAGAGTAAGTCTGAAGCTACTCAGAAACTGCTAACTCGTTTGTAATCGCAATATTGCGCGTACGTCGGTCGCAATTTTAAGAAGCTAAGATTCACTCCCAGTAGGCGGCGGCTTAGCGTGTGTAACTCTGCTACATTCGCCTTGCGAGCGAACAACTCGGAATGAGGGCCAAGGTGTATATGAAACATAAATGAATTGTGTGACTGTAGACACCCTTTGTTTAATGCACAAAGTTTTAAAAAATATTGGCTAAAATTACCTTCAGGCTGTGTGTATAAGGTGTATATGTAACATAAATGCATTCTGTGCTTAGACTTAGGTCCCATCACCATGATATCTCATTATGGTATGAATTATTCCAAAATACGGAAAAATCCGATATCCAAAATACCTCTGGTCCCAAGCATTTTGGATAAGGGATACTCAACCTGTATATACTTATATCCATTTTTAGGTACCCCAGTTTAATTTTAGCAGTTATGTTGATGAAAAACACTTGCTTTCTGTTTTTTCACTTTTTTATTTAAATGCATATAACAGCAATTTGACCCAATTTAAGCACCCAAAATACTTTTATTAAAACCAATAATAAACTTCTATACTGTTACCTGATGTTAGTTTAGCTTTTTTTTTTTTTGGGGGGGTATAGAAATATTTACCCATTTTTCACTTCTCACTGCCAGCACCAATTTTCGTGGAAATCCCGTTTTTGCGAAATTGCAATTGAATAGGCAAATCGTGGGAGCGCCCATACCCTTGAAAAGCCCATTTTCACTGCTAAAAGTCGCTAATTAAATTTGTTCCACACAGCCTTTATACTGTCACTTACAAGCAAGGAAGAAATTCCTATTGCACAAGTTGAAAATAAACATTTCCAAAAAGAGGTATATCACTTTCCACAAGTTCAGTTGTGGGGGTTCAGCATTACGTTACCAACAGTTATATCATTGACACAATCCAGACTGCTGAATGGGGTTTACGGACATTGGGCCCGATTTAGAGATGGACGCAGAACAGATGCGCCTTTGGAAGTAGCATTGATGTGTAAAAAGGCTAATGCAGCAGGAAGTGTCTTTAGGAAAAATATGCTTCCTTCCAGGATGTGCGACCACAGTGCAGCATCCAAAGAAGCTGCATCAGATCACCATTGCGACCATTGGTCACAATGTTTCCAGCATCGGTCAAGCTTACTGAGATTTACTTTTGGAACTGCTCAGCCGAGGCCGGGAAATCTGTGTGTCGCAAGATGCAGGTGCTGGCCTCAGCACTACAAGAAAATGGGGCGACACATGGCAGCCTGCCAGTTAGGCTGCAACTTAGAAGGTAATGTATGAGACCATGCAGGACCTATTCTGCACATGCGCAGAACAAGTCAGCCATCATCAATGATAAATGCAAACCATCGGCTTCGTGTACATCTCTGAATCCGGCCAATTGATGATTGACCAAGGATTTATGCTGCCCCCCATTCACACCAGCTTGACGTCTATGGCCCATTAATGCAATACATTTCACAGAGATGCAGTTCCGTGCCCACAACACCACTATATATCTCAATAAAAAGGATTTATCTGTCAAATTGTATGATTGCATCAGGCACAGTTGACAGCAGCACAATGCAATCACCCACCTGGCTAATCTGGATTAGTATTTGCCTTGCCAGTCCTTTATCCTCAGGTGTTTTCTCCAAAACGCAACTACTGTGAGTGAGATTGTTGAAGATAAAACTTGTTAAACTGCATTGTGGCATTGTCTATTGCCCTAAATCAAGTCAACATTAGCCTTTGCATTTGGCAACCTGGTGTGAGAATTTTTACCCCATCCTCACAATTTTTATTTCTCTTTTTTTTAAATATATTATCGAATGTTTATGTTATCTTCTCACCCTCTTTCTCGCTCTTACTTTCTCCCCATCTCACTCTTACTCACCTTCCTTCTCACTCTTACCTTCTACCCGTCTTACTCCTTCTCACTCTTACCTTTTCCACATCTCACTCTTAAACCCTCTTCTCACACGTAATCACTGTCCTTCTCACTCTTACATTCTCCCAATCTCACTCTTACTCACCCTCCTCGCACATACGCACCCTCCTTCTCACTCTTACCTTCTCCCCATCTCAATTGTAATCCCTCTTCTTCTCACACATACTCACTGTCCTTCTCACTCTTACATTGTCCCCATCTCACTCTTACTCACCCACCTCGCACATACGCACCCGCCTTCTCACTCTTACCTTCTCCACATCTTACTCCTTCTCACTCTTACCTTCTCCCCATCTCACTCTTAATCCCTCTTCTTCTCACACATACTCACTGTCCTTCTCACTCTAACATTCTCCCCATCTCACTCTTACTCACCCTCCTTGCACATACGCACCCCCCTTCTCACTCTTACCTTCTCCCCATCTCACTCTTACCTACCCTCCTTCTCACTCTGACCTTCTCCCCATCTCACTCTTACTCACCCTCCTTCTCACTCTGACCTTCTCCCCATCTCACTTTTACCCTCCTTGTCACTCTTACCTTCTCCCCATCTCCCTCTTATTCCCTCTTCTTCTATCACATACTCATGGTCAACATGAGTTTTTCATATTTTTTGGGTGTCAGATTTTAGCTTTCAGCACATGAAACCACAACTAGTACACTACGTCCCCTTTCATGGCTCGCTTTGCTTGCCATGCTTTGGGCAAGGTTGCCATTCCCAACTGCAGTCTTCGTGGATTGTAAAGTATGAAAAAGTGAAAAAAAGGTAAATATTAACAAAAAAAACATGGCAACCATGTGTTGTGTTGACCATTGTCATGTCGACCATTTGAACCTGTCGACTTTTTTTGACCATATACATGTTGACAATTTGTGTCGACCTATCATCTGGATACTGTGGAAAAGGCACTTCACAAAATGTGAACATTGGTCTGTTTATGTTGGTGATAGGGGGTAAGGGTTGAGTGGAGCAGTCCAGTCATGAAGTGACTAAAAAAGCAAACAAAGTAGAAAACAATAAAAACCTGTGATATTGCATAAGTGTTAAATACAGTTTGAAAAAAGTTTGTACCTACCCAATGCAGTTTAAATGAAGGTAGGCTTTCTGTTTACCAATGGCTGGTATGTCTTTCATATCTTATCATTGAGCAAACAAATAAGTTCCCTATTGTGCAGCAATACAGCAAAGTAGTGGAGTCCACCCTGCTCCTGGCCATATATCAATAAAACAGTGAGATTTAAAGTAGAACTAGTTTATTGCTTTTGAAGCCACAATCCCAATTTCAGTGGCAGATTAAAAGAAGAATACAGATACTTCCTTTATTATTATTATTATTATTATTATTACGGCTACTAATAATGACTTATAATCATAATAATAATAATAGTCATAGACTTTGGAACACTCCTATGAGCTCTATTTGCTTTTTCAGACACTTTCTATACTTCTTTCCCATCCTGCCATCACATGAAATTCTGGGAGCTCTGTGTACCAGAAGGCTATGTATAGCTGCCATACTTATTTCCCCTGCAGAGAGATTTTGAAATAACATTTTGATTTGTAGGAGGATAGCTTCCACTGACTACTAAGCGTGTACTACAAAGCTAGTTAACTTACTGTTTAAAGAAAAAAAAACCCTCTTTGTGGGATTGCTTCTTTATTCACAAATACGGTGTCTTGGAAAAATAAAATGCCTTCATAATTCTTTTCTCTGTTTTTCCTAATTTAGCTCACTGTTGGGCTAATTCGGAGTAGGAGTTACGTCAGTTTGGGCAGCATAACTATGGAAATTGCTCTGCACGTGCCCTTAAAACAGCACACACATACAGTATGTATGCATACATATCTGCAGGTATCTGACACTTAAGAAGGAAGAAACATTCTTATGTAGTCTGAGTGCTGTATTTACATATTTGCCTAATGACACAGAGACACATACAGTCCTGTTAGGTTCATGTCATTGTAAGTTCCTGAGTACTCATGAAGGTACATGCTGCAGTTGATGCTGATGTCAGTTTCCAGCATGACCTAACTGCTTCTGGTTGCATATTAACTTTTGCAGCTGATAGGTGCTTTTTTTATTGCATGGTGTTCTATTGTGGAGGGGTTATTTATATATATATATATATATATATATATATATAATAATTTTTTTTTTTTTCATGCACATGATGGAGAGATGTACTTGTTGCATTAGAGAGTTAAGTTTTATTGAAACCTAATAGTAAATATATATTTTGCAAAGAAAACAAATGGTTAAAAACATGGGTGACATGCCTGATGTACACTGGACTCATAGGGTACAGTGGCAAACGCAGGATTTCTAGAGGGGGATTTCCAAATATAGTCCACAATCCCCCACTCTGTGGAACATTGGAGTAAGTGCGGAAGTCTGGGGGAGGGGTAGAAGATCCTAGTAACGATCCTGGACATAAATATAAACATTGGTCTTTTTGTACACTGGATACTGTATGGAAGACAGTATTAATATTTCTCTAACGTCCTAGTGGATGCTGGGGACTCCGAAAGGACCATGGGGAATAGCGGCTCCGCAGGAGACTGGGCACAAAGTAAAAGCTTTAGGACTAGCTGGTGTGCACTGGCTCCTCCCCCTATGACCCTCCTCCAAGCCTCAGTTAAGATTTTGTGCCCGAACGAGAAGGGTGCAATCTAGGTGGCTCTCCTGAGCTGCTTAGAGTAAAAGTTTAAATAGGTTTTTTATTTTTCAGTGAGACCTGCTGGCAACAGGCTCACTGCATCGAGGGACTAAGGGGAGAAGAAGCGAACTCACCTGCGTGCAGAGTGGATTGGGCTTCTTAGGCTACTGGACATTAGCTCCAGAGGGACGATCACAGGCCCAGCCATGGATGGGTCCCGGAGCCGCGCCGCCGGCCCCCTTACAGATGCTGAAGCAAGAAGAGGTCCATAAATCGGCGGCGGAAGACTTTCCTGTCTTCATAAGGTAGCGCACAGCACTGCAGCTGTGCGCCATTGCTCTCAGCACACTTCACACTTCGGTCACTGAGGGTGCAGGGCGCTGGGGGGGGCGCCCTGGGAAGCAATGAATTTACCTTATTTGGCAAAAAATACATCACATATAGCTCCTGGGCTATATGGATGTATTTAACCCCTGCCAGTTTTCCAGAAAAAAGCGGGAGAAGAGCCCGCCGTGAAGGTGGCGGGGCCTATCTCCTCAGCACACAGCGCCATTTTTCCCACACAGCTCCGCTGGTAGGAAGGCTCCCAGAATCTCCCCTGCATCCTGCAACTACAGAAACAGGGTAAAAAAAGAGAGGGGGGCACTTATTTGGCAAAATAACAGATATAAGCAGCTATAAGGGATAGACACTTATTGTAAGGTTGTCCCTATACATATATAGCGCTCTGGTGTGTGCTGGCAAACTCTCCCTCTGTCTCCCCAAGGGGCTAAGTGGGTCCTGTCCTCTATCAGAGCATTCCCTGTGTGTGTGCTGGGTGTCGGTACGTGTGTGTCGACATGTATGAGGAGGAAAATTATGTGGAGGCGGAGCAATTGCCTATAATGGTGATGTCACCCCCTAGGGAGTCGACACCTGAATGGATAACCGTAATTAAGGAATTACGTGACAGTGTCGGCACGTTACAGAAAACTGTTGACGACATGAGACAGCCGGCAGCTCAGTTAGTGCCTGTCCAGGCGTCTCAAACACCGTCAGGGGCTATTAAACGCCCGTTACCTCAGTGGGTCGACACGGACCCAGACACAGACACTGACTCCAGTGTCGACGGTGAAGAAACAAACGTATTTTCCAGTAGGGCCACACGTTACATGATCACGGCAATGAAGGAGGTTTTGCACATCTCTGATACTGCAAGTACCACAAAAAGGGGTATTATGTGGGGTGTGAAAAAACTACCCGTAGTTTTTCCTGAATCAGATGAATTGAATGAAGTGTGTGATGAAGCGTGGGTTACCCCCGACAAAAAACTGCTAATTTCTAAAAAATTATTGGCACTATATCCCTTCCCACCAGAGGTTAGGGCTCGTTGGGAAACACCCCCTAGGGTGGATAAGGCGCTCACACGCTTATCAAAACAAGTGGCGTTACCGTCTCCAGAAACGGCCGCCCTTAAGGAGCCAGCAGATAGGAGGCTGGAAAATATCCTTAAAAGTATATACACTCATACTGGTGTTATACTGCGACCAGCAATCGCCTCAGCCTGGATGTGCAGTGCTGGGGTGGCTTGGTCGGATTCCCTGACTGAAAATATTGATACCCTGGACAGGGACAATATATTATTGACTATAGAGCATTTAAAGGATGCATTCCTATATATGCGAGATGCACAGAGAGACATTTGCACTCTGGCATCAAGAGTAAGTGCGATGTCCATTTCTGCCAGAAGAGGATTATGGACGCGACAGTGGTCAGGGGATGCGGATTCCAAACGGCATATGGAAGTATTGCCATATAAAGGGGAGGAGTTATTTGGGGGCGGTCTATCGGACCTGGTGGCCACGGCAACGGCTGGGAAATCCACCTTTTTACCCCAAGTCACCTCGCAGCAGAAAAAGATACCGTCTTTTCAGGCTCAGTCCTTTCGTCCCCATAAGGGCAAGCGGGCAAAAGGCCACTCATATCTGCCCCGGGGCAGAGGAAGGGGAAAAAGACTGCAACAGACAGCTTCTTCCCACGAACAGAAGCCCTCCCCCGCTTCTGCCAAGTCCTCAGCATGACGCTGGGGCCTTACAAGCGGACTCAGGCACGGTGGGGGCCCGTCTCAAGAATTTCAGCGCGCAGTGGGCTCACTCGCAAGTGGACCCCTGGATCCTGCAGGTAGTATCTCAGGGGTACAAATTGGAATTCGAGACGTCTCCCCCTCGCCGGTTCCTGAAGTCTGCTTTACCAACGTCTACCCCCGACAGGGAGGCGGTATTGGAAGCCATTCACAAGCTGTATTCCCAGCAAGTGATAATCAAGGTACCCCTCCTACAACAGGGAAAGGGGTATTACTCCACGCTGTTTGTGGTACCGAAGCCGGACGGCTCGGTGAGACCCATTTTAAATCTGAAAGCCTTGAACACTTACATAAAAAGGTTCAAGTTCAAGATGGAGTCACTCAGAGCAGTGATAGCGAACCTGGAAGAAGGGGACTACATGGTGTCTCTGGACATCAAGGATGCTTACCTCCATGTCCCAATTTGCCCTTCTCACCAAGGGTACCTCAGGTTTGTGGTACAGAACTGTCACTATCAGTTTCAGACGCTGCCGTTTGGATTGTCCACGGCACCCCGGGTCTTTACCAAGGTAATGGCCGAAATGATGATTCTTCTTCGAAGAAAAGGCGTCTTAATTATCCCTTACTTGGACGATCTCCTGATAAGGGCACGGTCCAGAGAACAGTTAGAGGTCGGAGTAGCACTATCTCAAATAGTACTACGACAGCACGGATGGATTCTAAATATTCCAAAATCGCAGCTGATTCCGACGACACGTCTGCTGTTCCTAGGGATGATTCTGGACACAGTACAGAAAAAGGTGTTTCTCCCAGAAGAGAAAGCCAGGGAGTTATCCGACCTAGTCAGGAAACTCCTAAGACCAGGCCAGGTGTCAGTGCATCAGTGCACAAGGGTCCTGGGAAAGATGGTGGCTTCTTACGAAGCGATTCCATTCGGCAGATTCCACACAAGAACTTTTCAGTTGGATCTGCTAGACAAATGGTCCGGATCGCATCTTCAAATGCATCAGCGGATAACCCTGTCTCCAAGGACAAGGGTGTCTCTCCTGTGGTGGTTACAGAGTGCTCATCTCCTAGAGGGCCGCAGATTCGGCATTCAGGATTGGGTCCTGGTGACCACGGATGCCAGCCTGAGAGGCTGGGGAGCAGTCACACAGGGAAAAAATTTCCAGGGCTTGTGGTCAAGCATGGAAACGTCACTTCACATAAATATCCTGGAACTAAGGGCCATTTACAATGCCCTAAGTCAGGCAAGGCCTCTGCTTCAGGGTCAGCCAGTATTGATCCAGTCGGACAACATCACGGCAGTCGCCCACGTAAACAGACAGGGCGGCACAAGAAGCAGGAGGGCAATGACGGAAGTGGCAAGGATTCTTCGCTGGGCGGAAAATCATGTGATAGCACTGTCAGCAGTGTTCATTCCGGGAGTGGACAACTGGGAAGCAGACTTCCTCAGCAGACACGATCTTCACCCGGGGGAGTGGGGACTTCACCCAGAAGTCTTCCACATGATTGTAAACCGTTGGGAAAAACCAAAGGTGGACATGATGGCGTCTCGCCTCAACAAAAAACTGGACAGATATTGCTCCAGGTCAAGGGACCCTCAGGCAATAGCTGTGGACGCTCTGGTAACACCGTGGGTGTACCGGTCAGTGTATGTGTTCCCTCCTCTTCCTCTCATACCAAAAGTACTGAGAATCATAAGAAGGAGAGGAGTAAAGACTATACTCGTGGCTCCGGATTGGCCAAGAAGGACTTGGTACCCGGAAATTCAAGAGATGCTCACGGAAGACCCGTGGCCTCTACCTCTAAGACAGGACCTGCTCCAGCAGGGACCATGTCTGTTCCAAGACTTACCGCGGCTGCGTTTGACGGCATGGCGGTTGAACGCCGGATCCTGAAGGAAAAAGGCATTCCGGATGAAGTCATCCCTACCCTGATCAAAGCCAGGAAGGATGTAACCGTACAACATTATCACCGTATTTGGCGTAAATATGTTGCGTGGTGCGAGGCCAGGAAGGCCCCTACGGAGGAATTTCAACTGGGTCGATTCCTGCATTTCCTGCAAACAGGACTGTCTATGGGCCTCAAATTAGGGTCCATTAAGGTTCAAATTTCGGCCCTGTCGATATTCTTCCAAAAAGAACTAGCTTCTGTTCCTGAAGTTCAGACGTTTGTCAAGGGAGTACTGCATATACAGCCTCCTTTTGTGCCTCCAGTGGCACCTTGGGATCTCAATGTAGTGTTGGGATTCCTAAAATCACATTGGTTTGAACCACTCACCACTGTGGACTTGAAATATCTCACATGGAAAGTGGTAATGCTGTTAGCCCTGGCTTCAGCCAGGCGTGTATCAGAATTGGCGGCTTTATCCTATAAAAGCCCTTACCTAATTTTTCATACGGACAGGGCAGAATTGAGGACTCGTCCTCAATTTCTCCCTAAGGTGGTTTCAGCATTTCACTTAAACCAACCTATTGTGGTGCCTGCGGCTACTAGGGACTTGGAGGATTCCAAGTTGCTGGACGTAGTCAGGGCCCTGAAAATATATGTTTCCAGGACGGCTGGAGTCAGAAAATCTGACTCGCTGTTTATCCTGTATGCACCCAACAAGCTGGGTGCTCCTGCTTCTAAGCAGACGATTGCTCGTTGGATTTGTAGTACAATTCAGCTTGCACATTCTGTGGCAGGCCTGCCACAGCCAAAATCTGTAAAAGCCCATTCCACACGGAAAGTGGGCTCATCTTGGGCGGCTGCCCGAGGGGTCTCGGCTTTACAACTTTGCCGAGCAGCTACTTGGTCAGGGGCAAACACGTTTGCTAAATTCTACAAATTTGATACCCTGGCTGAGGAGGACCTGGAGTTCTCTCATTCGGTGCTGCAGAGTCATCCGCACTCTCCCGCCCGTTTGGGAGCTTTGGTATAATCGCCATGGTCCTTTCGGAGTCCCCAGCATCCACTAGGACGTTAGAGAAAATAAGAATTTACTTACCGATAATTCTATTTCTCATAGTCCGTAGTGGATGCTGGGCGCCCATCCCAAGTGCGGATTGTCTGCATTACTTGTACATAGTTATTGTTACAAAAATCGGGTTATTGTTGTTGTGAGCCATCTTTTCAGAGGCTCCTTCTGTTATCATGCTGTTAACTGGGTTTAGATCACAAGTTGTACGGTGTGATTGGTGTGGCTGGTATGAGTCTTACCCGGGATTCAAAATCCTTCCTTATTGTGTACGCTCGTCCGGGCACAGTATCCTAACTGAGGCTTGGAGGAGGGTCATAGGGGGAGGAGCCAGTGCACACCAGCTAGTCCTAAAGCTTTTACTTTGTGCCCAGTCTCCTGCGGAGCCGCTATTCCCCATGGTCCTTTCGGAGTCCCCAGCATCCACTACGGACTATGAGAAATAGAATTATCGGTAAGTAAATTCTTATTTTAAGACTATATATGGTCTGTAGCATAGGCTGTAACAAACATTTAAATAATATTAATAAGTGGTCAGGAAAAGGTTAAAGATGCCATAATAAATACACAGACATAATAGAACCAGTACTGCACTTTCTAAGCACACATTCTTCCACCTCATGGTAAGGCTCCTGTCTCTCCTTCCTGGTAGCTATTCTCTGGTCCAGTGCACTGATTGAGGATTCAGATCCACACACACACAGCAAACTTGGTAGCAGAAGCTGCTGGGTGTGGTTCATCAAATCGACAGTGTCTAGGTCGACAATGTTTAGGTCGACCACTATAGGTCGACAGTCACTAGGTCGACATGGATGGAAGGTCGACAGGGTTTCTAGGTCGACATGTGCTAGGTCGACAGGTCTAAAGGTCGACGTGAGGATTTTTTTTTTTTTTGGTGTCGTTTTCTTCGTAGAGTGACCGGGATCCCAAATTAGTGCACCGCGTCCCCAAGCATGGTGCCTTCGCTCCGCTACCGCTTCGCTCGGCACACTTTACCGTTCCAATCGTAGTCCACGTGAATCGTTAAGTATGAAAAAATTCAAAAAAAGAAAAAAAATGTGAAAAACTCATGTCGACCTTTAGACCTGTCGACCTAGCACATGTCGACCTAGAAACCCTGTCGACCTAGTGACTGTCGACCTATAGTGGTCGACCTAAACATTGTCGACCTAGACACTGTCGATCTTCAGACCGGATCCCGAAGCTGCTACCACTGGGCATGTGCAGCAACTCTGCTCTGTCCCTTAAATTGCATGATGTGGTGGCAGCTCTAGCAATCGCATTACATATCATTGGTATTGTCATAATTTGAGCCACTTGCCAAGAGCACGGAAACCCTTCCTGCGTTTGACTATGCTGTATTACAAGGGTAGCCAACCAGTCAGAGGCAAAGAGCCAGAAAAGATCCACAGTAAAGGTGAAGAGCCACTATCATGCGCGCGCCTTAGGCGCGTGCGCAAAAATGGGGGTGTGGCCTAGTTGTCGCAAAGTCACACCCCATTTTTGTGCGCACACCTTTTGGTATCACATTTGTAGAAGTATGACCTTGTGTCATAACCCCGTTTTTAGTCATGTTGTACAGTGCCACATACATATAATGCCCCAGTACAGTGCCACATACATATAAAAATGCCAAAAAATGGGTTCCTCCACAGTGCCAGATACACATATGTCCCCACAGTGCCAGATAAATATATGCCCCAGTGCCAGATACACATGTCCCCACAGTAGCAGATATACATGCTCCCACAGTGCCAGGTACAGGCCCCACAGTGCCAATTACATATATTCCGCACAGTGCCAAATACATGTATGCCCCCACAGTGTCAAATACATATATGCCCTACAGTGCCAAATACATTTATGCCCCACAGTGCCAGATACACATGTCCTTACAGTGCCAGATATGCCCCCAGTGCCAGATACACATGTTCCCAGAGTGCCAGATACACATGCTCCCGCTGTGCCAGTTATGCCCCCAGTGCCAGATACACATGTCCCCACAGTGCCAGCTATGCCCCCAGTGCCAGATACACATGTCCCCACAGTGCCAGCTATGCACCCAGTGCCAGATACACATGCCCCCACAGTGCCAGACATGCCCCCAGTGCCAGATACACATGTCCCCACAGTGCCAGAGATGCCCCCAGTGCCAGATACACATGTCCCCACAGGGCAAGACATGCCCCCAGTGCCAGACATGCCCCCAGTGCCAGACATGCCCCAGTGCCAGATATGCCCCCAGTGCCAGACATGCCCCAGTGCCAGATATGCCCCCAGTACCAGATATGCCCCCAGTGCCAGACATGCCCCACATATGCCCCAATGCCAGCCATGCCCCCAGTGTGAGATATGCCCCAGTGCCAGACATGCCCCAGATATGCCCCAGTGCCAGACATGCCCCCAGTGCCAGATATGCCCCAGTGTCAGATATGCCCCCAGTGTCAGACATGCCCCAGTGCCAGATATGCCCCCAGTGCCAGATATGCCCCCAGTGTCAGATATGCCCCAGTGCCAGACATGCCCCCAGTGCCATACACACATGTCCCTAAAGTGCCTCAGCCCCCCCCCCCCTTCCCCAAGTGCTGCTCACCGTTCTGCTCTGCTGGAGGGGAGGAGAGCGCAGCATGCACCTCTCCTGCCCTGCTGACTCCGGCAGCGGTGTTTATCTTCAATTCGGCGCCGGCCTGTGAGCCATTCAGAGCTCGCGGTGCGGCAGCGAATCAGGAGCCTTAGCTGCCCGACCGCGAGCTCTGATTGGCTCATGGGCCGGCGCCGAATTGAAAATACCGCTGCTGGAGTCAGAGGGGCAGGAGACGCACACGCTGCGCTCTCCTCGCCTCCCCTCCCCTCACACGCCGGAGACCTGCTGGGCAGTGTGTGTCGGGCAGCGGTGGCCAGGTGCGGATCGAGCCGCATGCGGAGGATGAAAGAGCTGCGGGTTGGCCACCGCTGCTGTATTATTTTGGTGCAGATGAGTGCGTGTCATCAGTTGGGTGTAAATCCGCTATTTTTCTGTTTAACTTGTTTCAGCATAAATGCTGTTAACCTGTTTTGCCTGATTCAGCAAATTTAGTCCTATGCCCAAATTTAGCAGTATATTAGCTTAGTGTCCCTGACAACCCCATTGCACCAAATATTGACCTCATTTGAATTATGCAGCTCTTCTACAACCCCTGTATGCCATTTAATTTCCAGAGTATACCAATTGTTTTGGCTCTACACCCCTATCTACCTATTTTTACTAATGCATGACATATAGTTTGTCTGTTCCTTATGGATGACACTCCCAATGGGACAAACTGTTCCAGTTCACTAATTTTAGTTCCAAAACACGGCAGTTATGAGACCCACACAGGATTTGTCTCCAGGTGGTACAACAGGCCTAATGTGTTACATGCTATGTTTCTATCTGTTCCTAATTTCTGCTGGTGCTGTTGTGCTCACTCCGATACACTGTTTCATATCTGGTGGACGTGCCCTGGGATCACCGCCTTTTTGCAGGGGTTTTCTCCAACTCCGGGAGACTTTGTGATTCAGATATTCCTATTGACTATCGATTTTGACTCGTCACCTGTATGTCCATCCCTTTTTCCAAATTTTAGAAAACATTGCTTAAGCATCTGAACAATGCCTCCAAGGCAGTGATCCTAATGCTTTGGAAATCCACTCTTGGACAGGGCCATCTTTTTATATGGGCTCAATGGGCAGTTGCCCAAGGAGTATAAGGGCCCTAGGCTGATAGCTGAGGGTCCCCTTTTTCAGGGATACCAGATTTTTGAAAATCGGCTCTGGCGAACCAGAGATATCTGACTTCAAAGCAGTAGTCCCCATCCTAGCCTGTTAATTGTGCTTCCCAGCCAGATATCTTGGGTTCTGTCTGACTTAGAGTTTTTATGAGGGTATACTCCAAAAACTGGAACTCTCCCCTTTCAGGGGACACTGGCAGCTTGTGTCTACTATGCCCAGAACCACAGGTATCAGCCTTCCAGCAGCAGTCCCTGCTCCAGCCCCACACACCTGGTATGCAGTTTTATATTTTCATCGGTGGATTGCTTTGGCTCTTGAAATCTATTGCCCAAGTTCCCAGTACGTCCTGAAAGGTGAGACTCTCTAGTTGTTTATCCCATTGAAAGCTAAGAAATCTATGTCCAGGAACTGGAGATATCTGCAGTCAAGCAAGCTGCCCTGCTACTAGAAAATTATGAATATTGAGCCCACTCCACTATCCACCCCTCTCCTGCTTATTCAACACCCCCTACCAGTGGCGTAAGTTCGTCACATTCGCCCGGAGGCAAGATAAATAATGGTGCCCCCTATTTCCTATATTAAGATAAATATATGTATGTGTGCGTGTGTATGCATATGTGTGTGTGTGTGTGTGTGTGTGTGTGTGTGTGTGTGTGTGTATGGATTGTTCTGAAAAAAAATTATATACTGTATTTATACATTTAATTGTATTTTATTTTAAATCACACATTTCTTAGCAGTCATACCCAGGATTAGAACCCATGACCTGTTACACTAACAGCAGACACTTTACTGATGGAGCTATTTGCTCCTGTAGAGGAAGCATGAGAATGCTAACTATATGAAGTTACGTGTAATTGTCTGAGAAGTATCTTCATATACTGTAGTTAAAATTCTCATATTTCCTATACAGGAGCAAACAGCTTCATCAGTAAGGTGTCTGCTTCCAGTGTAATAGGTTGTGGTTTCTAATCCTGGGTGTGATACTTGTAAAATATGTATCTACAGTATAATAAAACAGGGTGTGATTTGTAGTGTGCAGGGACCAGTGAAGAAGTCGGCCACTGAAAAGACAGCAACAGCTATCAATTAACTTAATACAATGGTGTCACAGAATGGGAGGAGAGGTACCCCCCTTCAGAGGAGGAGCCCGGCGGCAGATGACTCCGTTGCCTCCCAGAGTTCTGCCTCTGCCCCCTACCACCCTGGAAGTCATGTACCGGTCCCCTTCATTCAGCCCAATGCCCCCTTCTACTGTTAGTGTTCTCCCTCCCACCCCATCTCCCAACATCTGTGCAGTACAGGAGTAATTAGCAGAAATTCCTGCTCGAGGTCCTACATGCTGAGTGGAAGATAGAATACTCCCTACCGCCTGCGGGACATCAAAGCTGTTGCTGATAGTACCCTGCCCACCCCTACTGCTGGAGGATGGGTAGGGGGCCGAGTGCATTGCTTTGCCCAGGGGCCTACACTACTGTTAAGACGGCCCTGCTCTTGCACTGTCCATTCATGAGTGGTTGCACCATATTGACCTGTATATGGATATCTCCTATATATTAGCCCAGATCTGTGACTCTGTGACTCATTTTCTAATGCTGGGCGGAGTCACAATGCTGGGCGGAGTCAGAGTCATAGAGTCGCCCAGCGTTAGAAACAGAGTCACAGAACTGGCCTAATATATAGGAGACATGTCCTCTCTGCAAGGTGCGGGCTGCGGGACTACGGACTGCTGTGCACACACCATCAGCAGCAGGGACACAGGAAGCCACATGTCACGTGGGTCTTCGGTCACCCGACACAGCCGCCCCCCGGAACACGCAAACCCCGGCCTGCGCTGCTGCTCTGACTCCTCTGGAGGGAAAATTACGCTGGTGGGAGACCAGGGGATCCCCGCCCCGCTGCTGCTGGTGAGAGCTGAGCTACTCCATGCGCTGACCAAGTCTTTCGGTTACAGGAGCAGCCTGAGCGGTTTTGTATTTCCGTGCTGTTGCCTGTGATCTATGCAGACACGTTGCACGAGTATGCAGTAACCTGAGTGCTATGGAAGTGTATGATGCCTGTAATGCAGTGGTGGATGTGATGCACATGCGATTTAAGGATCTGACTTCTGTGATAGTGATTGCTGAATATATTTGCGTATTTTCTAACACATTATTCCCCCACCCGTGGCATTCCTGCTCCCGCCCCTTCCCCGGCACCCCCGCTCCCGCCCCTCCCACGGCACCCCCGCACCTGCCCCTCACCCACCCGTGGCACCACCGTACCTGCCTCTCCCCCACCCGCGGCACCTCTGCACCTCTCCCACCCGCAGCCCCCCTGGATGCCCTCCCCCATCCGCTGCACCCCGGCACCAACCCTTCCCCCACCCATGGCGCCTTTGGACCCCCTACTCCAGCCGTGGCACCCTCGCCTCTCCACAACCTGCAGCGCCTCTGGACCCCCTCCCCCATCCTCCGCACCCACGCACCTGCCCCTCCCCCACCTACGGCACCCCTGCCCCTCCCCCACCCGCAGCACCTCCGTGTCCCTACACCACCCAAGACACCTCCGCCCCTCCCCCACCCGCAGTGCCTCTGGACCCCTACACCACCCGAGGCACCCCGCACCCGCCCCTTCCCCATCTATAGCACCTCCGGAACCTCTCCCTCATCCGCGACAGCCCCTCCCCTACCCGCGACACTCCCTCCCCTGCCCCACCCGCAGCGCCTCTAGACCCCCTCCCCATCTGCGTCCCCCACTCCCCCGCCCCCTCCCCATCGCAAGGGGCTACGCCCCTTCACCATCTGACTCCCCTTTCGTCGTGCAATATTCAACCACTAACAAAACTAGGGGGATATTACCCTTTCAACCCTTGATAGATATTCTGAATATACTGCATTTCCACTTGATTATATTATGTGTAATTTAAGGATTAACAAGAATATCACTCATTGATAACTAACACATGCATCCCCCCCCCCCCCCCCTCCACCCATCCTTTTTCAATCCCTTCTTTTGTTGTGTCCTTTTAATTTGTGTATTTTTCCCCTTTTTTCTTTTGGTTTACTATGCTATTTTCTATTTTTCACTACATTGATGGTTGTTTTATATTGTGTTTTTAAATATATATATATATATTGTCCCTATTTTTTTTTATTGTCTAGTGGACACCTTTTCTGTGTTTTCTGTGTGTATTTAATATTACTCAGTAAACAGTGGTTGCAAAAAAAAAAAAAAAAAAAAAAAAGTTAATGCTTCCAACTCAGCATCAGGATCTCTGAGTTCAATCTAAACTTTAGTGATTGGAAAATGGGCTTGTACAGCAGTCACATGCAAAGGTTTTTGTTATTTCTTTCACAAACAGTCCACAGCTGTAATGTATTATTTGGCCCCCACACTTGTTTTTGAAAACTTTGCTTGAAGTTCTCTGTCTCACTTAGCCCACCATTGGAGGTCATATTAACTAGATATTTATAGGATTATCTGAATAGTCTGTAGAGATTTATTTGGAGACACAGGTGCGTATTTACCAATATATCCATAATATACTGGGAAATGGGAAATCTGTTATCTGTCTGTGTCACAAAAACATCAATGAGGCATCTGAGAAATATTCAGTTACCTTGGAGATAGTAGCCATGAATGGTAAGAGTTAACTTGCTGCTTAGTTGGTCTATTATCTGCAGATGTGACAAAGTGTACGATATGCAGTTGTGCACATACAAAAGCAGGCATGGCTCCCAACTTTATGCTGTCCTTCTAAATAACACACTCTCCTCTCTGAGGCTCCATGAAGTTGCTTGGGAGCAGGATCTTGACCCTCCTTCAGGTGATGAGGCCTGGGACGACATGAGACTGGGGATAGCCAAAAGCTGTATCGCAGGGGTGGCCACCAGTCCGTGGCAAAGAGCCAGAAAAGATCTGTAGTCAAGGGTAATAGCAATATCATGCGCGTGCCAAAGACGTGCGAGCAAAAATGGGGGCGTGGCATAGTTGTCAGTGTTCGCAAATACGCGCTATAGCGCGTATTTTACCCAGGTCTGTGGTCCGGGGACTCACTTTTGTAAACTATGTGGGTCCCCGGGGACGCGCTCCGCTGAAGCTGGTTGTCTTTAGCTTCCTGTAATAGAGGACGGAGGCAGAGCCTTACCAGTCCTCTTGCGGTGGTGGCGGCGGCGGCGTGCTCCCCCTCTCTCTCCTCCTCCCTCTCCTCCTCCCCCACCCCCGGACAGAGTGCGAGGACGGCTCTGCGGCGCGATACACTCTGCCGCGCGGGGTGGTGAATGCCGGACTGACCACGGACTGTAAGTGCCGTGACACTGAGGAAGGGTGAGCTGGACTTGCGGTGGCGGCTGGGCGCTGCTCATATCGGTGAGAAGGCGGAGATGGGGGCTGCATGGCGCCGGCAAACAGGTGTAAAACACCACAAAAATGTTTCATGGGGTGGGGGTGAGATGCTGCTGGCCTGTGCAGCATAGAGGACACTGGGTACAACCACTAGATTCGAGTTATGCTGCCGGTAATTAATGTGCTGAGTGATCAACTTCAGTGACACTCACTGTGCTGGCTGTCTTTGTTGGTTGCTGCTGGTTACTGTAAAGACAGCCAGCACAGTGAGTGTCACTGAAGTTGATCACTCAGCACATTAATTACCGGCAGCATAACTCGAATCCAGTGGTTGTACCAAGTGTCCGAAGTCGGCGGTCAGGATGCCGGCATTCAGTATACCGACACCAGCATCCCGATCACAGCAAGGGTGCAGAGGGTGCCCTAACCTCCCACCCCTAACCCTCCGTTTCCCGCAGCCTAAACATCCTTAGTGCCTAACAATTATCCCCCTCTCTGCAGCCTAACCCTAACCTCCCCAACACCATATCCTAACACCCCCCCCCCCCCCCACCCGCACGCTAAACCAGTGGCGGCAGTGCATACTTAACTTCAGGATCCTGACTGTCAGGATATCGTTGCCGGGATCCTGATCTCCTCGGGATGCCAGCGTCTGTATTCTGGCGGCTGTCAGGATTCCGGCGTCGGTATTACGGCTGCTGGGATCCTGACAGCCGGGATCCTGTACGCATACTTCCGATATGATAACAGCCCAGCAGCATTGTCACCCTCTCACCCCCACAACACTGTAGTGTCTAAATCCAGTCCGGGGCTCCTATTATAGCGGCACCATAAACCCATTACATATAGAAAATGTATTATTTCATAATGTTGTCCTGTTTTTTAATTATATAACTGTTTAGTGCTCTGCCTGGTGCAATGTGTATAACGTGCTCTGCCTGGCGCAATGTGTGGCGCAATGTGTATAACGTGCTCTGCCTGGCGCAATGTGTGGTGCAATGTGTATAACGTGCTCTGCCTGGCGCAATGTGTGGCGCAATGTGTATAACGTGCTCTGCCTGGCTCAGTGTGTATAACGTGCTCTACCTGGCGCAGTGTGTATAACGTGCTCTACCTGGCGCAGTGTGTATAACGTGCTCTACCTGGCGCAGTGTGTATAACGTGCTCTGACTGGCTCAGTGTGTATAACGTGCTCTACCTGGCGCAGTGTGTATAACGTGCTCTACCTGGCGCAGTGTGTATAACGTGCTCTGACTGGCTCAGTGTGTGTAATGTGCTCTACCTGGCGCAGTGTGTGTAACGTGCTCTACCTGGCTCAGTGTGTATAACGTGCTCTGACTGGCGCAGTGTGTGTAATGTGCTCTACCTGGCGCAGTGTGTGTAATGTGCTCTACCTGGCGCAGTGTGTGAAACGTGCTCTACCTAGCGCAGTGTGTGTAACGTGCACTACCTGGCACAGTGTGTGTAACGTGCTCTACCTGGCTCAGCGTGTATAACGTGCTCTACCTGGTGCAATGTGCATATTGTCAGCTACCTGGTGCAATATGTATAATATGCTCTGCCTGGCGCTAAGTATATAACGTGCTCTGCCTGGCGCTAATAACGTGCTGTACCTGGAGCAATATGTATAACATGCTCTACCTGGTGCAGTGTGTATAGGAGGTTCTACCTGGTGCAATGTGTATAAGCGGCACTACTGTGTGGTATAATGTGAATTGGTACTATTATGTGGCCACGCCCCTTCTCCATTAAGCCATGCCCCTAATTTTTTGTGCGCGCCTTCGGCGCGCACTACCTGTACTTCAGGTTCTGGGAGATGGAGAACCGATTCACTTTCTGCCAAGGGGCACCAAAATGTCTAGTTACAGCTCTGGTGCAGGTTGTCCTGCATGCTACACAGCCCAGCAGCACTGTCACCCCCCATCCCACCACCTTGCAACAAGATTAAGATTAATAAAAACCTTAATTCCGATGGGACCCAGAAAAGGACCGGTAGGACCCCAATTTTTAAAAGTGAGGGGTCCCTGGGACCCACTTTTTTTTTGCCTCAGCGCGATCACTGGTTGTCACTAAGCCACACCCCATTTTTATGTGCACACCTTTCGGTTTGACGTTTATAGGAGTATGACCTTGTGTCATAACCCCATTTTTAGTCATGTTGTACAGTGCCACATACAAATAAAGCCCCTGTACAGTGCCACATGCATATAAAAGCACCAAAAAAAGGGTGTCTCCACAGTGTCAAATACATATATGCCCCCACAGTGCCAGATACATATATGTACCCACAGTGCCAGATATATATATGCCGCCCCCACAGTGCCAGATACATATATGTCCCCATAGTGCCAGATATGCCCCCACTGCCAGATATGCCCCCAGTGTAAGATACACATGTCCCCCTAATGCCAGATATGCCCACAGTGCCAGATACACATGTCCCCCCAGTGCCAGATATGCCCCCAGTGCTAGATATGCCCCCACTGCTAGCTAAACGTCTCCCCAGTGCCAGATATGCCCCCAGTGCCAAATATCCCCCACTGCCAGATACACATGTCCCCCCAGTGCCAGATATGCCCCCAGTGCCAGACACACATCCCCCCAGTGCCAGAAACACATATCCCCCCCAGTGCCAGATATACTCCCAGTGCCAGATATGCCCCCTGTGCCAGATATGCCCCCAGTGCCAGATACACGTCCCTCCAGTGCCAGATATGCCCCAGTGTAAGATACACATGTCCCCACACTGTGCGCCCCAAGTGCTGCTCACCGCCATGCTGCTGCTCTGCTCAGTCTGCTGCTTGTGAGAGGAGGAGAGCACAGTGTGCGCCTCTCCTGCCCCTCAGTCTCCACTCTCTGGCTGCGTTGATTCTCTCTAATTAGGCGCCTGTCCGTGAGCCAATCAAGTTCGCGGACCGGCCCTACAGACTAGGGCAGTGGGTGGCGCCGTGGGAGCTTATGAGCCTCATTCGGAGATAGAAAATGTATTATCGATGGTATTATACCCCCAAGAGACTTAATAAAATGTTCCCATCCTCCTAACCTGACTGTTGACTCAGGAGTAGGAAGCCGCTGAATACAAAGGTGGGGAAACGCGTTGAGAACTCATCTACACGGATCCGGTATTTTAATATACGCTCTGTGGGACATCCTTGTAAACGGACCTGTGGTGCGGCGGGACCCCAATGAGGAATCTTTCCTAGTGTTATCTACAGCTGCATGGGGAGATCCTTATACAGTAAGCCGACCTATGGACCATTGTTCGTGACAGAGTGCTCAGACCCTAAGCCTGAGGGGTACATATTCAGTTGTGTTTGTAAGCTTAATTATAACAATCCAAGTGGATCTGATTGACTGTATTGACCGTGTGTACACCATATTAACAACAGATCATTATTGTGGACATTGCTGGCTAACTAACCAACTAACCTATGGTCATGCATGTGATAAAGGTTCATATTAACATCTCTGGACACAGATCTGACTAAGGATATAAGGTCACAGGTTGTTCAAACTAATTGTTGGATCACCTACATTGTGACTGTGTTTCTGAGAGAGGTGATGCACGGATGTTTATAAAGACAAAAGTGGCTACTAATGAGTATTGATACTGACTGCCTACTAACCAACTGCATTAGTGATTCACTAATTACTAATTAATTGCCTTGAAACCTCTCTTGGGATTGAGAATATTCTCATGGTGTTTAATACAGATCCTCTGATTATGGAAGATTATTAATTAATCACCAATTGTTCCATGGTGTTTTATATTTTATATTGTATATTATATATTTTCTCATACGTCCTAGAGGATGCTGGGGTCCACTTCAGTACCATGGGGTATAGACGGTTCCGCAGAAGCCATGGGCACTTTAAGACTTTTCAAGGGTGTGAACTGGCTCCTCCCTCTATGCCCCTCCTCCAGACCTCAGTATAGAAAATGTGCCCAGGCAGACTGGATGCACTCCAGTGGAGCTCTACTGAGTTTCCCTGAAAGACTTTATGTTAGGTTTTTTATTTTCAAGCAACAGTCTCCCTGCTTCGTGGGACTGAGGGGGCAGAAGTAGGAACCAACTTCCTGAATAGTTTCATGGCTCTGCTTCTGGCTGACAGGACACCATTAGCTCCTGAAGGGAACTGAACACTAGCTGCGGCTATGCACTCACTCCCACAGCCCGCTGTCACCCCCCTAACAGAGCCAGAAGTCAGAAGACAGGTGAGTGTAAGAAGAAAAGGATCTTCAGACATCGTGACGGCTACCCATTATACACAGGCACTGCAGGGTGCAGGGCGCGATCTGAGGAGAAGCGCCATTAAGGGGACGGGGCTTCCTCCTCAGTCAGCCAGCACACTGCTCAGCGCCATTTTCTCTCCCTCCAGGCTGCAGAGAAGAACGCTGGTCCTCCTCCACTGCTGAACTAAGTATGAGGGTGCTAAACATGGGGGGCAGAGTGAAATTTGGTGCTATACATATATAATATTGTGTGATTATAAAAGCGCTACAGGTCTGTGGGCATTTTGTGTTACACAGACATTTTATTACTGACGCTGGGTTGTGAACTGGCAAATCCTATCTGTGTCCTTCTGACAGACTTTACTGTGGGTCTGTCCCCTATAAGTCCTGGAGTGTCTGTGGTGTGATTGTGCACGTGTGTGACATGTCTGAGGCAGGGAGCTCTTCCCCTGAGGGAGCCATTTTAGGGACACTGCCGACACACCATGAGCCTGAATGGGTGAAAGAATTAATTGATAGTGTGGGAGAGATTCAATTCTTTTCACCCCTTTTCACACCCATTCTGTTTCTGCCCTCAGGGGCGTGGTATCATTATTTCAGCATGCTACCTCCGGAGTAGGGAGGCACCCAACCCTTTACACAGCTAAACCTGATCACCATGGGCGCAATATGCGCAATAACAGAGATGATTTTAGAAGGAAATTGGGCGTGATATGTCATTTGAATCTCACCCTGTGAATCATATCAGTAAGAGATTAGATAAATCTTAGTCTAATGCAGAAAGCTGGAGAAAATCAGTGGAAGATGTGATTTTTAGTGGTTCTGCTTTTTCATCCACAGGCGTCACCTCTGGTTCACATAAAAGACCATTTGTACAAATAATACAAACTGATACCGACACGGACTCTGATTCCTGTGTCGACACTAGTGATTCCAGGGAAATAGATCCTAAAAAGCATTCAATACATGATTGTTGCTATAAGGGAGGTTTTGGAAGTTACGGAAGCCCCTCCTGTAACTCAGGAGAAGGCTTGTTTTTTTAAAGAAAAGAAAATTAATGTAACTTTCTCTAACGTCCTAGTGGATGCTGGGGACTCCGTAAGGACCATGGGGAATTGACGGGCTCCGCAGGAGACAGGGCACTCTAAGAAAGAATTAGGACTACTGGTGTGCACTGGCTCCTCCCTCTATGTCCCCCCTCCAGACCCCAGTTAGAATCTGTGCCCGGCCAGAGCTGGGTGCATTTTAGTGAGCTCTCCTGAGCTTGCTATTAAGAAAGTATTTTAGTTAGGTTTTTTATTTTCAGAGAGCTTCTGCTGGCAACAGACTCTCTGCTACGTGGGACTGAGGGGAGAGAAGCAAACCTACTAACTGCGGATAGGTCGTGCTTCTTAGGCTACTGGACACCATTAGCTCCAGAGGGATCGAACACAGGAACTCACCCTTGGTCGTCCGATCCCAGAGCCGCGCCGCCGCCCCCCTTGCAGAGCCAGAAGACAGAAGCCGGCGAGAGAAGCAAGAAGACTTCAAAATGGGCGGCAGAAACCTCCTGTCTTCATATGAGGTAGCGCACAGCACTGCAGCTGTGCGCCATTGCTCCCACATTAAACCCGCACACTCCGGTCACTGTAGGGTGCAGGGCGCAGGGGGGGGGCGCCCTGGGCAGCAATTGAGTACCTCTTGGCAAAGTGGGCATATAAACAGTTGGGCACTGTATATATGCATGAGCCCCCGCCATTATTTTACACAAAATCGCGGGACAGAAGCCCGCCGCTGAGGGGGCGGGGCTTCTTCCTCAGCACTCACCAGCGCCATTTTCTCTCCACAGCTCCGCTGAGAGGAAGCTCCCCAGGCTCTCCCCTGCAGAAGCACGATAGAAGAGGGTGTAAAAGAGAGGGGGGCACGTAAATTTGGCGTAAAAACAATGTATACAGCAGCTACTGGGTTAACACTACGTTACTGTGTGATTCCTGGGTCATATAGCGCTGGGGTGTGTGCTGGCATACTCTCTCTCTGTCTCTCCAAAGGGCCTTGTGGGGGAACTGTCTTCAAATAGAGCATCCCCTGTGTGTGTGGTGTGTCGGTACGTGTGTGTCGACATGTCTGAGGTAAAAGGCTCCCCTAAGGAGGAGAGGGAGCAAATATGTGTGTGAGAGGGTGTCTCCGTCGACAACGCCGACACCTGTTTGGATATGTGTAAGTGCTAAGGTGAATTTATTGCACAAAAGATTAGAGAACAGACAGGAAATCTACCCATGTCTGTCCCTATGCTCACTATCCAAAATAATAGACACTGATATCGACACGGAGTTTGACTGCAGTGTCGACTACGATAATGCAAAGTTACAGCCAAGATGGCAGAAAAATATTCAATATATGATTATTGTAATAAAGATGATTTGCATATCACTGATGACTCATCTGTCCCTGACACAAGGGTACACATTTTAAGGGGAAGAAAGCTGAGGTACATTTCCCTCCTCTCCTGAGGAAAAAGAGCGGGAATCTCCAGACATGAGACTGCAGCTTCCCACAAAGAATTCTCAGGCAGTATCCTTTCCTCACTAGGGCCAGGATATGATGGGAATCTTCCCCTAGGGTGTCACGTTTGCCCAAAAGGTAGCCCTAGCTATTCTCAGGGATCCTGCAGATAGCGTGCACATTTTGGTACACTACTCAGACCGGCGATTGTGTCGGCATGGGTTTGTAGCGCTGTGGCGGCGTGGACAGGTACCTTATCAGCAGAAATTGAGACCCTAGTATGTATATATATATATATATATATAGAGAGAGAGAGATATATATAGAGATATATATATATACAGGTTGAGTATCCCATATCCAAATATTCCGAAATACGGAATATTCCGAAATACGGACTTTTTTGAGGTAGAGTGAGATAGTGAAACCTTTGTTTTTTGATGGCTCAATGTACACAAACTTTGTTTAATACACAAAGTTATTAATAATACTGTATTAAATGACCTTCAGGCACACTGTATAAGGTGTATATGAAACATAAATGAATTGTGTGAATGTAGACACACTTTGTTTAATGCACAAAGTTACAAAAAATATTGGCTAAAATTACCTTCAGGCTGTGTGTATAAGGTGTATATGAAACATAAATGCATTCTGTGCTTAGATTTAGGTCCCATCACCATCATATCTCATTATGGTATGCAATTATTCCAAAATACGGAAAAATCCGATATCCAAAATACCTCTGGTCCCAAGCATTTTGGATTAGGGATACTCAACCTGTATATATATATATATATATATATTAAAGATGCTGTCTTAAGAGATATATATCATAAAACATGCCCAAAGAGACATGTGTATACTGGGTCCTAGAGGCAAAGCTATGTCGATTTCTGCTTGACGTATCCTGTAGAATATGCAATGGACAGATGATGCCAACTTAAGTGGCATATGGAAGGCTGAGGATTGTGTGGAGAAGGGTTCTCGGACCTGGTCTCCACAGCAATAGCTGGTAATTCTGATATTTTGCCTTATATTCCTGCACAGCCTAGGAAAGAACGTCATTATCAAAGGCAGCCTTTCGAACAAAGAAACAAGAAAGTCCGAGGTGCGTCCTTTCTTGCCAGAGGCGGGGGCAGAGGAAACCAGCTGCACAACACAGCTAGTTCCCAGGAACAGAAGTCCTCCCCGGCCTCTACGAAAATCCACCGCATGTCGCTGGGGCTCCACAGGCGGAGCTAGGCCCGGTGGGGGCGCGCTTTCGTAAGTTCAGCCACAAGTGGGTTCACTCCCTGTTAGATCCCTGGGCAATAGATATTGTGTCTCAGGGATACAAGCTGGACTTTGAGAAGATGCCTCCTCACTGACGGCCCTGCCGGCTCCCCCCCCCCCCCCCCTGGAGGGAATCAGGGTTAACTGCAATTCACAAATTGTATCTTCAACAGGTGGTGGTCAGGGTTCCCCTCCTTCAACAAGGAGGGGGTTATTATTCGACCATGTTGTAGTCCCGAAACCAGATGGTTCGGTCAGACCCATATTGAATTTAAAATCCCTGAACATATACTTGAAAAGTTCAAGTTCAAGATGGAATCGCTCAGAGCGGTCATCGCAAGGGAGGGGGACTTTATGGTGTCTCAGGACATAAAGGATGCTTACCTTCGTGTCTCCGTTTATCCACCTCATCAGGAGTACCTCAGATTTGTGGTACGGGACTGTCATTAACAATTCCAGACGTTGCCGTTTGGTCTGTCCACGGCACCGAGAATATTTACCAAGGTAATGGCAGAAATGATGGGCTTCTGCGAAAGCAAGGAGTTACAATTATCCCATACTTGGACGATCTCCTCATAAAGGCGAGGTCCAGAGAGCAGTTGCTGATCAGCGTAGCACACTCTCGGGAGGTGTTACAACAGCACGGCTGGATTCTGAATATTCCAAAGTCGCAGCTGATTCCTACGACGAGACTGCCCTTCCTGGGCATGATTCTGGACACAGACCAGAAGAAGGGTTTCTCCCGGAGGAGAAGGCCCAGGAGCTCGTGACTCTGGTCAGAAACCTCTTAAAACCAAAACAGGTGTCGGTGCATCAATGCACGCGAGTCCTGGGAAAGATGGTGGCATCATACGAAGCCATTCCCTTCGGCAGGTTCCATGCAAGGATCTTTTAGTGGGATCTGTTGGACAAGTGGTCCGGATCGCATCTTCAGATGCATCGGCTGATCACCCTATCCCCCAGGGCCAGGGTGTCTCTTCTGTGGTGGCTGCAGAGTGCTCACCTTCTCGAGGGCCGCAGGTTCGGCATACAGGACTGGGTCCTGGTGACCACGGATGCAAGCCTCCGAGGGTGGGGGGCAGTCACTCAGGGAAGAAACTTCCAGGGGCTGTGGTCAAGTCAGGAGACTTGTCTGCACATCAATATCCTGGAACTAAGGGCCATATACAACGCCCTGAGTAATGCTGAGCCTCTGCTTCGCAACCAACCGGTGCTGATTCAGTCAGACAACATCACCGCAATGGCTCATGTAAACCGCCAGGGCGGCACAAGAAGCAGGGTGGCGATGGCAGAAGCCACCAGAATTCTTCGCTGAGCGGAGAATCACGTGCAAGCACTGTCAGCGGTGTTCATTCTGGGAGTGGACAACTGGGAAGCAGACTTCCTCAGCAGGCACGACCTCCACCCGGGAGAGTGGGGACTTCATCAAGAAGTCTTCACACAGATTACAAATCGATGGGAACTGCCACAGGTGGACATGATGGCATCCCACCTCAACAAAAAGCTACATAGGTATTGCGCCAGGTCAAGAGACCCTCAGGCGATAGCTGTGGACGCACTAGTGACACCGTGGGTGTTCCAGTCGGTTTATGTGTTTCCTCCTCTTCCTCTCATACCCAAGGTGCTGAGAATCGTAAGAAAAAGAAGAGTGAGAACAATACTCATTGTTCCGGATTGGCCAAAAAGGACTTGGTATCCGGAACTGCAAGAAATGCTCACAGAGGACCCATGGCCTTCCGCAGCTGCGTTTGACGGCATGGCGTTTGAACGCCGGATCCTAGCGGAGAAAGGCATTCCGGATGAAGTTATTCCTATGCTGATAAAGGCTAGGAAGGACGTGACAGCAAAACATTATCACCGTATATGGCGAAAATATGTTGCTTGGTGTGAGGCCAGGAAGGCCCCTACAGAGGAATTCCAGCTGGGCCGTTTCCTTCCCTTTCTACAGTCGGTGAAACAAAAGAAATAAATATATTACCCACTAGAAATACCACAGCAGCTGGAAGGGGTTTGTCAGACCCCGCTAAAAGATAAACAATATGCAAAGAGGTACCAGCGCTATGAGTTGTGTCGCCAATTGTTCAATAAATCAATTACCACTGGATCAGTTAGAAATTTTAATAAACATAATTATCACATAAATTAAAAACGTGAAGATGAGGTATTTAAGAGTTAACCATACAATTAAAATATAAAATGCAATGTGAAAAAATAAAAAATAGGAATTGGCTCTGAGGTGATATTGATTCAAATTGCTGGAAAGGACCCAACCATTATTTTAGTGATCCCGGACTTAATAAAGTGCAGATTTCCTCCTCCTTAGAATTATTTGTGCAGTCAGCTGGTAATACCCTTAATAGTACCTCTCACACAGTTCCATATAAAGATGGTGATGATTGCTCGTCTGTGCAGATATTCAAGGGGTTTCCATAATCAGGTCGCTCAGCAGTGTGAAGAAGCTGAGCGACCTGGCTCAGGGAAACGCGTTAAGGCACTGCTGTGGAATCCCAACCTTTGTCCAGTTTGATCCAGATAAGGACTCTTTTGCACACTTGGATTTCCAAGGACTCTACCTGCAAACCACTCCTTTCAGCACAACCAGCAAGATTATGGAAACCCCTTGAATATCTGCACAGACGAGCAATCATCACCGTCTTTACGCGTTGGGACTCAATCAATACCACACTCACTCACAGATTCACAGTCTCACAGATTCCCCTCTCCGGCCGGAGAAGGGAATAAGGCACTTTGAACTTTGCACGAATAGAGCGCTCACGTGATACTGAACGTGACGCGCGAACCCGGAAGCGGCAGGACGGGACACAGACGAGGAGGAGACGGAGGAGACCAGCTGCCGCTGGACAGAGCGCACACCAAGGGAGACGGAGGAAACCGCGGAGGAGACCAGCTGCAGCTGCCGCTGGGCAGAGCGCACACCAAGGGAGACTGAGGAAACCGAGGACTGACAGCCTGAGGTGGGGACAGCAAAGACGCGGCTCACCGGCGGCAGGCACCAAAACCTGCCCCCGGCGGTAAGTCTAAGTTTACACAGCCCACTCTCCCACACCTCAGTGATATACACAGAAGCTGTATGACAGGCGGGACGCCGCACTGATCATACACTGCCAGTACCACCCGACACCCAGGCTCAGAGGGAACATAGGTACTCACCACCCCTATGGTAAAGGTGACCCGCAGGGTACACCTGACATTCACCTGAACTGGGGTCCATCCTGTATACCATTAGGAAGGTATACTGTGCAAAGGGTAGTCTGCAGGACACACCTGACAGTGGTGGACAAACAACTTTAAGGAACCATTAATATCAATTAGAGGTTGCTGTTATTAAGGACAGCCTATATACTGCATTGGACATTACACACAAGAATAAAGCACATGGCAATTATCCTCTCAGAGTGATCATTACTTAATACACATATCTACGATATCTACAAATTTCACCCAGACCATCGAACACCTAATATATACCCTATCCACCAATTAGTGCGCTAACCTTTCCAATCATTATCCCACACAAGGAGGTAGGACGCCATCAGGTTTAGCAGCACATTTGGTACCCCATCCCTGTGAGCGCAGCTTCCATCCCTTTCCAAACAATATAATTCCTTACCTGGACGATCTCCTGATAAAAGCAAGGTCCAGAGAAAAGCTGGTGCAGAATATTGCATTCTCCCTAAAAATACTCAAACATCACGGTTGGATCATAAATTTTCCAAAGTCACAGTTGGAACTGACGACAAGACTGTCCTTTCTGGGGATGATAGTAGAAAAGGCTCTGGAAATCCAGAGAATGGTCAAATAACTCCTGAAACCAACAAAGATGTCAATTCATCAATGCATTCGGTTGTTGGGAAAGATGATAGCGGCCTACGAGGCCATACAGTTTGGCCGATTCCATGCCAGAGTATTCCAGTGGGACCTGTTGGACAAGTGGTCCGGATCCCATCTACACATGCATCAAAGGATAATCCTGTCATCCAAAGCCAGAATTTCGCTCCTGTGGTGGCTACACAGTTCTCACCTACTAGAGGGACGCAGATTCGGGATTCAGGACTGGATCCTGGTGACCACGGATGCAAGTCTCCGAGGCTGGGGAGCTGTCACACAGGGGGAAAGCTTCCAAGGAAGATGGTCAAGTCAGGAGACTTGTCTTGACATAATTCTTCTGGAGTTGAGAGCCATTTACAATGGCCTTCTACAAGCGGTGCATCTTCTTCAAGATCAACCCATACAGATCCAGTCTGTAACAGCAGTAGTGTACATAAACGTTCAGGGCGGTACGAAAAGCAGAGCGGCAATGGCAGTGGTGTCAAAGATCCTCCGCTGGGGAGAAAGACACGCAAGAGCTCTGTCGGCAGTTTTCATTCCGGGAGTGGACAACTGGGAAGCAGACTTCCTCAGCAGACAAGATCTCCATCCGCGAGAATGGGGCCTCCACCAAGAAGTCTTTGCAGAGTTGGCAGGTCTTTGGGGAATTCCTCAAATAGACATGATGGCGTCTCGTCGCAACAAGAAGCTTCAGAGATATTGTTCCAGGTCGAGAGACCCTCAAGCAATAGCAGTGGATGCACTAGTGTCACAGTGGGTCTTTCGGTCGGTCTTCCCTCCATTTCCACTAATAAAGGGTTCGAGCGAGCCTCATTGTCCCAGACTGGCCAAAGAGGGCTTAGTATCCAGATCTTCAGGAGTTGCTCATAGAAGATCATCGGCCTTTTCCTCTTCGCGAGGACCTGCTGTAGCAGGGGCCGTGCGTGTATCAAGACTTACCGCGGCTACGTTTGATGTCATGGCTGTTGAGCGTAGGATCCTAGCCCGAAAGGGTATTCCCAAAGAAGTCATCCTCACTCTTATTCAGGCCAGGAAAGGAGTAAAGTTTAGACATTACCACCGTATTTGGAGAAAGTATGTGTCTTGGTATGAATCCAAGAAGGCTCCTACGGAAGAGTTTTCAGTTGGGACGTTTCCTCCATTTTCTGCAGGCGGGTGTGGATGCGGGCCTAAAATTGGGTTCAATCAAGATCCAGATTTCGGCCTTATCTGTTTTCTTTCAAAAACAATTGGCCTCCCTTCCAGAAGTTCAGACGTTCGTGAAAGGGGTGCTGCACATCCAACCTCCATTTGTGCCTCAGATGGCACCATGGGACCTTAATGTGGTGTTGCGATTCCGTCAATCAGATTGGTTTGAACCTCTACAGGAGGTGGAATTGAAGTTTCTCACTTGGAAAGTGGTCATGCTGTTGGCCTTGGCATCCGCAAGAAGATAGGGCAGAGTTGAGAACTCGTCAGCAATTTCTTCTGAAGGTGGTTTCGTCTTTCCATATGAACCAACCTATTGTGGTGCCAGTGGCTACTGACACTTTCACTGCGTTAAAGTCTGTTGATGTGGTCAGAGCTTTGAAAGTCTATGTCGCTAGAACAGCTCGGATACGGTAAACAGAGGCTCTGTTTGTTCTGTATGCTCCCAACAAGATTGGGTGTCCTGCTTCTAAGCATACCATTGCGCGCTGGATCAGAGGGACGATTCAGCACGCTCATTCCACGGCAGGATTGCCGATACTGAATTCGGTAAATGCTCTTTCTACTAGAAAGATGGGCTCATCCTGGACAGCTGCCCGGGGGTCTCGGAGTTACAACTTTGCAGAGCAGCTACTTGGTCAGGGGCAAACACGTTTGTAAAGTTTTACAAGTTTGACACCTTGGCTGATGAGGACCTCAAGTTTGGTCAATCGGTGCTGCAGGGTCATCCGCACTCTCCTGCCCATACTGGAGCTTTGGTATAACCCCATGGTACTGAAGTGGACCCCAGCATCCTCTAGGACGTATGAGAAATACCGGTAAATCCTTTTCTCCTAGTCCGTAGAGGATGCTGGGCACCCAACCCAGTGCGTACTTTACCTGCAGTTGTTAGTTTGTAGTTACACGAGTGTTGTGTTATGATTATTTCAGCATGTTGCTGCAATTGTTCATGCCCGTTGGCATGTGTTAAGTGAATGCCATGTTGTGCGGCATGGTTGAGGTGTGAGCTGGTATGAATCTCACCATTAGTTTAAAAGTAAATCCTTCCCTCTTAATGTCCGTCTCCCTGGGCACAGTTCCTATACTGAGGTCTGGAGGAGGGGCATAGAGGGAGGAGCCAGTTCACACCCTTGAAAAGTCTTAAAGTGCCCATGGCTCCTGCGGAACCGTCTATACCCCATGGTACTGAAGTGGACTCCTGCATCCTCTACGGACTAGGAGAAAAGGATTTACTGGTAGGTATTAAAATCCTGTTTTAACACCGGCCATGTGTGTATATATGTAATTGTATGTTTTTTTTTGTATTGTGGGATTAAATAATTAATATAATTGATTCTGGTTGTACAGCGCTTCATTATCTGTGGTTTGTCTCATTCCTAGAGGCCCATTTATCAAAAGATCCCTGAATATTTTTGTTGTGCTACCTCCTTCCTGAACTCGGCAAATTCCCCAGAAAATTGTCTGCATGCGTTTTGGCGACGGCAAAATCCCTAATTGTCCTAAATTGTAAACAGAACTGTCCCCCATCTCTCTCTGTACTCAAGGCCCAGAATTGCCATGTTGCAGCCATGGAGGAAATAACTTATTATCTTAATGACCAGAGACATGTCTCTATTGTTTGCAGAACGTAAACCCACACCCCCTTCCTTTTGACCTCTCCTCTCATTCGTGGACCCATGGATGGCAAATTATGTTTTCTTTCTGCCTTTACATTTCCAACATCGCTAGCTGTTCCTTATTTGTGGATGCTCATTGTTTACTCTTCCTTATAATATTGTTTTGTGGTCCCCTTCTCCTATTCCCTCTTCTGACCCTACCTCCTATACTCCCTCCTCCCTTGCATTAACCATCCAATGTTTAAATTTCATTAACTTGTTACTGTATTTAAACTAAAAATTTGGTCTTTATTAGGTCCCATTTTCTCTGTATTTTTTTGTATTTTGGTTGACCTCTAAAATAAATAATTATTAAGTATTTTTTTTTTTTTTTAAAGCGGGCATGGCTATACTACGTTGATGCAGTGTCAGATCTCTGGCTAGACTGACTGCAACACATCTACCTTCCCCTAAATAAATCTTATGGGAGGTGGGCATTGCACCTTGGTGAGCAGGGAGATGACTACCAATTTTCCACTGCAAAAGATTCCTACAGCCAGTATGTAGGACAGTCTCTGTTTGAGGGCCATTGGGAAGTTTCAGATCACACTCCAGCTCCTATCCCTTACCTATAGCGAGGGACGGCGCTACCATTAGGCAGCTTTAGGCAGCTGCCTAGGAGCGCCGGCCGCTGGAGGGCGGCACTTAGTCAGCAGCACAACATGAGCAATGAGCGGCCGTCACTGTCCCCCTTCCCCGCAACCCACAGCACCAGTTTTTGTGTTTCTGCCGGTTCCGGAGGGGCGGGAGGATTGAGGATAAGCGCCGGCTATTAATTAGAGGCAGCAGCCGCCCGCCTCTCAACCATCACAGTTGCCCGCCAGCAGCAGCAACGGGAGCAGTGCCTCCCCGCCAGAAGCAGCAGCCAAGCAATGTAAACTGGTCGTCCGGACATCATGAGCCGGGAGATGACAGCAGCGGGGAGAAGTAATCCCTCCACTACTTCCTTGCCAGCGGTAAAATGCAGCCGCCCCTTTGATGCAGCTGTCCCTGCCTGGAGTCACACCCCGGGAAAGAGGTAATGACCAAAGTCTGCCGCCCTGGATGGGGGAGGAGAGGGGTTGGATTTATGTATAGAGACCGTGTAAATATGGATGTATGTATATATGGAGGAAGTGCATGTGTGGGTGGAGATAGATATATATATATATATATATATATATATAGAGGCAGAGTGTAGCTGTATGTATTTAGGCAGTGCATGGATGTGTATATGTATGTATAGAGGCAGTGTATGGATGTATATATGTATGTATGGAGGCAGTGTATGGATGTATATATGTACGTACGGAGGCAGTGTATGGATATATATATGTATGTATGTACGGAGGCAGTGTATGGATGTATATATATATGTATGTATGTATGTATGGAGGCAGTGTATGGCTGTATATATGTATGTATGTATGTATGGAGGCAGTGTATGGATGTATATATGTACGTATGTACGGAGGCAGTGTATGGATGTATATATATGTATGTATGGAGGCAGTGTATGGATGTATATATGTACGTATGTACGGAGGCAGTGTATGGCTGTATATATGTATGTATGTATGGAGGCTGTGTATGGATGTATGTATGTATGTATGTATGTATGTATGGAGGCAGTGTATGGATGTATATATGTACGTATGTTTGGAGGCAGTGTATGGATGTATATATGTATGTATGTATGGAGGCAGTGTTTGGATGTATATATGTACGTACGTACGTACGTACGTACGTACGTACGTACGTACGTACGTAGGCAGTGTATGGATGTATATGGCAGTGTATGGATGTGTATATGTATGTATGTATGGAGGCAGTGTATGGATGTATATATGTATGTATGGAGGCAGTGTATGGATGTATATATGTACGTATGTACGTACGTACGTACGTACGTACGTACGGAGGCAGTGTATGGATGTATATATGTACGTACGTACGTACGTACGTACGTACGTACGTACGTACGGAGGCAGTGTATGGATGTATATATGTATGTATGTATGTATGGAGGCAGTGTATGGATGTATATATGTACATATGTATGGAGGCAGTGTATGGATGTATATGTATGTATGTATGGAGGCAGTGTATGGATGTATATATGTACGTACGTATGTACGGAGGCAGTGTATGGATGTATGTATGGAGGCTGTGTATGGATGTATGGAGGCTGTGTATGGATGTATATATGTATGTATGTATGTATGTATGTATGGAGGCAGTGTATGGATGTATATATGTACGTATGTATGGAGGCAGTGTATGGATGTATATATGTATGTATGTATGTATGTATGTATGGAGGCAGTGTATGGATGTATATATGTATGTATGTACGTACGTACGTACGTACGTACGTACGTACGTACGTACGGAGGCAGTGTATGTATGTATGTATGTATGTATATCTATAGACAGGTAATTGTACTGCGCTCAGTCCTATGTTCATCTGTAGAAGATGAAAGTTTATATATTGATAGTGTTCTGTGTAGTTGATAAGGGTAGTAGTAATAAACGATAACTGAAAAGGAGATTTTGTGTCTGTGTGTACCGTTTGCCTTGTTAGTTTAATGAACAACAGACTTGAACGAAGAAATTAATAGGACTTTATTCTAATCATAAACTGACCTCCGTTATGGTGCGTTTTGTTACCAAAAAAAAAAAAAAAAATGAAAACATAAAAATAAAAATAATAAATGGTAAATACTGATGCAAATTTCTAAAATGAAAAAACAAAGATAAATCAAGAATAAAAAACAGGTCAAAAATAGAAAAAAATATAGAAAAAACAATGGTGCTTGAGCAAATGCTCACAGTCCGGAATGATGGGGTAGTGTGGATTTTCAAAAAAGTCTAATAAACGTTGGTATCCAAAGTTCAGATGCAGTTCATACAATTTGCGGCGTCCCGCATAAACTTTCTCAGAGCGCTCGAGGGACTGGATGATATCAGGGTACGTGATAGTCTATGAGGTTAGTGCAGTGCTGGATATTGTGAGCTGGCAAGGAGTGGATGAGTTAAAGCTCCGGGCTAGTTCGTCCACCTCTCCCCTGGTCCCGAGAGTCGCGTCCGTATTCAGGCGTTCCCCTGGTACCTGATCGGTTCGAGGGACGAACAGTGCCTAGGGTTTGGGTAATCACGACCAGCGCTCTCCGGAGCGTCTGCTCATGAAAATCCCTCACCGCGTACGGAGACTCACCTGCTGCCGCTTCCTGCCGTCCACCGTGTCTCTGCACTGGCTCCCGTCCTCCTTTACAGCGTCCTCCTGGTTGCTACGTGACGTCCTGTTACTTTCGTTCTTCGGGGTCACGTGACCGGGATGTCCCGTCTTCCGCTCGTGGCTCTCTGTTAAATGTAGGTCTTGTTTAGCAGGGTGTATTAGTGGCTCCAACGCGTTTCAACCCCATAGGGGTCTTCCTCTGGGAGAAGTGTAGATAAGGGTTCCATTCCCTTGATCTTATGAGTCCGTGCAAGGTCACGCCCCTCGTCATGTGATATCTTTATGTTCCTCTCATTGGTCCTCTTTTCTGTCTATCTAAATAAGTGTGGAATCAGTTTGATTCGATTTTTTAAAATCAGTGGTGGTAATAGGGGATTTTCTGCCTTAGCCTCATCAACTCATTTATTACAAAAAATGACAGAGAATTTGAAAGATTAAAGAGAATGCAACTGGGAAGAATATAGTGTGATGAGATATGGTTAATCCTAAAGTCACTTTCTGCACACTATTGATTTGACCTCATTCTCAAGATTAAGACCAAAAGGGGATAAGGTTTTTAATTCATACATCCACCTGAGCTCTGCGGTATTAATCTTGCTCGTGAAATCCCCCCCTCTCCAGTTGGCCTGTACCTCCTGTATCCCTACAAATTTCAGGGACCGTGGGTCACTTCCATGATAATATTTAAAGTGTTTCGAAAGATTGTGATCTTCTAAGCCCTTTTTAATATTACGGATGTGTTCGTTTATTCTTATCTTTAGTTTACGTATGGTCCTTCCCACGTATTGTTTTTTACAGCCAAACCCCCCAATGTATGTATGTATGTATGTATGTATGTATGTATGTATGGAGGCAGTGTATGGATGTGTATATGTACGTATGTACGGAGGCAGTGTATGGATGTATATATGTATGTATGTATGGAGGCAGTGTATGGCTGTATATATGTATGTACGTACGTACGTACGTACGTACGGAGGCAGTGTATGGATGTATATATGTATGTATGTATGTATTTATGTATGGAGGCTGTTCAACACTTGATAGAGAGCTCAACCGTGTTCAAAAAATAGGAAAATGAAACAGAAGTATACAATGTGTAGTATTGTCGCGTGAAACAAAATGAGGCAATAACGTAGTCTACGGTTTTTGCCGATAGGCTAGTAGGCTACACTAGGCAATGTGAATGGTCAGAGAATTGGTGATCTTTTTAAACCAACAAATTGAGACAGTGTTCTCATATAAACACACCTGACTTACAAAAAGACAGGTGTTGACATGCCCATAAAGGTATCTTTTCAAGATGTGATGTGCTCTTTATCAATTGGTGATTGAAGACCAGGATCTAAATGGTATCTGCTATTGTGAGAGAGGGGCGTACCTAACACTCACGTGAGGGACGGTCGATATCCTCATATAGCGGTTTCTTTCAAGGACATCGTTCCAAAGGGGTTACCATGGTGGTTAAATATCCGATGCTGGAATACTCGACCATATATGAAATGTGAAACAGAAGTACACAATGTGTAGTATATTCAAAAAACATGTGGTATCTTAGCCACTGTTTATAGGCGTACCTAATTTCAAAATTATCAGTATCTTTCTATGTTGGTAGTGAAACCATAGAATTCCTATAAACACACCTGATTTACATAGAGACAGGTGTCTGGACGCCCATAACAGTATCTTTTATGAGATATGGGGTGCTCTATCAGTCAGTGGCGGGTAGCCAAACTTAAAATAGTGAGGGAGGCGTACCTAACACTCACGTGCAAAACGGTTAGTGTCCTCATATAGCGGTTTCTTTAAAGGACCTCGATCCAGGAGTAGTAAAAAGTAAAATTTATTCAAAGTACATAACATAAAAAACAGGCTGATCTTAGCGTAAGAGTCCGGCTCTGATCGAAGTGAGAACCGTCTTGGAACAATAAGTGGCCAACTTAGGGATTTAAAAAAAAAAATATTTATGACAAGGTCCTACCTTCCTTCAGAGTCCAATAGACAGGTCCGCTGTTGAAGAGCCCCCTCTAACCCAACGCGTTTCGAGTCAGGAGACTCTTTTTCAAGGCATGAGGGTCCAAACAAACAGGTTCCCCTATTTATAGAAAGACATAGTGACATCACTTCTGGGCACATGACCGGAACTGGATGCTGAGAGTTCAGAAATTAAAAGAATTAATAAAATTAATAAAAAGTTCTTCTTACTGTTTAGGATGTATGTTATCATATAAAATGCTCCATTATTGACATAAAACAATGCTCATTTGGGATTATACCAGTAAAAATAAGGATCGACTCCCCCTATGGATTGTGGGACATGTAGTCAAAAATGGGAGTAATTCAGGAAAAGGACGTCCGTGACCGGAAGCCGCTAGGCTTCCTGGGTAATGTAGTCTATGTATCCACAGGAAGTGGGGCTATTTGCGGCCAGAAAGCTTTGTTACTGACATAGAACAAAGCTTATTTCAATAGTCACATTTATAAACTAAAGTGAACTTTCACTGGGGATTATTGAAAACAAAAGTAATTGCTAAAAAGAGAGGCCGGCCGCGGCCGGAAGCCGCTCGGCCTCCTGGGTGATGTAGTCTGTTGCCCATCCAGGAAGTCGTGCTGTCTGTGGCCAGGGCTGAAGTCCATTTCAGATGCATCTTATTCCCGGAAGTGCCAGCCGCGACGGAAGTGCCGCTATACTTCTGGGTAATGTAGTTCCCAGTTCTTATGTGTCCATAGCTGTTGAAGCGAAAGTAAAAGTGCTGCTTTGATTCTGGGTGTTGTAGTTCTTTGGTGTAATAAACAGTCACAGCAGGATTAAAGAGTTGATGCTTGCAAAGGTCGTTTTTTTATAAACGTTGCAGAGGAAACAACCACAGTTAGTGGTGCTCATTGCTTGATTACTGAAAGAGTTAACAAAAATAATAGTGAATTACATTCTTATTGCTGGTTTTTTGGATATAAATGTTAAGTAAAGAGAAGATAAATTGGAGGGAAATTAAACATGGAAGGCAAGGCAAATTTCACTTGTTAGATAAGTGTTGAGGAATAAGAAGTGACCCAAGTGATAGCATTTTAAAAGGATTTAACTTTTAAAGGGCCAGTGTATAATAAAACATACTGTGCTTAGAAAATGAAATTAAACATGCTGTGCTTTACAAAATGGAACATGCTGTTTTTAAGGTGAACCTCTATCAGAAAAATATTCATTTTCCATGATCTTAAATGTAGTGGAACAAATAAAGGTGACATATAATGATATTATTGGTATTTTTTCACTAAAATCGTAGTATTTTCGTTAAAGGAACCACTTCAATTCAAAATCATGGTTCAGTCCGCCTGGAGTAAGAGTATTGAGTAGAAAGATGGTTTTCATTTCCGACATCGCAAGGTTTTTCTCTGTGTTCTTGTCCTTCCATGTGGCTTTGATGTGTTTGATCCCAATGAATTTTTTTATATGTTGGGTGGAGCAACCATGTTTGGTTTTAAAATGATTGGAGAGATGATGGGTCTCTATTCCCTTTTTGACATTCCTCAAATGTTCTCCTATTCTGATCTTTAAGGGTCTAGTGGTTCGTCCGATATAACAAAGTCCACAGGAGCATTCAATTAGATAAATAACATTGGCAGTGTGACATGTTATAAAATCTTTGATCTTGAACTTGACGTTGTTAACTGTTACTTCACAATATTTGCTGGTGGAGTCTTTGATGTTTTTACACCCAATGCATAAACCACAGCGATGGAATCCTTTAGTTCTAATAAGGTTACGGGTTGGCATTGGTAACGTGCTACTTACCAGTTGATTCTTTAGATTCTTGGATTTTCTATAAATGAAATTATTTTTTTGGGGGATAATGTCCATAAGAATGGCATCTTTTAAAATGCATGTTACTATCACTTGGGTCACTTCTTATTCCTCAACACTTATCTAACAAGTGAAATTTGCCTTGCCTTCCATGTTTAATTTCCCTCCAATTTATCTTCTCTTTACTTAACATTTATATCCAAAAAACCAGCAATAAGAATGTAATTCACTATTATTTCTGTTAACTCTTTCAGTAATCAAGCAATGAGCACCACTAACTGTGGTTGTTTCCTCCGCAACTTTTATAAAAAAAACGACCTTTGCAAGCATCAACTCTTTAATCCTGCTGTGACTGTTTATTACACCAAAGAACTACAACACCCAGAATCAAAGCGGCACTTTTACTTTCGCTTCAACAGCTATGGACACATAAGAACTGGGAACTACATTACCCGGGAATAAGATGCATCTGAAATGGACTTCAGCCCTGGCCACAGACAGCGCGACTTCCTGGATGGGCAACAGACTACATCACCCAGGAGGCCGAGCGGCTTCCGGCCGCGGCCGGCCTCTCTTTTTAGCAACTACGTTTGTTTTCAATAATCCCCAGTGAAAGTTCACTTTAGTTTATAAATGTGACTATTGAAATAAGCTTTGTTCTATGTCAGTAACAAAGCTTTCTGGCCGCAAATAGCGCCTCTTCCTGTGGATACATAGACTACATTACCCAGGAAGCCTAGCGGCTTCCGGTCACGGACGTCCTTTTCCTGAATTACTCCCATTTTTGACTACATGTCCCACAATCCATAGGGGGAGTCGATCCTTATTTTTACTGGTATAATCCCAAATGAGCATTGTTTTATGTCAATAATGGAGCATTTTATATGATAACATACATCCTAAACAGTAAGAAGAACGTTTTATTAATTTTATTAATTCTTTTAATTTCTGAACTCTCAGCATCCAGTTCCGGTCATGTGACCAGAAGTGATGTCACTATGTATTGCTATAAATAGGGGAACCTGTTTGTTTGGACCCTCATGCCTTGAAAAAGAGTCTCCTGACTCGAAACGCGTTGGATTAGAGGGGGCTCCTCAACAGCGGACCTGTCTATTGGACTCTGAAGGAAGGTAGGACCTTGTCATAAATATTTTTTTTTTGGAACCCCTAAGTTGGCCACTTATTGTTCCAAGACGGTTCTCACTTCCATCAGAGCCGGACTCTTACGCTAAGATCAGCCTGTTTTTTATGTTATGTACTTTGAATAAATTTTACTTTTTACTACTCCTGGATCGAGGTCCTTGAAAGAAACCGCTATATGAGGACACTAACCGTTTTGCACGTGAATGTTAGGTACGCCTCCCTCACTATTTTAAGTTTGGCTACCCGCCACTGACTGATAGAGAACCCCATATCTCATAAAAGATACTGTTATGGGCGTCCAGACACCTGTCTCTATGTAAGTCAGGTGTGTTTATAGGAATTCTATGGTTTCACTACCAACATAGAAAGATACTGATAATTTTGAAATTAGGTACGCCTATAAACAGTGGCTAAGATACCACATGTTTTTTGAATATACTACACATTGTGTACTTCTGTTTCACATTTCATATATGGTCGAGTATTCCAGCATCGGATATTTAACCACCATGGTAACCCCTTTGGAACGATGTCCTTGAAAGAAACCGCTATATGAGGATATCGACCGTCCCTCACGTGAGTGTTAGGTACGCCCCTCTCTCACAATAGCAGATACCATTTAGATCTTGGTCTTCAATCACCAATTGGTAAAGAGCACATCACATCTTGAAAAGATACCTTTATGGGCATGTCAACACCTGTCTTTTTGTAAGTCAGGTGTGTTTATATGAGAACACTGTCTCAATTTGTTGGTTTAAAAAGATCACCAATTCTCTGACCATTCACATTGCCTAGTGTAGCCTACTAGCCTATCGGCAAAAACCGTAGACTACGTTATTGCCTCATTTTGTTTCACGCGACAATACTACACATTGTATACTTCTGTTTCATTTTCCTATTTTTTGAACACGGTTGAGCTCTCTATCAAAGGTTGAACATTGAACACCCTTGACTTTCCGTCCGGAGACGGCAAAGCTAAGTATTTTTTTGAGCACTCTCATATTCACCATCACCGCTTGAGCGATAGCGCCATCTAGTCCACACCACCACAACTCTTTCTGTTCCACTTTTGGACAACCTGGGATAAGTCCACCGTTGGACCAAGAAGGCAGCAATCGATTTACTAGAAGCGCCATTAAGGATTTCACCCTCCCTTTTTCAGTGTATTGATGTATGTTTGTATGTATGAGAGAGGCAGTGTATGGATGTATATACTGTATGCATGTATGAAAGCATCAGTGTATGGCTGTATCTATGTATGAAAGGGGCAGTGTATGGATGTATATATGTATGAAAGGGGCATTGTATGGATGTATATATGCATGTATGTATGTATGTATGTATGTATGTATGTATGTATGAGAGAGGCAGTGTATGTACAGTATGTATGTATGCATGTATGTATGACAGCGGCAGTGCATGGATGTATATACAGTATGAGAGAGGCTATGTATGTATGTATGTATGTATGTATGAGAGAGGCAGTGTATGTATGTATGTATGTATGTATGTATGTATGAGAGAGGCAGTGTATGGATATACAGTATATGTATGAAAGGGGCAATGTATGTATGGATGTATGAAAGTATGAGAGAGACAGGGTTTGGATGTACGTACGTACGTACGTACGTACGTACGTACGTATGAGAGACAGAATGAAATAGAAAGAGATAGGCTGCTGGGTTGAGTGCCAGGATCTGGGAAGGGGGTACCACTAGGTGTACCCATCAAATCATTTAGGATGTCTTTGAGCGATACATCTTGTCATACTCAATGCAGTCAGACAGCTGGGAAACGTATAAGACACCGCCTCTGCGCTTTCACCTTACTGACTGGGAAAGTGGTAACTGATGGTGATGAGGGCCACTGGGCAGAAGTTTTGCCTAGGAGGACAAGAAACCTTGCACCGGCCCTGCCTATAGCACCACTGCTTTAAATAAATAAATAGAACTTGTCTGTTCTCCTAAATGCTGGTGGATTTAGTAAATGCTAGTGGATTAAATTAAATTAAATTTGCATTGTTTTTAGTGTGTGCGTGTGTATGTGTACGCGTGCATGTGTATTTGTGGAGAATACTTAGAAATGCTCATAATTGGTCTCTGCATTAAATATCGGACAAGATCTGAAAACTACCAGCCCTGAGCTAGCAGAAATTTATTTTATAGATTAGAAATTGTCTTGTAATGGGGTGCACCTTCTCATACATTAAAAGGTGCGAGTTTGTCCCCAAACTCACCCAATGTAATAGCCTGCGAGTTTTTAAGTTTGAGTCTATTACATTGTGCGATGTAGTGCAAGTTTTCTAGAATAAAAACTTGCACAATGTGATGTGATATTTCATTACATTGTGCGAGTTTGACAGAAGCATGCACAGATCAGTGAGATCCGTGCATGCTTCTGTCAGAAATAGTAAACAAATAGTTAAAAAAGTTAAAATAAAAGACATGCAGGTCCCCCCGCAAAAGCATAAGCAGCCCAGGTCCTGGTTGCTAAAATACAGGGAAAAAAATGTGTAGGGGTTCACCGTATTTTAACAACCAGCATCGGGCTTTTGGACTGGTCCTGGTTCCAAAAATATGGGGGGAAAAAGGATATATGGACCCCCCCCCCCATATTTTTGTATCCATCATCGGGCTCCACTAGCCAGGGAGGTAATGCCGCAGCCAGGGGCCACTTTTATACACATCCCTTTTGCCACAGCATCCCCAACTCCCCCCCCCCCCCCCTAACTAGTCACACCAGACCGGGGTTCTCTGGGGGAGTGGGAACGAAGAGGCATTGTTCCAAAAATACGGGGGCCCCTACGTCTTTTTCTCCCCGTATTTTTGGAACCAGGACCGGTCCAAGAGTCTGGTGCTGGTTGTTAAAATACGGGGAACCCCTACACATTTTTCCCCCCTGTATTTTAGCAGCCAGGACCGTCTGAACGAGCCCGAGGCTGGTTATGCTTTGGGGGGACCTGCACATCTTTTTCTTTTTTTAACCTTTTAAATACTTTTCAGACAAAAGCATGCATGGATCTCACTGATCTGTGCATGCTTCTGTCAATCTCGTCAGCCAGAAGCTGATCTCTTTATTGTGCAAGTATTTGGTAATGTTTTAGGTGCAACTGGCATCCTATGACATTGCCCGAGTTGTATGTTTGCAATGGCAAAACATCTGGATGCAAGTTTTGCCATTGTAAGTTTTGGGACTGCAGGAAACATGCAAGTTTGCATGTTTCCGCACCCCATTACATTGATTGAGTTTAAAAAGTGTGCAAGTTTAGCGCGAAACTCGCACATTTGCCAAACTCGCACCACATTACATTTGTCCATTTATCATATTTCAGCAATCATGTAAGATGAAATCTGTGCTTCCTCACACCATTGGATCTCACTTTTGGACCCCTTTGCTGTTTTAAAAATGCCTGTCGAAATCACCAATCAAAATGTGCAGATTTTAAAATACCCGCACCTCAGTACATCTACCCCAGGTGCACATACCCCATGCTTAGCTAGGAACACCCTAATTCCACGCATCTCCTCCCCTGAGAGTGTGCAAGCTTCTGGGCCTCTGCAGATGCCAACATCTTGCTCTGTGAAGCTACGTGTTTTGGAGGAAATCTAGGAACATTTCTTAAGTCAAGGCACAAAGTGGTACCAAAGCTGATTTAGTGCTACCAGTGAATGCTTTGTGTTTTGTAAATGTTTAATGTAAATGTCATTTGTGTCAAAAGGTAGTCTATATCTCCATATATACATGACAAGTGTGCTTCAGAATGACAGATATATATGATTGGGATGAAGTAAATGAATCATGTTAACTTACTATATGCAGCAGAATAATACTAACCTTTTTATAGAGAAGAACTGTGTGGACTTGTAAAACAGGTTGTGGAATTATACAAATAGATTAGCAATTTACAATTAAAATGTTCTGACCTTGTGTTTATCATCTATAAATATTGTATTGCTGTAACACAGTTTACCTTTAAAGGTTTTCCAGGCAGGTGTATGCAAGCTTATATTGGTTGCCTGCATTTCTGTCATGAAAGTTTTTAGGTTGAGAAAAAGATGGATGTCTTATTCGTATTCTAGCTCCCCCACAAAAAAACCCTCAACAACAACAACAACAACATCTCTTTACGTGTTAGGTGGTTTCTGCCATAAATATCCCAATTGTAAAGTGCAACGGAATATGCTATATAAGTAACTGTTAATAAATAGATAATTCACTATTTACATTACACAAAGACCCCATATGTGTTAGACTTCCTTGTCTACATTGTGTTAGGCGCGGCGGTCTTCGGCCGTGCCCTGACTGAGCAGCGGTCACGGCCACCGCGCCTCTCTCCTTCCCTGTCCCCCGCACGGCGCCTAGCAACGCCAGGACGCCGTGCGCACGATAGCCGCCGGGTCCCTGGCAACGCAGGACGCCGTGCGTGCAGGGCCGCCGGGTGCATAGCAACGGGGACGCCACAGGTGGACCGCGTTCCCCGTTGCTAAGAATAGTTAATTAGGTTGCTCGTGCAGCAGGGCAGCTGCACGGCAACTAGTAATTAGGGTCTGGGGGCTGGTCCTGCTGGCCCTCCTGTTATTGGCCAGCAGGGCCTTTTTATGTGAGCCAGCACACTGCAGCCCCGCCGGTGATAGCTTCTTGTATGCTGTTCCTGCCTTGCAGAACTCTGTTCCTGTCAGCCGTGTTTGGTGGATCTTGCTCCCTGCCCTTTGGTACTTTGGAGGTCCGAAGCCGGTCCTGGGAATCCTTCTAAGTCCTTGCGAACCTGTTTGTCATCTGGGGTTCTCGCCCGGTTTTGTGAGTAGCGGCTTCTGCCGCGTGTTGCTGCCTATGCCGCTTAGTGTTTACTTTACTGTGAATTGGTGCATTTGCGGAGGTTTCCGCTTTCTCTGTCCTCCCCGGAACTCGGCGGTGCCGTGTAGGGGAGTGGACAGTGGTTTCTTTGTAGTTCTTTTCCTTTGGCGGCGTGCCGCACATACGTTTAGTTTTTAGGTAGTTTATAGCCCCTAGCGTGGTTGTTTCAGTTAGAGGTCCCCTTGTTATTACCCTGTCTCAGTTCACGCCTTGTCTCTCTTTAAGACCTGAGGGGGCATCGGAGTTGGGCAGACCTAATCCGCCCTTCAAACGCGGCTGCCATGGGCCCAAGAAACCATAGTCGTTCAGGCGTGAATTGATAACACGGGTAAGACAACGGAGGTAGGGTGCTAGGGGCTATTTCCTTCCCATCTCCCAATCCCAGCATTCTGTCTTGGTGCTCAGGACTCGCTACAAAAGATCTCCCCTGTCCTGAGCATCAGGATCGTAACACATTGCCACATTAAATTCCCAATATTCTGCAGTAGGATGACACAGTGAGGGTTGGAGCAACAATTTGCATCTCTGCTGAAAAACCTGGAAGACTAGGAGTGGCTGCGTATGTGTGCATTGTCACTGTCTTATGAGATGAAGATATCCATAAGCTGTATCTACTTAAAGAGAGCAGTGCGCTTTCCACTGTAGTAAACAATCCACTAAACCTGCCAGAAAAACATTCTTGTTAATCTTTGACACACTCTTAACATACCTCTCATACCAAGGAGCGACACTTGTGTTTGTAAACTGCAAAACTTTAACAGTGTAAAACAGTGATTTTCAACCTTTTTTTACTCGCGGCACACCGAACAATATTTAAAAATTGCCAAGGCACACCATCAGTTCCCCACAGTAAAAAACAAAACACACGAATTGGCCCTCACAGTAAAAAAATCACATTGCTCCCCACATAAATCATGTTGCCCCCTACATAAATCCTATTGCTCCATGCATAAATCAATCACATTTCTCCCCACATAAATCCTATTGCTCCCCACATGAATTATTCACATTGTTCCCCCCCATAAATCCATAAATTCTTATTCTCCCCACATAAATCCTATTGAAATCCTATTGTTCCCCACAGGAGAAATAAAATTACAAATATTATTATCAGCTGTCCTCCTCCCTGTCCCTCAGTGGCGGGGGTTGTTCATAGTGGAGTGCTGCGAATACTGAGCTGCGGGGGTCAGGCATGTGTGGATGTGGGTTGGCAAGGAAAGCTGTGTATGCAGGCAGGAACTGGAAGATGTGTATGCAGGCGGGTGGGCTGGCCGGGTGGTGAGACGCGGCAGCTGTGACCTATGATATCACACCGTTTTCAAGGCATAGGTCACGGCCGGAGCATGACTGATCCTCTAAGAAGAGCCTGGGCCTACAGTTCACTCTGAAGATGCAGGAAGCTGCTCTGGCTCCGCGGCACACTTTGCAACTGGTCGCGGCACACTAGTGTGCCACGTAACATTGGTTGAAAAAGCCTGGTGTAAGGTAACATGCTCATATCTCTCAGCAGCCTTTGGGTAAAATTTGGAGTTGGCATAAAAGCAAAAAGAGGAGTTACGTTGCACTAAGACAAGCCATGTTGCAGTGCATGGAGTGCACTGCAAATACATTTTTTTTCCGCATGAAACTGTGCACAGCAATTTAGCGATCAGCTAGGACTCATCCCTTCAAACTCTAAATCTCTCTTCACATTTTATATCTGGCTCCCCTCCCCCCCAGTTCAACACTATTTTGCAAAAGATCCAACTCTGAATCAGCCTATAAATGTCATTCAGTTATGGATCAATGGGTTGACCTGAAAAAGGTCCATAGTGTTTAGGTCGACATGATTAAAAAAAAGTTGACATGGTAAAAGTCGACACAGGAAAAGGACGACATGAGTTTTTTTTGTGTGTTTTTTTTTTAAAATGGTGTCGCTTTCTTCGTAAAAGAACCGTGAACCCCAATTAGTGCACAGCGTCCACTTGCATGGCTCACTTCGCTTGCCATGCTGCGGGCAAGGTGCTCCGCTCAGCTATTGCTGTGCTTGATGCAGGCTACTATTCCCAATCGTAGGCCACCTGGATGGTAACGTATGAAAAAGTTAAAAAATAAAATACAATTGTAAAGATTGCATGTCGACTTTTTTTTGTGTGTCGACCATCGCCATGTTGGATTTTTGTCCATGTCGACCTAATGCATGTCGGCCAACAGTGGCGACCTTAGTACTGTCGACCTACCATCTGGATACCATGTCATTCATGCTGCAACAAGGCATAATTGCTTAATTGTTCTGTCCCAATATCAGATTTATCTTTATGTACAACATAAAAAAAACTTTCTACAGTATAATACAAAACCATAAAATACATAAATTCACACATGAACAAATGGATGTTTTTAAACTGGATTTTGTAATCCAGAAAGACATTTTATTAGAACCAACCAAGAGTTTACATGTAACTATTGGGTCTATTTATCATTGTGCGGTTACAGCAATAGAAAAGCTATTATCACCACCACAATCTATCAATAATATACTGACTGAGACTATAGATACTGTGGCAGTGGTAGGAAGTGGGCTCTATTTGCTGACATTAAAATGAAGAGTCAATTTTTTTTCTAGTTATACCCTTTGTCGAAAAGAGAACTATGTGTTAAATAGGCTTTCCCATCCAAATCTGGTGATAATCCTTTGAAAGACAGGGAATTGGTCTTTTCTCCCTTTAATAAATAGACACATATTTATCGGATAAAACAAGAGCGTATAAAAGTAAAAGTTACAAGGGAAAGGACTGTCCTTGTAAAGTAGAGATAATAGAGAAGAGTGCTAGAAGCCTGAAACTCTTTGTGTAGTGTTAAGTAATACTGTACTTCACAATAAAGGTGGAGGTAGAGGGATTCTTTAAGGATTATACACTGATCCAGCATATTACTCCATTACTAATAATAGATGTATAATCAGGGCATGCACTTGGATTGGTCTTTAGATTGTTTCATTGGGAGGCAAATCTGGCATTATGTTTATAAATAGTAGACTACTGTAATTTCTGTGTTACATAACATTATATAATATATTAAGTTAATTTTGTTTTGTTATAGGTTGTGCTTTATTTATGTATGTTATATTTATGTACTATGATGCAACAGTGTATTCAGGTGTGTTTTTGAAACAAAATGATGAGTGGTAATTATCATTGTCACTTATGTTGCATTATTACTAGAGATGAGCGGGTTCGGTTCCTCGGAATCCGAACCCGCCCGAACTTCATGTTTTTTTTCACGGGTCCGAGCGACTCGGATCTTCCCGCCTTGCTCGGTTAACCCGAGCGCGCCCGAACGTCATCATGACGCTGTCGGATTCTCGCGAGGCTCGGATTCTATCGCGAGACTCGGATTCTATATAAGGAGCCGCGCGTCGCCGCCATTTTCACTCGTGCATTGAGATTGATAGGGAGAGGACGTGTCTGGCGTCCTCTCCATTAGAATAGAGATAGATTAGATAGAGAGAGAGAGATTGTGCAGAGTCGCAGACAGAGTTAGTTTACCACAGTCAGTGACCAGTGCAGTTGCTAGTTAACTTTTATTTAATATAATATATCCGTTCACTTCTCTCTGCTATATCCGTTCTCTGCCTGAAAAAAAAAACGATACACAGCACAGTCAGTCACACAGTGTGACTCAGTCTGTGTGCACTCAGCTCAGCCCAGTGTGCTGCACAGTCATCAATGTATAAATTAAAAGCTTATAATTAATTGTGGGGGAGACTGGGGAGCACTGCAGGTTGTTAGCAGGAGCCAGGAGTACAATTATATTAATTAACAGTGCACACTTTTGCTGCAGGAGTGGTGACCAGTGCCTGACCACCAGTATAGTATTGTTGTATACTACTAATATCTCTTTAAATATCAACCAGTCTATATTAGCAGCAGACACAGTACAGTGCGGTAGTTCACGGCTGTGGCTACCTCTGTGTCGGCACACGGCAGGCAGTCCGTCCGACCAGAATTGTATTATTTATTATTATATACCTACCACCTAACCGTGGTTTTTTTTTCATTCTTTATACCGTCATAGTGTCATCCTAATTGTTACGAGTATACTACTATCTCTTTATCAACCAGTGTACAGTGCGGTAGTTCACGGCTGTGGCTACCTCTGTGTCGGCACACGGCAGGCAGTCCGTCCGACCAGAATTGTATTATTTATTATTATATACCTACCACCTAACCGTGGTTTTTTTTTTCATTCTTTATACCGTCATAGTGTCATCCTAATTGTTACGAGTATACTACTATCTCTTTATCAACCAGTGTACAGTGCGGTAGTTCACGGCTGTGGCTACCTCTGTGTCGGCACACGGCAGGCAGTCCGTCCGACCAGAATTGTATTATTTATTATTATATACCTACCACCTAACCGTGGTTTTTTTTTTCATTCTTTATACCGTCATAGTGTCATCCTAATTGTTACGAGTATACTACTATCTCTTTATCAACCAGTGTACAGTGCGGTAGTTCACGGCTGTGGCTACCTCTGTGTCGGCACACGGCAGGCAGTCCGTCCGACCAGAATTGTATTATTTATTATTATATACCTACCACCTAACCGTGGTTTTTTTTTCATTCTTTATACCGTCATAGTGTCATCCTAATTGTTACGAGTATACTACTATCTCTTTATCAACCAGTGTACAGTGCGGTAGTTCACGGCTGTGGCTACCTCTGTGTCGGCACACGGCAGGCAGTCCGTCCGACCAGAATTGTATTATTTATTATTATATACCTACCACCTAACCGTGGTTTTTTTTTCATTCTTTATACCGTCATAGTGTCATCCTAATTGTTACGAGTATACTACTATCTCTTTATCAACCAGTGTACAGTGCGGTAGTTCACGGCTGTGGCTACCTCTGTGTCGGCACACGGCAGGCAGTCCGTCCGACCAGAATTGTATTATTTATTATTATATACCTACCACCTAACCGTGGTTTTTTTTTTCATTCTTTATACCGTCATAGTGTCATCCTAATTGTTACGAGTATACTACTATCTCTTTATCAACCAGTGTACAGTGCGGTAGTTCACGGCTGTGGCTACCTCTGTGTCGGCAGTCGGCAGGCAGTCCGTCCATCCATAATTGTATTATTATTATAATATATACCACCTAACCGTGGTTTTTTTTTCATTCTTTATACCGTCGTCATAGTGTCATACTAGTTGTTACGAGTATACTACTATCTCTTTATCAACCAGTGTACAGTGCGGTAGTTCACGGCTGTGGCTACCTCTGTGTCGGCAGTCGGCAGGCAGTCCGTCCATCCATAATTGTATTATTATTATAATATATACCACCTAACCGTGGTTTTTTTTCCATTCTTTATACCGTCGTCATAGTGTCATACTATTTGTTACGAGTATACTACTATCTCTTTATCAACCAGTGTACAGTGCGGTAGTTCACGGCTGTGGCTACCTCTGTGTCGGCAGTCGGCAGGCAGTCCGTCCATCCATAATTGTATTATTATTATAATATATACCACCTAACCGTGGTTTTTTTTCCATTCTTTATACCGTCGTCATAGTGTCATACTAGTTGTTACGAGTATACTACTATCTCTTTATCAACCAGTGTACAGTGCGGTAGTTCACGGCTGTGGCTACCTCTGTGTCGGCAGTCGGCAGGCAGTCCGTCCATCCATAATTGTATTATTATTATAATATATACCACCTAACCGTGGTTTTTTTATACCACCTAACCGTGGCAGTCCGTCCATAATTGTATACTAGTATCCAATATATCCATCTCCATTGTTTACCTGAGGTGCCTTTTAGTTCTGCCTATAAAATATGGAGAACAAAAAAGTTGAGGTTCCAAAATTAGGGAAAGATCAAGATCCACTTCCACCTCGTGCTGAAGCTGCTGCCACTAGTCATGGCCGAGACGATGAAATGCCAGCAACGTCGTCTGCCAAGGCCGATGCCCAATGTCATAGTACAGAGCATGTCAAATCCAAAACACCAAATATCAGAAAAAAAAGGACTCCAAAACCTAAAATAAAATTGTCGGAGGAGAAGCGTAAACTTGCCAATATGCCATTTACCACACGGAGTGGCAAGGAACGGCTGAGGCCCTGGCCTATGTTCATGGCTAGTGGTTCAGCTTCACATGAGGATGGAAGCACTCAGCCTCTCGCTAGAAAACTGAAAAGACTCAAGCTGGCAAAAGCACCGCAAAGAACTGTGCGTTCTTTGAAATCCCAAATCCACAAGGAGAGTCCAATTGTGTCGTTTGCGATGCCTGACCTTCCCAACACTGGACGTGAAGAGCATGCGCCTTCCACTATTTGCATGCCCCCTGCAAGTGCTGGAAGGAGCACCCGCAGTCCAGTTCCTGATAGTCAGATTGAAGATGTCAGTGTTGAAGTACACCAGGATGAGGAGGATATGGGTGTTGCTGGCGCTGGGGAGGAAATTGACCAGGAGGATTCTGATGGTGAGGTGGTTTGTTTAAGTCAGGCACCCGGGGAGACACCTGTTGTCCGTGGGAGGAATATGGCCGTTGACATGCCAGGTGAAAATACCAAAAAAATCAGCTCTTCGGTGTGGAGGTATTTCACCAGAAATGCGGACAACAGGTGTCAAGCCGTGTGTTCCCTTTGTCAAGCTGTAATAAGTAGGGGTAAGGACGTTAACCACCTCGGAACATCCTCCCTTATACGTCACCTGCAGCGCATTCATAATAAGTCAGTGACAAGTTCAAAAACTTTGGGTGACAGCGGAAGCAGTCCACTGACCAGTAAATCCCTTCCTCTTGTAACCAAGCTCACGCAAACCACCCCACCAACTCCCTCAGTGTCAATTTCCTCCTTCCCCAGGAATGCCAATAGTCCTGCAGGCCATGTCACTGGCAAGTCTGACGAGTCCTTTCCTGCCTGGGATTCCTCCGATGCATCCTTGCGTGTAACGCCTACTGCTGCTGGCGCTGCTGTTGTTGCCGCTGGGAGTCGATGGTCATCCCAGAGGGGAAGTCGTAAGCCCACTTGTACTACTTCCAGTAAGCAATTGACTGTTCAACAGTCCTTTGCGAGGAAGATGAAATATCACAGCAGTCATCCTACTGCAAAGCGGATAACTGAGTCCTTGACAACTATGTTGGTGTTAGACGTGCGTCCGGTATCCGCCGTTAGTTCACAGGGAACTAGACAATTTATTGAGGCAGTGTGCCCCCGTTACCAAATACCATCTAGGTTCCACTTCTCTAGGCAGGCGATACCGAGAATGTACACGGACGTCAGAAAAAGACTCACCAGTGTCCTAAAAAATGCAGTTGTACCCAATGTCCACTTAACCACGGACATGTGGACAAGTGGAGCAGGGCAGGGTCAGGACTATATGACTGTGACAGCCCACTGGGTAGATGTATGGACTCCCGCCGCAAGAACAGCAGCGGCGGCACCAGTAGCAGCATCTCGCAAACGCCAACTCTTTCCTAGGCAGGCTACGCTTTGTATCACCGCTTTCCAGAATACGCACACAGCTGAAAACCTCTTACGGCAACTGAGGAAGATCATCGCGGAATGGCTTACCCCAATTGGACTCTCCTGTGGATTTGTGGCATCGGACAACGCCAGCAATATTGTGTGTGCATTAAATATGGGCAAATTCCAGCACGTCCCATGTTTTGCACATACCTTGAATTTGGTGGTGCAGAATTTTTTAAAAAACGACAGGGGCGTGCAAGAGATGCTGTCGGTGGCCAGAAAAATTGCGGGACACTTTCGGCGTACAGGCACCACGTACAGAAGACTGGAGCACCACCAAAAACTACTGAACCTGCCCTGCCATCATCTGAAGCAAGAAGTGGTAACGAGGTGGAATTCAACCCTCTATATGCTTCAGAGGTTGGAGGAGCAGCAAAAGGCCATTCAAGCCTATACAATTGAGCACGATATAGGAGATGGAATGCACCTGTCTCAAGTGCAGTGGAGAATGATTTCAACGTTGTGCAAGGTTCTGATGCCCTTTGAACTTGCCACACGTGAAGTCAGTTCAGACACTGCCAGCCTGAGTCAGGTCATTCCCCTCATCAGGCTTTTGCAGAAGAAGCTGGAGGCATTGAAGAAGGAGCTAACACGGAGCGATTCCGCTAGGCATGTGGGACTTGTGGATGCAGCCCTTAATTCGCTTAACAAGGATTCACGGGTGGTCAATCTGTTGAAATCAGAGCACTACATTTTGGCCACCGTGCTCGATCCTAGATTTAAAGCCTACCTTGGATCTCTCTTTCCGGCAGACACAGGTCTGCTGGGGTTGAAAGACCTGCTGGTGAGAAAATTGTCAAGTCAAGCGGAACGCGACCTGTCAACATCTCCTCCTTCACATTCTCCCGCAACTGGGGGTGCGAGGAAAAGGCTCAGAATTCCGAGCCCACCCGCTGGCGGTGATGCAGGGCAGTCTGGAGCGACTGCTGATGCTGACATCTGGTCCGGACTGAAGGACCTGACAACGATTACGGACATGTCGTCTACTGTCACTGCATATGATTCTCTCAACATTGATAGAATGGTGGAGGATTATATGAGTGACCGCATCCAAGTAGGCACGTCACACAGTCCGTACTTATACTGGCAGGAAAAAGAGGCAATTTGGAGGCCCTTGCACAAACTGGCTTTATTCTACCTAAGTTGCCCTCCCACAAGTGTGTACTCCGAAAGAGTGTTTAGTGCCGCCGCTCACCTTGTCAGCAATCGGCGTACGAGGTTACATCCAGAAAATGTGGAGAAGATGATGTTCATTAAAATGAATTATAATCAATTCCTCCGCGGAGACATTGACCAGCAGCAATTGCCTCCACAAAGTACACAGGGAGCTGAGATGGTGGATTCCAGTGGGGACGAATTGATAATCTGTGAGGAGGGGGATGTACACGGTGATATATCGGAGGGTGAAGATGAGGTGGACATCTTGCCTCTGTAGAGCCAGTTTGTGCAAGGAGAGATTAATTGCTTCTTTTTTGGGGGGGGTCCAAACCAACCCGTCATATCAGTCACAGTCGTGTGGCAGACCCTGTCACTGAAATGATGGGTTGGTTAAAGTGTGCATGTCCTGTTTTGTTTATACAACATAAGGGTGGGTGGGAGGGCCCAAGGATAATTCCATCTTGCACCTCTTTTTTCTTTTCTTTTTCTTTGCATCATGTGCTGATTGGGGAGGGTTTTTTGGAAGGGACATCCTGCGTGACACTGCAGTGCCACTCCTAGATGGGCCCGGTGTTTGTGTCGGCCACTAGGGTCGCTAATCTTACTCACACAGTCAGCTACCTCATTGCGCCTCTTTTTTTCTTTGCGTCATGTGCTGTTTGGGGAGGGTTTTTTGGAAGGGACATCCTGCGTGACACTGCAGTGCCACTCCTAGATGTGCCCGGTGTTTGTGTCGGCCACTAGGGTCGCTAATCTTACTCACACAGTCAGCTACCTCATTGCGCCTCTTTTTTTCTTTGCGTCATGTGCTGTTTGGGGAGGGTTTTTTGGAAGGGCCATCCTGCGTGACACTGCAGTGCCACTCCTAGATGGGCCCGGTGTTTGTGTCGGCCACTAGGGTCGCTTATCTTACTCACACAGCGACCTCGGTGCAAATTTTAGGACTAAAAATAATATTGTGAGGTGTGATGTGTTCAGAATAGGCTGAAAATGAGTGTAAATTATGTTTTTTGAGGTTAATAATACTTTGGGATCAAAATTACCCCCAAATTCTATGATTTAAGCTGTTTTTTAGGGTTTTTTGAAAAAAACACCCGAATCCAAAACACACCCGAATCCGACAAAAAAAATTCGGTGAGGTTTTGCCAAAACGCGGTCGAACCCAAAACACGGCCGCGGAACCGAACCCAAAACCAAAACACAAAACCCGAAAAATTTTCGGCGCTCATCTCTAATTATTACATTTAATTTATCTTCAAATACAGTACATGTTGACTAATTCTGTTTCTGTGAAAATACTGTCAGCTTGAACGTGTGACAGTATGATCCCTGCGTGTAAGCCAACATGGTGCTGTGACAAGACAGAGCTACATTAATGAGGCGAATCATAGTAGCTATAGACTAGGACAGTGGTGCTCAAGCTGTGTGCTGTGGCACCCTGGGGTGCCTCGGGACACTTACAGGGGTGCTTTGGATTGATGCTCCAGGACTAATTTAAATTATTTATGGTCAATTTAATAGTAAAAATCAGTGCTGGTGGCTGTCAGTTATAAAATAAGTGGACATACAGAAGCAAATCTTGTTCCTCACCACATAACTAAACCTAAGGATGACATATAAACACAGTTTAATTCATTTAATATTTCTTCCTAAATTTCTCATAAAGAAACATTTGGCCTGGGGGTGCGGTGAAAACAATTCTGATACTCTAGGGTGCCGTGATTCAAAAAGGTTTGGGAACCACTGGATAAGGATATGATTATCTAGATGTGCTACAGCAAAGTATATTATTATACCGTGTATGCATAGTATAGTGAAATACTAATCTATATAATTGCCATGCTTGATATGGCATTAATAATGGTATACAGCATAGAAACTAATATGTATTTAAAAAACAGGTCGACTTTCGTAGACTTTGGGGTATATGCAATTGCGGTCGAATTCCGGCTGGAATTTGACCGTTTTTAAATTCGACACAATTCGACAGTCACCTACCCTCCAGCCGGGACCCGAATTCGACATATTCAATAAAAAACGGATTCGACAGTCCCGCTGACGGATATGTGCGTCCTGGATTCGACTTTTTGGATGGCACAAAAATGTTTAAAAAACCCAGTAACCTCACCGCTGACCGCAAAGTTCCCACCATTGAAGATAATGCAGCGGTATGTGCTATGCGTGTCTGACAGCTCAGACGCGCACAGCCAATCAGGAGAGTGCCACGACGTGGCGCTCCCTGATTGGCTGAAGGGACCCTCTGTGACAGGAGTCACGGGGGGTCTCAGCAGTCGGGGAAAGGGGTCCCATGTGTAAACATGGGACACCCTTTCAGTGCGTGGATCGGGTTTGTCGGTTTGTTTTTTTGCCAAGTACGTGGATTACAAAAAAGAAGAGGACAGATCTACACTGGATTTTGGTGAGTATAATTTTATTTTCAGGTACACCGTGGATTCTACTTGGAGAAGTGGACCGAACCTCGTGTCAACATAGGTAAGTATGTGTGTGTGTCGGCATGTATGTAATAAAGTTTTACTTTCACGGTGTGCGTGTACTGTTTTTATTTAAGTATTTTTTTTGTAGTAGAACTACAGGTAGCAGCGGGCCCGTTTTCCCCCTGCATGCTGGTACTTGTGGTTCTCCAAGTACCAGCTTGCGGGGGAGGCTTGCTGGGACTTGTAGTTCTGCTACAAAAACAATATTCTTTCATTGTGTCACTTGGCTATCAGCCTCCCATCCGCAGCCCATGGATGGGGGGGGACAGCCTCGGGCTTCACCCCTGGCACTTGGGTGGCCGGAGGGGGGGACCCCTTGATTTAAGGGGTCCCCACTCCTCCAGGGTACCCCGGCCAGGGGTGACTAGTTAGTGATTTAATGCCACGGCCGCAGGGACTGATATAAAAGTGTCCCCCGGCTGTGGCATTATCTCTCTGACTAGTGGAGCCCGGTGCTGGTGTTAAAAGTACGGGGGACCCCTACGCTTTTTGTCCCCCGTATTTTTTGCACCAGGACCGGATGCAGAGCCCGGCTCTGGTTGTGAAAATACGGGGGATCCCCTGTCATTTCTGTCAAAGTCGAAAAATATCATGCTACACGTTGCCATATATTCACCCCATGCGCTTGCCCGCTGCACGTGCACATTCTCTCCCGTGCGTGCGCATATTCGCAGTTGCGTGACGGCGCCTCCACAGGCGTGCGCTCAGGCGCGTGGTATGTGCATTTACGGTAGAGTTTGTGTGCGTCTGGCGGGCGACTCAATCGTTATATAGTAAATCCAAATAGTATGTTTTATAGATAATGTTCCCCTTAATAATATCTGAAAGTTTGTTTATTGTAACTGGTCACTGGACAGAGGAATTCCTCTTTGCATGATATGAAGGGTCAGACAGGGTTTGAGCAGTGGTGTTTGGTACCTAACTAAAGAACATTTTATTAGGAACAATCCGGTGCTGGTTAGGTAAAGATTAATCGCTCCTGCGTATAGTTATGTCTATTAGTAGTTTCTGGACATTTACTGTATTCGCAATTCATTATCCATGTGGCGGGAATCCTGAGATTCCCTCCCACCTGAGCAGTTCGATATAGTCACAGCCCACCTGTTCAAACTAACCTATGACCTTTTGTTATAATGCGGGGAGACATTCCTGTGTCCAATGAACAATGAGATTATAGGACCCTTTGTAGTGTACTGTACGCAGTGTATATAAGAACAGCCAGCCTGGCCAGCTCAGTCTTCTCTCCACAACGGTTTTCATCATTGACTAACTAGAGAGCTGGTACCAGGACTGCGCAGCGATCGTTCCCCGGTGTGTAAGTTATTCTCTGTAACCAACTTATTCTCTGACTGTATTTTGCCACGTTCTCTCTCTCTCTCTCTCTCTCTCTTATTGTATGTTATTGTTTGCGATTGTGCCGCTATTGTATATTTATGTGTAGTTATTCTGCTTAGATATTGATGTTAGTCTGTAGTGTATGAACTGTTAACTGTTTTCCCCTTTTTACATAGCTAAATATTGTTAGTAAAGGTGTTGGAACCTTAGCAAGGTATTGTGTGTTTATTACATTACTGAGGGTATTTGGAGCGTCTCAATCGCTCAAACAGCTTTCACATTAACAAGGTCAAGCAGCGTTATATCGCTACAGTATTTCAGTAGTAAGGTTTACAGTACAAACTCAATCTTTCAGTGTGTTGCATACAAGGTTTACTGAGTGTCATCCCGTGAGCGTCTGCGCCGCTCGTGTTCCCCTCGTGGTCACGAGCGTCCGCTACGCTGGTAGCGTAGCATTACGGTAGTCGGCCGCCTATAGCGTGCTCGACACCAAGCGTTAAGCTGTGAGCGAGCGTGCCGCATATGCGTCTCGACCATGGCTAAGCGTCTGTTACGCTAAGTGCGTACCCTTACGGTACCCCATACGCCAATTGCGTACTGAGTCTCTTACCCATATATAGTGAATGTTATAAGGTAATAAATCGGCATTATCATTTCCCCCCCCCCGTATTTTTACAACCAGGACCGGCTCAAAGAGCCCGAGGCTGGTTATGCTTAGGAGGGGGGACCCCACGCATTTTTTTTCTTGATTTTAACCCATTCCCACCCCTTCCCACTGAAAACCTTGCTCTAATCTCTCCATATTATTTTAGTCAGTTAAAAAAAAAATATATTCTTTTAAAAAATATATAAATAATACTTGTGTCTCCTAATAGACAAACCAAGTAGATAATCCGTTCTAATATAAATAGATATGCTATTAGCAATAAAAAAAACACACAAAAAAACATGTTTTTAAATTTTTTTATTAGATTCCGCCAGCAAAGTGAGGCGGAATGAAATTGATGAAATTACTGTCGAAAAGCACTGTTGTCGAATCGACATTCTTCAATTGAATATACTTTTGTCGAAAATCCGCATTTTTACCATTGCAGACATGTCGAATTTGACAACTGTCGAATTTCAAAAAGTCGAATCTGAAACATCCGTTTTTTTGTCGAAAAGTACTGTATTGCATTGTTGAATTTTTTTTTGGTGTCGAAAATGCTCCGTTTTTCGACTTGCTGCAATTTGACCGCAATTGCATATACATCTTTATGTTGGTAAAAGTGCAATAGAGATACAAAGGGCCTAATGCAGAGTTGGATGCATATATTTGACATAAAAATGCAGGAGTAAAATGTGGCAGCAAATATTCACTTTGTGCCGGATTCCGATTTGCATGGAATTGCACAGCCGCAGGGAAGCGCAGTGAATCGGCTCTACAATTCTGTACAAATAAAATGCAACTGCAGCAGGAGGCATTTGTAGGAGATAGATACCTCCTGCATGCATCTGCGAGATCATCACCATCGCGACCATCGGTCAAGATTCAAAATGATAGCACACCAGGCCGTACAAAAGTGGGAGACATGCCCTGTTTTGAAGAATGGTGCTGGTTGCCATCCCCCAAATGCCACAGCATATCAATCATGGTCCTTAGCGATGGCACCACTTGCACAACCCTAGCTAAGGCCCTGGTACAGGTTGAGTATCCCATATCCAAATATTCCGAAATACGGAATATTCCGAAATACGGACTTTTTTGAGTGAGAGTGAGATAGTGAAACCTTTGTTTTTTGATGGCTCAATGTACACAAACTTTGTTTAATACCCAAAGTTATTAAAAATATTGTATTAAATGACTTTCAGGCTGTGTGTATAAGGTGTATATGAAACATAAATGAATTGTGTGAATGTAGACACACTTTGTTTAATGCACAAAGTTATAAAAAATATTGGCTAAAATTACCTTCAGGCTGTGTGTATAAGGTGTATATGAAACATAAATGCATTCTGTGCTTAGATTTAGGTCCCATCACCATGATATCTCATTATGGTATGCAATTATTCCAAAATACGGAAAAATCCGATATCCAAAATACCTCTGGTCCCAAGCATTTTGGATGAGGGAGACTCAACCTGTAGTATATGTGACAATTTACTTTAGGATAAGGATAAAGCAGTGTATGATCTTGGTTTATACCTGGAGATGTTGTTTGATAATGTTAGTAACAAAGGGTAAAAGTCAGTACCTAGTTTGTAAACAATAGTCATTTAATGAAGTGTCATATACATTAGACGGTGGGCTCCATTATACAATGGTACCAAACACCAGTGGCATATTTAACATATTTAATTTAGTATCACAGTGATATTAATGAATATGCCACCGGTATTTAACATAATTTACTGGTCCAGCGAGGTCCAGTGATTTCTCTGTCCTCATTAGTGTCATCTACTGACCTGCTGGTGACGGGTTGCTAACATGCGCACATGTGACAGCAGTCTGCACACCTGTAAGTCTTCTCTGAAACTGGGAAAGCTTTTGCTGGGTACCTATTGTTGGAAATGGGACCTGGACCGCTAATGGCATCTATAGATAGCATAAACGGTACAGACATAACAGCGGTAAGCTACGTGAACAGCTATTGGCTGAGCACAGAATGGTGAGTACGGAGACCAGCCTGTCTGTGTCTGGTCAGTGTTATTAATGAATAATAAAGTTGCATTAAAATGCAGATGGAAATACAAAGTAAGTTTAAATCAGTGGCTGCCAATCATCATCACCACTGCAGTGTTTTGTTTTTCTTCCACAAGGGGGCGAATTTTTAAGAAAATGCTCTTCGTATATACTGTAGCAGGTGTTTAGTATGATCTCTAAAAGTCACTCCAGGTTATGTACTTATACCATCCAGTCACATTTTTTTCTCTTTTGTACCCCTTCCTCCTGTTTATTGCTTGAATCTCAAATAACAGATTTTAAAAGTAAACAGAACATGCTTTTACTGTACATGGCCTAAGGTTACATGCACCCTCCCACAACTATTTCGCCTCTTTGATACCCCTTTTACACCATCGCTGCGACACGGGTTATTGCCGGGTAGCCCGAGTTGCGGCTTGGTGTTAAAGGGTTCCCTAAAAAAAACCTTGGTTGATTGACTGTGGAATCCAAACCAGATAGCGATCTAGGTTGGACACAAGAACCACCCGTGTAAGAGGGCTTTGTGAATGCTCTGAAACAGGTCATCTGACACTGCCCCCAGATCCCCGGCGCTTGGAGATGTCAGAACATGTAACAATGCACCCGTGTGCATTATAAACATCAACGGGTGGTCTTTAGGTTTGCCGGCTGTCGGGATCCCGGCGCACAGTATACCGGCGCCGGAATCCCGACACCCGGCATACTGACACTTTTTCTCCCTCTTGGGGGTCCATGACCCCCCTGGAGGGAGAATAGATAGCATGGCGCGCGTAGCGCGGCAAAATGCCTGCAACGTGGCGAGCACAGTGAGCCCACAAGGGGGTCATTTGCGCTCGCCATGCTGTCGGTATGCCGGCGGTTGGGCTTCCGGAGCCGGTATGCTGGTCACCGGGAGCCCGCCCGCCAGCATACCCTACTACACCCACATCAACGAGTCAGAGCCACGCTGTGAACAGGGTCTGTCCCAGGGTCTGACTCAAATTGGAAGCGTGTTCCCAATCAGAGGTCAGACTTGCGATTTTAGTGTGAAAGGGGTATTAGGGGCAGATTCAGTTAAACCCTGTGAGTAATTGTCAGCCCAGATCCATTTAATTACACTTTTGGCTTGATTCTGATTTGGGAATAAAGTAAGATAGAGCAAGTAATTGTGTATCTTGGCAAAACCATGCTATCCATGTAGGCATGTCTTAAAGTGTAAAAATAAAGAAAGGTTTGTAGTAGGAGGGGAGGCACGGCATAAGTACTCAAAATAAGTATTGATAGCTTAAGGAAGTTTACAAGTCATTTTAGTGACCTAATGGGGTGCATAAACATATTGATGTATTGTAGGTTGGACATGGGGAAGTAGATGATTGTAATGTGACAAGCGGAGGAATCAACAACTCTAGATAAAGTCAGTGGCGATGGATAAGACTATAAATTACTGATAGTGTTATCTGTACATATAATAACACTGTAAGGGTTGTGTCTGTACATACCAATTTTTTTTTTTAAAAATACACTTTTAGGGACTGTTTATGAACTACTGTATGAAGACAAAAAATTTTGGGAATTTTTGTCTTTCCATTCCGGCATCACACAAAAACTACTGGATGAATTTGTATGATCTCGATGAGACATCAGGGAGAGGAGCAATAATATATATATGTGTGTGTGTGTAAGTTTTTTACATCAGCTATAAGCTATATTGCTCTATACTGCTGCAGAATATGTTGAATGAAACAGCATTTTTTTAATCCTAGTAACAAAAAGCATGGCTACTGGAAACATTCCATCAGCATGGAAACTATTTAATAAGATATGTTTCGTATAATAGAATAGTATACTTAGGACCTGATTAAGGTTGTATTGCAGATTCTGCTAAAAAGCAGAATTTTAAATCGTTTCCATTGCATGCTGGGGGCCACCCATTGCAGGGCAAGCCTGCCCAGTGACTGCAAGTTGCATCAACTGTGGATGACCCCTGGCGAAGGCATCCATGCTGCCGCCATTTTTTCCTTTGTTTGCAGCATCCCGCTCCCGCAGTGCCGCATCACTGTCCCTCTAATGCCTCTGCCTGTCAATCAGGCAGAGGCGTTTGCAGTCAATGCGATCCAATCGCATTGGCACTGGCAGAGGTAAATTGCTGTTGAATCGTCATTGCGATGCGGCCTGAATAACCCCCTTAGTGTCTTGTGCTGTGTATATAGTTATACTCTCAATTGTTTGCAGTCAGAATGTCGGCACCCAATATTAGGGCTAGATTGGGGTTAGGGTTACCAACAGGCTACTGTTAGGGTTAGATATAAAGTACATGTAAAATCCCATTATTGACATGCTGACATTCTGTACATGTTGAAATTTTTAATATGAACATTCATATCATGTCTACATTCTGGTTTCAGTATTCTGAATGTTGACTTAATATATACCACACCACACTGGGAGTGTGATGGAAAGTGGATGGTAGACAGTATTGCAGCCAGGTTAGTGACACTGTATTAGAGGCCAGCTCTTTGCCATTTCTTTAACCACTTGCATGGCACTGTCATGTCAGATGCGACCACGCCAAGCTGGGCTTTCCCTGACATGGTTGCATCTGATGCAACCGTGTCAGAAAGACCCACCTCCATTCTGATGGACTCTCCTCTGCTCCCCCATGGCCAGAGTGATCGGCGAAACTAACAGGATTGCCCATCCAAGGCTAGGCAGACAGTCATCTTGCAGCCTGGGCTCACTGCAGCCGCTCCTCCCCCCATTCTCTACCTGTTCCCAGGCAGCAGTGCTAGGTGGTCCTCCGGAAAGCTCATCCCTGCTTCTTACTGCTCTTGTTGTAGGACTGTGATGTCCTGTGAGAATGTAGTAGTAGTAGTAGTAGTAGTAGTAGTAGTAGTAGTAGTAATATTACCCCGTATAGTCTGTATAAAGCAATCAAAAATGTTCTCAAAATTCTTGAATTTTTTGTTTGTAATTAAATCAGGTATATAATAAAAAAATAATTGGGGAACATTTTGGAACAAATACTAGCCAGCTAAGTGGTTAAATGTCAGGCCAAAATTAGCAGCAGATTCTACCTGTGGAAAAACATAACCTTCTGCTGGCTCTGTATCATAGGGTATTGTTATGATAAATCTTGACTGCTTAATGTGAGCACATTTTTGCTTATGACTGAATTATGTTGAATTTCAGATCTGCAACATGTCTTGGAGGTGACTGTATAACTGAGGTCATCAATGTGTCAGATATATATATATATATATATATGCCAACATTTGTTTATATTTTCCAGGGATGCTTTGCTGTTGAGCTGGTGTATCTAAGCAGGTTACACGTGATACTGTTGCAATAGACCTTAAAATGCTTTAAAACCTCATTAGGTCATGTTTATTAATTGACAATAGTGTCCTTTTTTGCATTTTAAATGCACCTTCTCAACAAGCACTAACTTATAAAACCTTTAGAGTAATAGGCCCAACACACTTAGCGATTTCACTTAAAGTTATGAACGAAATCTTTCATATCTTTCAGTGTGTATGCACCAATGATGAACGATGCGCGGCCACGCGCTCGTTCATCGTTGGTGTTGGCTTGTTTAAACATGCAAGCCAATATGGACAATCTCGTCCATATTAGCATGCAGTGCTATGGAGCCGGGTGATGGGAGGAGTGAAGAAACCTCAATCCCCCCCGTCATCCCCCCCCATCCCTCGCCGCCGGGTCGCCCGCTGGCCGTATCGGCCATCGGGCACCCAGCATCCAATCGCTAGGTGTGTAGGACCCTTTAGTCTATACGGTATGAGCTGCGTCTAATTTTCATTGAAAAGTAGGAATTTTATTGTGCTGTTGGTCAATACAGGAAACTAGGCACACAGCAAGGAAACAACATTTCCAGGAACAATCTTTTAAACTTGGTACTGTTTGCGGAAAATAGGGACTATTAGCAGCCACTGTAAATTACAAGGATTTTAGAAATGACTGCTGAATCCAATATCCATAGGCTGAGTGCTGTTATACAGGTTACTGACCTCCAGGGGCTGTTGCCGCCATCACCTAAGCTCGTGTTATGGAAACAACAATAACTTTCTTAGCAGTGGCGGACCTACATATTTGGGACTCTGAAGCTTGAACCGTTATGGGGGGCCTCTTCACAACCAGCAACAATAGGGCAACACCCAACAAGGTCCAAAGGGCATTGCTGCTCTTGCAAGAACAGCACACGGCTCAGCACCAGCAAAATTACCTTATTAGATGCCTCTTTATCCTGGGCTCCTTCTTACCTTTCATTCCTCAAAGCCTCATTCCTAGGATGGGCCCTCTCAGGCTCCACCTTTCCTGGGAATGTTACAAAGAGAAGTTCTGCAGGCTGTCAGGAATTTTAGTTGCACGTTAAATGAATACACATTTGACACTATATTTCTTTGTTATATATATATACTTTGTTAATGCACCTTTGGCAGCAATTACAGTCTGAAGTCTTTCTGAATATAATGCCACAATCTTGGCACACCTACTGTATCTTTGGCCAGTTTCACCCATTCCTCTTTGCAGCACCTCTCAAGCTCCATCAGGTTGGATGGGATGCGTCAGTGCACACCCATTTTCAGATTCCTCCAGAAATGTTCAATTGGATTCAAGTCTTGGCGCTGGCTGGGCAACTCAAGGACATTCACAGAGTTGTCCTGAAGCCACTCCTTTGATATCTTGGCTGTGTGTTTAGGGTCGTTGTCCTGCTGAAAGATGAACCGTCGCCCCAGTCTGAGCTCAAGAGCGCTCTGGAGCAGGTTTTCATCCAAGATGTCTCTGTACATTTCTGCATTCATCTTTCCCTCTATCTTAACTAGTCTCCCAGTTCCTGCCTCTGAAAAACATCCCCACAGCATTATGCTACCACCACCATGCTTCACTGTAGGGATGGTATTGGCCTGGTGATGAGCGTTGCCTGGTTTCCTCCAAACATGACGCCTGGCATTCACACCAAGAGTTCAATCTTTGTCTCATCAGACCAGAGAATTTTGTTTCTTATGGACTGTCTGAGAGTCCTTCAGGTGCATTTAGGCAAACTCCAGGCGGGTTGCCATGTGCTTTTTATTAAGGAGTGTCTTCAGTCTGGCCACTCTACCATACAGGCCAGATTGGTGGATTGCTGCAGAGATGGTTGTGGAAGGTTCTCCTCTCTCCACAGAGGAATACTGTAGCTCTCACAGAGTGACCATCAGGTTCTTTGTCACCTGCCTGACTAGGGCCCTTCTACCCTGATCGCTCAGTTTAGATCACCGGCCAGCTCTAAGTAGAGTCCTGATTGTTCCTACTGATGGAGGCCACTGTACTCATTGGGACCTTCAAAGCAGCAGATATTTTTCTGTACCCTTCCCCAGATTTGTGTCTCGAGACAATCCTGTCTCGGAGGTCTACAGACAATTCCTTTGACTCCATGCTTGGTTTGTGCTCAGACGTGCACTGTCAAGTGTAAGACCTTATATAGACAGGTGTGTGCCTTTCCAAATCATGTCCAATCAACTGAATTTACCACAGGTGGACTCTAATTAAGCTGTAGGAACAGCTCAAGGATGATCAGTGGAAAAAGGATGCACCTGAGCTCAATTTTGACCTTCATGGTAAAGGCTGTGAATACTTATGCACATGTGATTTCTTCGTTTTTAAATTTTAATTTTAAAAAAACTTTTTTCACGTTGTCATTATGGGGTATTGTGTGTAGAATTTTGAGGGAAAAATTTATTTATTCCATTTTGGAATAAGGCTGTAACATAAGAAAATGTCGAAAAAGTTAAGAACTGTGAATACTTTCCGGATGCACTGTGTTATATATATATATATATATATATATATATAAAACTTTTGTTTAGCTCTATAAAGGGTGAACAGATACGAAACGTTGCTCTTTCTTGCATCAATATATATATATATATATATATCTATATCTATATCTATATATATATATATATATATATATATATACAGTAACATGAGTCTTGCTAAAATGCACTCTGCTACAAAAATTCCACCAGCGACCGACACCAGGCTTGTGCAAAAATAACAAATACCTTTTATTCAGGTTGCTCAAAAACAAAGATATACATAAAACAATGATCACGGTCTCTAGTATAAACAACCAGGGAGGTTAGGCCCTTTCTCACTCCCTCTTACTTAATAAGGAACCCTTCAGGTCCCGGCATCCTGACACTAGTGCCCCAGTCTTCCGGATCCCACTGTCCCTAGCAGGCCTATCACCTGGGCACTAACTGCCACCAGGAGCCCTGACTAATGGGAGAGACTCTGCTTTAAACCCAGCAGCCATGTGCTGGCTGATGAAGCAGCTTCTTGGGCTAAGAAGCCTATAAGACCTGGTCTGGGCCAAATGTATGGGAACCCGGTCCATCCACACTTCCCATCCACCCCCAGGACCCTGTGTGTATCTTACAGGTGGCAAAGTACCTCTCCTGCCACTATATATATATATATATACACACACACACAACATGGACGGCGGCACTCAGATAAACAGGAAACAGGTATAATATCAACATTTCACTGACTTTATTCAGCGTTTTCAGGATACATCCTGAAGACGCTGAGTAAAGTCAGCAAAACGTTTATATTATACCTGTTTCCTGCCTTTTATCTGAGTTCCACCATCCACGTTGCATATGTTTGGTTTCCCTCCTGTAAACCCTACGGAAGGCACCAGGGCCAGTTTATTATTACATGCAGTGCTGCCATCCCTGTTCTCTCTCTCTCTCTCTCTCTCTCTCTCTCTCTCTCTCTCTCTATATATATATATATATATATATATATGTGTAAATCTCCTATGCAGAGGATATTATTATTATTATTATTATTACATTTTATTTATAAGGCAAGTGTTTCACAGCGCCGTACAAAGGACAGTACAGGGAGACAAAACATAGCATTACAGTAAATAAATAACAGAAATAGAGTACAGGTAACATAGAGCACCACACATTCTCAAGACATAATACAGCTAAGATGTAAGTATTGAGGGAGTGATCATCGTACTACTAGAGGCTGGTGGCCATAGATGGAGATGAGCCTTTACTAGCAGGGTAAAGATGGTCTTTGAGTAGGGGAGAGCTGTGAGTGAAATGTGTCGAGACGAGGGCCTAGATAACAAGAGGAAAGAGGGCCCTGCTCTGAAGAGCTGACAATCTAGTGGGGAGGGGCGACAGACAGATGACAAGAGGTGCAGGCAAGCAGGAGGTAGCCTGATGGCAGTATGCAAGCAAAGCTGAGATGTTCACGGCATGAGGCAGGGGGATGGAGGCGCGGCTTATTATTATGGCCATGGATTAGGTATTGTGTAAGGTCTGGAGGTGTGTTGTATTATCATTTATGGCAATAGGTAGGAAACATGATAGTTTTTGTGTTGAATACAATAAGGCGGATATCCAATTAGCCGCGGTAATTTACCAGGGCTAATTTTCCTGCTGCTATCCTATTAGCCCCGATAAGCCGGTATGAGTGGCGGTTTTCAGGGCTTCTGACAGCTCCCGGTACAGCGGTGACCTCCGGCTCCCCGGTCACATGACCGCTGCCGGGGTCAGGGGAAGAGGGGGCTGCGGCGCTGCTCTGGTTCTGCTGAGTGCTGGCTCCCGGGCCAGGGCACCAAAAGTGCAGACCCAGCCTGCTGCTGCTCAGCGGGCATGGGACACTGCAGGTCGCCGCAGCTTCTCAGGGATTTTGTTTTGCCTTTCTCAGGCAGGCAAAGCCAAATCCCCGGAAACAGCCCTGTTTTCAAGTGAAAACGGGGCCGTTTCTCACGAAAACACACAGGTTTCACTGAACCTGTGTGTTTTCGGGAGAAAGGGCATTTTTTTACAGGTGATCTATTAGGACAAAATTGGTGCAACATTAGGAAAAATCACGAAAAACATCAGTTTTTCACGCCCGATGTTTTCCTGGGGCTAATAGGCCCTACACACTGGCCGATATACTGAAAGATATGAACGATCTCGTTCATAAATGAACGAGAACTCGTTCATATCTTTCAGTGTGGAGACTCCAGCGATGAACGATGCGCGTCCCCGCGCTCGTTCATCGCTGGTCTCCCGTCGGCTGTGCATGCAGGCCAATATGGACGATCTCGTCCATATTAGCCTGCACTTCAATGCAGCCGGGTGACGGGGGGAGTGAAGAAACTTCACTCCCCCCGTCACTGCCCCCCCGCCGCCGGGTCGCTCGTCGGCCGTATCCGCCGTCGGGCAGCTCGGCGGCGGGTCGGCCAGTGAGTAGGGCCCTTTAGGCTCCCTTAAGATTTGGGTGTGGTGTGTTCAAACTGAAATCTAAATTGCAGTGTAAAAATAAAGCAGCCAGTATTTACCCTGCACAGAAACAAAATAACCCACCCAAATCTAACTCTGGCCCTCATTCCGAGTTGTTCGCTCGCTAACTGCTTTTAGCAGCAATGCACACGCTAGGCCGCCGCCCTCTGGGAGTATATCTTAGCTTAGCAGAATAGCAAACGAACAATTAGCAAAACTGCTACTAAATAATTCTTAGCAGTTTCTGAGTAGCTCCGGACCTACTCACAGATTGCGATCAGCTCAGTCCGTTTAGTTCCTGGTTTGACGTCACAAACACGCCCTGCGTTCGGCCAGCCACTCCCCCGTTTCTCCAGACACTCCCGCATTTTTCCCTGACACGCCTGCGTTTTTTTGCAAACGCCGGGAAAACGCTGAGTTACCACCCAGAAACGCCCCTTTCCTGTCAATCATTCACCGATCAGCAGTGCGACGGAAAAGCGCCGCAGAATCCACAGCAAAACTGCTAAGTTTTGTGTTAAATAACTAAGCGTATGCGCCCTGCGTGCCTTGCGCATGCGCAATTTGCAACAAATCGCAGCATAGCGAATATCGGCAACGAGTGAACAACTCGGAATGACCCCCTCTGTCTGCACATTCCCCCCCCCCCCATGCAGTGCACATGGTTTTGCCCATTAGAGAAAGATTTTGCTGCTGCGATCAGTTCTGAATTGGGCACTTTAATTCAGAATAGAACTAAATTGCACCCCTACAAACTGAATTTTTTTTTATTTGCTCCTATGCAGTGATACTGTACATGGTTTTTCCAAACGGCATAATTGAAAAGTATTGTAGGAGCAGACTGGCCACCCCAGAATTTCCTACCCCGTGGAACATGGCCATGTCCATTTTTTCCATGCGCACTGCAGATGCCGGGGGCCTATTATTGCTCTTGTCTGCCCATGAATGTTTTCTTAATTGAACCTGATTAATTTCTTTCAACAAAGACCTAACAGGAAGAAAAATCTTGCTGACGTAAAACTGTAATGCATGTTATAAACATGGCTAGTGGAAAAAAAAATCATATGTATATACTATAATAAATACTTTTCAATGCATCCAGTTTTATGTGTAACATAATAATACTGTACTATTTATTTAACCTCCTGAAATATGGCGTATTGTAAAAGAGGTGGGTGATCATGTGCTGGGCATACTGTAGGACAATGTTTTCCCAGACATAAAATAATGCTTTTGTTGGGAGAACTACACTGAATAAAATCATTGCTTTGTCTTTTTAGACAATTAAGTATTTTATAAATGTTGAATATCAAAACACAGGCACTCCTTCACTATTCTTTGCTCAGCACTATTTTATGTCAACACGAAGGAGAATTTAGCTGTATTTTCTGTCATATTTTCTGTCATAGATAAATCTCCCTTTTGGGCTGTTTTAAAACATCACTTAGTGCAGTAATTAAGCAAGTGCTAAATAGTTCTAGTTAAGTACAGTATATCCTTTGTAAAGAATAGGATAGGTGTGCATGGCTATTATTGTCATTATTGTTGTCACTGTTCCACAGGATGCAGCAGAAATGATAAGGTGAATCGCCAAGCTTCAGCTAGTCACACACCCATTGTGAGGAACAATGAACTTTGTCATGAGCCAGCAGTTACTGTATATGATCACAGCTCTCTACTCCTACGTGAAATGTCAGTGTTTTCTAGAGGAATACATAACATAACCATAAATGGACAAACAGATCACTTTCACATCTCAAATTCCAAACAGACCCTCCCATCATCATTTTTGGCAATTAACAGTCTATGAATTTGCCACTGCTTTTTTTACAGCAATGTTGCTTAATAATTGTACAGATCTATAGATTCTACTCAGTGAAACATTTTTTTAACCACACACACACACACACACACACACACACACACACACACACACACACACACACACACACACACACACACATCCATACATAGGGTAATCATCCTAGCTACCCAGGACAAGGTCTTTACATAATGGTATAGCTGCTCAAGTGTTCTGACTAAACTGTTTCCTGGTCTGCCAGTTGTATAGTTGCGTTGTGTAGATGCAGTTGCAAGAGAGGTGCTTGGTGAGGGAGTTCTGTGAAACCTAGATTTCTGGATCCTCAACATTATTAAGACTCATGTTGGACTTTAGTAATGCTGCGAAGTTGGTTTTATGTCACTATGGCTATTATTTGCTGAGAGAAATTGGTCACCCCGTATACACTGTAAAACTACGTTGGTATGGAATATGTATTAAGCGGCTTCCGCGAATGGAACTTTTCCGCAGCGACTCCTTGAAAAGTTGATTGGGGTTAATCAGCTTGGCTCACAAATCCCGTGTGGGATTGTAATCCTCCACTCCTGGACCCTCGTAATAGCTGCAAATTAGTCTCGGAGGGATGGGGTTCCTTTGTTCACAGACTTCTGTGGTACGGTGCTATCAGACCCCCTGCATGGTTAGTCAGGTTACTTACACAGTCTGTCCAGGAATATACCTGTTATCCAGCGTGGGGGTGGCTGAATATTGTTCGTTTTAACAGCCAAAGGAGAGAGGTATGGACCAGCCCGGTTTACTGTCTAACGCGTTTCCTTGTTTAGCACAGATTCATCAAAGGCATAATGGATATGTCATTCCTTTCCGATGTCAAAAACACCTGAACTGCAATTAATCTTTATTCAAAGAGGTATTCCCACTCCGTTAGCAAACTAATAAAAATATGATAGAAGCAGTCGGAGGTTTAGTACCAATGATTATGTTTTGAAATTCCTCACTATTCGTGAAAATAAGAGATCATGTGTGAAAAACACTCCATCCTCTCCCATTATTCTTACCCCTCTCGTTCCTGGTACTCTGTCGCAGTGGTGTACATGTGCAGGTCGGGTCTGGGACTGAGGGTCGACAGCAAAAAGGCCGACACAACTTAGGTCGACACCAATTAGTCGACACACCTTAGGTCGACATGGACAAAAGGTCGACAGGAACAAGGTCGACATGGAAAAAGGTCGACATGAGTTTTTTATGTTTTTTGGGTGTCGTTTTCTTCGTAGAGTGACCGGGAACCCCAATTAGTGCACCACGTCCCCTCGCATGGCTCGCTTCGCTCGCCATGCTTCGGGCATGGTGCCTTCGCTACGCTACCGCTTCGCTCGGCACAGATTACCGTTCCAATCGTAGTCCACGTGGATCGTTAAGTATGAAAAGGTTCCAAAAAAGAAAAAAATCGTGAAAAAGTCATGTCAACCTTTTTCCATGTCGACCTTGTTCCTGTCGACCTTTTGTCCATGTCGACCTTTTGTCCATGTCGACCTAAGGTGTGTCGACCAATTGGCGTCGACCTAAGGTGTGTCGACCTTTTTGCTGTCGACCTGGAGTCCGGATACCGTGCAGGTCACACCTATTGTATACAGCGTGCACCAGGAGCTGGGACATACACTGTGAACTATAGGTTTTATATATACTCTAATAATACAGTAGTGATTAACAAATAGCAAATGTGCTGTAACATACAACAAATAACACATCTGCTTCTGTAATTTGCAGTGGTTTAACCAAAGCTAATTGTTTTAGTAAATGACTTTTAACGCCTTATCATTTTGATCTTTGCGTTTCTCAATAAAGTTTTTATGTTCTCTGTTTTTTAAGGTTGATCACAAAAATACATCAGAAAGGAGGAGAAAAAGAAATGGATTTATTTCTGAGAAAGATACATCAGAGCCACCTACTCTTGTAAGATTTTCCTGGTTCTACATAATTTCAGAAATTAATTGTACATCCTAATCATGCAGAATTATGAAATTGGTTATACATTTTCCAAACTCACAGATACACGGTGTTGTTCAATCAAGCTTAAACATCATTTAAGTTTTCCTCTTTTAATCATAACTTTGTGTGACAAATCCAGCTTTGTATTCAGGTACACAAATGAGGACTGGCACAGATGTTGATAATTCCTGATATGTTGTGAACTGTGAAATATTTGTCCTACGGTAGTACCTTATTGAAAGGAGGTAGCATTAATGGTGTCCGGAGAGGATGAATCTAGTGAATTCTGGGCAGACAACCTGGCATGTGCACCGGTATGCACCTAGAATTGGGATTAAAATCGCAAAGGATAGCTCTCCCAAAAAGAGCTGTCCTTTGCAACATAGGACTTTGGGTTTATGCCGCTGGAGTCCTGGGGATGGCCATCCCATTCATAGATGGTTTACAATAAATACTAGGTACATAAATTTAACATTGTGATTCTACATACTGCCGTAGTTTTTTGTATACTAAATTGACCTAAAACCAGTTTATTATGCATAGTATCAGCTAACACAGTGGCTGCAATAGGTCTGTAGATGCCAATTTGTATTACCCAATCTCCATGGATTAGAAATCTATGAAAAGGTATAAGTGCAGAAAATACTTTATTAACATTGCTTCTATTGTATAGAACAGAAATGGAAGTTGCTCAATCAAGTTCACAGCAGGTTCTAGGAAGGGTGGGACTATGTAGAAAATAATTCCTTCAGCACACCGCTGCTATTATGTTACACACATGTGCAAATATATGATGAGCCACTCACCAAGTCATGGCGTTCCTGCTATTAGGGTTGTCCAAATTTTAAACATGTTCATTTGTTTTTAAATTACAGTAAGATTTAATTTACCAGGAGGTACCTCAAAATCTTCCAAAATGGCAATGTAATGACCAGCACTCCCAGTCAGCTGCTGATCTCTCATGCATGCCTCTTAAACAGCTGAATTATCTAACCATATACACCATACAATTATCTGGCAGATAATCTGTGGTTGGAATGAAAACCTGGTAATGGATTAGAGCAATTGACATTCGACCATTTGCTACCAAACACTGGAAAATGGACAAAATCTGTCCGTGATTTAACCAATTTGTATAAACGACAGGTTTTGTCTGTTTTCCAGTGTTTGGTAGCAAATGGTCGATTGTTAGTTGCTCTCATCCATTACCAGGTTTTCATTCCAACCATAGATTATCTGCCAGATAATTGTATAGTGTATGCCCAGTTTTACAAAGAAAATGAATAAGCACCAAAATGGGTGCATGTTACTGGACCAATCAGCGTACAGCAGTATAGTTCTGACATCCATTGCAAACTAAAACATACACTGCTTTACTAACCTTATTAGTGGACTTTTCAAAAGAACAAAGGTTTTAAACCGAAGCTCTAATGTAATTAAGTTATAAGGAGGCAGACATAATTTTAATTCAATCTTAATATTCTTTGCAGAGCCGAACTAGTGGTGTACAAGTGGTTCTGATGCCCAAGGCCTAGGGATGGCACAGTTGCTTCCCCACAGAACCTGCATTTTGGTTTGAAGGATGCCTTTATTGGTACCCTGCCAGTGGCGCACCCAGGGGGGGTTTCCGAGCACCCAGAAACCCCCCTCTACTAAAAAAAAAAAAAAAAAATTTTTTTAATAGCTGCATTCGTATTATTAATGGCTGTCTAGCGTCCTCTGCAGCCTGTTGTCTTCCTGGTGGCACTTGTAAGTGCTTTATAAAAGTTTACTTTATTTTAATTATAGTACATATATATCCATGTCCATACATATATACACATGTATATACATACATACATACATACATACATATAAACACACACACACTCATATGATATATATACATGTGTATATATACGTGTACTGTATGTGTGTATGTATATATATATATATATATATGTATGTATGCATGCTTAATATGAGATATATATATATATATATATATATACACGGTATATATATATATATATATATATATACACGGTATATATATATATGTGTATATATATATATATATATATATATATATATACACAGACACACTGGTTTTACGGACCCAGCATATACTGGGTCACCTTAGTCCCCTCCCCCGTGATTGGCTCCACCCAGTTCTGGAAACCCCCCCATGCAAATCCTGCGTTTGCCACTGCCTGCAGCCTATAGAGCTGCTGCAGTACTGCTCTTCTTCCCGGACCTCAGTGGCACTGCCCCCTCTGTGTGATGTCATGACACCACATGTTCAGGGGCCAGCACAGGGCGGAAGGCAAGCTATCACTGTTTAATGTATCCATAAAAATAAGTACATTCACATAAGACAATAATTATTATAAACAGGAATATACCAAAGAGAATACGGAATCAATTTCAACAAAGCATTACACTAAATAAAATCTCAAGTACAGCAAGGATATGTGTAAAGGTATAATCAAAATCTATTTTTTTTTTATATTACAACTGAAGTACTATGTAAATGTATGATCCATAAAGATAACATTAAAAAAAATATATAAAATATATATATACTGTATTAAAAGAATCAATGTCAAAATAAAGAAAGATTTGGGGGTATATTTACTAATGTTCGACTTTGTATTTGATTGTAAGGTCAATTTAAATTGACTGAAGTCAAATCAAATCAGTATTCTTTTTCACTGTCCAAATCATTCATTTACTAACATTCAATTTTGAAATCGATTTCAAAAATGGAATTCAATGTATGTCGATTTTGACTAGTGCTTTCTTGTTTGGTTTTCAATGTCCATTTTAAAATCACCTATAAAATTGAATATAAAACCGAATGATATAGAAATTGACAAACACTTCCTTATGTATTCCGACTGGAATAAACTTATAACATGCAAGAAGCTTCCGTGGTTCCTCCAATTCTGGTTTGCGTACATCTCCAAGGGTGGGGCACCTGCGCATGCATAGGACCCGTTCTGGGTATGTGCAGAACAGGTCTTGCACCCTACACACAGTGCCCCCTAGGCCGCAGCCTGTCACCGTTTGGGGGTGTAGGATCCAAAGACGCAGGAGTGATGTGCACTGTGTCCATCTCTGAATGAGGCCCATAATTCTTAAATAATAATAATAATTTTATTTATATAGCGCTCTTTCTCCAATACATAGCATAATATAGTACAGAAAATAATAAAGTACAGAAAAGCTTTTCACAAAATACGGAAGCATGAAGATACTAAAGGGACATTATGGAAATACTTGAGTAAACAGGAAAGTCTTGAGTCTACTTTTGAAGGATTCTATAGTTGGGGCCTCTCACACTGTGCTGGGAAGTGAGTTCCATAGAGTTGGAGTCGCATGACTAAAAGTTCGACCCCCAGGTGAATTACGGGAGATTCTAGGTACTGCTAAAAGTCCTTCATCTACAGATTGCAGCAATTGAGTGGGGCAGTATGGGGTCAGAAGCTGCTTCAGGTACCTTGGGCCCTGGTCATGAAGTGCTTTGAAACTCAGTAAGCCAATCTTGAAGATGATTCGCCATCTTAAAGGCAGCCAGTGAAGGGAGTAGAGTATGGGTGTTATGTAGCTAGAACGGGGCTGGTCGGTTAACAGACTGGCAGCTGTGTTTTGCACCAGCTGTAAGCGGCGCAATTCTTTTGCTGGGAGACCAAGGTAGAGGGCATTACAGTAGTCTAATCGAGATGATACAAATGCATGGATGACTTTTGGCAGATCATCTGAGGGAATTAAGTGCTTGATTCTGGCTATGTTCCTCAGGTGAAAGAATGAGGATTTGATTGTGGCTGATATCTGATGTTTAAGTGTCAAGCCACCATCCAGGACAATGCCAAGATTCCGCACACGATCAGTGGTTCGTAATTCTGAATCCCCGAGTGTAAGTCCAATTGGTTGGCTATGTTGCAGTCTTGACCTTTGGTGTTGTGGTCCTATCATAAGGACCTCTGTTTTAGCTGGGTTCAGTCGCAGCCAACTGGCACTCATCCACTCCTGGAGTTCAGCTAGACAGCCATTTAGGATTGCTATTGTGTTATCAGTGCCCGGAGCAAAGGACAAGTACAGTTGTGTATCATCTGCATAGCAGTGGTAGACCAGCCCATGGCGCCTGATTATTTCACCCAGCGGGAGCATGTATACTGCAAAAAGCATGGGGGATAGTAAAGAACCTTGTGGGACACCACATGGCAATGGCACTGATGGTGATGAGTATACTCCAGACGATACTCTCTGTGACCTGCCTGTGAGAAATGATTTGAACCAGCTTAGTACTATGCCATCCAGTCCACAAAAATGTATCAGTCACTCAATCAGAAGCCCATGGTCCACTGTATCAAATGCTGCAGAGAGATTCAGAAGGATTAATATTGAACAGTCACCTCTGTCTCTTGCCATCAGAAGATCATTTAACACACACCCCAGGGCTGTTTCAGTGCTATGTCTTCTCCTGAATCCTGATTGGAATGGATCATAGATATCATGGGTTGTCAGGCGGGTTTCCAGTTGATTTGCAACCACTTTCTCAATAACCTTTCCTAAAAAAGGTGTGAGCGGCAGCCGCTAATTGCCAGCGGCTGCCGCTCACACATCTAATTGGCACAACAGACAGGGATTTGAATTCCCTGTCTGGATGACATAGATTGGTCTATCTAGAGCTGCCACCCTTGGATTGGTTATGAACTAGAATAAATATGCTTCCTGAGGTGGGCGCTCCATATTATAAGCCCTGACGAAGCTTATTAAGTGAAATGCGCATCGGCTTTTGCTGTGCGCTGTCAGTTTCAAATCACTATGTATAAATGACCTGTGAATATTATTAGCGAGGGTTACTTTTAATTTGTACTATACATGCTGACCTATCTACAGAGAAAGCAGGAGGGTTTCCTCCTAGCATTAGCTGGCTACGTAACATTAGATAGATGAGAAATGTATGATTCATGATGGCTCTCTAAGGACGGAGGGGAGCTATCTGTGATCTTGATTTTATTGAACCTGCTTATTAGATCTTGTACAAGAGATATCTAGGGGATTATTATTAATGTATGCCTATGCTGCATGGCAATATCAGCCACATATTGAAACAAAAAAGAGGCATGCTACATTGAAAATTTGGACATGATTGATTGTTAGCATACATCTATAGGATTGCAGCCAATAGCGATTCTATAAGGGTGCCCTTGTCAATCTGGGAATTAAATGTTTTAGCTCTAGCTGTCCATATAAGACAGCATTATCGGTCATAACACCTATATAAACCCTATTTTTCTGTCCCACATAGTTCAATGAACAGGTGTTTAGGCAGGTTCATTTGCATAATTTGGTAGCCAGCACTGTGTAAATTTGATTTAAATTAAGATATTTATACCTCTGTAATATATGCCATGCTCCTTTTATAGAAAGCAGAGACCACTGGGAATTAATTAAACAGTGGTATGTAGGGGAAATAACATCAGTTTATATGTATCTGGGTTAGTTCTGTACTCAGATAGCAATATTTGCAGCAGAAACATGCCTAAGTAGGCTTATCTGTATAACAGCATTGTGCATAACTGCTAGTCTTTTTGAAAACACTGCTATAACCACAAGATACCCATGTCAAAGTCAGAAAAATGTCTCAATGCACGTTGCCATATTTGCACCGCACACTGGTCCGCGCTGCGCGTGCGTACGCTCTCCCGTGGAGGCGCATACCCGCAATAGCGTGCACTCGCAGGCGCGGTATGCGTATTTACGGTAGAGTTTATGTAGTCGTAGCGTGCGACTCATTCGTTACATATTTTCACAATTAATGTAGTTTATAGATCATGGTCCCTTTGATAGATTCTGAAAGTTTGGTTAAAATACAATGTCCCAGAGCTGAGGAATCCCTCTTTATATCGTACGAAGGGTCTAACAGGAATCATACAGCAGTGTTTGGTACCCATCGGAAGAGTATTTAATTAGCAATATTCCGGTGTTGGTTTGGAGCGTATTAATCGCTCGTGCGAATAGTTATGGACATAAGAAGTTTATGTCCATTTCTATTATTTACTCATACTCAGGTATGCGGCGGGAAACCCAGTTTCCCACCCACCTGAGCTGTTGGAAATCGTCACAGCCCACCTGTATGAATCACCCTATGACCTTTTGTTATGATGCAGGGCCGAATTCCTTCGGCCAATGGACAATGGGATTGTAGGGACTATGAGATTGCATTGTGTGTGGGGCATAAATAGGCAGGCCGACCACATCCAGCTCTCACTCTCTCATCAACGGTTATCTGCTGATAGCCGGGAGCTGGATATCGAGGCGCAGGCGATCATACCCTTTGTGCGTAAGTTTCTCTCCGTAATCATTGTCTTTCTGTGAGCCAATTTCTCTCCATCTCTCTCTCTCTCTCTCTCTCTCTCTCTCTCTCTCCTCTTTTCTCTTATATCTCCCATAGTATTATAGTATTGTATTGTATTTCATTTAGGTCAGAGTAGTATTGTCTTTTTGTATTTATTGTTTAGTTCTGTGGTTAGGAAGTCTCTGTTATATTGTAGTGTATCATTTGTACTGTTATCCCCTTTTACAAGTATATTAGATATAATACAGTTAATAGGCTTTGGAACCTAAACCAGTATCTGTGCATTTTCTATAGTGTTAAGTGTTCACTTGAGCGTCGGTGACGCTCAAGCAGCTTTGTAGTTAGTCAGGTTACACAAGGTTGCATTTACACCCTGTACTCACATTAAGGTATTCAGTGTATTTCATTGGTATAAGGTTTTAACATAAAGGTATAGTGTTGTGAGCGTCTGCATCGCTGGTGACCTCCTCGTGGTCTCGAGCGCACGCTACGCTACAGCGAATCATTCCCCTAGTCATAACCAATAACGTGTCCTGTGATCACTGGGCCGTGAGCGAACGTGACGCTTGAGCGTCTCGCCTACGGCTGAGCGATCGCTACGCCAATAGCGTACCATTACGGTACTTCTTAAGCAAACAGCGTACAGTGTTCTTAGCTTCATAAAGGGTTGTTTATACGACAAAGGAATTTAGCATTGTCAATTGGGGACTCGTCCTATCCTTCTCATATCTGCACTAGGTAGATCAGCAGACATTATCCCCCCAGCAAAGGGTGGGAGGTTGTCTCGCTGTGCTGACGGGATAAGCGTCTGCTTCGCTTAGATAAAGAGTGCTGAAGGAATCCGGGAACCGGAAGTAAGAACAAAACGCTTGTGTCTTTTAAAACTGTTTTATTTCTCTTCTGTCTTGCGTATACACGCACGCATACATTTATCTGCATTTCTTTTTCAAATTTCGTATATCACTATTCCTGTTTGCCAATTTTTATAGTTGATAGAAAGTGCTAAAAAGAGATTTGCTGTTATTTCATAGTAAAGGTAATAGTTAAAGTATAGAACAACACACGATTTGTCTAGGAGATAAGGCAGTCAGTGTGGATTGCGGTAGATGATCAGGGATCATTTACATTGATAAAAGTATATATATTGTGTTACGGTGGATCTTTGCATTGCGTACACGTGTCGCTAACAAAGACTAGCGTACGCAATCCAAAAGGCAGACGCACGCAGCGTTCATTACGCAACGTAGCGTCCGGTTACGCCCACGTAGCTCAAGCTGTGATAAAGTGAAGTAACGCAAAGGCGATAATTAACGCACAGCGGTAGATAACGCGACGCGGTAAATAACGCAAATCTATTTTTTGGAAAAATCTGAAATTTAGTTTAACAGATCCTGCTCCTAATTGGTAACACTTTTGGCCTAAAGACAATTTCTGCGCAGAAATAGATATAGAAACAAAGTGTACATGTGTTGAGTGAGTGTGTTTTGTATACAAAAGTTTATATAACTTTAAGGTGGAACCAAAAGGAAAGCCGGGTACTCGTCAAGGGACATACGTGTAAGTGACATATACGGTGGCTAGGGAGGCATCCCTGGTTAAATAATATTTGAGCATTAGAGTATAGCGGACCATAAGGTAACAAGACCAGGAGGTCATAAGGTAACAAGACCAGGAGGTCATAAGGTAACAAGACCAGGAGGTCATAAGGTAACAGACCAGGAGGTCATAAGGTAACAGGTAAAATAGACAAAGAGGTCCGCTATAAAAGTCCAGTGGCACAACGCCTGGGGTGTTGGTGCAGAACCCATATAGGCCATACAAGCTCTTGCTGAAGGAATCGCGGCCGGAAACATCGATTCCATTGATCTTTCAGTACATGACAAGTAGTGCTCGTGTACTGAACGATTGGACCGCACGTAATTGTGTGCAGTAGTTAGTAATCTGACCTAATACCATTAGAGTAAAGTGGTCACAAACGCTATTTGTACATTCTGACGTGATTTGTGTAATTTTTTATTTTTGGAAGGGAAGTTCGCTGGTCACTCAGGAACTATCCAACAACCGATACTTGCTGGGGAACGCGCCCCAGTAAATAAAGGTTCACAGGGGCCCTAGGTTGGGTACAGCAGCTCTGGTTACAGTGATTGCAGTACTGGCCAACGTGGGCGAGAAGTAAGTGGGGTACTTGATAAACCACCACCGCCGGCCTGCCCAAGGACATCTTGGTTTGTTTGTAAGGGTTCGCTGAAAACCTTGAGATAAAGATCCAAGGAGGAATAAGCAACGCCTGCAGATTATGGGGGCCATTTGTTCAGGTAGGGGGCGATCAACCTCGGTTCGGGTTGATTCAGAGAACCGACCAGTTGGGTCGGCACGATATGTAATGTGTGAAAAATACGGTAGTCACACAGAGGTTTTATGTGATGAATGGGAGAGAATGACTGTACAAGACAGGGACAAATTCCCAAGAATAGGTAGCTTTAGTCCAGAAGTGTTACAAAATTTAAGGAGGAGGATATGTCTCGTAAAATCATCAAAGAGACGAATTCAGCATCATGATTGTTTACAGTTATGGCACCAGGAAGGTGAGATACAGAGAGGTTTGGCTCTGGCGGCAGGATCTGGGGCAGTCAGGAAGTTGATTGCCACAGCTCCTCCTCCACCATACATTGCAGGAGAGAAGTTGATTGCGGAGAGAAACGCACTGGGTTGTAAAACACAAACTCTTAGTAACACTGTAAATGTTAATGATGTTAACCAAATAACTCATGCAAGTATTAACCCGTGCAAGTTGTACCCTGTTTTGAACCTTCCTCAGGAGTGTGATCAAGAAGAAGATTCGGCAACAATTTCAGCTCTCTCTCTTGCGGCCACCATAGCAGAGACCACAGTAGGCACAGCAACACCCACGAGATTAGTGAAAGCCCCTAGCGGAGGGATAGGTGAGGTCGTGTCAACGGGTAAGTACGGCACCATGCACTACACTGAAACCATTGTACCACAAGTTGTAGAATCTACACAGGAAGAGGCTGTTAGAATTGCTCCTGTAAGGGTAATAGCAGTTCCCAATGGAAAAACAGATGTGTCTGGAGCCACTCCCATAAGGAACATTGCCATGTACACTCCATTTTCCCGAATGGAATTAAGAACAATAGTGTCCGAATTTCCTGACCCCAGGAAGGATTTAGTTGCTAGCCAAAAATACATCAGGGATTTAGGTAACACTGTAGAACCCAACAACAAGGATTGGCAGATACTGCTAAGAGCTTGTTTACCTTCCAATGTTGATGCAACTCAGTTTTTAGCTGATTGTGCATTGGATAAAGATGTACCGCTTACAGACGTGTACAACAAGGATAATGTAAAAAGGATAAATTTACAGCTAAAGGAGTATTTCCCAGCCGTTGTTAAATGGAATAAAATATTTTCCATTAAGCAAAAGGAGACCGAAACGGCAATAGAATATTTTCACCGGGCACTATTAGAAATGGCAAAGTACACTGGTATAGAAGACATTAAGACCAACCCAAACCATCGAGAAGTAGCAGTATCTGTACTGATGGATGGTTTAAAGGAAACATTAAAGACTAGGGTTCAGACCACGCAACCATGCTGGCGAGGTCTGTCAGTGTCCGGCTTGAGAGAGGCTGCTATTGATCACGACAGAAATATCACTAGGCACAGAGAGTCGCAAAGTGATAAGTTGATGTCCGTAAGTATACAGGCGCTGACCACAAGGCAGCCTGCGTATGTACCACCGAATCCTGTGGGTAAGGCAAGTGTAATAACATGTTTTTCTTGTAACAGACCGGGACACTATGCACGAGAATGTAGAACAAAGAATGTACAAAGATCTTTTCAACCCCCTAGACAACAACACAACACACGACATTGGGAGCAGGGTCCACAGAGGCGGAGTTTTGAGCCACATACAGGGGAAACAAAAAGATATCCCCCGAACAGAGATTGGCATGCCTCTGGTAGTTCCCAGCTAACTCCCCCACAAGTAGTTGCTGCCAATGGGATTCAGGGAGGTCAGCATACCCAATAGGGGTGTGGCCATACCTGTAATCTGCAGCCAGTTAAGTTGATTGCCAGTCTTGGAAGCGAACCAGAGATTGCAATCAATGTGGCTGGTAAAACTTTAAACTTTCTTGTAGACACAGGGGCGGCCAAGTCAGTGATAAATTCGACAGTGGGCATGAGAACCACTGGTAGGACAATTCCAGCCATGGGAGTAACAGGAGTAGTCCAGCACTACCCTGTTAGCAAACCAGCCGAGATTACAATAGGGCCTTTGCATACCAAGCATTCCTTTTTGCTGGCTGCATCGGCACCAACTAATCTCCTGGGTAGAGACTTACTATGTAAAATGGGTTGCGTCATTTATTGTACTCCTGAAGGTGTATTCTTGGACATCCCTGAGAATCACGCTCAGGAAGTACGAGACATGTTAGACTCCCCATCAAAATTAATGTCACATTCCATTATGACAAATAGGAATCCATCCCAAGTAGAAGAGATGACATCTCAGATACCAGAGTCACTTTGGACAAAAGATGGACAGGACACTGGATTAATGGCAAATGTAGCTCCAGTAGTTGTACAAGTAAAAGATGGTAGGATAGCTCCAAAAATCCCACAGTATCCTCTGAAGCCAGAGGTGGAGTTAGGAGTTTTTCCCGTAATAGAGCGCTTGCTACAACAGGGCATTCTAGTAAGAACGTCCAGCACAGCAAATAGTCCCATCTTCCCTGTTAAAAAGAGTGGGGGGAGGGGTTACAGGCTAGTGCAGGATCTAAGGGGGATTAACAAAATAGTTGAGAGTCAGTTCCCCGTAGTGCCTAATCCAGCTGTCATCCTAATGCAAATTCCTCCCACTGCCAAATTTTTCACTGTTATTGACCTCTGCTCCGCTTTCTTTTCGGTACCTCTGCACCCTGACAGCCAATATTTGTTTGCATTCACATACAGAGGAGTCCAATACACGTGGACTCGGTTACCCCAAGGTTTCATAGATAGTCCAAGTATATTTTCTCAGGCTTTGCATGATTGTTTACAGTCTTTCCAACCGGAGAGTGGATCAGTGTTGATACAGTACGTGGATGATCTACTACTGTGTTCTGATTTATTGGAGGCATCCCTGAAGGATACGAAACAGCTCCTGTTTCATCTTTCAGACACAGGTCACAAGGTTTCCAAAGACAAGTTGCAATTATGCCAAGCTAAGGTAAAATATTTGGGACACTGTCTAACACAAGGACTGAGACACCTGACCGCTGATAGAATCCAAGCCATTAGAGACATGACACTGCCACAAACCCAGCAACAGATCAGGACGTTTTTAGGAATGTGTGGGTATTGCCGTAATTGGATCCCAGGGTTTTCCATATTGGCGCTACCTTTGCAGGAAATGGTCTCCTCAAACAAACCTGATCGGATTTCGCATACAGACGAATCCGAAACAGCATTTGAGAGACTCAAACAGTGTCTAACGCAGGCACCAGCACTAGGTATGCCAGACTATGGGAAACCCTTTGAACTATACGGAACAGAAAGTGCTGGGTGCGCAGCAGGTGTACTAACACAAAAACACGGTGATGCCAGCAGGCCAATTGCATACTACAGCGCTCAGCTAGACACGGTAGCGCGATCCCTCCCCACATGCTTGCGTAGCGTTGCGGCGATAGCATTGCTAGTGACGAAAAGCGAAGATGTCGTGCTAGGCCACAATCTCACAATCCATACACCGCATGCGGTATCTGCCTTATTGAATTCTGCCCAAACCAGACACGTCTCATCAGCAAGGTTTACAAGATGGGAATTGGCATTAATGGCCCCCGTAAACATCACCATAAGGAGATGCAGTGCATTAAACCCTGCAACATTTCTCCCAGGTGTGCCTGGTCAGACACAAAGGGTGGAAGGTGAGAGTGATGGGGAAGGAGGATTTAATGCAAAGGAAGATACACATGATTGTATGGAATATTTGACCCAAAATTTTACCGCAAGGCCTGACATCAGTGACAATCCACTAGAAGATGCAGAACTCACGTTCTACACGGACGGTAGTTGTCACAGACAGTCAGACTCGGGAGACTTGTGTACTGGATACGCAGTCGTAGATGACCAAGACACCATAGAAGCGGAACCGCTAGGCCCACCTCACTCAGCCCAGGTTGCTGAACTGGTCGCCCTAACCAGAGCATGTGAATTGGCTAAGGGTAAGTCTGCCAATATCTACACCGATTCTAGATACGCCTTCGGGGTAGTCCATGATTTCGGAGCGCTATGGCGGCTCAGAAATTTCATGACGGCAGCTGGCACACCGATAGCGCATGCAGCTCACATAAAAAGGCTTCTAACAGCGATACAGGAACCCGACAGAGTGGCTGTTATCAAATGTAAAGCACATACATATAGTCAAGACCCAGTATCCCTTGGTAACAGCCGAGCAGACGAAGCCGCAAAGCTTGCAGCTGCTACCCCCACACGGACAGACACCACACAGTTGATGGTATTTAATACCATCAACACACAGAAGTTGTGTGAGATGCAGAATTTGTGTTCCACACAGGAAAGAGCAGTCTGGAAGGCAAAGGGATATGGCCAGGAGTCCTCAGGGCTCTGGACGGATGGACATGGTAAACCAGTGGCCCCCAGGGCATACCTTCCATGTCTGGCTGAAGCAGCTCACGGGCTGACTCATCTAGGCAAGGAGGGGATGTGCAAATTGGTAAGAGCATACTGGTGCGCCCCAGGATTCTCCTCTCATGCGAGTAAGAGAGCAATGTCATGCCTTACCTGTCTGAGAAAGAATATTGGAAAAGCAATACCTACAGAACCATCCCATATCCCACCTGCCGGCGGCCCTTTTCAAGTAATACAAATTGACTTCATTCAATTACCCCCATGTCGAAATTTGAAATATGTACTTGTTTGTATAGATGTTTTCTCGAATTGGGTCGAAGCTTTTCCAGCAGCTACAAATACCGCTATGTTTACAGCTAAGAAAATTGTGCAGGAATTTGTATGTAGATATGGTATCCCTAGAATCATTGAAAGTGATAGGGGTACCCATTTTACAGGTGATGTCTTTCAAGGAATGTGTAAGTTGATGGGAATTGATAGCAAGCTGCACACTCCGTACCGTCCACAGGCGAGTGCGAAGGTCGAAAGAGTGAACAGCACTATTAAAAATAAATTGAGTAAAGTAATGGCAGAGACAGGATTGACGTGGCCAGAAGCTTTACCCATTGTTTTGTATAGCATCAGAACCACTCCCAGGTCCCCTCTTAATCTGTCTCCTTTTGAAATTCTGTTTGGTCGACAACCGCATGTCATGATTAACCCTCAGGATGATTTGAAATGTAACAATGAAGTAACTGTAAAATACTTGATTAACATGAGTAAGCAGTTGAGGAATCAAAATGATAATCTGAAGTTGGTGATTCCTGATTTACCAGATAGTAATTGTCATGACATTGAACCTGGGGATTATGTAATGATACGAAATTTTCTACGCTCAGGTTGTCTTATTGATAGATGGGAAGGACCATACCAGGTCTTATTGACCAGCACCACAGCATTGAAGGTTGCTGAGAAAGAGACTTGGGTCCATTCATCCCACTGCAAGAAGGTTGCTGATCCCGAGAAGTCCCGTGACAAGGAACAGACGGTAGAGGTTGTATCACTGGAGTGTCTGTTCCAGGAGGACTGAGGCGGCACCTGAGCCTTGAAGATCGAAAGCAGCTGTCGACTCCCCTCTCCCTTTTATTGTTTTCTCCACTTCCCATCCCCTCTCCCTTAAAATTTCTTTTTCCCCCTTCTCATTCTTCTTTATTTCCTCCTCAAAGATGGACTTGCCCCAAGAGACTGTGATCCGGATTTTGATGTTAACCATGATGTTGACCAGAGCAGTCTGTTCCGGCGAGAGTACCATAGAGGTCGAGAGAGGTTCTGGAATGGGTTCCGATTATGATGATGGAGGCGTAGTTTTCCAAGATCAACCAAACCAACAAGCAAAGGCGAGTATCAGAAAACGATCCGATAGAAGAAATTGTGATGGATTGTTAGCTGAAGAAAATTGTATCTGTAGGCTCTGTGATAATCTGGTTGAAGATGGATGCATAAAGAAATGCCAATCTAGTTTTAATATCCATATGGACCGGCATCCATTGAGTGACTATCACTCTCTAGTGGGTAACGTGTTAAACCAAACAGATTGTTGGGTATGCTCTCAAGTACCTCAGGGTCACAGTAAATCAGGGCTAGTACCATTTCCTTTAACGTTAGGGGAGGTACTTGAGCTAAGTGGTGGGAGACCGGTGGACCGGAGGTTTAACATCTCCAGCCCTCCTAGTTTGAAGCTCCACCAATACCATGTGGATAGGTCCCTCTTATGTTTTAACATCTCCAATCCCAGAAAACCGGGAAATTGGGAAGTGTCATGGAGTAACCACACCATGACCTTCTCACACAGAGCAGATAGAATGCCTACAGATACAGAGCTCGTACGCCACATAGCCAGTAGAGGAAAATCTTTCCGATATCGATATACCTTAGGAAATAGGATTACTAGAGTTGGAGAGGTATCACCAGGATACTGTGCACACATCGTACAAACCGATACGTGCATTAAGCAGTTGGAAGAATTAGGGTCAGGAGATTTCACCTGGAAGGTTTGTAACATGGTCATGTCCTTCTCCGTCCCTTATGTTCTCCCCGATGACGCATATTTCATATGCGGGAGAAAGGCGTACAAGTGGCTTGCCCCAAACTCTGAAGGATTGTGTTATATTGGAAAAGTATTGCCTGAAGTGATGACTGTTACACATGACAAAATGAAGGACATACACCGTGGTGCCCAAGCTCCTTATACTCACACTCATTACGAGCACCGAGTTAAAAGACAACTGTCAGAAAGGTTAGAGCATCCGGCCTCTGATCTTATCCATGAATCCACCGGGATTCAGGTTCTGGTAGCGTTAGATTTCACTCGTACCGCTCGAGGAGTGATGAATTATAGATACATTTCCGCACTCGCCAATTTGTTAGATAATATCACTGAAATGAATGATGACACGTTTAGATACACTGGAAGAGAACTTCAAGCTTACAAAACAGAACTAGTTCAGCATAGGATGGTTCTTAATTATCTTACAGCAGTAACAGGCGGATATTGTGTTACATTGGCAACACAGTACGGCATAAAGTGTTGCACGTATATCACAAATAGCACCGAGGACCCGGTAGAGGTCATAGACCAAAAGATGGACGATATTCTGCAATTAAAGTGGGAATTTCGTCGAAAACACAATCTCACCCTTGCTGCTGTAGGTAATGAGCTGACTGGTTGGGTGTCATGGTTGAACCCGCGAAATTGGTTCTCCGGTTTAGGAGACTGGGCTCAAAGAGTCATAATGGATGTTGGAAAGTTTCTCCTATGTATCTTGGGTGTTGTTATATCGATTGGATTGATATTTAGATGCGGGCAGGCTTTAATGAGGTGCAAACAAAGTACAAAAGTGATGAGCTTGAGGAGCGAGGAAACTGTAATTAACCTGGATTTGATTTATGACCCAATGATAGAAACCAGAATGTGATGAAAATGCGATTATACGGTCCGTTTCTTTCACCTGTTTTTCTGCTTTTCTCCAAGATACAAAGACCCCCTTGGACGAGGAAGCTGACGAGACGAGATGTATACAGACAACGGATTGACCAAAGAAGAAGATTTGACAACTTTAAATATGGACACTTGATGAACTTTGCCATGGATCCCCAGTTTCCCTAGTACTTTTAAACTCACGCTAGCCCAACATTTTTTGTAAATCTGATGGCTCAGACAAAGCTATTTGCTCGTGCCTAAGGAGCAATACAGCGCAAAGAAGACGACTCTCAACAGATACCGAAAACAACTTCGACGACAGATGTACATTTCCCTGACATAGAATATCATTGCATTTTCCATAAGTGTTCTTTATCTTCATCTCTACAACCCTCAGGTAATAACACACATAGTCGATAGGGAATACAGGCACAGATATCAGCAACCACATACCTCCCCCATTCATGTATCATCAACTAAAATGTGCATCCCCATTTTGTTACAACCACAGCCGAAATGAGCTCGGTAGAGTTTGACAGCCCATCCACAGACCTGTACCACAGGACAAGAAGGAATTCAAATGTATACTTCGCAATACCTCGAAGCTTGATTTACCACACGTACGGCACGATGATACATGACCCTCCAAACATGGACTCATACACACATGCTTCTACTTTCTCACTAGGTCATACCCTCTTCACACCTACTCCACTCTTCTCCCCTACCCAACCATGGAAATCAATTAACCCCTGACTTACATTTTTCTCCTTAAATGTTTTGTGGCAGTTATTATTGACTGCCAAAGGGTGGACTGTCAAAGTCAGAAAAATGTCTCAATGCACGTTGCCATATTTGCACCGCACACTGGTCCGCGCTGCGCGTGCGTACGCTCTCCCGTGGAGGCGCATACCCGCAATAGCGTGCACTCGCAGGCGCGGTATGCGTATTTACGGTAGAGTTTATGTAGTCGTAGCGTGCGACTCATTCGTTACATATTTTCACAATTAATGTAGTTTATAGATCATGGTCCCTTTGATAGATTCTGAAAGTTTGGTTAAAATACAATGTCCCAGAGCTGAGGAATCCCTCTTTATATCGTACGAAGGGTCTAACAGGAATCATACAGCAGTGTTTGGTACCCATCGGAAGAGTATTTAATTAGCAATATTCCGGTGTTGGTTTGGAGCGTATTAATCGCTCGTGCGAATAGTTATGGACATAAGAAGTTTATGTCCATTTCTATTATTTACTCATACTCAGGTATGCGGCGGGAAACCCAGTTTCCCACCCACCTGAGCTGTTGGAAATCGTCACAGCCCACCTGTATGAATCACCCTATGACCTTTTGTTATGATGCAGGGCCGAATTCCTTCAGCCAATGGACAATGGGATTGTAGGGACTATGAGATTGCATTGTGTGTGGGGCATAAATAGGCAGGCCGACCACATCCAGCTCTCACTCTCTCATCAACGGTTATCTGCTGATAGCCGGGAGCTGGATATCGAGGCGCAGGCGATCATACCCTTTGTGCGTAAGTTTCTCTCCGTAATCATTGTCTTTCTGTGAGCCAATTTCTCTCCATCTCTCTCTCTCTCTCTCTCTCTCTCTCTCTCTCTCTCTCTCCTCTTTTCTCTTATATCTCCCATAGTATTATAGTATTGTATTGTATTTCATTTAGGTCAGAGTAGTATTGTCTTTTTGTATTTATTGTTTAGTTCTGTGGTTAGGAAGTCTCTGTTATATTGTAGTGTATCATTTGTACTGTTATCCCCTTTTACAAGTATATTAGATATAATACAGTTAATAGGCTTTGGAACCTAAACCAGTATCTGTGCATTTTCTATAGTGTTAAGTGTTCACTTGAGCGTCGGTGACGCTCAAGCAGCTTTGTAGTTAGTCAGGTTACACAAGGTTGCATTTACACCCTGTACTCACATTAAGGTATTCAGTGTATTTCATTGGTATAAGGTTTTAACATAAAGGTATAGTGTTGTGAGCGTCTGCATCGCTGGTGACCTCCTCGTGGTCTCGAGCGCACGCTACGCTACAGCGAATCATTCCCCTAGTCATAACCAATAACGTGTCCTGTGATCACTGGGCCGTGAGCGAACGTGACGCTTGAGCGTCTCGCCTACGGCTGAGCGATCGCTACGCCAATAGCGTACCATTACGGTACTTCTTAAGCAAACAGCGTACAGTGTTCTTAGCTTCATAAAGGGTTGTTTATACGACAAAGGAATTTAGCATTGTCACCCAATAAGGAGTTTTGGCTCAAGAATATACACTACAACAGGGGTATTCTATAATGTCTAATATTAAAGAATAATTTGTCAGCGTGGTATTGTACACCGGTATTAAAGGTAATAATAACCTTACGTCTATAATAGACATAATTATCATCCGGATTTTTTGCATTGCTGTATCTAATATTCTCACAATTTCATTATATAGCGACAAAGGTAGCACTGAAATCCACAAATTTGAGAATTTATTAGAAACGGCACAACATTGACACACTTTGTAACCCGTCGCATACATTGTTAGCTAGAAAAAGCTAGTGGTGGTTTCATCAAAATAAACCAAAAAACATTTGATTCACAGGTTCTGTTGATCTGTAAATCAAGACAGCACACTAGCACTTTTTTTAACATACTCTCTACACATAATTTAATTTATTTTCTTACTCACGTTATTCTGTCTCTATCAAAATTTTAATATTTCACTTAGTTGTCCCCTTTAGAACAAAGGGGACATATAATACATCATATGTGGTAACAATAAAGGTATCTATACCACATATGGGTATTGAGAATCTTTTCTTGTAGTCAAGGTTATTACTTACAAATTATTTGAAAGAATCATATTTATAATTAGTGATTATTCAGGGAATGAGTGCTGCTATAAAAAGTTGATCTGCTTTTTCTTCTTTCTGTTAACATTATATATTTGGATCAACAAGCAGCACCACTGCAACACAATTGTGTTGAAATATTGTTTTGATCAGCACAAAATGTTAGATTACAAATATTCCCTGTAAAATTATTATTTATCTATAATCTGGTGCGGGAGTCTCTTTAATTTTGAAACTCAAGGCTTTGTAGTTTGGCACTCCTTTGTAAATCAGGGGATCCTATATTCGTCTATGTAAAAGTACCTATGTTTTGCTGATATTTGATTTTGAATGGGATTTGGTTTTATATACGATTTTACATTTGATTTTGGGGCAAAAGCATATTTTTACACTTGGGCCCACCACTCACTAGTTCCGATACTGGCAGCGTGCTAACAATCCTCTGACATGTTTCATCCCCATAACATAAGGTTTTATTGAACTGTGAGTGGCAGTGGAGTATTATAATAGGGTGGCCACCTGAATGTTCACCGGATTTAGGAAATCAGTATACTGCTAGAGCTTCCCAATGGAGGGGTCAAAATCAGTGGCAATTGGCAAAGTGTTTGGACTTAGGTGGTGAGAAGAAACAAAGCTTAGGATGAGTGAATAAGACAGATGGCAAGTGTGCAACAGAATAAAAGTGATGCAGTGTTATGTGTGCAAGGAAATGATTGTGATATGTAACAGTAGGCTAAAATGAAATTCACCCATGTATAAATTTGCATAATATTGCACAAACATATTGCGACCAATAAGTTGCATATTTGAAGATTAAATCAATTAAGAAAGGCAGTGTAATTGTGCTCCAGTTTAAAATGTCCCCAGGTGCTTCAAATCCCATTTCATATGCCATAGAAATACAAAAGAACTATAAAATAATTGTACATAAATTGTTCACCACATACCATTCCATTAAAAAAAATATTCTAATGTGTAAAACCTGTGTAGAATATTTGGTATAGGATTCCAATATAAAACCATTTTTCTTCAAAAAATAGTACAGGATAAGGGATACTCAACCTGTAATACATACTTTTCCCTTTGCTGTAATTGAGCCTACTTTCCCTGGTGGTTTCTTAAGGTCTTTATACATTTATGTCGAGATGGTGAAAATGTGGTATTCTAGGGCAAATATTACACAATTACATTTCCTCCATGTGACAGTTATTTTCAATTCCTTTTATTAAGTACTTCCAGTGTGTAAAAAGGGTTTTATAGGATGCACCATTAAGTTTTTATAAGCGTTATGTCTCACAAGTTTCTAGACGCTTCACTAAGATACTCTTCTTTATCTAATATGATGATAAAACCACCCTGATCAGCTCTTTGCTAATTAGATTATCAAATGATTATTTTAGTGTTTCTTAATCTTTAAATGATACATTTTATTTAAAATTAAAATGTGGATCATTAAAGATCTTTTATTCACTAATTTATAAAACATCTCTACATAGCTATCCTTTAACTTTATTGTGAAAAACTTTCTTTGATAAAACTGCTTGAGCAAAAAGCAGTTTTATTTTCATGTTGTAGATCTAGAACCTGCTTCTCTAATGTTAATGTATGTATGTAGCGATTTAAATCAAGAACCAAATTGATAGAATTTACAGTACAATCCACATCTAGGAATGAATGACAGATCTTTTTAAAGGGAATTGAGTTCCTCAATTTCTTAAACTAACCTCCAGTAGATTATATATTTTGTTAGGTCCCTGATAGAGCTGCCCTTCTCTTTAGAGGCCTTCTATGCTCTTTTGCCACTTCTCACAAAACTTTTTACTCCCATTGTTTTGTTTAACCTTGTGCAACTGAAAAGTTAGCCAGCTGTAACATAGGGATGCAGTTAAGTTTCCGTCTGTCAGGAGACCGACGCTGGAATCCCAACAGCCAGCGAAATGCCGACAGACGGAATCATGACCAAAGCCCCTAGTTCCCAACCGGATGGTGGTCCACGCCACCACCCGAGGGGGAATATAATAGAGTGGCGTGCAAAGCTTGCCACTGTGCCTAAATCGTGGCAAGCTCACCACTGGGATTCCAGCTGTTGGGACTCCGGAGTTGGTCTCCTGACACCCGGGATACCGACCTCTGGTATAACATTCCGAAACCCGTAACACATATAGAGCCTAATTCAGATCTGATCGCAGAAGCAAAATTGTTCTCTAATGGGCAAAACCATGTGCACTGCAGGTGAGGCAAATATAACATGTGCAGAGAGAGTTAGATTTGGGTGGGGTGTGTTTAAACAAATCTAAATTGCAGTGTAAAAATAAAGCAGACCGTATTTACCCTGCACAGAAACAAAATAACCTACCCAAATCTAACTCTCTCTGCAAATGTTATATCCCCTCCCCCCTGCAGTGCACATGGTTTTGCCCATTAGAGAACAGTTTTGCTGCTGCAATCAGGTCTGAATTAGGCCCATAGTACAATACACCTACTTTCCATTCATTGATCGGAGGAGGGATTATTTACACTTGCTTGTGCTAAACCAGCCTCCTAACTCTTTCAGTGTACAAATGTGCTTGGCAGCTGGCTTGGTACAACTTCTAGAATACCATTAGCATGCTGTAGATGTGTGTTTTTCTGGCACTTGATATAACATATATTTTCTTTAAAAATAGTTAGACCAACAATATGCGAGCCCTAATAAAAAAAAATTGAGGGATTTAGTTGTGGTCGGCATTTATTTATTATTTATTTATTAACAGTTTCTTATATAGCGCAGCATATTCCGTTGCGCTTTACAATTAGAACAACAGTAATAGAACAAAACTGGGTAAAAACAGACAGACATAGAGGTAGGAAGGCCCTGCTCGCAAACTTACTCCTATATAGTGGAGATCTAATCTCTTGCTCATCTGATAATGAGAAATCGATTTATAGAAAAGATCAGCCAATGGGTTAGTGAAATAAATGAATTTTATAGAATGAAATGATAGAAGCACAGATGTTTGGGGTGTTCATTCCTTCACTCCCAGAAACCAATGGTATACTGTGATATACAGAAGGTGCTGCAAGTCAGAACAGATCTATATATACATGCTGTAGATTTTTGTGATAGAGTGCACACATGTTATGATGTTATCTGGTATACATTTTATGTACTAAGAAGAAAGATTGCTAATAAAGTATTTTATGCACTATGAAATGTTTCTGTATATATATTGTCTGACCCACAAGAAGAACAAGGTGATAAGAAAAAAGGGGTATAATTGAAAGGTGTGTGAAGAATTCCTTTGTGTTGGGCTTAAATGTATCTTATCTTTGTTTTTTTACAGCACCTCTATTCTGTACCCAAAGGCAATCCACCATCAGGTGTGGGCTCCCATGGGTTGGTGTATGGGGTTGTACAAAGGGCTGAAAACAATAATAAGAATGAGGTTGTTGTCTATGAATGGTCATCACATCAGCTGAAAGAAGAAATGAATTATATTAAAGATGTAAGTTATTTACAGATGGTTAAATCAATATTTTGTGCTCTGTTCATTTAACAAATGCTCAGTCTTTCTGGCACACTTGCCTACTCTCCTAATGTCCAGAAAACTCCTGAATATTCTGATTCATTTTAATGCCACAATTATGCCCTGGCCGCCCATTGTGCAGTGGGGCGTATTCCTGTAAAAATGCCTCCCACACTTGTCCCATGGACCTCCTTCTCAGATATCCCAGAGGAGAGGACCATAAAGTAGACAAGTACTGTATGCTTTTTGAAATTTTTGAACTAAAACCAGACCCACTGTCTGAACCTATAGCAATGTTATCACTTAAGTCTCTGTCTGCATTCTAGCTGTGGTAATTTCATGTACAGTACTTTATAAGGCAGAAAAACCCAATTACGAGTGAATAGTAGCTTGGTTGTAAGATCTTGATGTCTCCTAGGTGTTGAAAATAAATAGTACTTAATAATTAATGAACACAAAGTATAGTATTACCAATTTAAGTATAATACTTCTAAATTACTGTACATACAATTCTTTTTATACTACAGGTAAGAGTAACATTGGAAAAAATAAGGGAGAGAATGTTTGGAGAATATGACGACATGAAAGAGAAAATTAAACATCTAACACAAGAAATGAAAGCAAGTATTTTATTTCCAATTATTATTTTTTATTAAATTAGTATATTTTCTATTAATTAGTAAATTTAATATTGCTTCTTATTATTATTTATATATTTATTACCAGTTATTTATATAGTGCACACATATTCCGCAGCACTTTACAGAGAATATTTGCCCATTCACATCAGTCACTGCCCCCGTGGAGTTTATAATCTATATTCCCTACCACATACACACACAGACACATTCACTAGGGTTAATTTTGTTGGGAGCCAATTAACCTACCAGTATATTTTTGTATTGTGGGAGGAAACCGGAGAACCCGGAGGAAACCCATGCAAGTACGGGGAGAATATACAAACAAACTCTTTGAGAAGGACTGATGCAGACATGGAAGGAAAATTTGCATAAATTGCTCAAAAGAAATCTTCTCTAAAACGTAATTCCAAACACAAGATACACATGAGTTGCAATCACCTCTGCACAAGCAGCAAATGCAGCTCTTTTCAACAAGTCACCATCATCATCATCATCAGTGCATACTTGCACCCCAACAAAACAGGTGCAAAACATACTGGGCAACTGCAATGCAATCCAAGACGTGCAACAGAAATGGATGTAGGTTCAGCTCTAATACCTCTAGATACTTGTGAGCTAGTGTTGCATTTTATTCAAATAAAATATAACTTTTGTAATAGCGCAAACACTATAGGTCATCTCAGTTATATTCTGAAAACCCTTTAACAGTAGGGTCTACATCACAGTTTTCTTATATCTCTGCATATAATGGACCGCTGAAAGGCTTAACACATGGGCAACAACATAAATTGCCTGTTTTCCCTGATTTCAGGTTTCAACTGCACAGCAGGAATATTTGGAGAACCACACCCAGGCACAAGCTTCAGCCCTGGACAGTTTTGGAGCAGTTAATAGCTCTTTGAACGCTTCATCAATAGAAATACAGGTAGGCAATGTTAGTGTAAGCTGTAGTACAACTGTTTTCTAATTGGAAGAAGGAGATACCGTATGTAAACTATGTGTTTCTGTTTTCCCAAGAACATCTTGTGGCACAAAGGATGTTTAATGTATAAATAATAACTTAAAAGAGCTACCCAGTTCCATAGACATTACAAGATTTCATGGTGCCTAGTTTGCAATAAACATTATATATGAAGTAGAGCACAACATGTAGGGATTTAGAGTACATTATCAAAAATCTACTATGATTTTTGGGCTGTTACAGTAATCTGATGTAGTATTATATATATATATATATATATATATATATATATGTGGGGTCAGCAGCACTGGGAATTACAGCACTGACTGGAGCATCTTTAGGATGCTCAGGGAGGTGGCTGGGTGCTATACCAGCTGCATAGTGCTTGTCTGGAGCACTTAATGGATGCGCCTGCTGAAAACATATTAGGGCAGATGTACTAAGCCTTGGAGAGTGATAAAGTGGAGAAAGAGATAAAGTTTCAGCCAATCAGCTCTTATCTGTCCTTTTTTCAAACCAGGCCCAGATTTATCAAGACAAAATACAGGCACAATCATTGGTCGCGCTCAGTAAACACGCAAGATCATTATAAATAATCACAATAGCGATCTGTGTATGGGTTGTAAAGTCCAGCTGGACTTTACAACCCATACAGATACCTATTGTGATTATAACTATTTACAATTATCTTGTGTGTTTACTGAGCGCGACCAGTGATTGTGCCTGTATTTTGTCTTGTGAAATGTTTTCACTTGATGTGTGAGGTGACCTATCTAGGTACGACCACAGGTTGCGGCTTGTAGAGTTTGCGGAATCTTTCCCTATAACCTTTTGCTCTCCATATTTATCAAGCCTTGAAGAGTGATAAATAGCACGGTGATAAAGTAACAACCAATCTGCTCCTAACTGCCATGTTACAGGCTGTGGGGCAGATGTATTAACCTGGAGAAGGCATAAGGAAGTGATAAACCAGTGATATGTGCAAGGTGATAAAGGCACCTGCCAATCAGCTCCTAAATGTTAATTTACATATTGGTGCTGATTGGTTGGTGCCTTTATCACCTTGCACATATCACTGGTTTATCACTTCCTTATGCCTTCTCCAGGTTAATACATTTGCCCCAGTGTTTGAAAAATGACAGTTAGGAACTGATTAGTTGGTACTTTATCACTGTGCTATTTATCACTCTCCAAGGCTTGATAAATCTGGGCCCCAGTCTATAACACTGCAGTTAGGAGCTGAATGGCTGGTACTTTGAGACAGATGTATTAAGCATGGAGAAGTGATAAAGTGGAAGGTGATAACACACCAGCCAGTCCGCTCCTAACTGTCATTTTTCAAACCCAGGGGCAGATGTATTAACCTGGAGAAGGCGTAAGGAAGTGATAAACCAGTGATATGTGCAAGGTGATAAAGGCTCCACCCAATCATCTCCAATATGTAAATTAACAGTTACGAGCTGACTGGCTGGTGTGTTTCACCTTTCACTTTATCACTTTTCCTGGATTAATACATTCTGCCCTTTATCTCTTTCCACTTTATCACTCTGTAAGGCTTAGTACAAGTCCCCCATTAACTGATTGAACTTATTGTTACTTTATTTAAGAAATTAAACAAGCAACATAGAGTAACTCCAACAAAACTGTATTTTATAACCACTTTACAGTATATTAACACTACATTTTTTTCACTATTAATTTGTACCAGATTAATATAGCTAACAAAAGTTCTGTTTCCACTGGCCTATTTTATTAGGAGAGTGGGCATTCCGATTTAGGGCAATATACGGCTTGGTCAGGGATGGTGCTTGATTGTGTCAAGGGCGGGTACTGTTTGTACCAATTTAAAAAAATATATATATTTAGATAACTCGAATGTAAGATTGATTAGAAGTGTAAATCTAGTAAATTGGTCAGATGATAAGTTAATGAACCCCTTCCTCTAAAAATTGCTGCAACATATGTTTCTTAGTTCATGCATTAAATAGAGTAGGAAAGGTTGTGGGATAAACTTTACTATGACAAGCATAAGTAAATTCATAGGGGTAACAAAGAAGTTTCTACAAGAGAGTACACTATTATTAACAAGAGACTTTATGCAGTGACAACTTGTGATACAGCGCCACCTACAGTTCCTCCAGTAATATTAATAATAATAATAATAATTTTATTTATATAGCGCTCTTTCTCCAATAGGACTCAAGGCGCTTAACAGATACATAGCATAATATAGTACAGAAAATAATGAAGTACAGAACAGCTTTTCATAAAATACAGAAGCATGGAGATACTAAAGGGACAATTATGGGAATGCTTGAGTAAACAGGAAAGTCTTGAGTCTACTTTTGAAGGATTCTATAGTTGGGGCCTCTCGCACTGTGCGGAGAAGTGAGTTCCATAGAGTCGGAGCCGCATAACTAAAAGCTCGACCCCCAGATGAATTACGGGAGATTCTAGGTACTGCTAAAAGTCCTTCATCTACAGATCGCAGTAATCGAGTGGGTCAGTATGGGGTCAGAAGCTGCTTCAGGTACCTTGGGCCCTGGTCATATAGTGCTTTGAAACTCAGTAAGCCAATCTTGAAAATGATTCGCCATCTTACAGGCAGCCAGTGAAGGGAGTAGAGCAGGCATTCCCAACCACGGTCCTCAAGGCACACCAACAGTGCAGGTTTTAGTGATATCCAGGCTTCAGCACAGATGGTTAAATCAAAATAACTGAGCTACTAATTAAGTCACCTGTGCTGAAGCCTGGATATCACTAAAACCTGCACTGTTAGTGTGCCTTGAGGACCGTGGTTGGGAATGCCTGGAGTAGAGTATGGGTGTTATGTGGCTAGAACGGGGCAGGTCGGTTAACAGCCTGGCAGCTGTGTTTTACACCAGCTGTAAGCAGTGCAAAACACAGTATAGAATATATACCTATTCTGTAGCTGTTGTTATACTCCATACACCCCTACTCATCAGCAGTAGCTTACTTCGTTAGTCTCCTTTTCCTTAGTAATTTGTGATGTCTGTCCCCAGGTAGAAACGTTGTACCATTCATCCGTGCCACCTGTGTTACATTTGTATTTAAATATCCATTTGCAGCCTGTGTCCTTTCTCCCTGGTGGCAGATCAGTGAGTATCCAGGTTTGGTTGTAGTGTGTGTACTTTATTTCCTCTTAAACTGCTTCTATGTAGCTGTCGACTCTTTTCTGAAAGATGACGTATGCCTTCCCAGGATGAGGGTTCACATATTCTAATTGTACTTGCTTTGTATGAGAGGCATAAACATGTTTTACTCTTGTTTTTTTTGTTAAATTGCTTACTTAGGGCCTAATTGCAATACGTTTTCCTCTAATGGGCAAAACCATGTGCGCTGCAGGTGGGACAGATATAACATGTGCAGAGAGAGTTAGATTTTGTAAATCAGAGGCTGGTTTTGCGGCTTCAGCCCACTTTTTCAAATAATCTAGAGTCTGTTAGTATGCTGATTATTCTAGTCAGGGTTATTGTCTTCATTTTAAGTACCCCATCTGGAGTACATGTTGCTCTGTGTCACGTTTTCTTAAGAAATTCTCTATTTTATACAACTTTATTGTCACTCCACTGTGAGTGGATTTCTCATAAACTTATTGTCATTGTTACATAGTACTGTATTTGTCCAATACTCCATCTTTGTTCCTCACTAGGAAAGTTACTTTATATGTTGAATAATAACCTGTAAAAGTTATTATGTTTTTGTTTTCTCTTGGGTAATTTAAAAGTACTACACATCGGTGTGTTTGAGATCAAGTTGTCTTAAGTTCCTGCCCTTATTTATTTTAAATATTGTTGCTCTTGTGGCTTATCTTTTATTTAACAACCACACCTCTTATTGAGACAATGCAGTTGTTCATCCTCTTTGGCTTTTGTTATTGCCCTTTTTCCATCCAGGATAATACACATCTTGGAAATTGATGGTGAGTCTGAGTCCTTTAACCGCCATACGCTTTACATACAAGAGTCAGCTTTCCAAGCCAGGATCAGATTGCACATCCATTACTGGTGCTACCAGATTGTACTCATTTGCATTATAGCACATGCTTGGACCTTCTGCAGTCATATTACCACTATCCGCAATATGGAATTCCTCTAAACAAGTTTTCTGCAGTTGTTGCTCACATCTTTGCACCAACTTTCTGTACATATACAGAATTATGGCTATCACATGGCTACATTTTGCCTTTACCCATTGTTTGGAGTTCTGCTAATGCTTCTAGTATTCTATTTATATGCCCCTGTGTGTCATTTTCTTTGCCAAGTTTTAGTTTTCTCTGTAGGAGAACATTACTATACTGCTAATCACATGTCAATTTGGGCCTGATGCAGAGCAGAATGTACGCCTGTTTGCAGAACATGTGTTACGTGTTTTCGCTTTGTGCATGATCTAGTACCTCCTGGGATCCAGAAAATAGTTCACCCCTTCCTCATATGGGGCAGAGCCTATTTAAGGCCTCAAGCTCAGAACTTTGTTGGCTAGTTTTTTGGGAGGTTATTATGATCCAAACCTCTGCACAAAAGAGACAGTATTATCTATATTCTTGTATGTACAGTACTCCTGTTCCTGCGTTCTGTGCTGTCTTTTTCACATTAAAAATCCTATTGGATTTGACTCGTGCCTATTGACTTGAAGCTAATCTACTACAAATTGTTTTTAGAATTGGGAGCAAGACGGGACATGCCATTGTGCTAGTCCCTAAATCTGACAAAAGTACCACTTTTGTATACACAAGCTGAATGCAGTATCAAAGTTTGATGCACATCCTTTGCCACAGGTGGATGAGACCTTTAATCGGCTTGGTTCTGCCAATTAAATGTAGACCTTACTAAAGGCTATTGGCCGATTGAGTTGACTGGGGAATGAAAGCATTAGAAAGCATTTTCTACCCATGTAGGTTTGTGTGAGGAATGGTGTTATGCTTCTCTGATTCAGGAGGTAGTTCCACCTTTTCTTTATACAGTACTGGGTGGATATTGGGCCTATTTAAGGCCTCAAGCTCAGTCCCTTACTGGCTAGTTTTTGTTTATGTTGCTATGACCCACATCTCCCAGCTGAAGAGACTGTACATTTTGTTATACTGTATACTATACTACAATCCTGTTCTTGTGTGGTGTGGTGTGGTGTGGTGTGCTGTGTTGTGTTGTGTTTATCCAAAATAAAGCTCCTATTAGACTTAAATGTAGACTCCTGCATGGTAACTTGAAGCTAACCCATTACAACGATGCAGAGTCGTAGGCATTTCAAATGCATCTCACCCTGCAAATGAAGAGACACAATAAGGCTGTTACAGGTTCTCAATTAGGCAGAGTTCAGTCAGGGCATATTAGATGGAATTGCAGGCTATGCAGAGTTGGATGTAAACATGTCATTTGTACCAAGTAAAATGTGGCGAAAGTGATGATAACTATCACACTAAGCATATGGTTAAGGCAGTCTGTCTGCAAAGATGCATACAACTTTTTATATGGGTCAACATATGCATTACATCTGTGCATAAAAAACACAGGAGCAATTATTGACAACTTGGGTGCAACTCTGCATCGGTTCAAGTTTTTATCAAATAGGTCTTTTGCTTGCCCTGAAAATGGTGGTTTAGGCTAGTTCAAAATGCATACACTGTAATACAAGCCCATTTTAGATAAGAAGGCATCCTTGTATTTCCCAGTATGTTAAATGTTAAGATATTGGTTTATGGGCAGTATGGACGGTGTAATGGTTAGCATTACTGCCTCACAGCACTGAGGTCATGGGTTCGATTCCCAGCATGGTCCTAACTGTGTTGTGTTTGTATATTCCCCCCATTCTTGTGTGGGTTTCCCCCGGGTACTCCGGTTTCCTCCCACAATCCAAAAATATACTGGTAGGTTAATTGGCTCCCAACAAAAATTAACCCTATTGTGAATGTGTGTGCGTGTACATGTGATATGGAATACAGATTGTAAACTCCACTGGGGCAGGAACTAATGTGAATGGCCAAAATATTCTCTTTAAAGCACTGTGGAATATAAATATATAAATAACTGGTAATAAATAAATAATTAATGTTTAACTGATGTTCACTAATAAGGCTGAAACAAGTGTACAGATGTGTCCTCATACATCTAACCTCAATACACCATGTGGTGCTAGACACCTGGCGTAAGGGAGCTGCACTGAGTAGCATAGCTTAGCAATTATTTCTTTAAACTTGCATCTTATTCGCACCACAGATGCAACAAAACTGGGCTGTGAATTTAACCACACAGAAATTAGTTTGTACAAATATGTACAAAGTCGCGGATGAAGCACAATGTGTTACGTTCCTGGTGCTCAGAACAAGAGAGATGTTGCGTAGTGAGTCCAGAGCACCAGAACGTGACGCTGAAATAAGGTGTGGTATGGAAATAGCCCCTAGCAGCCTACCTCCATTGTTTCACCCGTGTGGTCAATTCACGCCTGCATGACTATGGTTTCTTGGGCCCACGGCAGCCGCGTTTGAAGGGCGGATTAGGTCTGCCCATCTCCGATGCCCCCAGGTCTTAGAGTGAGACAAGGCGTGAACCGAGACAGGATAATAACAAGGGGACCTCTAACTAAAGCAAACAGAAGGCTAGGGGCTACTAACAACCCTAAAACTAAATACATGTGCGGCACGCCGCCAAAGGAAAAGAACAACAAAGGAAATGCTGTCCACACGCCGACACTATACTGTTGTGTACCGGCGGTGACAGCATATGCAGAACCCTCTGCAAAACACCAGTAACAGATGTAACCAAGGAATACAGCGGCCTAGGCCGACGGACGCGGCAAAGCCGCTACTCACGGAACCGGTACAAATACTGGCAAACGGACAGGAACCCCCAATATAGCCGACACAGGCTCTCAGAACCGGAGGACAGGCAGAATCCCAAACGACAGACCGGTGGACACCAAGAAGCCAGATACTCGACCAGGAACAGACAAAGCCACAGGACTTCTGGACAGGAACGCTTCACGGCAGGACATGGGATCAGACACTGGAACCGACACTCAGGAACTGGCAGGAACTAGCTCAGAACTCAAGAACTATCACCGGCATCTGTGTATTGCACTGAGCCAGAATATAACAGAGAGCCCTAATTAATTATGTCGTGCAGCTGCCTTGTTGCATGACTCCAAACTGACAAGATGCAATTAGCAGACAGGTGAGGCCAAACACATGGAAACAGGCTGCAATTACACAGACTCACCACCGACAGCAAACAAGAATCTTCTAAGCCAGAGAAAAGGGAAATCCTGGCCTGCAAGAGAACTATAAACATAAAATAGGAATGAACCACTACCCGTGGTTCATAACAGTACCCTCTCCTTAAGGGTGGACTCCGAACACCCCATGACACCCACGGGGAACAGAAACAGAAGTATAACATAAAATACATAACCAAAATGCAAAACAGGAATGAGCCACTGCCGTGGCTCATAACAGTACCCCCCCCCCCTTAAGGAGGGATCAACGGACCCCAAAATTCAGACTTTCCAAAACAAGGGATACAATAAAAAAAACCTGACACACTGGTCTAACAGGCAAGAAAACAGAAACATGCTGTGGCAACAGCTTGTAACAGTGCCCCCCCCCCCCCCCCCTTGACGGTGGCCACTGGACACAAGACAAGGGGGAAAAAAATCTTCTTCTTTTTTTTATAACAAGGCAAGAGTCAATAATGATTTATTTTTCTTCTTATTTTTACAAAGTTCTTGAGGTCTGACCAAGGTAATTCCCCAAACATTGTCTGAACTGATGGTACCTCCCAGCAAGGCTGGGTTTAAATCAGAGATTGGTTTCTTAACCTTGGATGCTGAACTTTCAGGCAAAGTACTACTATTAGAAGAAGACAGAAAAGCACATCCTGCAGTCAAAACAACGGGCTGAGACTCTTGTGCCGAGTTTACAGTATACGGTGGACTCTCAGCAGATAAGACGGGTGACCTAGAGGAACCTGAACCAATTTCTTTGGAACCATATCTCTTAATAACTGCATCACTGAATGCTGGGGGATCCTGAAGAATGGGATCTTCAGTTTTCATTAAATTGGATGCCCACTCAAAAGGCTCCCCTCTAAAGGAATATATCAGATAGAGCACAAGGTTCTCTGAAGTGATGCCCAGAAATGGTCTAGACAACATAATGATGTAATAGTGTTTGTAAAGCGCCAGAAATGGGACTAAGTCCCCATCAAAGATTATAGATGTTGAGATATCAACAGAGTCAGGATCTGCTTCCTTCCCATCTGACTGACTAGAGTGCTTTGCTAGGACCTGGTCACTACTGACCTTACTCGAGGCTGAGACTTTCTGAACCCCACCTGGGGCAGTGACTTTCTGAACCCCACCTGGGGCAGTGGCCCTCGGAACCCCACCTGGGGCAGTAGCCTTCGGAACCCCACCCGGGGTAGTGACTTTCTGAACCCCACCCAGGGCAGTGACTTTCTGAACCCCACCCGGGGCAGTGGCCCTCAGAACCCCACCCGGGGCAGTGGCCCTCGGAACCCCACCTGGGGCAGTGACCCTCAGAACCCCCTCTGGGGCAGTGGCCTTCGGGAACCCCGCTGGGGGCAGCACCTCGGATTCTTTTACTGGGACCGGGCCGTCAGCCTCCCTCTCTGGGACCAGGCCGTCAGCCTCCCTCTCTGGGACCGGGCAGTCAGCCTCCCTCTCTGGGACCGGGCCGTCAGCCTCCCTCTCTGGGACCGGGCCGTCAGCCTCCCTCTCTGGGACCGGCCGTCAGCCTCCCTCTCTGAGTCGATAATTATCGAAAATTCTCCCGGGACTATGACTTCCGGGACTTTTGCTGAAGCTATAACCTTCAGAACCTCCACTAACGCTATGCCTCTTGAGTCCTTTTCTGGGGAAGCAACTTCTAGACCCTTCTCTGGGGCTGTGTCTCTCGAGACCCCACTTGGGGATATTACTTCAAAGATCCCTTCTGGGGTTTTGCTTCTCAAGTTCCCTTCTAGAACTATGGTTTTAGACACCTTCTCTAGAGTTGCGCTTTTCAAGTCCCTACCTGGGGTAACAGCTTCTGAGACCCCTTCTGGTATTGACACCTGAGCTATAATATTCGATGTCCCTCTATGACCCAGAGCACCGGGTACCGCTCCAGGACCCTGGGCATCGGGCACCACTCCAGGACCCTGGGCATCGGGCACCACTCCAGGACCCTGGGCATCGGGCACCACTCCAAGACCCTGGGCATCGGGCACCACTCCAGGACCCTGGGCATCGGGCACCACTCCAGGACCCTGGGCATCGGGCACCACTCCAGGACCCTGGGCATCGGGCACCACTCCAGGACCCTGGGCATCGGGCACCACTCCAGGACCCTGGGCATCGGGCACCGCTCCAGGGGTTTGCAACTCTGCTTCAACAGGAAAATCAAGAGAGGAGAGAAGCATTCTCCTTTGGTTCCTGAATCTATAATGGGGCTCCCTAGGCCAAGGACCCCAATTATAGGACAGAGTGCTTTTTAGTGTGGGTTGTGTGACAAGTACCTCTGCCACAGTAGAGACAGGAGTAGGTCTTGTATCCTGACTCAACTTGGCCAGAGGGCAGGACTTGTCGCCACACTTTGGCTTGCGCAACTCACAGGTCTGCAGATAGTGGCCTAAACCCTCACAATATAGGCATAAATTTAAGTTTCTGCGACGCAGACGCTCCTCTTCTGAGAGCCTGGGCCGCAGAAAACTTTTAAACTTTTTCTCTCCAACTGAACCTGAGGATTCTCTTGTCACCATATTGTGAGCAAGAGTCTCTTTAGAGGTAGATGAACTCTCAACGACTTCTGGCAAGATAAGCAAAATTTTAGTCAGAAGGTTTTGCAGTTGCTTTAAGGATTGCTGCAAAACTTCCAGTCGCTCAGGTTTCAAAGCACTGAAAGCAGAGTTCAGGGCTGAGAGAGACGCCTGCAGGGCTTGCATAGTTGGCATAGGAGGATTTTAAACTAGACAAGACAAGACTAAACTAGACAAGACTGGACTGGATTTTTTTTTTAAACTAGACAAGACAAGACTGGATTCTGCACACCGGACTGGATTCTGCACACTGAATTCTAGACAGGACTGGATTCTAAACACCAGACTGAATTCTGCACACTGAATTCTAGACAGGACTGGATTCTAAACACCGGACTGGATTCTGCACACTGAATTCTAGACAGGACTGGATTCTAAACACCGGACTGGATTCTGCACACTGAGTTCTAGACAGGACTGGATTCTAGACAAGACACTGGACCAAAAAAGAAAAAACTACTATTTAGCTTTGTTTCTTTTTTGTTGTATGGCCGGTGATAATGTTACGTTCCTGGTGCTCAGAACAAGAGATGTTGCGTAGTGAGTCCAGAGCACCAGAACGTGATGCTGAAATAAGGTGTGGTATGGAAATAGCCCCTAGCAGCCTACCTCCATTGTTTCACCCGTGTGGTCAGTTCACGCCTGCATGACTATGGTTTCTTGGGCCCACGGCAGCCGCGTTTGAAGGGCGGATTAGGTCTGCCCAACTCCGATGCCCCCAGGTCTTAGAGTGAGACAAGGCGTGAACCGAGACAGGATAATAACAAGGGGACCTCTAACTAAAGCAAACAGAAGGCTAGGGGCTACTAACAACCCTAAAACTAAATACATGTGCGGCACGCCGCCAAAGGAAAAGAACAACAAAGGAAATGCTGTCCACACGCCGACACTATACTGTTGTGTACCGGCGGTGACAGCATATGCAGAACCCTCTGCAAAACACCAGTAACAGATGTAACCAAGGAATACAGCGGCCTAGGCCGACGGACGCGGCAAAGCCGCTACTCACGGAACCGGTACAAATACTGGCAAACGGACAGGAACCCCCAATATAGCCGACACAGGCTCTCAGAACCGGAGGACAGGCAGAATCCCAAACGACAGACCAGTGGACACCAAGAAGCCAGATACTCGACCAGGAACAGACAAAGCCACAGGACTTCTGGACAGGAACGCTTCACGGCAGGACATGGGATCAGACACTGGAACAGACACTGGATCCGACACTGGAACCGACACTCAGGAACTGGCAGGAACTAGCTCAGAACTCAAGAACTATCACCGGCGTCTGTGTATTGCACTGAGCCAGAATATAACAGAGAGCCCTAATTAATTATGTTGTGCAGCTGCCCTGTTGCATGACTCCAAACTGACAAGATGCAATTAGCAGACAGGTGAGGCCAAACACATGGAAACAGGCTGCAATTACACAGACTCACCACCGACAGCAAACAAGAATCTTCTAAACCAGAGAAAAGGGAAATCCTGGCCTGCAAGAGAACTATAAACATAAAATAGGAATGAACCACTACCCGTGGTTCATAACACAATGGAATTGATGTGAAAAAAAGCCATGGCTGCTGCATCGTAGCACTTTATATACAGATTCAGACTCATTCGCACACAGATGTTTACAGGTGTTTTACCCCAAAACAGCGGAGCAGGACTCACTTTTAGACTGACTCTATGATCTGTCCTAGCCAATCAGCGCCTATAGTCTTTCCAGCCAATCACCACCTGTAGTCTTACAGCCATGTCTCCCTCCCTTTACACCTGCGTGCCAGCGCAGCGCACCACTCTATTTGTAGACAGTGGATTGCCCAAGATGGCCACCATCCCAGTAGACAGCTCAGCAGAGAGCCCTGATCCACTAAAGCTACAGCCACCAGAGAATGTCGCCGCCGCCCAATATTAGTGGAGAGGTAGGAGACAGCAGTCCCTGCTCCCCCTTCCTTCTAAGAGCCACAGGTCCTGGAGCACCAACTCTGGCACGTCTGCATCCATAGACTGTCAGGCCACGCCCCCCTGCTATCTACCCTTACCCCCTTAGTACTGCCTGTCCATAACCCCCACCTTGCCCAGGTACTTGGCTAACTGATATTTGACCCTACCCCCAGGACTGCCTGCCCTTAACTTCCTCCTTGCCCCAATACTATCTACCCTTATTTCCCCCTCCCTAACCCCACCTGCAGCATGTCCTTCCCACGCTCTACCCCCGCCCCAAACTGCTCCATACCTGAACATCTAAATTAATTGCTACCTCTCCTTAGACCCCTTTACCCCAACTGCTACCTGCCCCAAGCACTGCCCAAGCTGCCTCCTGCCCCCAGCACTATCACAACTTCTGCCTGCCCCCCCCCCCCCCCCCCCGCCATCAGCACTGCACCTGTGCACCCGGGTGGTCTTCTGTATGCCGGCGGTCGGGCTCCCGGCGCTCAGTATACCGGCGCCGGGAGCCCTACAACCGGCATACCGACACTTATTTTCCCTCGTGGGGGTCCACGACCCTCATAGAGGGAGAATAAAATAGTGTGGCGCGCGTAGCGCGCCACCGTGCCCGTAGCGTGGCGAGCCCGCAAGGGGCTCATTTGCGCTCGCCACGCTGTCGGTAAGCCGGCGGTCGGGCTCCCAGCGCCGGGATGCTGGTCGCCGGGAGCCCGACCGCCGGCCAGCCGTAGTGAACCCGTGCACCCACATATGTTTTTGCTCAGTGTGAAAACAGAGATGTACAAGTGTTGCATAGCAAATTAATCAGTGCATTCTTGTAAAGAGGTCTTGTCACATGACATTTCGACTAAGATGCACATTTGGGCGAAAAAGATGCAGAAAAGACGTTCAGTGCAAGCCAAGTCACATGGACCCGATGCACTGAGAAGGGCTGTTTGGCGTAACTGCTGCAATAGTGTACAAGGACACATCTGTATATTGGTAGAAATAATGGTTTATAAGCATTAAATCTGTGTTTTTTATATAGTCTACATTAAACACACCATGATGCTAAATGCAGAATATGTTAATTTACATGTTCCTCCCTCTTCTCTATAAAGGTTTTGTGTGGGAACATTCAGTCATAATATTGAATTACAAATTGATTAAACCCTTTATAGTTTCTATTATTTTTGTATATCAATAATTAGTAGTGTTCCCGCTAGCATGCGGGTAGGCAGGGCGCCAGGGTGTGGGCTGGGGTCTTATGCGTGTGCTGATGGGGGAGTGGGTGCAGAAAAGGGGTGTGACCAGCAGAGGAGGGGGCCATTGTGCTTGGGGGCATGTCTAGCACTTACGGACAAGCAGGGCTGCCCCCAAGCCTTCCATCACTGTCAGTAGATGTGCATGGCATCTGTTCACCCAGCATTTGTGATTGGCAACCGCAACTTTTCCCACCTTTAGGACACGCGGGTTGCAGTGCACAGGCAGGCTGTTTTAGCAGGGCGCCTCGAAAAAGGACAGGACACATTTCTCTATCATCCACTAGGGGACACTGGAGATCTAGACAGCTGGGTGTGAAGGATGCAGAACGGAGGTAGCACAATGTAATAATAAAAAAAATTATGCACAGTTGGCTCCTCCCCCGCCCATCTCTCCAGTTTGAAAAATTGTGCTTGAAGGTAGCAGCACAGGAAAGGAGCTCTTGCTCCATAATTGTTTTTTTTTTCTTCTAATTATATCAGTGGGCCGATCCAACCTAACTGAAAGGAGGGTGAAGGCTTCCACAACTTAACAGTATAAGTGAGACAAAGATACCAGTGGAAGGGATCAGCATCTCACTCAGAAGATCTACAAGGAGTCAGAGCAGTGAGTAACTGGGCAGGGGGCAGGCATAGCGGGTAGCAAGGTGGCCAAATCCTCCTGATGGTTTACAGATTCAAGATGGAATCGATACAGTCAGTCACTGCGAGCCTGGAGCAACAGGAGTTCATGGTGTCGATGGACATAAAGGATGCATACCTCCATGTCCCAATTTGTACTCCACACCAAGCTTATGTACGGTTTGCAGTGGGCAAGAATCATTACCAATTCAGAGCTCTACCATTCAGCCTATCATTAGCCCCGAGAGTCTTCACAAAGATCATGGCAGTCATGGTAGCGAAATTGAGATTGTTAGGGGTAACGATAGTACCGTATCTGGACGACCTTCTTATCAAAGCTCCCTCTCAGGATTAGTTGATCCGGGATGCTCAGATCGCTCATCATTTTCTAATCCGACACGGCGGGATTGTGAATTTCAAAATATCCAATTTGCAATCGACGCAGAGGATACAATTACTGGGTCTTATCTTAGATACCATTTAGCTGAGTGTGTTCCTTCCAGAAGACGAAATTCGAGACATCAAGGAAATCGTATATCAGGTTCTACAGAACCAGACGGTCATTCTACATCTTTGTGTACGGCTTCTAGGAAAGATGGTAGCATCTTTTGAAGCGATCCAATACTGCAGACTACAATCCAGACCCTTTCAGGTAAATCTTATTGCTCAGGGGGCAGGCATGCATTTACTCCTTCACCGAAGGATTTGCTTGTCGCCCCAGGCCAGGACCTCATTGATTTGGTGGTCGGTCCACAAGAACCTAGCAGTGGGAAAAAAGTTTGGAATCTGAGATTGGAAAATTTTGACGACAGATGCCAGTCTCAGAGGATGGGGGGCAGTACTGGACAACCATCAATTTCAGGGAAGATGGGCACCACACAGGAGCAGCCTTCCAATAAATGTACTGGAGCTAGGAGCCATTTACAATGCACTTCTTCTAACGGAAGACCTAGTGTTGAGGATACAACCACCTTTTCATCCTCCCATGGCCCCGTGGGATCTAAATTTGGTGCAAGAATTTTTGAGATCGGACGTTTTCAAGCCTTTGGAAAGGGCTGATCTAAAATATATGAGCTTGAAAACAGTCCTGCTCCTTGCTTTAACATCAGCAAGAAAGGTCTCAGAATTAGAAGCCCTGTCATGTAAAAGTCCTTTCCTAGTTTTTCACGAAAACAGAGCGGAGCTCTGTACGAAAGCGTAGTTTTTACATAAGGTGGATTCTGGTTTCCACATAAACCATCCGATTGTGGTTCCCTCCTTCCACAGATTGTCAGAGGGGGACCTGTCCTTGCATGTGGTCAGAGCCTTAAGGGTGTACGCACAGGCTACTGATTCTATTAGGAAGTCAGACGCTTTGTTTGTACTGTATGATGACCTCAGGAGGGGTTGGCCGGCTTCAAAACAAACCTTGGCCAGATGGATACGACTAACCATCAAACAAGCATATATTTCTAGTGGTAGGAGAGTGGGTGGGTGTTCGTACCACCAGATAAGTGGCAGCTTCGTGGGTTGCAGCTAGAGGAGCTTCCACTGTCCAACTTTGCAGAGCTGCGTCGTGGTCACAGCACACACCTTCACTCATTTCTACAAATTTGATACGTTTGCATCTAGAGATTAAAAATAGGATTTTAATACCTACCGGTAAATCCTTTTTTCTTAGTCCGTAGAGGATGCTGGGGTCACTTCAAGAACCATGGGGTATAGACGGGATCCGCAGGAGACATGGGCACTTTAAGACTTCCAAAGGGTGTGACCTGGCTCCTCCCTCTATGCCCCTCCTCCAGACTCCAGTTTAAGGAAACTGTGCCCAGGGAGACGGACATTTCGAGGAAATGGATTTATTGTTAAACCACGGTGAGCATCCTACCAGCTCACACCTCAAGCATGCCGCCGAATGTGGCATTCAATAGAACACAAGCCAACGGCATGAAGAATTTTCAGCACTATGCTGACAAAATCGTAACACAACCTGTGTGAAACCACAACCAGTAACTGCAGATACAGTACGCACTGGGATGGGCGCCCAGCATCCTCTACGGACTAAGAGAAAAGGATTTACCGGTAGGTATGAAAATCCTATTTTTTCATACGTCCTAGAGGATGCTGGGGTCACTTCAAGAACCATGGGGTTTATACCAAAGCTCTAGAACGGGCGGGAGAGTGCGGATGACTCTGCAGCACCGATTGACCAACTTAAGGTCTTCATCGGCCAAGGTGTCAGACTTGTAGAACTTTTCAAAATGTGTTTGACCCCGACCAAGTAGCTGCTCGGCAAAGTTGCCATGCCGAGACCCCCCGGACAGCCGCCCAGGTTGAGCCCATCTTCTTAGTAGAATGGGTTTTCACCGATACCTGTAACGGCAATCCAGCCTTGGAATGAGCGTGCTGAATGGTGTTCCAGATCCAGCATGCAATGATCTGCTTGGAAGCAAGACACCCAACCTTGTTGGGATCATACAGGACAAACAGAGCCTCTGTTTTTCTAATCTGAGCCGTTCTGGCGACATAAATCTTCAACGCTCTGACCACAACCAGAGATTTTGACTGAGCGAAGGCGTCAGTAGCCACAGGCACCACAATAGGTTGGTCGATGTGGACAGAGGAAACCACCTTCGGTAGAAATTGCTGACGTGTCCTCAATTCAGCTCTATCTTCCAGGAAGATCAAATAAGGGCTCTTGTGAGACAAGGCCGCTAACTCAGACATCCGCCTTGCAGATGCCAAGGCCAATAGGATGACCACTTTCCACGTGAGGAATTTCAACTCCACCTTCCGGAAAGGTTCAAACTAATGTGATTGAAGGAACTGCAACACTACATTACGATCCCAAGGTGCCACTGGAGGCACAAATGAAGGTTGGACGTGTAACACGTCTTTCATGCACACTGAACTTCTGGAAGAGAAGCTAATAGTTTCAGAAAGAAAATTTCCAATGCTGAAAACTTGACCATAATGGAGTCCAACTGCAGTCTGCATTTCCCCCAGCCTGTAGGAAACCGAGAAAACGCCCTAACTGAAACACTTCCGTTGAAACTGTCTTGGATTCATACCAAGACACATATTTTCTCCAAAAACGGTGGTAATGTTTAGACGTTACTCCTTTCCTGGCCTGAATAAGCGTGGGGATACCCTTTCGTGGTAGGATTCGGCGCTCAACTGTCATGCTGTCAAATGTAGCCGCGGCAAGTCTAGGTACACGCCCGGTACCTACCGTAGTAGGTCCTCGCGAAGAGGAAAAGGCCCAGGATCTTTTAATGAGCAACTCCTGAAGATCTGAACACCAAGCCCTCCTTGGCTAGTCTGGGGCAGTAGCAATTGCCCGAACCCTTGATCTTCTTATTATCCCGAGAACTTTTGGGATCAGTGGAAGTGGCAGGAATACACTGACTGGAATAGTCACTGGGTTACCAGAGCATCTACTGCTATTGCCTGAGGGTCTCTCGACCTGGAACAATTTTTTTTTTAAGCTTCTTGTTGAGACGAGAAGTCATCCTGTCTACTGGAGGAACTCCCCAAAGAGTTGTCACCTCTGCGAAGACTTCTTGGTGGAGGTCCCACTCTCCTGGACGGAGCTCGTGTCTGCTGAGGAAGCATGCTTCCCATTTGTCCACCGGAATGAAAGTTGCCGACAGAGCCCTTACATATTTTTCTGCCCAGAGGAGTATCTTTGTCACTTCTGCCATTTCCGCTCTGCTTTTTGTTCCGTCTTGCTGTTACCTTATCCAACTGGATCTGCACGGGGTGATCTTGAAGAAGATGTACCGCCTGTTGAAGGCCGTCGTAAATGGCTCTCAAATCCAGCATACTCATGTGAAGACAGGCTTCCCGACTTTAGCATTTTTCTTGGAAGCTTTTTCCTTGAGTGACAGCTCCCCAGCCTCAGAGACTTGCATCCGTGATTACCAGGACCCAGACCTACGTCCCTCTAGTAAGTGTGAGGTGTGGAGCCACCACAGGAGTGACATCCTGGCTTTTGACAACAGGATTATCTTCCAGTGCATGTGTAGGTGGGAACCGGACCCCTCGTCCAACAGGACCCACTAGAACACCTTGGCAAGGAACCTGCCAACTGAATGGCCTTGTAGGCCGCAACCATCTTTTCTAATGTATTGATGGATTGACACTCCAGCTGGTCTCGGAATTTGTATGACCAGACTCTGGATCTCCAGAGCCTTTTCCACTGAAAAAAAAAACTCTCTGTAGTATCTAGTATTATTCCCATAACCGACAACCGCGTCGATGGGCCATCAGTGATTCTGGCAAGTTCAGGAGCCAACCCTGTTGTTGAAGAACTGTCAGAGAGAGTGCAACGTTTTGCACCAACTGGTTTCTTGATCTCGCCGTTATCAGGAGATCGTCCCCGTACGGGATAAACGTGACTCCGTACTAGAGAAGGAGAACCATCCTTACCTCCATCAAAACCAAAAAACCACAGGCACCTTTATTCCACAGAAGAAATTGCTGCTTTCCCAGGGGTAATTGGTTTAAAAACCCCTAAAATCAATAGAACAAGAAAAACAATGGGAAAGCGCTAATTTAATCTGCAGTAGATTTTATTATTAAATGATTAATTTTAAAACTACAAAGAAAGAAACTATCAAGTGCATGCATATATTGCTACATTGGATATGTGGACTGAACAGTAAACTTGTAGCCAAAATAGAAAGTATCATTTAAGGACTTTCAAACAGAGACTTGGTGTACTTTTATAATACAGCTTTTTACAGGTCACTGTTTATATGTATTGGTGTAATGTACATGTGTTTTGCTAAAATATGAGTCAATTTTATTGAAACTGGCCGGTACTATTTTTAGTTTTAAAATTAATCATTTAATAATAAAATCTACTGCAGATTAAATTAGCGCTTTCCCATTGTTTTTCTTACCACCATCACCCTGGTGAAATTGGTAATGACCATCCTGAATAGCAAACCTCAGGTAAATCTAATGCGGAGGAAAATGTAATTAGACCTCCTTTATTCTTTTTTAGATTGGATCTTACTGTCCTGAGAGATTCCATGTTTGATTTGAATTTCTTTAGATAGAAATTACGGGATGTCAGATTTAGGATTGGTCTGACCTAGCCGTCTGGCTTCGGGAGCATGAAGAGGCTTGAATAACAGCCTTCTCCCTATTGTGACAGGGGACACCAGGACCATGACCTGATCCTGACACAACTCTTGTGTTGCGTCGCATACTCCCTCCCCGTCCGGAGGAGAATCGGTAATAATGAAGAATTGGTGAGGGAAAACGCCTGGAAACTCCAGTATGCACCCTTGGGACACTATTCGTAAAACCCACGGGTCCAAGTCCGTTCCAGGTCCGACTGAAAAGTTTTAGACGTGACCTCACCGGTGTGGGCTCCCGCAAGAGAGTCCCAGCGTCATGCGGTGGATCCGGCAGAAACAGAGGATGATTTCTGCTCCTGTGATCTTGAAGAGGCTGCTGACCTCTTCCCTTTTCTCCTTCCTCTACCTGCAAAGAAAGAAGGGGGAATCCGTATCTATTTGGCTGACATGACTGCATCCGACAATTATGCGTCATCATCCGTTGTGAGGGAACATAGGCCCAGAAGCTAGACTTACCAGCGGCATCTGCCGAGATCAAATTAACTAGGTCGTCACCGAACCGAGCTTCACCTTCATCGGGAAGAGACTCCATATCTTCTCGGAGTCAGCCTCAGCATTCCATTGGTGAATCCACAAAGCCCTCCTAGCTGAAACCGCCATGGAATCGGCCAGCGAAACCAAGAGTCCTCTATCCCTTGCAGTCACACGAAAGCATGCTGCAGCGTCCTTGATACGACCCAACGTAAGGAGTATCCCATCTCTCCCGAGGGTATCTATAACGGATGACCAGGCAACCGACCATTTTTGAATACTACTACTCCCCCATGCGCATGTAATGGCCAGGTCTAACTGACGTACGCGTGGACACATAACTAGAACATAACGAAGCTTCCTACATATGATCCGCTGGCTCTGTGACAGGACCCCTTGTAGAACAGGGGGTGACACCCACTTTATTCTATCCGCGGCGGGAAAAGAATAAACAATTGGAATCCTCTTGAGGATTTTAAATCATCTTGCCAGGGCTGACCCAGACCTTCTCGAATAGAGCGTTTAGCACATGAGAATGAAGAATGTTACTTCAGCAGTATTATAAATATATATAAATATATAAATACACATATATATATATATATATATATATATATATACTGTATATATACACATACAAACAAATATACACTGCTCAAAAAAATAAAGGGAACACTTAAACAACACAATGTAACTCCAAGTCAATCACACTTCTGTTAAATCAAACTGTCCACTTAGGAAGTAACACTGATTGACAATCAATTTCACATGCTGTTGTGCAAATGGAGTAGACAACAGGTGGGAATTATAGGCAATTAGCAAGACACCCCCAATAAAGGAGTTGTTCTGCAGGTGGTGACCACAGACCACTTCTCAGCTCCTATGCTTTCTGGCTGATGTTTTGGTCACTTTTGAAAGCTGGCGGTGCTTTCACTCTAGTGGTAGCATAAGACGGAGTCTACAACCCACACAAGTGGCTCAGGTAGTGCAGCTCATCCAGGATGGCACATCAATGCGAGCTGTGGCAAGAAGGTTTGCTGTGTCTGTCAGCGTAGTGTCCAGAGCATGGAGGCGCTACCAGGAGACAGGCCAGTACATCAGGAGACGTGGAGGAGGCCGTAGGAGGGCAACAACCCAGCAGCAGGACCGCTACCTCCGCCTTTGTGCAAGGAGGAACAGGAGGAGCACTGCCAGAGCCCTGCAAAATGACCTCCAGCAAGCCACAAATGTGCATGTGTCTACTCAAACGATCAGAAACACTCCATGAGGGTGGCATGAGGGCCCGACATCCACAGGTGGGGGTTGTGCTTACAGCCCAACACCGTGCAGGACGTTTGGCATTTGCCAGAGAACACCAAGATTGGCAAATTCGCCACTGGCACCCTGTGCTCTTCACAGATGAAAGCAGGTTCTCACTGAGCACATGTGACAGATGTGACAGAGTCTGGAGACGCCAAGGAGAACGTTCTGCTGCCTGCAACGTCCTTCAGCATGACCGGTTTGGCAGTGGGTCAGTAATGGTGTGGGGTGGCATTTCTATGGCATTGATGCTATGGACTGGCCCACCCGTTCCCCAGACTTGAATCCAATTGAGCACATCTGGGACATCATGTCTCGCTCCATCCACCAACGCCACGTTGCACCACAGACTGTCCAGGAGTTGGCGGATACTTTAGTCCAGGTCTGGGAGGAGATCCCTCAGGAGACCATCCGCCCCCTCATCAGGAGCATACCCAGGCGTTGTAGGGAGGTCATACAGGCACGTGGAGGCCACACACACTACTGAGCCTCATTTTGACTTGTTTTAAGGACATTACATCAAAGTTGGATCAGCCTGTAGTGTGTTTTTCCACTTTAATTTTGTGTGACTCCAAATCCAGACCTCCATGGGTTAATACATTTGATTTCCATTGATAATTTTGTGTGATTTTGTTGTCCGCACATTCAACTATGTAAAGAACAAAGTATTTAATAAGAATATTTCATTCATTCAGAATGATCTAGGATGTGTTATTTTAGTGTTCCCTTTATGTTTTTGAGCAGTGTATATACATATACACACATAGACCCCTTTGTTCGGAACAGCAGGGTCCACAGTGACGTTAATACGTCCTTATTATGTACTAATCATGTACTAAATGCTCTTTTTTTGGGGGGGATCTCATCAGGAAGCATTATGGTCGACACAGGAATTAGCATCTGTGTCGGTATAAGGGAGTAGTAACTGGGCAAAATAACCTGTTTGCGACCCCGAGGGGTCTGAGGGAAATATAGCTATGAACAAGACCTCCATAGATATTCCTGTGACTATTACACCGATTTATTCAACCTTACTATATATATATATATATATATACATACATACAAACATAGCCCTTTCTGATATGCATCACATTAACATGCAATTTTTTTTATTTTTTTTACCCAGTCATATATCGGTGGTGCTGACAGGGCCCCCACCCGCGTCTGTGTCCCTAATATAGTTTTCACTTGGAAAAAACATTCATCCACCTACATGTTGACACACATGTACCAAGTACCATCAGGAGTCGGCCGTGCCGACAGGGTCACTCCCACAGCCGTTTGTGGGAAGCACTCCGCTTCAGACATGCCGACACACGTGTACCAAACATGTCAGAGAGACACAGATAGTTTGCCAGCTCATAACCCAGCGCTTAATCAACAGTTCTGAACATTATAGAATGCCCCCAAACCTGCAGCGCTTTTATATTAAACATACAATGCACCAATTTGACTGTGTGTCGTCCCCCCCCCCCCCCCCCGTTTTGCACCCTGATACATTCAGCAGTGTGAGGAAGGACCAGTGTTCTGCAATAGAAAATGGCGCTGACTGTCTGAGCTGTGAGGGCTAAGCCCCGCCCCCGTAATGGAGCGCTTCAGTCCCGCTATTTTAGTTAAAAATTTTTATACTGGCGAGGGTTAGGACAGTGCCCCAGCACCTATGTCCCCTGATTCCAGTCTTATAATTGAGGTATATATGCAGCCCAGGGCGCCCCCCCCCCCCCCCTACGCCCTGCACCCTGGAGTGCCTCGGTGTGTGGGAGCATGGCGCGCAGCGTGCGATCGCTGTGCGGTACCTCAGAAGCCGTCACTGAAGTCTTCTTTTCTTCTTCTACTCACCTGTCTTCTGACTTATGGCTTTGCAAGGGGGGTGACGGCCGGCTCTGGGAATGAGCCCCTAGGCGTACCTAGTGATCAAACCCTCAGGAGCTAATGGTGTCCTGTAGCCAAAGAAGCAGAGCCTTTAAACTCACAGAAGTAGGTCTGACTTCTCTCCCCTAAGTCCCACGAAGCAGGGAGACTGTTGCCAGCAGTACTCCCTGAAAATAAAAAACCTAACATAAGTCTTTTTCAGAGAAACTCAGTAGAGCTCCTCAGAGTGCATCCAGTCTCACTGGACACATATTCTAAACTGGAGTCTGGAGGAGGGGCATAGAGGGAGGAGCCAGGTCACACCCTTTGAAAGTCTTAAAGTGCCCATGTCTCCTGCGGATCCCGTCTATACCCCATGGTTCTTGAAGTGACCCTAACATCCTCTAGGACGTATGAGAAATTTTGGTTGTTTGGTTCTTCAGGCTTCGGACAGCACTCCTTCCCATGGGGAGTATCTTTGGGACGTCCCCAGCTGTCTAGATTTCCAGTGTCTCCTAGTGGATGATAGAGAAAAGAGGATTTTGGTACTTACCGATAAAATCCATTTCTCTGAATCCACTCTGGGACACTGGACGCCTGCCTCGATGCTGTCAGCCTGCGTGTTCTTATAGAGTTAGTTCAAACAGATTGGTTAATGTGTTAATACAGTAGTTCTTGGTTGCTGTCTGACATTGTGGTACGGTTGGTTCCTTCCCATATGGCTTTAATTTTTCATGGTTCCTCTTCTCTCAGTCAATTTTTCAAACTGGAGGGATGGGGGGGGCGTGAAGGGAGAGGAGCCGGCTGTGCTATATTTTTATTATTATTAAATCGTGCTATCTACGGTCTGCATCATTCACACCCAGCTGTCTAGATCTCCAGTGCCCACGAGGGGATTCAGAGAAATGTATTTATCGGTAAGTACCAAAATCCTCTTTTTGTTTTTCTTAGATTGGGCAGGGCGCAGCACCCTGCTCAAACAGCCTACTGTGTACACTAATTAGAACATTATTATATTTTTGTTTCCAATAATACAGTAGTTTAACATTGGTTCCAATTGGATTTTCACAAAAGACAAATTATGATATCTAAGACGTAGTTGGGAAGTCACAACGTCAAAAAAGGTTAGGAGTATGATTAGCTCTGAAATGAGTTCCAGCACCATTATTGCCTGTCTTCATCTCTATTGCAGAAATCGCTAGTGGATATGACCCTGGAAAACTGCAACATTAGGGATGAGGTGAAGAATCTGCAGAATTCCTATAACGAGTCCTTAGATAAATTGAAAGAAAAACAGCATTTGTTGGAATCTTCACAAGCTGAAAACCAGTTGTTAAAAGTTAAGGTAAATATGCTGCTGCTATACTTTCATTTATCGTGTATGAGTGCTAGATATAACATTACCGGAAAGTTTCCATATATTTTCCAGACCTGTTCATTTCAGTGTAACTTGTATATAATTTTATAGCATATGTAATTATTATAAATCATAGTGGTTTATTGAACTTTATTACACCAGCACTAGCTGGCACATAGTTTAAATTGCAATGTGAAATTTGCTGACGTCTACTTTACACAAATAGATTTTTTATGATAGGTCCTTATTCTATATATAAAGCATAGCTAAATGTGCGCATTATTCCTGTGGTTACATCTGTCCAATGAAAAATCTGGGTAGTGTATGCGCCAGTCTGCAACTGTTATTGTACCCATTGTAGCTTGAGGTAAGGAACGGTACCAAGATCTGAATTACTATACTAAAGCCTGGGGTCATCTTGTGTAGTTCAAAAATATATTTTGTTAAAAAGACAGGTTACAGCATGATCACCATTGTCAGGCATGTGTAGGGAAAGTGCTTTACCTAAGGCTAACTCCACATAAGCATACCGCCAGCCAGCCATTACCTGAAGAGTTTCTCCCTTATCATACCTCAAACACACCAGAGACATTTAGTGCACATTTTCACCCACACCTATACAACAGTTCTTTACAAATAAGTACATTTGTCGTCCTATTACACACCTTCAAATTGTAAAACCTAGAAACCTGTACATTATATGTTAGGTTAACAAAGGCTGAAGACTCTCCAGTAGATAAGAGATAATGAGCATCTATTGACACCCATGAAAGCAATAAGTGGGCATTATTCACTGGCCGTAATTAGTCTTTATTATCCGGGAGGAAGACACCATAGGAGGAGCGGCTTGCTGTTTGGCCCACCCCTCACTCCCTTGCTTTCATAGCCATCTTATACCCCTTTCACATCGCACAAATAACCCGGTATCGACACGGCATATTGCCGTGTCGACACGGGTCAGTGTGCGATGTGAAAGCACTTTCCAAGAATTAGCGGGTCGTCTGACCCGGAAATTCAACCCGGTATAAAAGAAGGACACGGTTCCCATTCACAGCATAGGGAGAGGCGGCGCAGGAGAGATGAGCTCATCGTCCCAGCGCCGCCTCCACCCCCTCCCCTGCTGCTGCTGCTTCCCCCCCCCCCCGCTGCTATGGCAACCGATCCGGTATATTAACGGGTCGGAAAGCCAGCAAAGGAGCGCAAATGCCGGATCCCACCCGGTAAGGACACGTTTCTTTTACCGGGTGGGATCCGGCATTTGCGATCTGAATGCGGTATTAAAGAGCTGAATAAAATGCTATGCCACTTCAGGATTGAACTGAAAGCAGTAATGTCCTTTCAGTCCATTGTGCATCTCTACCTATCTTTATCATGATCTTTCCCCAATCACTCTCCTCTTTCCCTCTTTTATAGTCCTCATAGAGACTATTTCTAGCATTCCTCCTTTTGTCATTCACATTTCTTCAGGCCTCTTTCTATCATTAACCCTTTTCTCATCCCCCCCTTCTATTATGCTTGTTTTGACGGTCCCTGTTTAATCACTAACCCTTGCATCTTGATCATTTTAATCATGCTGCCTTAAATGATTGTTTCTTCAGCAATCCTCCCACAGTACAACAACACCATGAGAGGGGTAAAGCCACACACTCTGAGCAGTATGTGTATGAGGTGAGGCAGAGCCTTTCCTGTCATACTAACATATATGCCAGAGTTTTGACTTTATAAAGTATATGATAAATACAAAGAATATATTAGATATATCTTCTTTATGTTATTCCAATCACTTTTATAGTCAAAACTCTGCAGTAAAAAGTCTATGGCATGTGAGGCAGTGCCTCTTTTCCGCACATCTCTGTTCAAAACTCACCAAATTTCCAGCAGTATATACTGCTGCACCTGTGTATAATGCCCACATGAATCCTTTGGCTCATTTATTGTGTGTAAACATGGATGTGGTACTAGCCAGTGCCTCCTGAGCCATTTACCTTGCTGAACGTCCCTGCTGAACTCACACATCGATCTCTTCTTTCTGCAAAGCTAGCACAGTGGAGCAGGACCAGCAACATAGTACAAGTAGTGGAGTAGAGGAGGATTAGCAACAACATAGGGGTGTTTTCAGTTGATGTCCACTCCGCCTCTTGGGTTTTGGCTAGGGCTAACCAGAAACGGAGAGGGGCTGCCTAGGAAAATTGTTTTTTTGCATGTGTACGGGTAGTGCAGGAAGAGATCTTAGGTGTCCCATATAGCTAAGCGGCAATTTCCTAATGCCGATACGATTCACCGATCAGCAAATTGTGATGATTGTAGATTTCTCAGGGGACTGGCAAAATAGAATATGTTAAAAATCCCAGACGCTCCCATTCTGATACTTTTTGGGTTGAAATTAGATATTGACCAATATATTGGAATTTGCTTATCCCCAATCCAGGCATCACCAGAACGGGGGAATTTTCCCAGTTTATTGCTGATGTGTGGACCCCTTTACTTAGGTTTATATGCTTTAGACTAATGAACTACTTTGTTTTTTTAAAGTTTCTTTCTTCATTTAAGTAGGTGCCCCTAAAGGCCTTTACTTACCAAGGTTTACAGCATCCAAGGGATTGACTTTAGCCTGAAAATGTATAACTGATCCTGTTTTTCGTTTTCCTTTAATTTCCTCTATAGATAGAGTCATCTCAAGAGGCCAACGCTAATGTCATGAGAGAGATGACACGAAAACTTTACAGCCAGTACGAAGAAAAAATACGAGAAGAGGAACTTAAATATACTGCAGAAAAAGAAGTTCTTATTGTATGTTTCTTCATGAACAATTAAATAAGACTGTATTTAAGAATATTATTAGTGACACCAACAATTTTGTCCTGATCACCAATAGGAAACTAGTTTACTATTATAATCCATTATAATTAATGTTCCCAAATCTTTGAACACTTTTTTGAAACATCTCATAACCATATAATATTGTCTATGTAAATCAGTGACTACTATATTTAATAGACCATCTATAATACACACCTATATCTAGTATCACTAGCTTAAAAAAATTATAGAGTCTGTTTATTTAAAATCCTACAAAATTAGCTGCTGCAACAGAACAGAATTGTGGCGGGTTGGATAGGATATCCAGGTGCACAGCATACCAACAGTCAGAATCCCGGCAGCGGAATCCCAGTGTTCAAAATCCTTTTGATTTGTATTGTAACCCTAACCAAATCTGTAATCCACCCCTCCCGCAACCTATCCCTAACTGTATCCTCCTACGGCCTAACCCACAACCCACCCCTCCTGCAGCCTAGCCCTAACCTTCCCCCTTCTACAGCCTAACCCATAACCCACCCCTCCTGCAGCCTAGCCCTAACCTTCCCCCTTCTAAAGCCTAACCCATAACCCACCCATCCCACAGCCTAACCCAAACAGTCCCCACGTACAGCCTAAACCATAATCCACCCCTCCCGCAGCCTAACCCTAACCATCCCCTCCTACAGCCTAACCCTAACCGTCCCCTACCGCAGCCTAACCCTAACCGCCCCCTCCCGCAGCCTAACCCTAACCGTCCCCTACCGCAGCCTAACGCTAACTGTCCTTTCCCGCAGCCTAACCCTAACCCTTCCCCTAGTGCCTAACCCTAAACCTAACCCCAATACTTACCTTCAGGATTCTGCCTGTCAACATGTGGATATTGACTTCATTCCATTTTGGCAGTATGAGTACTGTAATACTTGATAAATAGGCTGTCAGGAATATTTAATGCTAGTGATTTAATGTATATCAAGAGAGAAAGATGTCAAATGAAGAAGTAGCCCCATTATAGGAGAAAACACACATTTTTGATGAAAACAAGGCTTTAGACCATTGATGATTTTTTAGGCTACACTGTTTATCTTTCTTTTTATTTTATTACAGCAGCTATTTATATTTGCTTTTCAATGGAGATAAATGAGCTGTGTTAAAGTGCACATATATAATGATTATAAAACTGGGGTTCTATGGGCCTTAACTAAAACATGGATTGCTTTGCAGTTTAGGGTAGATATTCATGAATGCCCTGGTAATTAGTCTGAGCTATTAGCTCGTTTGTGGAGCAAACATTATGTGTTTTCTCACTACACATACCGTGTTAAGCAAGTATAGGTGATGCAACGACCTATTCTATTTTACATAAAAATAGTATACTTAAGCTGCAAACAATATTATAGTAAAAGGAATGTTTCTACCTGTGTGTTGATCACACATTTTCTGGTTTTAATTCTTTGCAAAATGTCAGTAGTGCTGAAAATGATTTAGATAGCATGATATCATGAAGGGGTTGGGTTTGAAAAGCCGGCGGTCGGGATGTCGGCAGTCAGAATTCCGACCGTGGCATCCCGATATTCAGAATCCTGACAGAGGAAGGTAAATATACTTACCTTCCCCAAATGGCCCCCTAAGCCTAACCCCCCTTTCCTGCAGCCTAACCCTCCCTCCCCCACCTCACATACTAACCCTAACCCTCCCCCCGATGGTGCCTAAACCTAACACCCCATCACCGCAGCCTCTTTTTTTCTTCGCCCTACTCGATAGTACAGATTTAGGGTTTGCCAACAAGCAAAGCAAAAATAACAAATCAGGTAACTAAAAGTAAAAAAAGAATATAAATATATACAGACTGAGGTTGGGCTAGTGGGGCCCATTCATACTTCAGTCTATTGAATAGCCTAATTTAATACGTCTTACCTTTTGTGTTTCCATTCTGTTATCCATTATAATGAATTTTCCCAAATCTTTGAACACTTTTTTGAAACATCTCATAACCATATAATATTGTCTATATAAATCAGTGACTACTATATTTAATAGACCATCTATAATACACACCTATATCTAGTATCACTAGCTAAAAAAAATTATATTGTGTGTATTTAAAGGGACAAACAAAACAGTACCTGCGAGCTATTGAAGATGCAAGTGAGAAGGTTCGAGTAGCAGAATCTAAGATAGAAGAACGAGATGCAAAGATAGTAGAACTTGACAGTCTGGTCCATCGAATGCAACAGGTACCAGCATAATATTCCTAAACCTTGTTTTCTGGTAGGAGCACAGACTGCATATACTTCACTGTTGTGTGTTTGTTATGTTTTCTAACTACAGACATAAGTGATATAAGTATTATGAAGGGCATACTGCAAACCATACCTCCCATTTCTAGACATGTGAGTTTGGGATAAAATAAACCATGCACTCAATCTGTCCAAACTCTGCCCTGATATGACCAAATTCTACATTTATATGCCCATAAACACCCACTTTTGGGACAGATCTCCACCCTCTTTAGTAGTCCGCAAATTGGGACAGTTGTCAGGTATGTGCACACTAATGTTACAATAAATGATATAATATTGTTGGCAGGAACGAGAACATCTTCAGGTACAACTAACTAGTCATGAAGAACGAATACAAAGACTTGATGCAAAGATGGAGATAACCTCATCAGAGAGGGCAAGGTAAATCTTTCTGCATCTATACTTGCATTTAGTGTAACAGTACTATTTATGTAGTGTTATGTACAGATCACTCATCTCAACGTGTACATTGGTGGTCATTCCGAGTTGTTCGCTCGCAAGCTGCTTTTAGCAGCTTTGCACACGCTAAGCCGCCGCCTACTGGGAGTGAATCTTAGCTTATCAAAATTGCGATCGAAAGATTAGCAAAATTGCGATTAGACACTTCTTAGCAGTTTCTGAGTAGCTTCAAACTTACTCGGCATCTGCGATCAGTTCAGTGCTTGTCGTTCCTGGTTTGACGTCATAAACACACCCAGCGTTCGCCCAGACACTCCTCCGTTTCTCCAGCCACTCCCGCGTTTTTCCAAGAAACGGTAGCGTTTTTTCACACACTCCCATAAAACGGCCTTATTCCGCCCAGAAACACCCACTTCCTGTCAATCACACTACGATCACCAGAACGAAGAAAAAACCTTGTAATGCCGTGAGTAAAATACCTAACTGCATAGCAAATTTACTTGGCGCAGTCGCAGTGCGAACATTGCGCATGCGCAGTTAGCGGAAAATCGCTGCGATGCGAAGAAAAATACAGAGCGAACAACTCGGAATGTCCCCCATTGTTTTAGTAATATAATTATTTGCTGTATTTGCACACCAGTTCATGTTTTCTTTTTTTGCACTCATTTTGGATGCTTTCCTTTTTGTACACCATTTATACCCCTTTTACACCAAAATCCCAGGTGCGATACAGGATTTTGAACACGGGAGTTTCCCGGGTCGGACCCGGCTTCATACCTCATTTACACTGCTCTTCAACCCAGGTTATTCCCGGGTCAGCACTGTTTACACTGAAGCCAAGTCAGCCCTGCTTTTCCCTGTGGATGTCATTAAAAATGGCCTTTTAGGGCTGATAAAGATGAGGTCACAAAAGTTAACAAAAGGGAGGGGTGGTCAGGGTGTCTGCTCCCAGCATTGAAGCAATGATGGCAGACAGAGTAGCTGTGTTTCAGTTCCTGCTGTTCTATACAGGCTGAGGGTGAAGCTCTGGCTCACACTACGTGTCAGCACTGTCTTGGTGCAGATCAGGCTGTGAGCAGACTGGGGATAGTGTATGCAGGTCAGGCTGTGGCTGTAGTGAAGGGAGCAGGCTACAGAAGCTGCATAAACACTGTTGTGATGCTCCATGTGCACTGTCTGCGGGGCACTGACAGATGACATCATCTTCCAGTGCCACAGAAGTTCCAATCAGCTTCTCTCTGCAAAAGCCGGGTCAAATAACCCGGGTTGGGACCGTTTACACTGCCACACAATCCGAGTCCGACCCTGAGCATTTCCCGGGGTGGATTCCCGGGAAACAAGACCCGGGTATTTTTTAGAGCCCATTTACACAAAGCCCTGACCCGGATTGATTCTGCAATAACCCGGGTTATTTCTTTGGTGTAAAAGGGGTATTAGACTGTGAAGACCAAGCCAATGAGTATATCATGAGATATACTGCATTTTATTTTGCACAATCTATTATTCTATTACACATTTCTCTACCCAGTCTCACACACTCAGGCTAAACGTACTGTACTTGTGCATTTACCTTTACACTGTGCTGATCAGTGTTGTATATAAAACATTTGTTTGACAACAAGCACAGATAAATATTATAACCAGAAAATAATATAAAAAATACACAGTCACTACATAAATATATATATGAATGTCCTTAGATAAGGGTATAATCGGTTATTTTATTATCATTTACATAATTAATTTGCTTTATTTTCTTTTTCAGGACCCAGAATTTAGAGGAAGCTGCAGGCAGTTTAAGAGAGCGCATCAAGCACCTAGATGATATGGTACATTGCCAGCAGAAGAAAGTGAAGCATATGATTGAAGAGGTGAGGACTAACAAATGGAGGCATTGTCAGACCTTTGGTTGTTGGAGACTTGGGGGGTAATTCAGATTGATTGCAGCAGCAAATTTGTTAGCCAATGGTCAAAGCCATGTGCACGGCAGGGGGGCAGATATAACATATGCAAAGAGAGTAAGAAAATCAGTTATCAACTGTGTAGAACTCCTAGAATCAGTATATTCCATACCTATTTAATGGTCATTCCCAGGGGAGCTTCTTAAATTGGTTAGAATAAGTTCCTGTTAGAATGTGCCACGTGTGTCTCCTCATTTCCTACATGTGCCATCTGCATAAAAGCATTTATTTTGCCATTTAATATGGATACTAGACATCCTATGCTGTCAGGCTTGTCTGCCTCAGCAGAAGAACATTAAACATCAGTTCAGTCACTAGTGGCAGCATACTGTCTGAGGTCCAGTGCTATGGGTTCCTTCCACTAAGTTAAAGACAGAGGTGGTCATTCCGAGTTGTTCGCTCGTTGCCGATTTTCGCTATGCAGCTATTTGTTGCTAAATGCGTACGCAGCGCGCATGCGCTAAGTACTTTCACATAAAACTTTGTAGTTTTACCCAAGCTCGAGCAACGTTTTTCAGTCGCTCGAGTGTTTGTAGTATGATTGACAGGAAGTGGGTGTTTCTGGGCGGCAACTCAGCGTTTTCAGGAAGTGTGCTAAAAAAACCGCAGGCGTGCCAGGCAAAAATGCAGGAGTGTCTGGAGAAACGGGGGAGTGGCTGGCCGAATGCAGGGCGTGTTTGTGACGTCAAACCAGGAACTAAACGGACTGAGGTGATCGCAATCTAGGAGTAGGTCTGGAGCTACTCAGAAACTGCAGGGAATTATTTAGTAGCAGTTCTGCTAATCTTTCGTTCGCTATTCTGCTAAGCTAAGATACACTCCCAGAGGGCGGCGGCCTAGCGTTTGCAATGCTGCTAAAAGCAGCTAGCGAGCCAACAACTCGGAATGACCACCAGAGTGCAATAATATAGAATATAGATTTACATAGCAAAGTTTAGCTCACATTTATGTAATGCTAATGATGCAGCAAAATCATGTTTTTTCTTAAATGCTACATATTCCATCATGGTTATAAGTTCAAAGCTGATATGAATAATGTTTATTTACAGTACTCTATAAAGCTCTTTCTCCAAAATGACTCAAAGCAAAATAACTTTATTAGGAGATTTGTAACATATGTATAGTATGCAGTCATTCCCAAATGGCAAATGTTGCTAAAAGTTCTCCTTCTAGCTCAGAAACTGTGCAAACGTGAAGTATTTCCATAGCTAGTAATCCAAGGTATTCTGTATGCACATTTCTGCTGTCAGCCAGGTCATTGTTCTCCATGTCAACCACAAAGTACTCAACATGAAACTTTTCACTAGAACATCTATAGTCAATGTATTAATAATATTGTCTGCTGGTCAGTGCTGTGTCGGCTATTGACATTGGTCATCTTTTATCTTAGATTGAGCTTTTAAAGAAAAAGGTCCATTACAAGGACTTGCTTATTCAGCAGCTGCTGGAGAGGATAGCCATTCTGGAAGGAGAGGTAAGGAGAAAACTAGCCTTTCTATGCAATATGGCAATATCTAAATCCAATGTGAATACCACACTTACACTTCATATGTACAAGTTATTAGTTATTCTTCATATTGTTTGGAAAATTTTATTATCTAATTTTGTTATTATTTCAGCTACAAATACTTCCAGTAATAAAAAACAAGTAAACAGAGTTGTTGCTTTTACCTGTGTTCTGATTATCTTCTTACTACTGGTTACTACTCAGTCATATAGTGAGGGGTGCTAACAAGCCCATTGGTGAATGCATATCTTACTACTGGTTACTACTCAGTCATACAGTGAGGGGTGCTAGCCAGCCCATTGGTGAATGCATATCTTACTACTGGTTACTACTCAGTCATACAGTGAGGGGTGCTAGCCAGCCCATTGGTGAATGCATATCTTACTACTGGTTACTACTCAGTCATACAGTGAGGGGTGCTAGCCAGCCCATTGGTGAATGCATATCTTATTACTGGTTACTACTCAGTCATACAGTGAGGGGTGCTAGCCAGCCCATTGGTGAATGCATATCTTATTACTGGTTACTACTCAGTCATACAGTGAGGGGTGCTAGCCAGCCCATTGGTGAATGCATATCTTATTACTGGTTACTACTCAGTCATACAGTGAGGGGTGCTAGCCAGCCCATTGGTGAATGCATATCTTACTACTGGTTACTACTCAGTCATACAGTGAGGGTCTGCTAGCCAGCCCATTGGTGAATGCAGTGCATGCCATATTTTGTTATGTATATCTGTAAGTTGTCGCATCTAACCAAGTGGCTGCCAAAACAATGTGCATATATAAAGTTACAAACACTGTGTCTACAGGGTAATGCTATCCTCAGTGATTATTTATGCAGTATAGTAGAAAAGACATATGGCCTTGTGTGGGCTCCATCAGCCCTCCTCTGATTTCCCTGTGCTGAAATTTAGCCTTGGAAGTATTAAGCAATAAATGTTATCAGTGTGGAAAAGGGCTATTTACATGTACATTGTAGATATGACAATGCTAAACTACAACAATGGACACAAATCCTGTTCTTCAGTTTCCACAACATGACTTCACCAGCCTAGTTTTATTTGCTTAAATTAAACAAAATGAAATTCCTTGTCTAATTTCTGGTTGTATATATGGGTGCAAGGTGCTGTACACTTTATAGATACGTTATTTGATGCCAGTGTTCTCTCTGTAGCTTCTGGATTTTAGCTCTTCTTTATACTGTAGCCAGGCCCGCAACTAGGGGGTGAGGGGGTGGGCGCTAGGGGGTCGCATGCCCTGGGCGCCGGACTCTAGGGGGCGACTTAAAGCTTAATTAAAACTTCTGCTCCACTTTGTCTGCCCGCCGGTAATCACGGACGAGAGGAGATGCGCACATACAAGCTGCAGTTGCACACTGACAGACTACGAAGTCATCAGCCGGCCACGCCTCCCTCCCCCCACCTGCCGGGACCCTACACTTCCGGCCAGAGACCATGCTGACTACGGAGACTCCAATACCTCCCTTCACACACACGCCGGCTGGGAAACTGCACTTCAGGCTGACTCTGCATGTCCATCAGATAGGTGCAGTCAGTCAGCTCACACTCTGCTGCCAGATGAGGGACTTTATTATCACCGTCCCTGAGTTCAGCCAAGCATCAAGTTGCTGCCATTAACTGTTGCATGACATTTTATGGGGACACTGTGTATGGCATAAGTTGGGGACACCGTGTGCCATTATATGGGGATGCTGTGTGCCATTATATGTGGAGACACTGTGTGCCATTATATGGGGATGCTGTGTGCCATTATATGTGGGGATGCTGTGTGCCATTATATGTGGAGATGCTGTGTGCCATTATATGTGGAGATGCTGTGTGCCATTATATGTGGAGATGCTGTGTGCCATGATATGGGGACGCTGCGTGCCATTATATGGGGACGCTGTGTGCCAGTATATGTTGGGACGCTGTGTGGCATTATAAGGGGGCGCTGTGTGGCATTATATGGGGATGCTGTGTGGCATTATATAGGGACGCTGTGTGACATAATGTGGGGACACTGTGGCATTATTCAGGGATGCTGTTTGGCATTATGTGGGGATACTGTGTGGCATTATATGGGCATACTGTGTGGCATAATGTGGGGACGCTGTGTGCCATAATGTGGGGACACTGTGGCATATAATGTGGGGGGACTTTGTGTGGGATATTATATGGGGACACTGTGGCATAATATAGAGACACTGTGGTATATGGGGTACCCTATGTGGCATAATGTCCTAGTTTCGGCCCTGCTGTTGCGAAGAACTAGCAAAAATATCTATGTTCTAAAACACTCTGGCACTTTATTAAGTGGAAACAGCACCACACAATAGTGTTACAGCATCAGCATAGCAGTATCGCATTTCACAGGTATTGGCGGAGCCACCATCAGGGGTGTACAGCTGGTACTAATGTACCGGGCTCAGAAGGGGGCCTGCAGTGCGCTGAGTAAGAAGCAGTTTGCTGTCAGAATCATTGGCACACTGCGTACCGCCACCTGTTTAGTGTCAATGTTCTGCTGTTGTGTGGGAGGCAGAGACATCACTCAACTCTAAAACACCCGGTGCGGATGGGCTCAGTAGGGGCGTGGCTTTGCGGGACAGGGGCATGGCTGAGCGCCCTGACCCTGTTTTTGGCACCTCAGGGGTCCAGGAGATGTAGCCTGGCTATGGAGACTGGCGTTTCTTCAGTGCCGGCTTCTAGATGGTGACAGGAGTCGGGTTGCTGCACGTAATATTACAGCGCAGCAGCCAGCTCCTGTAACTGAGCAGGAGCCGGCACTTTGGTGTCACCCCCCGGCTGGGGACACATGGGTGTGGGCCACCCCCCCCCCCCCACCCCCCCTTGTGACACCAATGGTGGTATGAGGGGCAGATAGGCCATTTCCCAAAGGTGCAGGGTGACATGGCACCTTCAGTTACAGTCTCCTTTATTTAAAACACACATTTCTAAGAAAGATTTATTTCATGTACACAACTGTAATAAAAATAACTTTAAGACACGAGCTGTGTTTTGCCTAACTGGCTTATTATTTTAATACCAGAGTGATTATATGATTATAAATCTGCATGAGTTAATCCTTGTAACCCATTTTTATTCATTTTTGTGGCAAAATATTTTATATAAATTAATAATGTTAAGTTTTAGAACCCATATATACAGTACTGTGCAAAAGTTTGAGGCAGGTGTGTAAAAATTGCTGCAAAGTAAGAATGTTTTCAAAAAATAAGAATTTACTTACCGATAATTCTATTTCTCGTAGTCCGTAGTGGATGCTGGGGACTCCGTCAGGACCATGGGGAATAGCGGCTCCGCAGGAGACAGGGCACAAAAGTAAAAGCTTTAGGATCAGGTGGTGTGCACTGGCTCCTCCCCCTATGACTCTCCTCCAAGCCTCAGTTAGGATACTGTGCCCGGACGAGCGTACACAATAAGGAAGGATTTTGAATCCCGGGTAAGACTCATACCAGCCACACCAATCACACCGTATAACCTGTGATCTGAACCCAGTTAACAGCATGATAACAGCGGAGCCTCTGAAAAGATGGCTCACAACAATAATAACCCGATTTTTGTAACAATAACTATGTACAAGTATTGCAGACAATCCGCACTTGGGATGGGCGCCCAGCATCCACTACGGACTACGAGAAATAGAATTATCGGTAAGTAAATTCTTATTTTCTCTGACGTCCTAAGTGGATGCTGGGGACTCCGTCAGGACCATGGGGATTATACCAAAGCTCCCAAACGGGCGGGAGAGTGCGGATGACTCTGCAGCACCGAATGAGAGAACTCCAGGTCCTCCTCAGTCAGGGTGTGCCCCTGACCAAGTATCAGCTCGGCAAAGTTGTAAAGCCGAGACCCCTCGGGCAGCCGCCCAAGATGAGCCCACCTTCCTTGTGGAATGGGCATTTACATATTTTGGCTGTGGCAGGCCTGCCACAGAATGTGCAAGCTGAATTGTACTACACATCCAACTAGCAATCGTCTGCTTAGAAGCAAGAGCGCCCAGTTTGTTGGGTGCATACAGGATTACAGCAAGTCAGTTTTCCTGACTCCAGCCGTCCTGGAAACTATATTTTCAGGGCCCTGACAACATCTAGCAACTTGGAGTCCTCCAAGTCCCTAGTAGCCGCAGGTACCACAATAAGCTGGTTCAGGTGAAACACTGACACCACCTTAGGGAGAAACTGGGGACGAGTCCGCAGCTCTGCCCTGTCCGAATGGACAATCAGATATGGGCTTTTGTGAGACAAACGCCGCCCATTCTGACACTCGCCTGGCCGAGGCCAGGGCCAACAGCATGGTCACTTTCCCTGTGAGATATTTCAAATCCACAGATTTGAGCGGTTTAAACCAAAGTGATTTGAGGAATCCCAGAACTACGTTGAGATCCCACGGTGCCACTGGAGGCACAAAAGGGGGTTGTATATGCAGTACTCCCTTGACAAACTTCTGGACTTCAGGAACTGAAGCCAATTCTTTCTGGAAGAAAATCGACAGGGCCGAAATTTGAACCTTAATGGACCCCAATTTGAGGCCCATAGACACTCCTGTTTGCAGGAAATGCAGGAAACGACCGAGTTGAAATTTCTTCGTGGGGCCTTCCTGGCCTCACACCACGCAACATATTTTCGCCACATGTGGTGATAATGTTGTGCGGTCACCTCCTTCCTGGCTTTGACCAGGGTAGGAATGACCTCTTCCGGAATGCCTTTTTCCCTTAGGATCCGGCGTTCAACCGCCATGCCGTCAAACGCAGCTGCGGTAAGTCTTGGAACAGACATGGTACTTGCTGAAGCAAGTCCCTTCTTAGCGGCAGAGGCCATGAGTCCTCTGTGAGCATCTCTTGAAGTTCCGGGTACCAAGTCCTTCTTGGCCAATCCGGAGCCACGAGTATAGTTCTTACTCCTCTACGTCTTATAATTTTCAATACCTTGGGTATGAGAAGCAGAGGAGGGAAGACATACACCGACTGGTACACCCACGGTGTTACCAGAACGTCCACAGCTATTGCCTGAGGGTCTTTTGACCTGGCGCAATACTTGTCCAGTTTTTTGTTCAGGCGGGACGCCATCATGTCCACCTTTGGTCTTTCCCAACGGTTCACAATCATGTGGAAGACTTCCCGATGAAGTCGCCACTCTCCCGGGTGGAGGTTGTGCCTGCTGAGGAAGTCTGCTTCCCAGTTGTCCACTCCCGGAATGAACACTGCTGACAGTGCTATCACATGATTTTCCGCCCAGCGAAAAATCCTTGCAGTTTCTGCCATTGCCCCCCTGCTTCTTGTGCCGCCCTGTCTGTTTACGTGGGCGACTGCCGTGATGTTGTCCCACTGGATCAATACCGGCTGACCTTGAAGCAGAGGTCTTGCTAAGCTTAGAGCATTGTAAATTGCCCTTAGCTCCAGTATATTTATGTGGAGAAAAGTCTCCAGACTTGATCACACTCCCTGGAAATTTTTTCCCTGTGTGACTGCTCCCCAGCCTCTCAGGCTGGCCTCCGTGGTCACCAGCATCCAATCCTGAATGCCGAATCTGCGGCCCTCTAGAAGATGAGCACTCTGTAACCACCACAGGAGAGACACCCTTGTCCTTGGAGATAGGGTTATCCGCTGATGCATCTGAAGATGCGATCCGGACCATTTGTCCAGCAGATCCCACTGAAAAGTTCTTGCGTGGAATCTGCCGAATGGAATCGCTTCGTAATAAGCCACCATTTTTCCCAGGACTCTTGTGCAATGATGCACTGACACTTTTCCTGGTTTTAGGAGGTTCCTGACTAGCTCGGATAACTCCCTGGCTTTCTCCTCCGGGAGAAACACCTTTTTCTGGACTGTGTCCAGAACCATCCCTAGGAACAGCAGACGTGTCGTCGGAAACGGCTGCGATTTTGGATATTTAGAATCCACCCGTGCTGTCGTAGAACTACTTGAGATAGTGCTACTCCGACTTCCAACTGTTCTCTGGACCTTGCCCTTATCAGGAGATCGTCCAAGTAAGGGATAATTAAGACGCCTTTTCTTTGAAGAAGAATCATCATTTCGGCCATTACTTTGGTAAAGACCCGGGGTGCCGTGGACAATCCAAACGGCAGCGTCTGAAACTGATAGTGACAGTTCCGTACCACGAACCTGAGGTACCCTTGGTGAGAAGGGCAATTTGGGACATGGAGGTAAGCATCCTTGATGTCCAGGGACACCATATAGTCCCCTTCATATGTGCTGGTAGCAATGGCAGGCTGATATGTGTGGTTACATTGTGATCTGGTCTTGTGATGAATATGCTCTGGTTATTGAGATACTGAAGTTGTTTGGAATGTGAAATTGAATAAGATGGTTCTAGGAAGTTGTTTGGAATGTGAAATTGATTAGTTTGTTTGTAAGAAATGGCTGCTGCTGGGTGTTTTCCCCTCCCCCTTTCAACCATGTGTTGCAGTCTTTGGAATCATTGGAGTTTTCCCAAAATGGAGTCTAGCTTCTGTCCCATGCGGTATTGTAGGGTTGTGTATATAGGGACAGCCAGTATGGGTAAGCTCAAGTATTTTCTCCACAAAGATTCTCAGCATTGACTAACTGCGCAGCGATTGTTCCTCACATGTGTAAGCTTCTCTGCAATCATATTGTCTTTATTGTTATTGTGAGCCATATCTCTCTCTCTCTCTTCTCCCCTTTCCCTCTCTTTTCTTCTTAAACGTAATTGTATTGTATTGTATTTCCTGTGTAGTTATCTGGTTAGGTAGTCTATGTTATATTGGTAGTGTATGACTTGTACTGTATTATTCTTTTGCAAGTATAACATTCAAATAAGGCGTTAGACCCTAAGCTCGGTATCTGTGTATTTCTTATATTTCTAAGTGTACTCAGAGCGTCATAGTCGCTCATACAGCTTTTAAGCTAACAAGGTTACACTGCATTACATCTACACATTGTCACTGCACAAATGTTTACAGTATAAGTACATTTCTTAAGGTATAGTTAAGGGAGTACCCTTGCGGTACTTTTTGCGCCAATTGCGTACTGTGTTCTTTAACCTTTAACGTGTTTTAATAGGTCAAATATTATAGACATTGTCACCTCAGTTAGACTTTGTGCCCAGGACTGACTGGACACTCACTAGGGGAGCTCTCCTGAGTTTCTCTGGAAAAGACTTTGTTAGGTATTTTATTTTCAGGGAGACCTGCTGGCTACAGGCTCCCTGCATCGTGGGACTGAGGGGAGAGAATAAGACCAACTTCTTCTTAGTTTAAGGGCTCTGCTTCTCGGCTACTGGACACCATTAGCTCCAGAGGGTTCGATCACTTGGTGCGCCTAGCTGCTTGTTCCCGGAGCCACGCCATCACCCCCCTCACAGAAGCCAGTGAGTATGAGAAGAACAGAAGACTTCAGGACGGCAGAAGACTTCAGTAACCAGGTACAGCGCAGCGGTAACGCTGCGCTCCATGCTCCCACACACACACTTCCTCCAGCACTCACAGGGTGTAGGGCGCTGGGGGGGGCGCCCTGGGCAGCATGTTACTGAGTTTTCTTGGGCCGGCAGATGCTTGTTCGGTGCCTTGGAACCGTTTCCGGGACCCCCGCCGGCATTTTCGTGATTTTGAATTTGGCAGGCTGAAGCGTGCCGGGAGGGGGCGGAGCTTAGCCGCGCGGCTCACAGGCGCCATTTTCTCCTCACATGCGGCATGCAGGAGACGCTGGTCCGGGACCTCCACACGCTCCATTAAAGTAACGGGGAGCTTATCGGGGGGGGGGACACAGTAGCTGGTGCAGAATTGGTATTATTGGGCAGCGCTGGTACATATATTTTCGTTGGTGGGATATATGGGCGCTGGGGTGTGAGCTGGCATATTCCCTTTATGTTTTTCTATCCAGGCTTCCTTGTGGGCCTGTCCCCTGGCTGAGGCATTGTATGTGTGTGTCGGTGGGTCGATACTAGGTGTTGACATGTCTGAGGCTGAATGTTATTCACCGGAGGAGGTTATTGGGGGGGCAGATGCGGGTCTGGAGTTGGCTCTGTCGACGCAGCCGACACCTGACTGACTTGCACTGTTGAATACAATTAATTCTAATGTGACTTCTTTATCAAAGAGATTAGATAAATCTGAATCACAGACACAGGTGTTGAAAAAATCCATGGAGGATGCTTTGTCGCAGGTACAGACCCCTTCGGGGTCGATAAAGCGGCCGTTTACTCAAGTGGTAGATACTAATACCGACACGGATTCTGAGTCCGATGTCGACTTCACTGAGGCTCCTTTACATCCAAGATTAGTTAAGAGTATTCAGTACATGATTGTGGCTATAAAAGATGTGTTACGCATTTCTGAGGAACCTGCCGTACAGGAAACAAGGATTTGCTTGTTTAAAGAGAAAAAACCTGAGGTGCAGTTTCCCCCCTCTCATGAGATGAATACTCTTTGTGAAAAGGCTTGGGAGTCGCCGGACAAGAGGTGGCAGATTCCCAAGAGGATTTACATGGCGTATCCTTTTTCATCTATTGATAGGGGAAAATGGGAGGCGTCTCCTAATGTTGATAAAGCTTTATCTCGTTTGTCTAAGAAGGTGGCGCTTCCGTCTCCTGACACGCAGCTCTCAAGGATCCGGCGGATCGCAAGATGGAGACGTCTCTGAAGTCCATTTTCACTAATACGGTGCATTGCTCAGACCTGCTGTGGCGTCGGTATGGGTGAGTAGTGCTATTGCTAAATGGGCTGAGAATTTAGCTGCTGATATGGATACCCTTGATAAAGATACTGTTCTTTTAACTCTTGGTTATATCAAGGACGCTGCAGATTACCTGAAGGATGCGGCGAGGGATGTTGGTCTCTTGGGGTCAAGAGCCAATGCCATGTCGATTTCGGCCAGGAGGGCGCTGTGGATCCATCAATGGAATGCTGATGCCGATTCCAAGAGAGCTATGGAAGCGTTACCCTTCAAAGGTAATGTCCTGTTTGGGGAAGGCTTGGCGGACCTGGTTTCTACCGCGACGGCGGGTAAGTCGTCTTTTCTTCCCTATGTTCCCACACAACACAAAAAGCCACCACATCAGCAGATGCAGTCCTTTCGTCCAAATAAATACAGGCGAGGAATAGGTTCGTCCTTTCTCGCTTCAAAAGGTAGAAGAAGGGGAAAGAAGTCGCCTGCAGTGTCAGGCGCCCTGGACCAGAATTCCGCCCCTGCCGCTACCAAGTCCACCGCATGACGCTGGGGCTTCCCTGGGGCAGTCCGAACCGGAACCGGTGGGGGGCCGTCTGCAGTTCTTCAGTCGGGTCTGGGTCCAATCGGACTTGGATCCGTGGGTTCTAGAGATTGTATCTCAGGGCTACAGGCTGGAGTTTCAGGAGACGCCCCCTCACCGGTTTTTCATGTCGACCCTGCCAGTGTCTCTTCCGGACAGGGAGGTGGTGCTGGCAGCAATACAAAAGTTGTGTTTTCAGAGGGTCATTGTTCCCGTTCCCCCGTCTCAACGGGGGGAGGGGTTCTACTCGAGCCTTTTTGTGGTGCCGAAACCGGACGGTTCAGTCAGACCGATTCTGAACCTAAAGTCCCTCAATCCATACTTGAAAGTTTCAAGTTTAAGATGGAATCTCTTCGAGCGGTGATTGCCAGCTAGAAGGGGGGACTTTATGGCGTCAGTGGACACAAAGGATGCCTACTTACACGTCCCGATTTATCCTCCGCATCAAGCTTTCCTAAGGTTTGCGGTACAGGATTCTCATTACCAATTTCAGACGTTGCCGTTTGGGCTTTCCACGGCCCCGAGGATTTTCACCAAGGTCATGGCAGAAATGATGGTTCTCTTTCGCAGGCAAGGGGTTACAATTATCCCGTACTTGGACGATCTCCTGATAAAGGCGAGGTCCAAGGAACGCTTGCTGAGGAGTGTGAATTTGGTACTGTTGGTGCTCCGGCAGCACGGTTGGGTGCTAAATTTGCCGAAATCTCAGTTGATTCCGGCCACTCGGCTGTCTTTTCTGGGCATGATTCTGGACACGGAGTTACGAAGAGTATTTCTTCCAGAAGAAAAAGCTCTAGAACTGCAGTCGATGGTCAGGGAACTTCTGCGGCCGAAGAGTGTGTCCATCCATCACTGTACTCGGGTTCTGGGGGAAATGGTTGCGGCGTACGAAGCCATTCCGTTTGGCAGGTTTCATGCCCGGGTGTTTCAGTGGGATTTGCTGAGCAAATGGTCCGGGTCTCACCTGCACATACACCGGAAGATAAGTTTATCTCACAGAGCCAGAATTTCTCTCCTGTGGTGGCTACAAAGTTCTCACCTCCTAGAAGGATGCCTTTTCGGTATCCTGGACTGGGTGCTTCTGACAACAGATGCAAGTCTCCGGGGCTGGGGTGCTGTCACCCAAGGAAGAAACTTCCAGGGGAGATAGTCGCTTCAGGAAGCGTCTCTCCACATAAATGTTCTCGTGTTGAAAGCCATTAACAACGGCCTGCTACAAGCAAGAAGCCTTCTTCAGGGTCGATCTGTCCTGGTACAATCAGACAACATCACAGCGGTGGCACATATAAACCGTCAAGGCGGAACAAGGAGCAGGGCGGCAATGGCGGAGGCAACAAGAATCCTTTGCTGGGCGGAACAACACGTCAGCAGTCTTTCTACCGGGAGTAGACAACTGGGAAGCAGATTTCCTCAGCAGACACGATCACCATCCAGGAGAGTGGGCTCTTCACCAAGAGGTTTTTGCGGAGGTGACAAAGCGTTGGGGAATTCCGTTGATCGACATGATGGCGTCTCGTCTCAACAAAAAGCTCCCGAGGTATTGTTCCAGGTCAAGAGACCCCCAAGCCAGCACGGTGGACGCCCTGGTGTCTCCGTGGGTGTTCAAGTCGGTGTATGTGTTCCCTCCACTTCCTCTCATTCCAAAGGTACTGGGGATCATTCGGCGAACAAGGGTTCAGGCGATTCTCGTAGTTCCAGATTGGCCAAGAAAGGCCTGGTATCCAGATCTTCAGGAATTACTTGTGGAAGATCCTTGGCCGCTTCCTCTGAGAGAGGACCTGTTATTGCAGGGTCCGTGCGTGTTTCCAGACTTACCGCGGCTGCGTTTGACGGCATGGAAGTTGAGCGCCAGATTTAAGCTCGTAAGGGTATTCCTGGGGAGGTCATTCCTACTCTCATTAAGGCTAGGAAGGAGGCTAAACATTATCATCGTATTTGGAAGAAGTATGTTTCCTGGTGTGAGACTAAAATGGCTCCTGCGGAAGTGTTTCATTTGGGTCGTTTTCTCCATTTTTTGCAGGCAGGTGTAGATGAAGGCCTGAAATTGGGCTCCATCAAAGTACAGATTTCGGCATTGTCTATTTTCTTTCAAAAGGAATTAGCTGTCCTCCCTGAGGTTCAGACGTTTTTGAAAGGAGTATTGCATATCAATCCTCCGTTTGTACCTCCTGTGGCTCCATGGCATCTGGACGTGGTCTTACAGTTTCTCATGTCTCCCTGGTTTGAACCTTTGCGTAAGGTTGAGCTGAAGTTTCTCACCTGGAAGGTAGTCATGCTGTTGGCACTGGCGTCTGCCAGGCGGGTGTCTGAGTTGGCGGCCTTATCTCATAAGAGCCCGTACTTGATTTTTCATTCAGATAGGGCAGAATTGCGGACTCGTCAACAATTTTTGCCGAAGGTGGTGTCTAAGTTCCACATTAACCAACCTATTGTGGTGCCGGTGGCTACGGATGCTGTGGCGGTTCCAAAGTCTCTGGATGTGGTGAGAGCTTTGAAGATCTCCGTCGCCAGAACGGCTGTTACCAGGAAAACTGAGGTGCTGTTTGTCCTGTATACTTCTAACAAGATTGGTCATCCTGCCAGAGATTCGGTCCTGGTCCTGGAAATCGGTGGGAAAAAAATGTGTCTCATATTTCCAAGAACTAGCACCAGGCTCTAATAGCAAATGTGTAATGCCATAGTCGGGGTACACATTTTTTATGGGTCCCCCAGTCAATGCTCCCCAAACTAGTCAGCCCAGGCTGCAGATTACTGAGTATACCACAGGTCTGGGCTGAAGCCCCTGACCATATCCCCCATACTCCTGGGCAGTGGGTGATTATGTGGTTTGAGTGTGAGTGTGTATGAATGTTTAACAAACAGTTAAAAAAAATTGGGGGGGGGGGTGTTTCCCGGAGAGAGCCCCCGCACCATTTTCCCGGAGATCTGCGCGTGTGTGCTGTAGACTCTGAGACTGCGCTAGGCTAGTGCCCAGAGTCTGCACAGCGCTGGCGGCTAGAGAGGAGGAGGCCCAGCCGGATCCTGCACACAGGCCTTCTCCTCTCTAGAAATGGCCCTGCCTCTGCTGCCGCAAATTATGCAGGGAGTGAGAACTGGCTGCTGCTGCAGCAGCCTCTCTCCACAGCCCAGCACACAGCTTGGGAGAGAGGATGCTGTAGCAGCAGTCCAGTCACTTCTTTCTTCCTGTCTGAAATGCCTGCCTGTAACGGGAGGACCCCTCCCACAGGCACAGGTAAAAGAATACCCGCTCCCCCCCTCTTGGCGCTACTGCCTACATTACCATGTTTGCTCTACACTGCTCACCACCCCAGTACAGTATTCATGTGCATACTATCATGTGTACCATTCCGAATCAGGCCATTAGAAACAACTTGCATACAACTCGGTAAGGGCAATCATTCCATAAATTTTACTTGGTGTTTTTTTTTGTCATGGTCACTGACAGGAGCAGCCAAAACCAAACAATAAATGATAAATCTTCTGTAGTAGTAGGTAAAGGACCCTCTGGATGACTCATATTACTGAGTTGAACCCAATCAATTATAGCCTGAAGCTTACTTGATTCCAGGCAAAAGCCTTCAGAAGAGATTAGAAAACTGGCGATTTGAAAACTGCACAATTTACTAAAGGCAGAAAGCCGCTGGTTTACAGAGCGACACTTTTAATGTCCCTGCCCCTTTTTTTCTTAAGAAAAATAAAAATTGCTAAATTGCTAAATCTTTGGTTTGCAAAGTCGATGGAATAAATGCCAGAAAAATCTGGAGGTTGTGTCTTGTGGTCAGATATACTGTAGCTTAAACCACCTCTTGCCTATTTTCTCAATGAGGGGGCACAATACAATTATTATGAGGACAATATTTATTGATTAAGGGACAAAACCATTAATAATTATCTTATATAGGCAATTCTATTATATGGGTCAATCCTATTCCCTTCAAAGACATAGCGGGTGCCAGTAAGTGTGGTACTATGCCGCTTTTATGGTACCACTATCTCGCAGATTTTTCTTCGTAGCCCCACAGGGCTGCAAGCAAATATGTATGAGTTGGGTACTAAATGGGGGTGAGATATCGGGTGCCGTTGCCGGCATTTACCTGCCTCGGCAACAGCACTTTGTACCCTTCATTGGAATAGGATTGACCCCTATGAATATATTAGCAGGGAAAATAAATGTTTAATTACATTGAGAGCAATATTATTTATTAATAATATTCATTGTTTGCTTATGGGGGCAACAAAATATTTAAGGCAGGGGCAACACTATTTCTTGATGTGAACACCATTTATAAGATATGGGAATATTAGCATACTGTAGATGAGTGCTGTGGTATGAACCCAAGAGAGAAAATGTCAGGGAGGTCTAGTGCATTTATATTTATGCTGCCACTAAAATGGATATATGTACATCATTAAGAAAACAGACACTATTATCTGGGAATGGGACTACCTATACCCGTTTCCAGATTATTTACAGAAACATTGTGTACAAATCTTGTTAAAGAAGGAAAAAGATTGCCTTTTTGTACCCAGCAAGATTCTACAATAAAGAATATATGGAAACAGCGAAAAGATGCATGCAGATTTCTAAGGAAGAGGAGGAAAAGGAGAAGAGAACTTTTCCTAATCCTTCTCTGGGGACTTTAGATAACATTGCAAAGAGAGTCTCTTTGTTTGCCTTTTCAGTAGGGGAAAAGTTAAGTAGAAAAAAAAATAAGAATTTACTTACCGATAATTCTATTTCTCGTAGTCCGTAGTGGATGCTGGGGACTCCGTCAGGACCATGGGGAATAGCGGCTCCGCAGGAGACAGGGCACAAAAGTAAAAGCTTTAGGATCAGGTGGTGTGCACTGGCTCCTCCCCCTATGACCCTCCTCCAAGCCTCAGTTAGGATACTGTGCCCGGACGAGCGTACACAATAAGGAAGGATTTTGAATCCCGGGTAAGACTCATACCAGCCACACCAATCACACTGTACAACCTGTGATCTGAACCCAGTTAACAGCATGATAACAGCGGAGCCTCTGAAAAGATGGCTCACAACAATAATAACCCGATTTTTGTAACAATAACTATGTACAAGTATTGCAGACAATCCGCACTTGGGATGGGCGCCCAGCATCCACTACGGACTACGAGAAATAGAATTATCGGTAAGTAAATTCTTATTTTCTCTGACGTCCTAAGTGGATGCTGGGGACTCCGTCAGGACCATGGGGATTATACCAAAGCTCCCAAACGGGCGGGAGAGTGCGGATGACTCTGCAGCACCGAATGAGAGAACTCCAGGTCCTCCTCAGCCAGGGTATCAAATTTGTAGAATTTTTCAAACGTGTTTGCCCCTGACCAAGTAGCAGCTCGGCAAAGTTGTAAAGCCGAGACCCCTCGGGCAGCCGCCCAAGATGAGCCCACCTTCCTTGTGGAATGGGCATTTACATATTTTGGCTGTGGCAGGCCCGCCACAGAATGTGCAAGCTGAATTGTACTACACATCCAACTAGCAATCGTCTGCTTAGAAGCAAGAGCACCCAGTTTGTTGGGTGCATACAGGATAACAGCAAGTCAGTTTTCCTGACTCCAGCCGTCCTGGAAACCTATATTTTCAGGGCCCTGACAACATCCAGCAACTTGGAGTCCTCCAAGTCCCTAGTAGCCGCAGGTACCACAATAAGCTGGTTCAGGTGAAACGCTGACACCACCTTAGGGAGAAACTGGGGACGAGTCCGCAGCTCTGCCCTGTCCGAATGGACAATCAGATATGGGCTTTTGTGAGACAAAGCCGCCAATTCTGACACTCGCCTGGCCGAGGCCAGGGCCAACAGCATGGTCACTTTCCATGTGAGACATTTCAAATCCACAGATTTGAGCGGTTTAAACCAATGTGATTTGAGGAATCCCAGAACTACGTTGAGATCCCACAGTGCCACTGGAGGCACAAAAGGGGGTTGTATATGCCGTACTCCCTTGACAAACATCTGGACTTCAGGAACTGAAGCCAATTCTTTTTGGAAGAAAATCGACAGGGCCGAAATTTGAACCTTAATTGACCCCAATTTGAGGCCCATAGACACTCCTGTTTGTAGGAAATGCAGGAATCGACCGAGTTGAAATTCCTCCGTGGGGGCCTTCCTGGCCTCACCCCATGCAACATATTTTCGCCAATGCGGTGATAATGTTGTGCGGTCACCTCCTTCCTGGCTCTGACCAGGGTAGGGATGACCTCTTCCGGAATGCCTTTTTCCCTTAGGATCCGGCGTTCAACCGCCATGCCGTCAAACGCAGCCGCGGTAAGTCTTGGAACAGACATGATCCTTGCTGAAGCAATTCCCTTCTTAGTATCTCTTGAAGTTCCGGGTACCAAGTCCTTCTTGGCCAATCCGGAGCCACGAGTATAGTTCTTACTCCTCTCCGTCTTATAATTCTCAGTACCTTGGGTATGAGAGGCAGAGGAGGGAACACATACACCGACTGGTACACCCACGGTGTTACCAGAGCGTCCCAGCTATTGCCTGAGGGTCTCTTGACCTGGCGCAATACCTGTCCAGTTTTTTGTTCAGACGGGACGCCATCTTCCTGCTGAGGAAGTCTGCTTCCCAGTTGTCCACTCCCGGAATGAACACCGCTGACAGTGTTATCACATGATTTTTCGCCCAGCGAAGAATCCTTGCTGCCATTGCCCTCCTGCTTCTTGTGCCGCCCTGTCTGTTTACGTGGGCGACTGCCGTGATGTTGTCCGACTGGATCAGCACCGGTTGACTTTGAAGCAGAGGTCTTCCTAGGCTCAGAGCATTGTAAATTGCCCTTAGCTCCAGTATATTTATGTGGAGAGAAGTCTCCAGACTTGACCACACTCCTTGGAAATTTCTTCCCTGTGTGACTGCTCCCCAGCCTCTCAGGCTGGCATCCGTGGTCACCAGAACCCAGTCCTGAATGCCGAATGTGCTGCCCTCTAGTAGATGAGCACTCTGCAGCCACCACAGAAGAGACACCCTTGTCCTTGGAGACAGGATTATCCGCTGATGCATCTGAAGATGCGATCCGGACCATTCGTCCAGCAGATCCCACTGAAAGATTCTTGCGTGAAATCTGCCGAATGGAATCGCTTCGTAAGAAGCCACCATTTTTCCCAGGACTCTTGTGCATTGATGCACTGACACTTGGCCTGGTTTTAGGAGGTTTCTGACTAGCTCGGATAACTCCCTGGCTTTCTCCTCCAGGAGAAACACCTTTTTCTGGACTGTGTCCATAATCATCCCTAGGAACAGCAGACGTGTCGTCGGAAACAGCTGCGATTTTGGAATATTTAGAATCCACCCCTGCTGTCGTAGAACTACTTGAGATAGTGCTACTCCGACCTCCAACTGTTCTCTGGACCTTGCCCTTATCAGGAGATCGTCCAAGTAAGGGATAATTAAGACGCCTTTTCTTTGAAGAAGAATCATCATTTCGGCCATTACCTTGGTAAAGACCCGGGGTGCCGTGGACAATCCAAACGGCAGCGTCTGAAACTGATAGTGACAGTTCTGTACCACGAACCTGAGGTACCCTTGGTGAGAAGGGCAAATTGGGACATGGAGGTAAGCATCCTTGATGTCCAGGGACACCATATAGTCCCCTTCTTCCTGGTTCGCTATCACTGCTCTGAGTGACTCCATCTTGATTTGAACCTTTGTATGTAAGTGTTCAAAGATTTCAGATTTAGAATAGGTCTCACCGAGCCGTCTGGCTTCAGTACCACAATATAGTGTGGAATAATACCCCTTTCCTTGTTGTAGGAGGGGTACTTTGATTATCACCTGCTGGGAATACAGCTTGTGAATTGTTTCCAACACTGCCTCCCTGTCGGAGGGAGACGTTGGTAAAGCAGACTTCAGGAACCTGCGAGGGGGAGACGTCTCGAATTTCCAATCTGTACCCCTGGGATACTACTTGTAGGATCCAGGGGTCCACTTGCGAGTGAGCCCACTGCGCGCTGAAACTCTTGAGACGACCCCCCACCGCACCTGAGTCCGCTTGTACGGCCCCAGCGTCATGCTGAGGACTTGGCAGAAGCGGTGGAGGGCTTCTGTTCCTGGGAAGGGGCTGCCTGCTGCAGTCTTCTTCCCTTTCCTCTATCCCTGGGCAGATATGACTGGCCTTTTGCCCGCTTGCCCTTATGGGGACGAAAGGACTGAGGCTGAAAAGACGGTGTCTTTTTCTGCTGAGATGTGACTTGGGGTAAAAAGGTGGATTTTCCAGCTGTTGCCGTGGCCACCAGGTCCGATAGACCGACCCCAAATAACTCCTCCCCTTTATACGGCAATACTTCCATGTGCCGTTTGGAATCTGCATCACCTGACCACTGTCGTGTCCATAAACATCTTCTGGCAGATATGGACATCGCACTTACTCTTGATGCCAGAGTGCAAATATCCCTCTGTGCATCTCGCATATATAGAAATGCATCCTTTAAATGCTCTATAGTCAATAAAATACTGTCCCTGTCAAGGGTATCAATATTTTCAGTCAGGGAATCCGACCAAGCCACCCCAGCGCTGCACATCCAGGCTGAGGCGATCGCTGGTCGCAGTATAACACCAGTATGTGTGTATATACTTTTTAGGATATTTTCCAGCCTCCTATCAGCTGGCTCTTTGAGGGCGGCCGTATCTGGAGACGGTAACGCCACTTGTTTTGATAAGCGTGTGAGCGCCTTATCCACCCTAAGGGGTGTTTCCCAACGCGCCCTAACTTCTGGCGGGAAAGGGTATAACGCCAATAATTTTCTATCGGGGTAAACCCACACATCATCACACACTTCATTTAATTTATCTGATTCAGGAAAAACTACAGGTAGTTTTTTCACACCCCACATAATACCCTTTTTTGTGGTACTTGTAGTATCAGAAATATGTAACACCTCCTTCATTGCCCTTAACATGTAACGTGTGGCCCTAATGGAAAATACGTTCGTTTCTTCACCGTCGACACTGGAGTCAGTGTCCGTGTCTGTGTCGACCGACTGAGGTAAATGGGCGTTTTAAAGCCCCTGACGGTGTTTGAGACGCCTGGACAGGTACTAATTGGTTTGCCGGCCGTCTCATGTCGTCAACCGACCTTGCAGCGTGTTGACATTATCACGTAATTCCCTAAATAAGCCATCCATTCCGGTGTCGACTCCCTAGAGAGTGACATCACCATTACAGGCAATTGCTCCGCCTCCTCACCAACATCGTCCTCATACATGTCGACACACACGTACCGACACACAGCACACACACAGGGAATGCTCTGATAGAGGACAGGACCCCACTAGCCCTTTGGGGAGACAGAGGGAGAGTTTGCCAGCACACACCAAAACGCTATAATTATACAAGGACAACCTTATATAAGTGTTTTCCCTTATAGCATCTTAATATATAATAATATCGCCAAATAAGTGCCCCCCCTCTCTGTTTTAACCCTGTTTCTGTAGTGCAGTGCAGGGGAGAGCGTGGGAGCCTTCCTAGCAGCGGAGCTGTGTAGGAAAATGGCGCTGTGTGCTGAGAATAGGCCCCGCCCCCTTTTCTGCGGGCTTCTTCTCCCGTTTTTCTGACAACCTGGCAGGGGTTAAATACATCCATATAGCCCCAGAGGCTATATGTGATGTATTTTTAGCCAGCATAGGTACTTTCATTGCTGCCCAGGGCGCCCCCCCCAGCGCCCTGCACCCTCAGTGACCGTTGGTGTGAAGTGTGCTGAGAGCAATGGCGCACAGCTGCAGTGCTGTGCGCTACCTCATGAAGACTGAGAAGTCTTCAGCCGCCGATTTCTGGACCTCTTCTCTCTTCGGCATCTGCAAGGGGGTCGGCGGCGCGGCTCCGGTGACCCATCCAGGCTGTACCTGTGATCGTCCCTCTGGAGCTAGTGTCCAGTAGCCTAAGAAGCAAATCCATCCTGCACGCAGGTGAGTTCACTTCTTCTCCCCTAAGTCCCTCGTAGCAGTGAGCCTGTTGCCAGCAGGACTCACTGAAAATAAAAAACCTAACAAAACTTTTACTCTAAGCAGCTCTTTAGGAGAGCCACCAAGATTGCACCCTTCTCGGCCGGGCACAAAAACCTAACTGAGGCTTGGAGGAGGGTCATAGGGGGAGGAGCCAGTGCACACCACCTGATCCTAAAGCTTTTACTTTTGTGCCCTGTCTCCTGCGGAGCCGCTATTCCCCATGGTCCTGACGGAGTCCCCAGCATCCACTTAGGACGTCAGAGAAACTATAATTGGACTTAAGGTAGATATCTAGATTAAAAAGTTACCTTAAACGACTAAAAAGATAGCAATGGGGTTAGGCATATACAACAACAAAACAACTATACAGTGCAATTTCTGGTTTTAGACCAAGGTATAATTTGGGCACTTGTTTTGGGTTGCCTTGTCAAGCATCTCCCAAAGAGCAGGGTAGTAAATCCCGTACAGCAATAAAACAAACAGGTGGCAGCACTAATAAAAATTATATATACAATTTGGAATACGTGGATGGGTAAGATGTTCACATTTAATAACAATATAAAAAAAATAAAAAAAACGAGCAATATAAAATGTGTAATACACAAAAAATATCATAAATGACCGTGAGCACAAAAGACTACCTGTTTCCCAATGGATATTCTCTAATGATGAACCAGTAATTATATATGGACAATGCCTAATTAAGGAACAAGCAATTATTTTTGTATACACAGTAAGCAGGGACATTAAGAAGGAATGGACACTGTACCACCTTTAAAAATGGTCTGCACTAGCCTAATATCCATTGGCAAACATAGGTAGTCTGTTGTGCTCCTGGTCATTTATGATATTTTTTGTATAGTATATTGCACATTTTATATTGAATGTTTTTAATTATTTTTATATTGTAATTAGATGTGAACATCTTACCCATCCACGTATTCCAAATTGTATATATAATTTTTATTAGCGCTACCACCTCTGTTTGTTCAATTTCTGTTTTTTTTCTGCTGTGATGAGAGAGGGAGGGAGGAAAACAGGAGAGGGCACTTATAAAATTGAGGGGCAAAGACGAGATAGAAAGTTTAGATATTGTTTAGTGTTAAGCAGTAGAGAGCCTTAACTCGATTCATGCATAGGGGAGTGTATTCCCTGGCTAGTACTGTTTATTTTGTTTAAGTTTAGGCTGATTTCATCATTTATACAACCTTTGTTATATTAATGTAAGTATGTTTTATATGATGCAATTTGTAGCTGTAAAATGATGGGAGGAAGGGGAGAGAAACAAATCTGTTTAAATCTTGCCCAGAGGTGACAGCTGAAAATGAAATGGCATTAACCTTACAATCTGTTCGTGTAATGTGCCAGGGATAAATTCTCTTTTTAAAATAAAAAATTATTCCCTACTTAAATAAGGTCAAAGCAGACGTATAAAACTAGAGACACATCCGGCAGACAAAGAACATGATAAACTGACTATGCAAAAGCAAAGGATATTAGCATATGCCTTGGAATCAGATAGATCCAGCAGGCATTGTATGATCTTAAACTTGACAGTAAACCAGGACAGATTCATATTATATATCATATATGCTCCCAATAATTCTAATAAATAGTTTTTCAGAAATATTCTAGCCATTCTTTCTGCATTCATAGATTCCAATAGGGGCTGGGGCCTGATGTGTACTTGAACCTGGGTGGCAGTATGGGATTCTTGGACATGCAGGGGACCTTTAGCAACGATGCCCGAAGGCGTGACCAAGACTACAATGTAAAAGTTAAGTTGTTTATTAAGCACACAGTACAGATTACACATCAGCAGTTCAGAAGTAATGGCAATGCTCAGCAATGTGAATTAGTAGAATAGAAGTAGCAGCACAGTTCCTTAGATGCAGTGGTAGTTAGGAAGCTGTTGGGAGTGGTGAGAACACAATATGGTATAGTCTTGGAAGACCCGGAGATGGTAAGTCCATAGAACCAACAGCTAACCACTGTATAGATGAAATGAACGGATACTGACCAGCAGATGATAGAGCACCGAGGTGAGGTGAGCGCTGGTGAACTGCACAGGATGCAGAGCGCAACCGGCCCAGATGGTGAGGGTGCTACGGAACTCACCGATGATGTTAAAGTTCGATGTTAGGAGCACTGACGGTGAACTGTGATTCGACGTTGGAACACTGATGGTGAACAGTGGTTCTATGTTGGAACACCGCTGACGAATGGAAGCGATACTGGAACACCGCTGATAGCTGGAAGTGATGTGGGATCACCGCTGAGAGCTGGAGCCTGTGAAGGGACACTGCAGGTCATTGGAGGCAATGTGGGAACACCGCTGGTGTTAGGCAGCACCGCTGGGTGGAAACTGGTGCAGGTCTCTTTAAGTGGAGCAAGGTCACAGGAGCTGGAATACCTGAAGACAGCAAGCCGAAATCACAGACTGTAGAGACATCCAACACTGGGTTAGACAACCAAAGCACTGACAACAGGGAGCCTTGGTTCAGGATACTTATACCTGCTGGGAAGCAGGTATTGGCTGAGCAATCGGAGGATAGGCTGTGGAAAGTCATGTGATTAGACCAAACATGGCTGCATCCATGTTTGGCTCCGGAGGGAAAGTCAGTGTGTAATCAGCATGTGGAAACCTGTAGTAATGGCGGTGGAGGCAGCGGAGAACAGGAGACGTCATCCACTGGGACAGGAGGAACATGCTGAACAGTTGTCATGACAGCGCTGCCGGGATCGCTGAGGTGAGACTGTGGAGATGCCGTGCAGCGTGCTGCACGTAGACAGTGCAGATTGAATCCAGGCTTGAAGCGCAGGGACAGTCTCAGAAGGCACTTGGATGGTAAAGAAGTGTGTTTAGTTACCCGGATCGTGACAATAAAGAAAAGATAAATGTAAGGTAAAATTAATTTATTCCATTGATTACAGGGTTTAATACTAGAAATAAAGAAATAAAATCTATATTGAATAAACATTGGGATGTTCTGACGCTAGATCCTGTTTTGAGTGGCAATTTACCTCCAGTGCCACAAGTGGTATTTAAAGAGCTAGAACATTAAAAAGCACTATTGCTCCCAGTAACTGCGCACACAAAAAGGAAGAAGTTTGGTTGAACAAAACAAATGGGTGTTTTCCTTGCAATCATTGCAAAATGTGCCACTATATGAGCAAAGAAAGAAAGAGAATATGGAATAGAGATAAATCTTATTCTTGGGAGATTGAAGGTATGATAAATTGCCAAACTATGTTTGTAATCGATCTTTGGAATGTGAATGTGGAGCCCCTTATGTAGGGAAAAAAGGCAACTAAAAATAAGAATGCTGGAACATACAAGATGTCTAGTAAAAAAAAAGTCAAGTGAGCATAGTGTGTCAAGGCATTTTGTGAAATGTAATGGTGGAGATCTAAATAAATTTAAATTCAAAGCAATTGAACATGTTAAGTTAGATGAAAGGGGTGGTAACATCTTGGAAAGACTTACTAAGAGAGATATGTTTCTACGTACATTAAAGACCATTAGTCCTGATGGATTAAATGAAAATTATGATATCACACCCTTTTTGCACAAGAGTATATTTTCATAAGGCCCACCATTTGTAACAATGTTGTTGAGTCATTGAACTCCTTTGTTTCATGTTAGGTGTGGACCTGTGGGATCATGAAGGTGCAGTGAGAGAACTATCTTTAATGAATAGGTATTACCTATTTCTTTTATGTCCTAGAGGATGCTGGGATCCATATTAGTACCATGGGTATAGACGGGTCCACCAGGAGCTATTGGCCCTTTAAGAGTTTATCAGTGTGGGCTGGCTTCTCCCTCTATGCCCCTCCTACCAGACTCAGTTTACAAAATGTGCCCAGAGGAGCAGGTCACAGCTATGGGAGCTCTACAGAGCTTTTCTAGTAAAGTTTATTTTAGAGTTTCTTTTTTTACAGGAGGCTGTTGGCAACAGCCTGCCTGCAACGAGGGACTGAGGGGGGGAGCAGTGTCTGCCCTGCGGGGTCTGAGCCACTGTCTCCGCTGACTGGACATTGAGCTCCAGAGGGGACAGATCGCGCCCAGCCACAGGGGAACGCTCACCCCAGCAGCATGCCACCACCCCCTTGCAGAGCTGAAGTGTGGCAAGTGAGTCACTGTCCCCCCTAACAAGCGGGGGGTTCAGTGTGAAGATGGCGGCATCAGGGTAGGAGCGCAGTATTAACTGCGCTCCCGGACGGCTCAGCGGTACTTCAGTGCGGCGCTGTGAGGGGTGTCCTGAGCCAGCACCTGACCCTACACTGACCAAATAAGCCTGTCGGGGTCTGCGGATCTCAGCCAGCATAAAATCCTCATGCCAGTATAATCTCAGAAGAGCGGGAAGACAGCGCCATTAAGGGGGCGGAGCTTCTCAGAGCGGACCCAGCAGCGTTTCAGCGCCATTTTCCTGCCTGCAGTCGGATGCAAGTGGAAGATCAGTCCCTCCAGTGCAACTCCAGCTATCTGTACAGTACCAGGGGGTTGTAGAAGGGAGGGGAGGCTGTGTAAAGGCTGTGTCACCTATTAAGGGACACAGTGCTGGTTTAGGGTCTCCCTATACCTATAATAGCGCTGTGTGTGGGTTGGCTCCAATCTCTGTGTCTCTCTGCCACTCTTTGGGGGGAAACTCTGTCTGCCCAGTACCCTGTGTGTATGTGGGGTGATTGGTGTGTATTTGAAAACATGTCTAGAGACTCTGTTTCATATGCTGCAGAGGATTTATCTTCTCTGGAAGATCCCATCCCATGTAATCAGGATTGCACTGTTGTAGCGCAGATCCCAGCTAGAGGGTGGACAGCTAGGCCTGGAGAAAGGTCAGATGGGGGGCAAGACTCCGGCATTTCAGCCACGTCTGGGTGTCGTCTGGCCTGGACCCTTGGGTACTGTATATAGTGTCCAGGGAGTACAGGCTGGAGTTTCAAAATCTTCCGCCTCACCGTTTGCTTCAAATCAGGCTTGCCAGCTCTGCCGGCAGACAGTTCTTCTGGAGGCTATCCAAAAATGTGTGGTGTCCGAGGTCACTGTTCCGGTTCCGATTCATCAGTGGAAGAAAGGTTACTATTCAAACCTTTTTGTGGTACCGAAGCCGGATGGTTTGGTACGGCCAATTCTGAACTTAAGATCTTTGAACTCTTAACTCAGGGAGTTCAAATTCAAGATGGAGTCTCTGAGTGCTGTCATCTCAGGACTGACGGAGGGGGAGTTCCTGGTGTCCCTGGACATCAAGGATGCGTACCTCCACATTCCCATCTGGTCGCCGCATCAGGCATATCTCAGGTTTGCACTGTTAGACGATCACTATCAGTTTCAAGCGCTGCCGTTTTGGCCTCTCCACAACACAGAGGGTCTTTACCAAGGTGATGGCAGAGATGATGGTTCTCCTCCGCAAGCAAGGGGTGAACATAATTCCGTATCTGGACGATCTACTGATCAAGGCGTCGTCCAGGGAGAAGCTGTTAAGATCCATTGCTCTCACGACAAACTGCTCAGGGATCACGGTTGGATCCTGAACATTCCAAAGTCTCATCTGGAGAAAGCATTGGTGATTCAAACAATGGTCCAGGATGTCTTGAAGCCTACCCGGGTATCGGTTCATCAGTGCATCCGCCTTCTGGGGAAGATGGTTGCCTCCTAGGAGGCTCTGCAGTACAGAAGGTTTCATGCTCGATCCTTTCAGCTGGATCTCTTGGACCAGTGGTCGGGATCTCACCTACACATGCACCAGAGGATATGTCTGTCACCGAAAGCCAGGATTTCGCTCCTCTGGTGGCTACAACTACCACATCTTCTGGAAGGCCGAAGGTTCGGAGTTCAGGACTGGATCCTTCTAACCACAGATGCAAGTCTAAGAGGTTGGGGAGCAGTCGCTCAGGGGGAAACCTTCCAAGGAAGGTGGTCGAATCAAGAATCCCTTCTCACAATAAACGTCCTAGAGCTAAGAGCCTTATACAACGGTCTTCTGCAAGCAGCACACCTTCTACAGGATCGGGCTGTTCAGGTGCAGTCGGACAACGTGACCACAGTGGCCTGCATAAACTGACAAGGCGGAACGGAGAGAAGGGCTGCCATGTCAGAAGTGTCAAGACTCCTCCTCTGGGCAGAAAGACACGCGGTGGTAATGTCAGCAATCTTCATTCCGGGAGTAGACAACTGGGAAGCAGACTTCCTCAGCAGACGCGATCTCCATCCAGAAGAGTGGGGCCTCCACCCGGAGGTGTTTGAGGAGGTACCGGTTGGTGGGGGGTTCCTCACATAGACATGATGGCCTTCCGCCTCAACAAGAAGCTGCGGAGGTACTGTTCTAGGTCGAGAGACCCGCAGGCAGTGGCGGTGGACGCACTGGTAACACCGTGGGTGTTCACGTCCGTGTATGTGTTCCCTCCACTTCCTCTGATACCAAAGGTTCTTCAACTAGTAAGAAGAACAAAGGTTCTGGCAATCCTCATTGCTCTGGACTGGCCAAGGAGGGCTTAGTACACGGATCTGCTGGATCTTCTGCTGCTTCGGGAGGATCTGCTACTGCAGGGGCCGTTGGCTTGTCAAGACTTACCATGGCTACATTTGACGGCATGGCGGTTGAACGCCAGATCTTAGCTCGGAAGGGTATCCCGAGTGAAGTTATTCCTACCAAGATACAGGCTAGGAAGCGGGTAATGTCTAAACATTACCATCGAATTTGGAAAAAATATGTTTCTTGGTGTGAATTCAAGAAATGTCCTGCGGTGGAGCTTCAACTTGGACGCTTTCTCCTTTTCCTGCAAGCAGGTGTGGATATGGGCCTGAGATTGGGCTCCATCAAGGTCCAAATCTCTGCTTTGTCCATCTTCTTCCAAAAACAATTGGCTGTCCTCCCTGAGGTTCAGACCTTTTTGAAAGGGGTTCTGCACATCCAGCCTCCCTTTGTGGCGCCTACGGCACCCTGGGATCTTGATGTGGTGTTGCAGTTCCTGCAATCAGCTTGGTTTGAGCTTCTACTGGAGGCTGACATCAAGTTTCTCACGTGGAAGGCGGTCACTTTGTTGGCCTTAGCTTCTGCCCGACGTGTGTCGGAATTGGGGGCTTTATCTTGTAAAAGTCCCTATCTGATTTTCAATGAGGATAGGGCGGAACTTAGGACTTGTCCACAGGTCCTGCCTAAGGTTGTATCGGCTTTCCATATCAACCAGCCTATTGTGATGCCAGTGGCTACTGACTCCTCAATTGCTTCAAAGGCCTTGGATGTTGTGAGGGCTTTGAAGATTTATGTGAAGAGGACAGCTCATCATGGAAAAACTGAAAATTGGGTTTCCTGCTTCTAAGCAGTCGATTTCTCGATGGATCAGGTTCACTATCCAGCATGCATATTCTATGGCAGACTTGCCGTGTCCGAAATCTGTAAAGGCCCAATCTACTCGTAAAGTGGGCTCTTCCTGGGCGGCTGCCCGGGGTGTCTCGGCTGTACAGCTTTGCCGAGCAGCTACTTGGTCTGGGTCGAACACGTTTGCCAAGTTTTACAAGTTCGATACTTTGGCCTCTGATGACCTCAAGTTTGGTCAAGCGGTTTCGCAGGAGCCTCCGTTCTCTCCCTCCCATGCTGGGAGCTTTGGTACATCCCCATGGTACTAATATGGACCCCAGCATCCTCTAGGACGTAACACAAAATAGGATTTTAATTACCTTCCGGTAAATCCTTTTCTCGTAGTCCGTAGAGGACGCTGGGCGCCCACAGCGCTTCGTTTCCTGCATTGGTTTCATAGTTCAGTACTGCCTGGTTCCTAGGTAAGTTCTGCGATATTTACTGTTTCAGTACAGTTTCAGCTGTTGCTGAGTTTTCCGGCATGTTAGCCGGATTTGCCTGTTGTGTGAGCTCGTATGAATCTCGCCACTATCTGTGTAATTCCTTCTCTCGAAGTATGTCATCTCCTCGGGCACAGTTTCTAGACTGAGTCTGGTAGGAGGGGCATAGAGGGAGGAGCCAGCCCACACTGTTAAACTCTTAAAGTGCCAATGGCTCCTGGTGGACCCGTCTATACCCCATGGTACTAATATGGACCCCAGCATCCTCTACGGACTACGAGAAAAGGATTTACCAGTAGGTAATTAAAATTCTATTTTTTAACATTAGTTACTCTTATGATTTTTATATATGATTTTTATAAAGCTTTATACACTATTCGGCTAGTGAACTTACGAGACAATTGAGCTAATAGAGACTTATATTGTGTATAAATGATAAGCTGTTTGAGAGAAAAATAGCATCTATTATAATTTTTCTCGATCTGAGAAGTTTTTAACTATTTCAATAATGTTTGTAAAATGTAAGGTTTTTTAGTGACATGGCGATAACGTAGAGATAGTATGATAATAAAAATATGAATTATGATATTAATATATACTAAATTGAATAAAAGTGGTCATACTGATAGAGGTAAATGTGTATAACATATTAAAGAACTACAGTAAAAAGGGGACCGATACACCATGCCTTGAGATTATTAATGTAATGTAAACATGTGCATATAGATGTTTTTGATAAGCAGATGTAACTTATAATTGTTTTTAACATTGTGATGTATTGTATTTAGATGAAGTTGATGAGATAGGGTCCACGATTTTTTATGCCCAATATCAGGAAAACCTGTTGTAGTTTGAGGACACTATTGTCTATTGCTAGCTAAGAGCATATATCACCTCTAGTATAAATAAAGGACTGCGGGAGACAAGGCCACACCCCCTGATGAAGTCGATGACCAAACACGTTGGGCATGGCTTACAGACGCGAGACGTGGTGACATCTATCTGTGGATTTGCGTGAGATTTGACCAGCAATAACCTGATACAAGCGTCAAGGTGCCCTGTGACTGTGCGTTGTCCGGAGCCGAAACTGACATGAATTGCCAAGCCGATATCTGTATACGAAGATATATGTGAGCTTTTTATAATACAGGTTGAGTATCCCATATCCAAATATTCCAAAATACGGAATATTCCGAAATACGGAATTTTTTGAGTGAGAGTGAAAATAAGATTTTAAACCTACCGGTAAATCTATTTCTCCTAGTCCGTAGAGGATGCTGGGGACTCCGTAAGGACCATGGGGTATAGACGGGCTCCGCAGGAGATAGGGCACCTAAAAAGAAATTTTACTATGGGTGTGCACTGGCTCCTCCCTCTATGCCCCTCCTCCAGACCTCAGTTAGAGAACTGTGCCCAGAGGAGATGGACAATACAAGGCAGGATTTAGAAATCCAAGGGCAAGATTCACACCAGCCCACACCAATCATACCATGTAACCTGGATCATACATAACCAGTTAACCTTATGAACAATAACAGTAACGGTCCAAGACCGATTCCAACTGTAACAGAACCCTTATGTAAGCAACAACTATATACAAGTCTTGCAGAGTTTCCGCACTGGGACGGGCGCCCAGCATCCTCTACGGACTAGGAGAAATAGATTTACCGGTAGGTTTAAAATCTTATTTTCTCTTACGTCCTAGAAGATGCTGGGGACTCCGTAAGGACCATGGGGTTTATACCAAAGCATCCAATCGGGCGGGAGAGTGCGTATGACTTTGCAGCACCGACTGAGCAAACGCTAGGTCCTCATCAGCCAGGGTATCAAACTTGTAGAATTTAGGAAAAGTGTTTGACCCCGACCAAGTCGCCGCTCGGCAAAGCTGTAATGCCGAGACGCCTCGGGGAGCCACCCAAGAAGAGCCCACCTTCCTAGTGGAATGGGCCTTAACCGAATTTGGTACCGGCAATCCAGCCGTAGAATGAGCCTGCTGAATCGTATTACAGATCCAGCGAGCAATAGTCTGCTTCGAAGCAGGTGCGCCAATCTTATTAGCAGCATATAGGACAAACAGAGCCTCTGTTTTCCTAATTCTAGCCGTCCTGGCTACATAAATCTTTAAGGCCCTGACTACGTCCAGGGATCTGGAATCCTCCAGGTCACTTGTAGCCACAGGCACCACAATAGGTTGATTCATATGGAATGAAGAAACCACTTTAGGCAAAAATTGCGGACGTGTCCTCAATTCAGCTCGATCCACATGAAAAATCAAGTAGGGGCTCTTGTGTGACAAAGCCGCCAATTCTGACACTCGCCTTGCTGATGCTAAGGCCAACAACATGACCACCTTCCAGGTAAGAAATTTCAACTCAACCTTGTTAAGTGGTTCAAACCAGTGTGATTTTTGGAACTGCAACACCACGTTCAGGTCCCATGGTGCCACTGGAGGCACAAAAGGGGGCTGGATGTGCAGCACTCCCTTTACAAACGTCTGGACTTCTGGAAGAGAAGCCAATTCCTTCTGAAAGAAAATCGAGAGGGCCGAAATCTGTACCTTAACAGAGCCTAATTTCAGGCCCATATCCACTCCTGTCTGTAGGAAGTGGAGAAAACGACCCAGATGAAAATCTTCCGTAGGTGCATTCTTGGTCTCACACCAAGACACATACTTTCGCCAGATACGGCGATAATGGTTTACCGTCACCTCCTTCCTAGCCTTTATTAAAGTAGGGATGACCTCTTCCGGAATCCCCTTTTTCGCTAGGATTCGGCGTTCAACCGCCATGCCGTCAAACGTAACCGCGGTAAGTCTTGAAATACACAGGGCCCCTGTTGCAACAGGTCTTCCCTCAGAGGAAGAGGCCAGGGATCTCCTGTGAGCATCTCTTGTAGATCCGAGCACCAGGCCCTTCGAGGCCAGTCTGGGACAACGAGTATCGTCTGTACTCTTCTTCGTCTTATGATCCTCAACACTTTTGTGATGAGAGGAAGAGGAGGAAACACGTAGACCGATTTGAACACCCACGGTGTTACCAGAGCGTCTACTGCTACTGCCTGAGGGTCCCAAAGACCTGGCACAATACCTCCGAAGCTTTTTGTTGAGGCGTGACGCCATCATGTCTATTTGAGGAGTTCCCCAAAGACGCGTTACGTCTGCAAAGACTTCTTGATGAAGTTCCCACTCTCCTGGATGGAGATCGTGTCTGCTGAGGAAGTCTGCTTCCCAGTGTTCCACTCCCGGAATGAAGACAGCCGACAGAGCGCTTACTTGATTTTCCGCCCAGCGAAGAATCCTGGTGGTTTCCGCCATCGCGACTCTGCTTCTTGTCCTGCCTTGGCGGTTCACATGAGCCACTGCTGTGACATTGTCTGATTGAATCAGAACCGGTAGGTTTCGAAGAAGACTCTCCGCTTGTCGAAGGCCGTTGTAAATGGCCCTGAGTTCCAACACATTGATGTGTAGACAGGACTCCTGGTCTGACCACAGTCCCTGAAAATGTCTTCCTTGTGTGACTGCTCCCCATCCTCGGAGGCTCGCGTCCGTGGTAACCAGGATCCAATCCTGAATTCCAAACCTGCGACCCTCCAGCAGGTGAGTACTTTGCAACCACCACAGGAGAGACACCCTGGCCCCTGGGGACAGAGTTATTTTCCGATGTAAGTGCAGATGGGACCCGGACCACTTGTCCAGAAGGTCCCATTGAAAAGTCCTTGCATGGAACCTTCCGAAGGGAATGGCCTCGTAGGCCGCCACCATTTTTCCCAGAACTCGAGTGCATTGGTGAACTGACACCCTTTTCGTTTTTAGCAGGTCTCTGACCATGTTCTGGATGTCCTGGGCTTTCTCCAGTGGGAGAAAGACCTTCATTTGTTCCATATCCAGTATCATACCTAGGAACGTTAGCCGAGTTGTCGGAATAAACTGTGACTTCGGTAGATTTAGAATCCAACCGTGTTGCTGGAGCACTCTCAGAGAGAGCGCCACGCTGCACAGCAATTTCTCTCTGGATCTCGCTTTTATTAGGAGATCGTCCAAGTATGGGATAATTGTGACTCCATGCTTGCGCAGGACCACCATCATTTCCGCCATTATCTTGGTGAAAATCCTCGGGGCCGTGGAAAGCCCAAACGGCAACGTCTGAAATTGGTAATGACAATCCTGTACAGCGAATCTCAGGTATTCCTGATGGGGGGAATATATGGGGACATGAAGGTACGCCTCCTTTATGTCCAGAGACACCATAAACTCCCCCTCCTCCATATTATCGCTCTGAGTGATTCCATTTTGAATTTGAATCTTTTTATGTACAGGTTTAGGGACTTCAGATTCAAAATAGGTCTTACCGAACCGTCAGGTTTCAGGACCACAAATAGGGTTGAGTAGTAACCTCTTCCCTGCTGGTTCAGGGGAACCCTGATTATTACTTGCTGTAGACACAACGTTTGAATTGCAGCTAAGACTACAGCCCGTTCCGATGTGAAAGCTGATAGGGCCGATTTGAAAAATTGGCGCGGACTCCTCGACTTCCAGTTTGTAACCCTGGGAAACTATTTCCAACACCCAAGGATTCAGGCCTGAGCTGACCCAAGCCTGGCTGAAAAGTCGAAGACGTGCCCCCAACGGTGCGGACTCCCTCAGGGGAGCCCCAGCGTCATGCTGTGGGCTTTGGAGTAGCCGGGGAGGACTTTTGTTCCTGGGCACCTGCCAAAGCAGGTGCTCTTTTGCCTCTGCCCTTACCTCTGGCGAGGAAGGAGGATCCCCGACCTCTTCTGGACTTGTGCGACCGAAAGGACTGCATCTGATAGGGTGGTACTTTCTTTTGCTGTTGGGGAATAATAAGAATTTACTCACCGGTAATTCTATTTCTCGTAGTCCGTAGTGGATGCTGGGTACTCCGTAAGGACCATGGGGAATAGACGGGCTCCGCAGGAGACTGGGCACTCTTAAAAGAAAGATTAGGTACTATATCTGGTGTGCACTGGCTCCTCCCTCTATGCCCCTCCTCCAGACCTCAGTTAGGGAAACTGTGCCCGGAAGAGCTGACATTACTAGGAAAGGATTTGGAATCCAGGGTAAGACTCATACCAGCCACACCAAGCACACTGTACAACTTGTGATAACTATACCCAGTTAACAGTATGAACAACAACTGAGCCTCAGTCAACAGATGGCTCATAACAATAACCCTTTAGTTAAGCAATAACTATATACATGTATTGCAGAGAGTCCGCACTTTGGGACGGACTCCCAGCATCCACTACGGACTACGAGAAATAGAATTACTGGTGAGTAAATTCTTATTTTCTCTGACGTCCTAGTGGATGCTGGGTACTCCGTAAGGTCCATGGGGATTATACCAAAGCTCCCAAACGGGCGGGAGAGTGCGGATGACTCTGCAGCACCGAATGAGCAAACTCAAGGTCCTCCTCAGCCAGAGTATCAAACTTGTAGAATTTTGCAAAAGTGTTTGAACCCGACCAAGTAGCTGCTCGGCAAAGTTGTAAAGCCGAGACCCCTCGGGCAGCCGCCCAAGAAGAGCCCACCTTCCTCGTGGAATGGGCTTTTACTGATTTAGGATGCGGCAGTCCAGCCGCAGAATGCGCAAGCTGAATCGTGCTACAGATCCAGCGAGCAATAGTCTGCTTTGAAGCAGGAGCACCCAGCTTGTTGGGTGCATGCAGGATAAATAGCGAGTCAGTTTTTCTGACTCTAGCCGTCCTGGAAACGTAGATTTTCAGGGCCCGGACTACGTCCAGCAACTTGGAATCCTCCAAGTCCCGAGTAGCCGCAGGCACCACAATAGGTTGGTTCAAATGAAACGCTGACACCACCTTTGGGAGAAATTGTGGACGAGTCCTCAATTCTGCCCTGTCCATATGGAAAATCAGATATGGGCTTTTACATGACAAAGCCGCCAATTCTGACACACGCCTAGCTGAGGCCAAGGCCAACAGCATGACTACCTTCCACGTGAGATACTTCAACTCCACGGTCTTAAGTGGCTCAAACCAATGTGATTTCAGGAAATCCAACACAACGTTGAGATCCCAAGGTGCCACTGGAGGCACAAAAGGGGGCTGAATATGCAGCACTCCCTTAACAAACGTCTGAACTTCAGGCAGTGAAGCCAGTTCTTTTTGAAAGAAAATAGACAGGGCCGAAATCTGGACTTTAATGGATCCCAATTTTAGACCCATAGTCACTCCTGACTGTAGGAAGTGCAGAAATCGACCCAGCTGGAATTCCTCTGTTGGGGCCTTCCTGGCCTCACACCAAGCAACATATTTTCGCCATATGCGGTGATAATGTTTTGCTGTCACATCCTTCCTAGCTTTTATCAGCGTAGGAATCACTTCATCTGGAATGCCCTTTTCCGTTAGGATCCGGCGTTCAACCGCCATGCCATCAAACGCAGCCGCGGTAAGTCTTGGAACAGACAGGGCCCCTGCTGCAGCAGGTCCTGTTGGAGCGGCAGAGGCCATGGGTCCTCCGAGATCATTTCTTGTAGTTCTGGGTACCAAGTTCTTCTTGGCTAATCCGGAACGATGAGTATAGTTCTTACTCCTCTCTTTCTTATTATCCTCAGTACCTTGGGTATGAGAGGAAGAGGAGGGAACACATAAACCGACTGGTACACCCACGGTGTCACCAGGGCGTCCACAGCTATCGCCTGAGGGTCCCTTGACCTGGCGCAATATCTTTTTAGCTTTTTGTGGAGGCGGGACGCCATCATGTCTACCTGTGGCCGTTCCCAACGATTTACAATCAGCGTGAAGACTTCTGGATGAAGTCCCCACTCTCCCGGGTAGAGGTCGTGCCTGCTGAGGAAGTCTGCTTCCCAGTTGTCCACTCCCGGAATGAACACTGCTGACAGTGCTAGCACGTGATTCTCCGCCCATCGAAGAATCCTTGTGGCTTCTGCCATTGCCATCCTGCTTCTTGTGCCGCCCTGGCGGTTTACATGGGCGACCGCCGTGATGTTGTCTGACTGAATCAGCACCGGTTGGTTTTGAAGCAGGGGTTCTGCTTGACTCAGGGCGTTGCAAATGGCCCTTAGTTCCAGAATATTTATGTGAAGGGAAGTCTCCTGACTTGACCACTGTCCTTGGAAGTTCCTTCCCTGAGTGACTTCCCCCCATCCTCGGAGGCTTGCGTCCGTTGTCACCAGGACCCAGTCCTGTATGCGGAATCTGCGGCCCTCGAGAAGATGAGCACTCTGCAGCCACCACAGCAGAGACACCCTGGCCCTTGGGGACAGGATGATCAACCGATGCATCTGAAGATGCGATCTGGACCATTTGTCTAACAGATCCCACTGAAAGATCCTTGCATGGACCTGCCGAAGGGAATTGCTTCGTAAGAAGCCACCATCTTTCCCAGGACTCGCGTGCAGTGATGCACCGACACCTGTTTTGGTTTCAGGAGGTCCCTGACCAGAGATGACAATTCCTGGGCCTTCTCCACCGGGAGAAACACCTTCTTCTGTTCTGTGTCCATAATCATGCCCAGAAGAGCAGACGTGTCGCAGGAATCAGCTGCGACTTTGGGATATTCAGAATCGAGCCGTGCTGTTGCAACACTTCCCGAGAGAGTGCTACGCTGACTAACAACTGCTCTCTGGACCTAGCCTTTATAAGGAGATCGTCCAAGTACGGGATAATTATAACTCCCTTCTTCCGAAGGAGTATCATCATTTCGGCCATTACCTTGGTAAATACTCTCGGTGCCGTGGACAGACCAAACGGCAACGTCTGGAATTGGTAATGACAATCCTGTACCACAAACCTGAGGTACTCCTGGTGAGGTGGGTAAATGGGGACATGCAAGTAAGCATCCTTGATGTCCAGCGACACCATAAAATCCCCCTCTTCCAGGCTTGCAATAACCGCCCTGAGCGATTCCATTTTGAACTTGAACTTCCTTATATAAGTGTTCAAGGATTTTAAATTCAGAATGGGTCTCACCGAACCGTCTGGTTTCGGTACCATTGTGGAATAGTAACCCCGTCCCTGTTGAAGGAGGGGAACCTTGATTATCACCTGCTGGAGGTACAGCTTGTGAATTGCCGCCAGTACTACCTCCCTTTCCCTGGGAGCAGCTGGCAAGGCTGATTTGAGGTAACGGCGAGGGGGAGTTGCCTCGAACTCCAGCTTGTATCCCTGAGATACAATTTGTACAGCCCAGAGATCCACTTGTGAGCGAACCCACTGGTTGCTGAAGTTTCGGAGACGCGCCCCCACCGCACCCGGCTCCGCCTGTGGAGCCCCAGCGTCATGCTGTGGACTTAGAGGAAGCGGGGGAGGATTTTTGTTCCTGGGAACTGGCTGCCTGGTGCAGCTTCTTTCCTCTACCCCTGCCTCTGGGCAGAAAGGATGCGCCTCTGATCCGCTTGCCTTTCTGAAGCCGAAAGGACTGTACATGATAATACGGTGCTTTCTTAGGCTGTGAGGGAACCTGAGGTAAAAAAGTTGACTTCTCGGCTGTTGCCGTGGATACGAGGTCCGAGAGACCGTCCCCAAACAATTCCTCACCCTTATAAGGCAAAACCTCCATGTGTCTTTTAGAATCAGCATCACCTGTCCACTGCCGAGTCCATAATACTCTCCTGGCAGAAATGGACATTGCATTAATTCTAGATACCAGCAGGCAAATGTCCCTCTGTGCATCCCGCATATATAAGACGTCTTTTATATGTTCTATGGTTAGCAAAATAGTATCCCTGTCGAGGGAATCAATGTTGTCTGACAGGGTATCAGACCATGCGGCTGCAGCACTACACATCCATGCTGAAGCAATAGCAGGTCTCAGTATAGTACCTGAGTGTGTATACACAGACTTCAGGATAGCTTCCTGCTTTCTATCCGCAGGCTCCTTTAAGGCGGCCGTATCCTGAGACGGCAGTGCCACCTTTTTTGATAAGCGTGTGAGCGCCTTGTCCACCCTAGGGGATGTTTCCCAACGTAACCTGTCCGTTGGCGGGAAAGGGTACGCCATCAGTAACCTCTTAGAAATCACTAGTTTATTATCAGGGGAACTCCACGCTTCCTCACACAATTCATTTAATTCATCAGATGGGGGGAAAGTCACTGGCTGCTTTTTCTCCCCAAACATAATACCCTTCTTGGTAGTAACCGGGTTAATATCAGAAATGTGCAATACATTTTTCATTGCAGTAATCATGCATCGGATGGCTTTTGTAGACTGTGCATTTGTCTCATCCTCATCTACACTGGAGTCAGACTCCGTGTCGACATCTGTGTCTACCATCTGAGCTAGTGGGCGTTTATGAGCCCCTGATGGCCTCTGAGACGCCTGGGCAGGCGCGGGCTGAGATCCCGGCTGTCCCAAGGCTGCTGCGTCATCGAACCTTTTATGTAAGGAGTTGACCACTGTCTGTTAAGACCTTCCACATATCCATCCAATCCGGTGTCGGCCCCGTCGGGGGCGACACCACACTTATCTGCCCTTGCTCCGCCTCCACGTAACCCTCCTCATCAAACATGTCGACACAGCCGTACCGACACACCGCACACACACAGGGAATTCTCTGACTGAGGACAGGACCCCACAAAGTCCTTTGGGGAGACAGAGAGAGAGTATGCCAGCACACACCACAGCGCTATATAACACAGGGATTTTCACTATACTGAGTGATTTTTCCCAATAGCTGCTTATTAACACAAATTGCGCCTAAATTTATGTGCCCCCCCTCTCTTTTTTACCCTTGTTGTACTGGATACTGCAGGGGAAAGCCTGGGGAGCGTCCTTCCAGCGGAGCTGTGAAGAGAAAATGGCGCTGGCTGTGCTGAGGAAGATAGCCCCGCCCGCTCAGCGGCGGGCTTCTCCCGCTTTTTATAATGTTAATGGCGGGGGTTTTTGCACATATACAGTGTTATACACTGTATTATGTGCTATTTGTGCCAAAAAGGTAAACTAATTGCTGCCCAGGGTGCCCCCCCCCGGCGCCCTGCACCCAACAGTGACCGGAGTGTGTGGTGTGCAGTGGGAGCAATGGCGCACAGCTGCAGTGCTGTGCGCTACCTTAATGAAGACAGGAGTCTTCAGCCGCCGTTTTTCATCTTTATCTTCCGTCTTCTGGCTCTGCAAGGGGGGCGGCGGCGCGGCTCCGGGAACGGACGATCGAGGTCGGGCCCTGTGTTCGATCCCTCTGGAGCTAATGGTGTCCAGTAGCCTTAGAAGCACAAGCTAGCTGCAAGCAGGTAGGTTTGCTTCTCTCCCCTCAGTCCCTCGTAGCAGTGAGTCTGTTGCCAGCAGATCTCACTGAAAATAAAAAACCTAACAAATACTTTCTTTTCTAGTGAGCTCAGGAGAGCCCACTAGGTGCATCCAGCTCTGGCCGGGCACAGATTCTAACTGAGGTCTGGAGGAGGGGCATAGAGGGAGGAGCCAGTGCACACCAGATATAGTACCTAATCTTTCTTTTAAGAGTGCCCAGTCTTCTGCGGAGCCCGTCTATTCCCCATGGTCCTTACGGAGTACCCAGCATCCACTAGGACGTCAGAGAAAAATGGTAAAAAGTTTGAGTTACCTGCTGTAGCTGTGGAAGCCCATCCCCAAACAATACATCTCCCTTATAGGGTAGAACTTCCATATGTTTTTTGGAATCTGCATCACCCGTCCATTGGCGAGTCCATAAGGATCTTCTCGCAGAGATAGACATGGCATTGGCCCTAGAAACCAGCAAACCAATGTCCCTTTGAGCATCCCTCATAAATAAGACTGCGTCTTTAATATGGGCTAGAGCACAGGTTCTCAAACTCGGTCCTCAGGACCCCACACAGTGCATGTTTTGCAGGTCTCCTCACAGAATCGCAAGTGAAATAATTAGCTCCACCTGTGGATCTTTTAAAATGGGTCAGTGAGTAATGAATACACCTGTGCACCTGCTGGGTTACCTGCAAAACATGCACTGTGTGGGGTCCTGAGGACCGAGTTTGAGAACCTATGGGCTAGAGTTAAGAATATAGTATCATTATCCATCTTATCAAAATCAGCTGTCAGCTCATCTGTCCAAGCTGAAATCGCACTACACACCCATGCCGACGCAATTGTCGGTCTAAGGACTGCTCCAGTATGAGAATAAATACACTTTAAGGTAGTCTCTTGCCTGCGATCTGCAGGGTCCCTAAGGGCAGCTGTGTCAGGAGACGGTAGCGCCACTTTCTTGGACAAGCGTGTCAGGGCCTTGTCCACAGTGGGAGGTGATTCCCAACGCTCCCTGTCCTGTTTAGGGAAGGGGTATGCCATATAAATTCTTTTGGGTATCTGCTGTCTCTTTCCCGGAGTCTCCCAAGCTTTTTCAAAGAAATCATTTAGTTCATTGTCACAACTGAGGGCCTGAGCTGACGGGAGGCAGCCTCAGTTGTAGGGGCTGAGATGTACCGGAACCTGGGAGGTTGTATCAGACCCCTGGACATGTAAGTAACATGAATAATAACTGCCCGAAGGCGTGACCACGACAACTTGGATAAAAGTCAATGATGTTTATTATGACAACTCCGCAACACAGCAGCAGTAAAAGAAAACGTAAAAGTCAGCAAAGAATAAATACAGTTCCTGGGTACTACAGGATGGCAGGAGCCACAGGGCACTGGTAGTGTGAGATAGTTCTTATGATCTTCTAGATGGAAAGTCCTTACCAGGCCCGACTGTAGCAATGGAGATAACCCAGGATTGTGCCAGCTGGTGTTCCAGGAAAAGCTGGGTTGCTGAAGATAAAACAGCTGCTGTGGATACTGGCTGGAACCAGACTGTTGTTAGCACGGAGTGGATACTGGCTGGAACCAGTTAAATAATAAATGAACTTGGGAGCGATGAAATATGAACTGAAATGTAGAACTTGAGAGCGGAGAAATAATAATACCGGTGGAGAGTGGTAAAGTGTAGAAAGGACACCGGCCCTTTAAGGGAAGCTGTACTCTGCTGGAAGCTGAGCTGGAAGCAGGTAATGTTGTAGCTGGAAACAGATGAATCCACAATGGATTGGAGAGTCAGGCTACACCGCAGGTGGAATGCTGGTGCGGGTCTCTATGGTGGAAGTCTTGAGACAGGAGCTGGAACCTGGAAGACAATCACAGGAGAGAGACAAACAGGAACTAGGTTTGACAACCAAAGCACTGACGCCTTCCTTGCTCAGGCACAGTGTATTTATACCTGCAGCAAGGAAGGGATTGGCTAGGCAATTATGCAGATTATCAATACTGAGAACAGATTGGTGGAAATGATCAGCTGACAGAATCCAAGATGGCTGCGCCCATGCAGACACTTGGAGGGAAGTTTGGTTTGTAATCCATGTGGTAATGAAAACAGTAATGGCGGCGCCGGCCACCGGAGACAGGAGGCGCCAGGCTGACAGATGCACATCCAACCATGCGGACACAGCGGAGGCCGCGGCTGACGTAATCGCCACTCAGACACTCTGCAAGCAGAAGTTCAGGGACGGCGGCGGAGGCCGCGGGAGACGCCATGCCAGGTGTAATATGGCGTTTACTGTGACAGCGTCCCAGAGTGACAGGAGAGGATACAGGAATGTACACATCAGGATAACAGATGGAATCCGGTCCTGGAGCGCTGAGCCAGCCCCAGGAGACATCTGATGGGTAAGAAATGGCGTCCAGTTACCCGGATCGTGACAGCACCCCCCCCTTTAGGAGTGGCCCCAGGACACTTCTTTGGCTTTTGAGGAAACTTGGAATGGAATCTCCGGACCAAGGCAGGAGCATGGACATCAGAAGCATTGGTCCATGAACGTTCCTCAGGACCATACCCTTTCCAGTCAATAAGATATTGTAGTTGACCGTAACAGTGACGTGAGTCCAGGATCTTGGCCACTTCATACTCAACGCCTCGTTGAGTTTGGACTTTCGGAGTTGGAGGAAGTGAGGAATGAAACCGATTCAAGATCAGCGGTTTCAACAGGGAAACATGGAATGTCCTGGGTATTTTTAAGAAGGGAGGCAACTGGAGTCTGTAAGCAACAGGATTGATGACTTGTTCAATCTTGAAAGGACCGATATAGCGAGGTGCAAACTTCATACTGGGAACTCTTAACCTCAAATTCTTCGTGGATAACCATACCCGATCACCCACCTTGAGAGCAGGAACTGCTCAACGCTTCTTATCCGCAAACTTCTTGTACCTGAACGATGCCTTGAGCAGAGCTGATCGTACGCTCTTCCAGATATTGGCAAACTGATGCAAGGTGATATCCACTGCGGGAACAGAAGTTGCTGGAAGCGGTTGGAACTCAGGGACTTTAGGGTGGAATCCAAAGTTAGTGAAGAATGGTGTTGAAGCAGATGAAGAATGATACTGGTTGTTATGACAGAACTCGGCCCAGGGAAGTAATTGAACCCAGTCATCTTGAGAGGAGGACACATAGATGCGGAGGAAGGCCTCCAAGTCCTGATTCACCCTCTCGGTTTGACCATTGGTCTGAGGATGGTAAGCCGTGGAAAACTTTAGCTTGACTTGGAGGACTTGACATAAACTTCGCCAGAATTTGGCTGTGAATTGAACTCCTCGATCTGAGATAATTTCTTCAGGAAGACCGTGGAGTCGGAAGATCTCTTGTATGAATACTTGAGCCAACTTGGAAGCTGACGGAAGACCGGTGAGAGGAATGAAGTGTGCCATCTTGGTGAACCGGTCAACTACCACCCAGATGGTATTGAACTTGTTGCACATGGGTAAGTCTGTAATGAAATCCATCGACAAGTGGGTCCATGGTCGACGGGGAACGGATAGTGGAACCAGTTGCCCCGCAGGCGACTGGCGGGATACTTTATGTTGGGCACACTTTGGGCAAGATGCAATAAACTCCAAGACGTCCTTTTTCAGAGTTGGCCACCAATAGGACCTAGAGATAAACTCCAGGGTTTTTTGGATACCTGTATGTCCGGCAAAACGGGAAGCATGGGCCCAATGCATGAGCTTCTTCCTTAGCATCGGCTTCACAAAACTTTTCCCTGATGGGGGCGTAGAGTCCATCCCTACCGTGGAGAATGCCAATGGATTTATAATAGGATGCTTGTCTGAAGACTCTGACTCATTTTCTTGCTCCCATGAGCGGGAAAGGGCATCGGCCTTGCGATTCTGAGAGCCCGGACAGAACTGGAGTTTAAAGTCGAACCTGGAAAAGAAAAGTGCCCATCTGGCCTGACGAGGGTTGAGACATTGTGCGCCCTTCAGGTATAAAAGGTTCTTGTGGTCTGTAAGTATGGTGATTGAATGAGAAGCTCCCTCCAACAGATACCTCCACTCTTCTAGAGCGAGCTTGATGGCTAGCAACTCCTGGTCGCCAATGGCATAGTTGCGCTCAGCTGGGGAGAACTTCCGGGAGAAGAAACTGCAAGGGTGTAAATGGCCATCTTTAGCCCTCTGAGATAACACCGCTCCTACTCCAACGGAGGAGGCATCCACCTCTAAGATGAAAGGAGAGTCGATGTCAGGCTGTTTCAGAACAGGCGCAGAGATGAACCTTTGTTTTAAAAGATGAAATGCTTGCATGGCTTCTTCAGACCACTTGGACGGGTTAGCACCCTTCTTAGTGAAAGCAGTAATAGGCGCCACAATGGTGGAAAAGTCTCGTATAAACTTTCGGTAATAGTTGGCGAACCCTAAGAACCTCTGGACCCCTTTGAGGGTTAAGGGTACCGGCCAATTTTGGATTGCTTGTAGTTTCTCAGGATCCATCTCTAGTCCGGAACCGGACACAATGTACCCTAGAAACGGAATGGACTTGACTTCAAAGACGCATTTTTCTAATTTGCAATAGAGATGATTGACACGGAGACGGGACAGAACCTCTTTAACCCAAAAACGATGTTCCTCTAAATCGTTGGCAAAAATGAGGATATCGTCTAGATAGACCACGACATGACGGTATAGAATGTCTCTGAAGATCTCATTGACAAAATGCTGGAAGACAGCTGGAGCATTGCTCAATCCGAAGGGCATGACGAGGTACTCATAATGTCCGTCACGGGTGTTAAAGGCGGTCTTCCACTCGTCACCCTCACGGATCCGGATGAGATTGTATGCACCTCGCAAGTCCAGCTTTGTAAAGATGGTAGCTCCGCTAACTCTGTCAAAGAGCTCAGTAATCAGGGGTAAAGGATAACGGTTCTTGATGGTAATGTCGTTCAAACCTCTGTAGTCGATGCACGGCCGCAGACCACCATCTTTATTTTTTACAAAAAAGAAGCCTGCGCCGGCTGGAGAAGAAGAAGGTCGAATGAACCCCTTTGCTAGGTTCTCTTTAATATATTCCTCCATAGAATGTGTCTCAGGCAGAGACAACGGATAAGTTCGGCCTCGAGGTGGAACCTTCCCTGGAACGAGATCAATCGGACAGTCCCATTCTCTATGAGGAGGAAGGATATCAGCAGAAGCTTTACTGAACACATCCGTGAAATCTTGATATGGAGGAGGTGGAACATCAGACGACCTGGGGGAGGAAGAACAGACAGGCAATACTTTAAACAAACATGTCTCAGCACAGGAGGAACCCCATGCCAGGATTTGCGTAGTCGTCCAATCAATTGTAGGATTGTGAAGACGGAGCCATGGAAGGCCCAGGACCACAGGATGTGTGGCTCTTGGAATCACTAAAAAAGAAATAAGTTCGGAATGAAGAACTCCCACTCTCAGACGAACTGGTAGAGTCCTTAAAGAAATAACTGCATCAAAAATTTTGCTGCCATCCACGGCAGTTAAAGAAATGGACAAAGGAAGTCTCTCGGTGGGTAGGGACCACCGTTTAACATAGGCTTCGGTAATAAAGTTCCCAGCTGCTCCGGAATCAAGGAGGGCAATGACGTTCCGATAACGTTGAGCAACTTGAAGCGAGACTGGGAGATTACAATCTTGAGGAGATGGAGAGGAGATCATTACTCCTAGCCGGCCCTCTCCTTGGCGAGCTAGGATTTGGAGTTTCCCGGACGTTTGGGACAGGCATTAATGGTGTGAGACGGAGCTGCACAATAGAGACAGAGAAACTCGGAGAGACGTCTTCGGCGCTCAGCAGGAGTTAAACGGGAACGGCCAAGTTGCATGGGCTCATCTTTAGATGGTGACAGTTAACGAGGAGGAGGAGCAGAAGATTTTGGAGCAGATGATCTTCCACGCTCAGTTGCTCTCTCTCTGAAACGTAAATCAACTTTCGTGCAGAGTGAGATTAGCTCATCTAACTTAGAAGGTAAGTCTCTGGTAGCTAACTCATCTTTAATACGCTCAGATAAGCCATGCCAGAATGCAGCATACAGGGCCTCGTCGTTCCATGCCAGTTCGGATGCCAGGATCTGGAACTGTGTCAGATATTGTCCTACAGTACGTGACCCCTGGCGTAAACGGAGAATCTCGGATGAAGCTGAGGTTACCCGGCCTGGCTCGTCGAAGATGCGCCTGAATGTTGACACGAAGGCAGTGTAGGAAGATAGCAGGGTGTCGGACCTCTCCCATAACGGTGATGCCCAATCAAGGGCTGAGCCACTGAGAAGAGAAATAATGTAGGCAATTTTTGTACGGTCACTGGGAAAATTGCCAGGTTGTAGCTCAAACTGAATCTCACACTGGTTGAGAAATCCCCTGCAGAATCTTGGAGATCCGTCAAATTTTGCTGGCGTTGGAAGATGAAGACGTGGAGCAGAAATGGGTAAGGTGGGTGGGGTTATAGCTGGAGTCACTGTGGTTGACGCACCAGACGCGCCTGATCCACGGAGAGTTGTCTGAATCCCATCCAGCCGAGTAGAGAGATCCTGGAGACAGCGGATGATGTGGCCCTGTGCAGCCTCCTGATGTTCTAGTCGGGCTGCCAGTTCTTGCATCGGCCTGGCCGCTTGATCCTGGTCTCCGGCTGGATTCATTAGGTCAGTGCTTACTGTCACAACTGAGGGCCTGAGCTGACGGGAGGCAGCCTCGGTTGTAGGGGCTGAGATGTACCGGAACCTGGGAGGTTGTATCAGACCCCTGGACATGTAAGTAACATGAATAATAACTGCCCGAAGGCGTGACCACGACAACTTGGATAAAAGTCAATGATGTTTATTATGACAACTCCGCAACACAGCAGCAGTAAAAGAAAACGTAAAAGTCAGCAAAGAATAAATACAGTTCCTGGGTACTACAGGATGGCAGGAGCCACAGGGCACTGGTAGTGTGAGATAGTTCTTATGATCTTCTAGATGGAAAGTCCTTACCAGGCCCGACTGTAGCAATGGAGATAACCCAGGATTGTGCCAGCTGGTGTTCCAGGAAAAGCTGGGTTGCTGAAGATAAAACAGCTGCTGTGGATACTGGCTGGAAACAGACTGTTGTTAGCACGGAGTGGATACTGGCTGGAACCAGTTAAATAATAAATGAACTTGGGAGCGATGAAATATGAACTGAAATGTAGAACTTGAGAGCGGAGAAATAATAATACCGGTGGAGAGTGGTAAAGTGTAGAAAGGACACCGGCCCTTTAAGGGAAGCTGTACTCTGCTGGAAGCTGAGCTGGAAGCAGGTAATGTTGTAGCTGGAAACAGATGAATCCACAATGGATTGGAGAGTCAGGCTACACCGCAGGTGGAATGCTGGTGCGGGTCTCTATGGTGGAAGTCTTGAGACAGGAGCTGGAACCTGGAAGACAATCACAGGAGAGAGACAAACAGGAACTAGGTTTGACAACCAAAGCACTGACGCCTTCCTTGCTCAGGCACAGTGTATTTATACCTGCAGCAAGGAAGGGATTGGCTAGGCAATTATGCAGATTATCAATACTGAGAACAGATTGGTGGAAATGATCAGCTGACAGAATCCAAGATGGCTGCGCCCATGCAGACACTTGGAGGGAAGTTTGGTTTGTAATCCATGTGGTAATGAAAACAGTAATGGCGGCGCCGGCCACCGGAGACAGGAGGCGCCAGGCTGACAGATGCACATCCAACCATGCGGACACAGCGGAGGCCGCGGCTGATGTAATCGCCACTCAGACACTCTGCAAGCAGAAGTTCAGGGACGGCGGCGGAGGCCGCGGGAGACGCCATGCCAGGTGTAATATGGCGTTTACTGTAACAGCGTCCCAGAGTGACAGGAGAGGATACAGGAATGTACACATCAGGATAACAGATGGAATCCGGTCCTGGAGCGCTGAGCCAGCCCCAGGAGACATCTGATGGGTAAGAAATGGCGTCCAGATACCCGGATCGTGACATTCATGAAATGTGGGAAAATTTATAATCTGTTTCTTTCCCTTAAACATGTGCACCCTTGTGTCAGGGACCGAGGGTTCAACCGCAATATGCAACACATCCCTTATTGCCATCATGCACTGAATGCTTTTTGTCACCCTAGGGTGCAATTTCACTTCGGCATAGTCGACACTGGAATCAGAGTCCGTGTCGGTAGTAGTGTCTTGTGTTAAGGGACGCTTTTGAGACCCCGACGGGCCCTGTGAGTCGGTCCAATCCGAGGATTGACCCCCTGATGTCCCCCCTAAATCAGCCTTATCAAGCCTCTTATGTAAGGATGCCACATTTGCATTCAACATATGCCACATGTCCATCCATTCCTGAGTCGGCACAACCGACGGGGACACACCACTCATTTGCTCCACCTCCTCCTTGGAAAACCCTTCCGCTTCAGACATGTCGACACCACGTACCGACACCCCACACACACAGGGATTAACCTATAAGGGGACAAAACCCCAACCAGGCCCTTAGGAGAGACAGAGAGAGAGTATGCCAGCACACACCCAGCGCTTAATAACACTGGAAAGATATGACCAGATAGCGCTTTATATATATATATATAAAATGACCAGATTCCCACTCACTGCGCTCAAAATGCCCCCCTCCTCTTTTTTCCAGCCTGAATGTTCAGCAGGGGAGAGACCAGGGCGGCAGCGTTTTCCTCATGCAGCTTCTGTGGAGAAAATGGCGCTGGTTAGTGCTGGGGATCAAGCTCCGCCCACCCGACGGCGGGCTTCGGTCCCGGTGATTTTTTTATAGAAAATGGCGGGGGATCGTAAAATTACTGCCCGCAGCCTAATCTACCTTGTCAGTGCCCAAATGTGAGGTTTATTGCTGCCCAGGGCGCCCCCCCCCCCTGCGCCCTTGTTGTAGGAGGGGTACTTTGATTATCACCTGCTGGGAATACAGCTTGTGAATTGTTTCCAATACTGCCTCCCTGTCGGAGGAAGACGTTGGTAAAGCAGACATCAGGAGCCTGCGAGGGGGAGACGTCTCGAATTTCCAATCTGTACCCCTGGGATACTACTTGTAGGATCCAGGGGTCCACTTGCGAGTGAGCCCACTACGCGCTGAAACTCTTGAGACGACCCCCCACCGCACTTGAGTCCGCTTGTACGGCCCCAGCGTCATGCTGAGGACTTGGCAGAAGCGGTGGAGGGCTTCTGTTCCTGGGAATGGGCTGCCTGCTGCAGTCTTCTTCCCTTTCCTCTATCCCTGGGCAGATATGACTGGCCTTTTGCCCGCTTGCCCTTATGAGGACGAAAGGACTGAGGCTGAAAAGACGGTGTCTTTTTCTGCTGAGATGTGACTTGGGGTAAAAAAGGTGGATTTTCCAGCTGTTGCCGTGGCCACCAGGTCCGATGGACCGACCCCAAATAACTCCTCCCCTTTATACGGCAATACTTCCATGTGCCGTTTGGAATCTGCATCACCTGACCACTGTCGTGTCCATAAACATCTTCTGGCAGATATGGACATCGCACTTACTCTTGATGCCAGAGTGCAAATATCCCTCTGTGCATCTCGCATATATAGAAATGCATCCTTTAAATGCTCTATAGTCAATAAAATACTGTCCCTGTCAAGGGTATCAATATTTTCAGTCAGGGAATCCGACCAAGCCACCCCAGCGCTGCACATCCAGGCTGAGGCGATCGCTGGTCGCAGTATAACACCAGTATGTGTGTATATACCTTTTTTAGGATATTTTCCAGCCTCTCAGCTGGCTCCTTGAGGGCGGCCCTATCTGGAGACGGTACCGCCACTTGTTTTGATAAGCGTGTGAGCGCCTTATCCACCCTAAAGGGTGTTTCCCAACGCGCCCTAACTTCTGGCGGGAAAGGGTATACCGCCAATAATTTTCTATCGGGGGAAACCCACGCATCATCACACACTTCATTTAATTTATCTGATTCAGGAAAAACTACAGGTAGTTTTTTCACACCCCACATAATACCCTTCTTTGTGGTACTTGTAGTATCAGAAATATGTAACACCTCCCTCATTGCCCTTAACATGTAACGTGTGGCCCTAAAGGAAAATACGTTTGTTTCTTCACCGTCGACACTGGAGTCAGTGTCCGTGTCTGTGTCTGTGTCGACCGACTGAGGTAAATGAGCGTTTTACAGCCCCTGACTGTGTTTGAGACGCCTGGACAGGTACTAATTTGTTTGCCGGCCGTCTCATGTCGTCAACCGACCTTGCAGCGTGTTGACATTATCACGTAATTCCTTAAATAAGCCATCCATTCCGGTGTCGACTCCCTAGAGAGTGACATCACCATTTCAGGCAATTTCTCCGCCTCCTCACCAACATCGTCCTCATACATGTCGACACACACGTACCGACACACAGCACACACACAGGGAATGCTCTGATAGAGGACAGGACCCCACTAGCCCTTTGGGGAGACAGAGGGAGAGTTTGCCAGCACACACCAAAAACGCTATAATTATACAGGGACAACCTTTATAAAAGTGTTTTTCCCTTATAGCATTTTAATATATATACATATCGCCAAATAAGTGCCCCCCCTCTCTGTTTTAACACTGTTTCTGTAGTGCAGTGCAGGGGAGAGCCTGGGAGCCTTCCCACCAGCATTTCTGTGAGGGAAAATGGCGCTGTGTGCTGAGGAGAATAGGCCCCGCCCCCTTTTCGGCGGGCTTCTTCTCCCGTTTTTATGAGACCTGGCAGGGGTTAAATACATCCATATAGCCCCCAGGGGCTATATGTGATGTATTTTTAGCCAGAATAAGGTACTATCATTGCTGCCCAGGGCGCCCCCCCCAGCGCCCTGCACCCTCAGTGACCGCTGCTATGAAGTGTGCTGACAACAATGGCGCACAGCTGCAGTGCTGTGCGCTACCTTATGAAGACTGAAGAGTCTTCTGCCGCCGGTTTCTGGACCTCTTCACTTTTCGGCATCTGCAAGGGGGTCGGCGGCGCGGCTCCGGGACGAACCCCAGGGTGAGACCTGTGTTCCGACTCCCTCTGGAGCTAATGGTGTCCAGTAGCCTAAGAAGCCAATCCATCCTGCACGCAGGTGAGTTCACTTCTCTCCCCTAAGTCCCTCGTAGCAGTGAGCCTGTTGCCAGCAGGACTCACTGAAAATAAAAAACCTAACAAAACTTTTACTCTAAGCAGCTCTTTAGGAGAGCCACCTAGATTGCACCCTTCTCGGCCGGGCACAAAAATCTAACTGAGGCTTGGAGGAGGGTCATAGGGGGAGGAGCCAGTGCACACCACCTGATCCTAAAGCTTTTACTTTTGTGCCCTGTCTCCTGCGGAGCCGCTATTCCCCATGGTCCTGACGGAGTCCCCAGCATCCACATAGGACGTCAGAGAAATATAAGTGTTAATAGTTTATTTTTATCAATTAACAAAATGCAAAGTGAAATGAACATAAATCTAATTAAAATCAATATTTGGTGTGATCACCCTTTTGCTTTCAAAACAGCATCCATTCTTTTAGGTACACTTGCACACAGTTTCTGAAGGAACTGTGCAAGGCGGTTGTTCCAAATTTCTTGGAGAACTAACCACAGATATTCTGGGATGTAGGCTTGCTCAAATCCTTCTTTCTCTGTATGTAATCCCAGACAGTCTCAATGATGTTGAGATCAGGGTCCCGTGAGGGCCATATCATCACTTCCAGGAGTCCTTGTTTTTCTTTACGCTGAAGACAGTTCTTAATGGCATTGGCTGTATGTTTGGGGTCGTTGTCCTGCTGCAGAATAAATTTGGAGCCATTCAGATGTCTCCCTGATGGTACTGCATCAGTGATAAATACCTGTGTGTATTTCTCAGCATTGAAGCACAAATAAACGGGCAACATTGAGGACCATAGACGCAGTGGTCGGCCATGGAAACTTAGTGCATCAGATAAAAAACACAAACTATCAACACTTCTATTTTTGAACGCATACTTACTTTGCAGCATTTTTTCTACACCTGCCTAAAACGTTTGCACAGTATTGTATATATCTTACCAAAATTATATACAGAATAAGGCATTTCCATTATTATAAAACTTTCCTGACACTCAGCATGTATAACAGTACTACCTGCTTTCAGAAATGACATACTGCAAAGGTGAAACTGTTGTCATTTGTATTCATTTATGACAGATACAGATAGATGCCTCTTGCATGGTTTATTTCTACTATATGTTAAAACCGAGATTTCCAAACACGGTCCCCAAGGCACCCTAACGGTTCTGGTTTTAAGTATATCCATGCTTGGCCACAGGTGACTTATTTTAACCATCTGTGCTCAGACATGGAGAACTTTTATACCTGAACCGTTAGGGTGCCTTGAGGACCACGTTTCGGATCCTCTGCCTTAATGCATTGGGGCAGATGTATTAAGCCTGGAGAAGGTATAAAGAAGTGATAAAGCGGTGATAATGCACCAGCCAATCAGCTCATAACTGTCAATTTACATATTGGAGCTGATTGGCTGGTGCGTTATCACCTTGCACTTATCACCGCTTTATCACTTCTTTATGCCTTCTCCAGGCTTAATACATCTGCCCCAGTATGCCTGCTGGTGTTGCTTCAACCTACCTTACAAGCCCAGGTGAAGGTAGCAGCTCTCATACACCTGGATTGGAAAATGGAACCACTTCCTCTTTCAAAGGGCATTGAATGCTTAGCTCTAGGAAATAGGACATACAGAAGGTTTATTTCAGCATATCCAGCCTTTCAAGAGATGCATGTTACTTTGTTTCTGCTTCCATGTACACCATAACACAGGTACTGATGTCAGCCATTACAGCCTTATGATCCTGGATTGAAGGGTAATGGCTGTCCTTAGTATTTGCTATCATGAATTTGCACGGATGCAGTTAAAATGAGAGAGCCACATATGCCATGCACTATGCTGCACTACATGTTACAAAGAGAGTGGCTGGTTACATTGATGACTCTGCCCAGGTGGCACAGAAGACATTATTTTCATGGCTCCTTTAGATCATTTGTTTTAGTCATACAAAGATGGACGCCCATCACCACAAGGGCCATTGCTTTATAATGCAATGTGTTTTATAAACCTATGAAGCCATTGTGAATAAAAGAACAGATTATGCTGAATTTCTCTGCAGACAGTCCTACATTTATATTCCAACATGCATCCTACCTTACGTTCCCTAAAGCTGATTTATTATTCATCATGTAGACTTTTCAGTTCTTCACACAAGCATATGCTTTAAGTATCCAATTAATAGTGAGACATTGCAAGAATGCATTACCTTGATTAGGACTTGAGAATTACACAGCAGGAAAGTAAATTGCTCTGGAGAGCTGATTAGGACACTGTTAAAGAAATAGATACATGTTCTTAGATTTTTGCGTATAACCACAAGGTATTATAGCAGTTTCACCAGCCATTTCTAACTTTTAAATCTAAAGTTGCATACTTTCCTTAGCCTACACAAAATGGGGGTAAGCCAGGGCTTAAAGTGGTCCTTGAGAAGTGGTGGAACTCGTTTCCCCCGCTACCTACTAAATTTGTGCCCTACCTACCAGACTTTTTAAAGGAACAGTGTGCGCCGAAGGCAAAAAGAGGTATGGTTTCACAAGCAAAGATTGGAATAGATGACTTAATATAGCTGCAACATTGATGAATGAAGTACTGGACGGGTCAAAACATTAACAATCACAAGTGACTTACTATTTCTGATGGTGTCATTATCATCAGTGTGTACAGTATCCTTATATCAGGGCTATGGTATAAAAAAAGATAAGTGTATTAAGATGCATGTTTAGGGGATGTGTCAAGTTTCATTAGGTCATCTTCAGGGGGCTGGCTACACTTACATTTATGCTCCCTTAAGGGGGATACACATGGAGTGATGTGTGCTGAGCGATCTAGCACAGAAAGCTCAGCACACGTCTCTCCCCCTGCTCAGCACACAGCGCGATGGGTGCTAAGTGAGGGGGGGGGGCCCTCACTTCACCCAGCGGTGAAGTGAGCGATCTGGAGTCAGAGATAGCGACGAGCGGGGCCGTGCATCACTATGGGGCATACACACGGAGCGATGTGTGCTTCTTTTCTAAGGAGTCTAGTCAGATTGCTTAGAATTTAAGCACACATCTTTCCCTGGGTACCCCCCTTTACTGTACTTAATCAGTTACATAGCCACCTTTTAACTTAATGGGGAGCAAAGTTAGAAAAATAGGCACCCCACACCCAGGTGTTTAAAAGTTCAAATATCAACATCTAAAAAGATTGGGTCTGATTCAGATCTGGTCAGTCCTGCGCCCATCATCGCAATGCACAGATGTGCATGGCCTACAAGATTTTCAAGTTGATGACATCTGAGGACGCGAGATACACATACTTTGGGGTGTTCCTACAGTACCTAGCAGGGATTACACAAAGGTTCACGTATAGTAGAATACTTGTGTGGAACGATGAAGTGTATTTCATATTATTTTTAACATTAGAGAATGAGTGTACGTTTATTATAAAATAATAATCCAGAACTACTTAACATTCCTTTTCAGAATACAGAATTGCAAGACAAGATGGAATACTTGATGGCAAATATGCCAAAAGACAGTGTAGAAACCAAAGATGTTGCAACATCATATGAACTTCCTCAATGGTAAATGACTTATTTTCCGCATATTAATTCTGGATATACAGATGTGTTCTTTTTAACTGTGGCTTCAGTAGTGCCGAATAGCCACTCTCTGTGCACCAGGTCCTGGGCGACTCAACCGCACACAGAGTCTTTTTCACTGAAAACATGTGTCTCATTCTCATAAGTAAAACAACTGGTTGTGACAGAGCTGCATTGCTAGCGTACACTGACCACTGGGGTGTGCGACATTTGTACATCTGTGTGCCACTGAGTCTGTGTAAAAGGATTCAGATGTGAGCAGAAGCAGCTTCTCCTTACGCTAGTGCTTCACCTGCGACTTTTGTACGAGTGCAAAACCAATTCATGTGCTGTTAACGTTACGGCCCAGCACAGTGATGGCTAACCTTGACTCTCCAGCTGTTGTTGAACTACATATCCCAGCATGCCCTGCTACAGTTTTGTTATTTGGCCATGCTAAAACTGATGCAGGGCATGCTGGGATGTGTAGTTCACCAACAGCTGGAGTGTCAAGGTTAGCCATCAAGGGCCTAGCATCTCTAGTACATTGGGAGCTATTCAGAGATGGATGCAGTGTCCCGAAAATTGTAATAGTGGCTGTATCTGCATGCAAAATACCACGTTTCCGGGAAAACACTGTAGCATAGCATTTTGTATGCAAATACAGTCGCAGTCATACAAAGAATATAGGCATGCTGCATATTATTTTAATCAGCAGAAGCTGCTTGTGTGTCCTTTTGCATTACATTGCGTCTAAGGCACATTTTTGCTGAAAAAATGCAAACAAAGACGCTCAGCGTTACCGAATCACACGGCACTCACCCATTATGTGTAACGCGACTTATAGCACACAGAGCAAAGATGTAAGAGGACACATCTGTATGAAAAAAGAATGTTTTAAAAATCCAGACAAGGAATTAGGTAATTTCCTAGACAGACAAACAATCAGGAGTGGTCAGTTTGAATATGTTAGGGTCTGTTTTCACCGTTAAAGTTAGCAGACCAACAAGAACAATGAGATTAGAGATTTTAAATATAACACTAACTCTAAAAAATACACCGGGGTAGTTCCAATCATATAGCAACCATGCACAACCTTGTAGGTTTTGAGAAAACAATAGAATATCCCCCTCTGGTTGCAGCCTTTTTGTCCTTGCCGACACAGGAAAGGTTGCTTTGGTCAGCTTGTAAATACCCCTATACGCAGACCCATTAGAACTGTAAAAGGAGTTTAGCAGAAACTTGATATACCTTCCAGGGAACTGTGAAATATGTTCTCCCTTTATTGCATTCCCTTCTACAAATATTTATACCTTGAGTGTTATGCCAATAAACAATTATTAGTGTCACTCTTTGTTTCAGCATAATGTATATTTCTTTTACTGGAACTGTCATATTTGGGTAGAACATAGCATGACAGGAGTGTGCAACTAGAGATCTAAGAGTAATTTGACATAAAAGAGGCCCAATATTTAATGTATAAGGCCCAATTTATCAATGAGACATAGCCTCTTTTGCACTTGCTGAAAAGGTTATGTCTGACTTTCAGTATACAACAATCAGTGGTAAACTTAGTTTCCTGCTGTTTGCCCCTGTACCCCTGTAGATGGCGAGAGCTGTTTGGTGGCAATGCGGACCCAGCACTACCTTTCTGGCTTCAGCGACGCCTTCTATGCATTGCTGGGACTTGCCAGGTGAAACTATCATGCATATGCGCAGACTGGATGTTTTGCATTCGCATGACACAGAAGCTTGTTGCTGGTAGAGTTAGGCTGCCATTAGCAGTGAGAAGGACATCTCTGGACCTCACCAGAATGCTAGCTATTATTGTCTAGAAGGTAGATAAGTAAGTAGAATATGATTGGTTGCTATGGGCAACATCTCCACTTCTAAGTGTGTAGCCCAATGATGCATTCTGCACCAGGCACACTGCAAGGCCCAGCAAGCCCTGTATACTCCAGGCTTCACACACTGTCATACCACCACTGTTTAACCTCTGCAATACCACTGTGTGCATTACCTGCATTTACCCTGTACCTACAGTTATCAATAAACCCAGTACCCTGGTTAAGGATTGTGTGTGTGGCATGACAGTCACTTTCACATCCACTGTGCACCTATTGTGATCACCATCCCATAAGGCTACAAATCTTTCAACAGTTCCGGCGGGCCCCTCCATCCCACTCTCAGTGTAATCATCAATTACATTAGCATAAGCCGCTATTGTACCAATTTATCCCTATCGATTTTTAACTGCACTGTCCCTGCTTTATTTTAACAACTGACTGTATAACTCATGTGCTTCAGCCAAGGCACACAGACTGCAGAGAGGGGCCAGCCATCTGGGGTTGCTTGGAAAAGCCACCAGGAGGATGCTGTCATTGACCGGGAGACGACCCAAGGCATGGCAAGCAGGTAAAGTTTGTGGCCTTGTTATTGTATCTACTCTATGACCCCAGCGTGACATAAATGAGGGGTGTGGCTCATGGGGACTGCATATCCTTTGAGGCCATGCCACGTTCCCGGGATCCTGCGCGCACAAATAGTCCTGTCACCACTATCCCCACGTTCCTTCCCTTATTGTGGTCCCCTCCTGTCATTTTCTTCTGGATCTGCCCCTGTCTGTATTATACTTTACTGAAAGTATTATTATAAACCACCTACTGGAGGAGATGTACTAAGCAGTAAAAGGAGAGGAGAGGTGAGCCAGTGGAGATGTTGCCCATTGCAACCATTCAGCATTGGAGTAACATTTATAATTTGCATACTAGAAAATTATACAGAGCAGCTGATTGGTTGCCCAGGGCAATTTCTCCACTGGCTCAGTTCTCCACTCTTATCACTTCTTAGTACATCTCCTCCAACTGTACTTTAGTATTTCCCTGCAACTCAATTTGCAGGTGTTTAAACATGTTGAGCCCTAAATGCTACTGATATGAACCTCTTGTTCCCCAGGGAAAATGTCCAGCACCAACAACCATGGATATTACTGGCAAGTACTCAGAGCAGTAAGAGACTGTATAACTTCAGTCCTGAGGTAGACAGGTAAGTAGTTCTCTGCAAAATGACCTATACTAGCTGCATGGGGGCTATCATTTGACGTTTGTAAGGTGGGGATCCCATTTAGATCTAACTAATACCACAGATGTGATGATAATTCGTGCTTTGGCAATCTGCACCATGGTCTATGGGAAAACTACCTATATAAACCTACTTATTATTAAATCTAACCTTAAGTGTTATTCATTACCATTAATTTTGTTTTTAAATAGGATAAGCAGTACTGGGACTGTATATACATTAGTTTTAGTTGGTTGCAGTTTAAAGAACACAGCATTAAGTTAATCCTGGCGTTGCATAAAACCATAACATTGTGACTCACCTTAGTACAGTTATACCCGTTTCACACCGCCTGAGGCGTGAGGCAGCCAGGAGCCTGACACATTATCTTCAAGTGCCGCCCGTACACACACAGTGAACGGGAAACGGGTCGCATTGACCCGGCTCTCATTTATACTGCACAGCGAGTCGTGTTGTACCCTGCTCACTACCAGGGTTGAAATATTTTTCCCCTGGCACTTTTCAGACCGCACACTGGTTATGCACGCTCATGTGCCCATAGCCCATGTTCATAGCTGGCGGTCTGAAAGGGGTATACCCGTACAGTATGTCGTACCCATGCATCTGCTCTCTTGGTTTGAGGGCCTTTGGGGATTGTTATACAGTAAAAACAACATCCTGTCCACGTCACTCTTGTAGCAACACTAAGAATGGTTAACAATGTCCCACCCAAAACTGCTTTTCATGTGTCTTACTGTTCAAAAAGCATTTAATGGCTGACAGTAAGATAAATAATACTACTTGTACTATGTTGTATGTATCAGAAATAAAGATGCCCTTAATTGCTACTTGTATCCAATTCCAAAATACGTACATCTAGTGATGTAAAGAAATGAAACCCATCGTGGGGTCACTGCAGAGTGAGCTATAAGCCAGGTGACATGACATAAATTGGAATATTTGCACACTGCACATGCCTAATAGACCAACATACACAAATGTGTCCAGAATGGGTTACAATCTACATTTGCACATCAGCACGACCACAGAGATATATAGGAGTGGGAAGGGGTCTTTTCACATACAGATATGTCATCATACATCTTTCCTGCAGTCACAGCAAACAACCCCTCTTAGCACGCCGGGTCACTTGAGAATCTTCTATCATTGGGCGTCTCTTTTGTCGAAAATGCATATTAGTCGCAATGCAACGCACCAGGAGACTGTGCTGATTAATTTGATATGATACTTGTATATCTGTGTGCGATTGAGGGCTAGATGCATCATTGCTTGGACAGTGATAAAATGAAGAGAGAAAAAGTACCAGCCAATCACCTCCTAACTGCCATGTCACAGGCTGTGTTTGAAAGATGGCAGTTAGAAGCTGGTTGGCTGGTACTTTATCACTATCCATTTTATCACTCTCCAAGCGATGATGCATCTAGCACTTGTCTTTGAAACTGTATGTGAAGAGCTACAATGTAGCAGCCGCAACTTTTTTCCAATACAAGACCTGTTCTGCTTCATATACAGACACAATTGTGTTGCAACTAAGACACATTTTTAGCATAAAAGACGCCCGATGTTATCAGAGTTGCACGGGACCTGGTGACTCACTCCCGCCAGGCATCTCGCGCTGCATGGCGTAGTGAGGCTCGATGTATGAGGACACATCTGTAGGTAAAGTTCAGTAAATTATGTGCATATACTGTAACATGTTATAATTTACACCCATTTTGCTACCAATATCAGTACATGTTTATCATATTCAGTCCACATGTATGGAACAATCGGGTATCTTTCAATGTCCAGTAATCTCTCTTCACAGTGAACCATCAGTTACACAATCAAGTCCAGCTGCTTCAGAGTAAGTGTATTTTGAGAAATTGGGTCAGCAGCGATCGCAGTCTGAAGCCCTTTGGGGAGTGCGCACACGCAGGCAGGGAGCTACTCGGTGGGTGCAAAAGCATCGCCGCTGTGCGATGCTTTCGCACCCGTGTGGAAGGGGGGGTAGGGCCTGACATGCGGGGCAGACTACCCCTGTGCTGGGCGTCGTCCCGCATGTCTGAGTGATCGTAGATGTGCTAAATTGAGCACATCTAAGATCAGATCTGAATCACCCCCTGTGCTCCTTGCTGTGCACTTAGTGGTCAAAGGCAAATGTACTGGGCATTTACATGACTTGTGACGCCATTACATTTTATGCTAGTTTTTTGTATGTACAGTACGGAAATTATTACTGCCTAATACACAGGACCAGGGACACCAAGTGGGTGTTTCTTGCACGTGCAGCTGTGCCAGAAATGGTTACTGCCTGCACATCTTTGCTAAGCTGTAACCATGGGAAACTCTCTATGCTGTTCGTGCAGCGTCAGCAAAAGCCGATGCTGATTGTGTTGCCCAGGGAAGGTGTGATCAGGCATAATCCAACTCACATAGGGCTATAGATTGGTGGAAGGGGCAGTATTACAGGCACCCCTCACAATGGAAATACAGGCCTGTATTACAGAGAACACAGACTGTATTTCCATTGTGAGGCTGTGGTGGCGGAGTTTGGCAGAGTCTGTACATACCCCTTTTATCTTTGTGCCTTTTATCTTTGGCTTCTTAATTATGTGCAGGAGGATGACGCACTAATAATACTCAGATCAACACTCAAACCATACAGTAGCAGCAGATTAGATACTTTCTTTCATTGTGTAACTGGTACTATATAGCCAAGAGCAAACAGCTGATCTGATGTAATGGTCCTGTTTTAGAGTTTGCATTTATCACCCGTTACCCGTATGCCTAAATATTCTCCTGCAAAAATTCTGTAGTTGCGTTTGTAAAACACAGCAGTATTCTACACTGGGCATATAAACACATAATCTGTACTCGTGATAGCATTTGTAATGCGGCTGCACAATATCTGTACAGAAGTCGCCCCTCCCCAATAGATTGTTAGCTCTTCAGAGCAGGGCCCTCTTTCCTCTTGTTATCTAAGCCCTCGTCTCAACACATTTCACTCACAGCTCTCCCCTACTCAACGACCATTTTTATCCTGCTAGTAAAGGCTCATCTCCATCTATGACCACCAGCCTCTAGTAGTACGATGATCACTCCCTCAATACTTACATCTTAGCTGTACTATGTCTTGAGAATGTGTGGTGCTCTGTTACCTGTACTCTATTTCTGTTATTTATTTACTGTAATGCTATGTTTTGTCTCCCTGTACTGTCCTTTGTACGGCGCTGCGAAACACATGTGGCGCCTTATAAATAAAATGTAATAATAATAAAGTGCCCTCAGACATTAGTGCTACAGTTGAGCCAAACAGCCCCTCCCGGCATGTTAGGTCCCAGGCGACTTTTCTAGTACCTGGCATCTTTTTTGGCATCTTTCAACCCAAACAATGTGACTAAGCCGCACACAGATATACAAGCGAGATTAAGTCACACACAGTTACACAAGTGTCACATATCAAACTAATCAACACAGTCTACTGGTGCATTCTAGTTGCATCACATTTTCTGGTGAAAAGATGCAAAAAAGAAACACACAATCTGATTTAATGAAGCGTTGTATGCACAAAAGAGAATAGTGTTACTAATAAATCCAAAAAGTCGCATTTTTGTTATAAACTCTAATGACATCTTCTTCCAGGCATAGGAGGTCACAGGTATGGGACATGCACAAATCTAAATACGGATCGATTTTGGCATGAATTTGCTGTGTGGAAATACATATATTTTTGCAAAAATAAAATAAATGGAAATTTGTCAAACTCTAAATGAGTTACTGTTTTTAATGGGGATTTGCATCTCTGAGTAATGTTAGTGAATGACCCTCACTGACTTTTATTAGTAGATGAATAGTGACTGACTGCTTGCTCTCTTTTTTAATAGTACTAATGATTTCCGACAGAACATTACGGAAATTGATGCCAAAAGTCCTTCTCAGAGATCAAACACACCTTACATGAGAGTCCTACAACTAAGTATGAAGAACAAGGTGTCCTAACCTGGAGAACACTGGAAATGAGAAACATTACTCACTTACCTTCTTTTAAAAAGTACTGTTTTATAGGACACAACAAATAATTCAGGTGTATGGTTGATGCGGACTCTTCCAGCAGTTTAAAGGTTATAATGTCTACTTTATCAAAGCCTGTATTTGGCTGCATCGTGGTGCCAAATCTACATGGAAAGCACTGAAGCGTTGTTCAGAGCTAACGCTCACTAGCGATTGGTTTGTAATTTGCCTGTCAAGAGATAACACAGCCGTGGAACAGTGCTTTGCCACATCTTGCAAGACAGACCCACCAGCACTGTATTAATCTCTTGCGTAAATAAAATGCACCACATCAGCACATACTGTACGCTATCTATTGCTGCACTACTATTCTTTTCTGTACTGTCCTGAAATCAATAGGAAGCTCCAGGTCTTCCTCTCTGTGTGAAACAACAACATGGAATATTGTATGGAACTGTAGAGAAGTTTCGGTGATTCACTGAATGACATATATACAAACATGTCTGGAACAGTTTGACTATTTATCTCTTCAGATCACTTGTGTGAATGTGTTAGTGTCACTGAAATGACAGGTGTGCCTTACTAACGCTGACATGATGATGATGTGATGTAAGATTATGCACACAGCATATTTCCTGACTAACATATAGTTCTGACATGTTCTCAGTAGTAATGTTTACTCCCTGAAATCTTCCAATAGGCAACATACTGTAAGAAAGATTACAACATATAAGTCTAATTCTGTTACAATGCATAAGGAAGAGAGCTGTGGATTCCAGGTGAGCATAATATTGATCACCACCTGGTAGGAAAATAGGCTTGGGGGCCTATGGCCCTCATTCCGAGTTGGTCGCTCGCTAGCTGCTTTTAGCAGTCGTGCAAACGCTAAGCCGCTGCCCTCTGGGAGTGTATCTTAGCTTAGCAGAAGTGCAGCGCTGCTACAAAAAAAGATTGTGCAGTTTCTAAGTAGCTCGAGACTTAATCCTAGCTTGCGATCACTTCAGACTGTTTAGTTCCTGTTTTGACGTCACGAACACGCCTTTGCGTTCGGCCAGCCACGCCTGCATTTCCCCAGGCACGCCTGCATTTGTATCTGACACGCCTGCGTTTTTCCACACATTCCCTGAAAACAGCCAGTTACCTCCCAGAAACACCCACTTCCTGTCAATCACTCTGCGGCCAGCAGTGCGATTGAAAAGCGTTGCTAGACCTTGTGTGAAACTGCATCGGCTGTTGTGAAAGTACGTCGCGCGTGCGCATTGCGCCGCATACGCATGCGCAGAAGTGCCGTTTTTTTTGCCTGAACGCTGCGCAGCGACTGAAAACAGCTAGTGAACAACTCGGAATGACCACCTATGTACAAAGCCTTGGGGAGAAGTAAAGGGCCTAATTTATACCTGATCGTAGCAGCAAATTTGTTAGCAGATGGGCAAAACCATGTGCACTGCAGGTAGGGCAGATATAACATGTGCAGAGAGAGTTAGATTTGGGTGTGTTATATTGTTTCTGTGCAGGGTAAATACTGCCTGCTTTATTTTTACACTGCAATTTAGATTTCAGTTTGAATACACCCCACCCAAATCTATCTCTCTCTGCACATGTTATATCTGCCTCCCCTGCAGTGCACATGGTTTTGCCCAACTGCTAACAAATTTGCTGCTATGATCAGGTCTGAATTAGGCCCAAAGTGCACGGAGATAAAGAATCAACCAACCAGCTCCTACAGCTCCTGTCAGTTTTCAATCACAGCCTGTTACATGACAGTTAGGAGCTGATTGGCTGGTCATTTTTCTCCGTCCACTTTATCTCCATGCATGGAAAAAATACATGTTTTTGCATTTTCTAGCAATAAACTGTAATTGCCACGTTCCTTACCATTCCTCAAGTCTACTTAGATCCTCAATAATTTATTTCACCCCTCCTGGTATGTCAACCCTGTTGCATACTTTGGTATCATCTGCAAAAGGGCATAATTTCCCTTTGATACTCTTTGCAATGTCCCTAACAAATATATCAAAAAGCACTGGTCCAAGTACAGATCCCAGGGGTACACCACTTGTAATCTTTTTCTCCCGAGACTGCACTCCTACGACCTTCTGTTTCCTGTCCTGCAACCAAGATCTTATCCATTCAATCATCTTAGAATCCAAACCCACGCTTCTGAGTTTGTTTAGCAGTCTGTGTAGTTGGACCGCATCAAAAGCCTTATTAAAGTCTAGATATGCTACAGTAATTCTGTTAATGGTGTTACCAGCACCCCTGTAAGCTCTTTTAGTATCCTTGGATATATCCCGTATGGCCCCACTGATAATCCACTTTCAGTTTTGAGAGTTCTGTTTGGACCCTCTCTTCTGTAAATGTACTTGTATCTAACTCTATTTTTATGAACGTTCTTACAACTTCCTGTAAGTGTGGCCCCTTCCCCTCTCTTTCTGTAGTGAATACTGGGCAAAAATAATTATTTAGATGAACTGCAATTGCCTTATCTCCTTTAACCAGACTCACTCTCTGTTTTAAGTCTTATGTCACTTTTGCGCATGTGCTCTATTCCAACACTTAGCATATGCGTTTGTGCAGAGAGATCCGTGCGACTTATAGGCCCTACACACTTTACGATCCGGCACCGAGATACGGCCGACGGGTCACCCGGCGGCGGGGGGGGGGGGGGGGGGGCAGTGACGGGGCCCATCACCCGGCTCCATAGCAGTGCAGGCAGATATGGACGAGATCGTCCATATTGGCCTGCATGCACAAGCGACGGGGCACCAGCTATGGACGAGTGCAGGGCAGCTCATCGTTCATCGCTGGTTCCTCCACACTGGAAGATATGAACGGTATCAAAGAGAACAAAGAGAAATACAGTTATTTAGAGGAGTGAGCTGTAAGGAAATGGGTTGGAAGGGAAAGTCCTCTCAGTAATTAGCAGTAACACGTTATTCATGAAAACATAAACATTTGAGCCAAAGATGGCTGTACAAATAAGTGACCTAAATGAACTTTAGAGCTGAAATAATATGTTCACCAATTATACATATTAATTTCAAGTTTGTTTTTGGAGTGTTAAGCCTGAGCAGCGTCTTTCCATCGCTGTTTATAATGTCCTGATCATTTTGTCACTCACAGTCTATGGGGAAGATTCCATCAGCGGTGTGGTTTACCTGCGGCTAATTGCTCTGCCCTGGGAAATTCAATCAGAATCCACATTCCTGCATGTTAAGCCCCAGAGTGTACACTTAATGCATATTTTTCTTCCCAGCATCAGGAGGTGCAAGTAAAAATCTGCAGTGCATGCACCCTCTGGGCCTAACTGCGCGGGGAAACCCATCGATTCTGGCGCTTAATGCAGAATCTCTAGGTTACCGTATGTGGAAATTGCAGAAAATTGAATAGCTCCGGGCTCTAAACCCAGAGCTTTACCCACACACTAAACATTGCGGGTTATTAAATATGCCCCTATATTTTTACATTAGCAGTCAAGACTAAAAAATAATGCATCTTAAAATATACCTAATGCCCACAAAGTGCCTCACGCCTCAGGGATTTCGCTAGTTTCTAGGGAATTTATAGACTGTATCACTGTGAATTAGTCACTGCAAGCAAAATGGTCGTCTACTGTGCAATTCTAATAGTCCAGTAAAACTTTAATTCTACAATGGACAGAGGTATTACTTACTGTTATGCTTTTCAGTTAGTTATAGCCACCAGGAATTGTAGTTGTTATAAAGATAATGACGAGTCTAAGTTGGAAAGGTGGTAAGGACAGTAAGCAATGAAGAGAGGTAAAGCTCTGATTGTGACTTGACTTTGAGCCATAGAAGACTAAATATAATGGTCAGACTGGTCTTGTCAGTCTACATTCATTAAGGAGATACCACATTTGCTATTCAGAAAGAACTTGTCTGTGTGTGCTAGTAAACAGAGTGACAGAAGTAAGTGGTGTTACACAAACTGACTGACATTCGCTTTATAGGAGAGATCATGCAGAAAGCTCTAAGCACGTAATATGACAGAGCATGTCTTTTTACAGACTTCATGAGCATCAATACTGTTTATGTGATGCAGACACTGCTAGTAAAAGGTTTATGAATGTCATTGCCATGGCAGAATAATATTTGCTCTATTGTGATTATTATATGTGATTTTTTATTGGCAGAGTCATCTAATAAAGGCTATGCAGGTTTTATTTTAATGTTTCCATAGCCCATAATAGTATTGCTGTCAGGAATCGACTTACCAGGCTGACATCCGTCCGCCGCTGCGGACTCCGTCCTGGCTCCCTGCGGTCACCTGTCACCTATGCCCCTGCCATGGGGCATCATCTGGATCCTGGGGGCACTGCTGGTGCAGCAGGCGTGTAGCGCGCCGCGTCCCCGCTGGGCCGCGGCGTGGGCGCCGCCATGACAGTCTGCAATAGCCTGTATGCTGCGGCCAATCCGGTGCGTGGCCGCACCCACCTTTCCTGCTCTCATCCAATCCCTGCGTACCATGGGGTATATAGGAGGCTACAGTTACAGCTCACAGGCATCCTGGACTTTGTGTCTATCTGCGACCTACACGAAAGGATCGGTTCCTGTCTCTCCTGAGTTCCTGGTTCTCTGCTAAGAACGTTATACTCCTGGTCACTCTGCTATCTTCCGTGGAACTTCAAGGCTCAGCAATACCTGCAACCTGCATAAGGCTTCACACTAATCACCACCTTGTGTGCTTCAGCCTGCAGTTGAAGACTAACTCCAGGTGCGTTCATTCCTCCACCTGTGACACAGCTTGCTGCTGCCAGTGCCCATCACCTGCACTGTGAGTAAGTCTCCTGCTTATGCTCAGGTTTGCCATTTCATCACTGCCTTAGTTTCCTGTTTTAACCCTGCACTGGTTTCCAAGCCAGAACCATTCCATATGACATTTGTTCTTCTGATTTATATTCCTGGATATTATTTCTCAATTTCACTTATCATTCATTTGCCATAGACTTTCAGTTCCATTACTGAGTGATTGACTTTTTCCCACCTGTTATTATTATTTCTGCTGCAATAACTGTTATAACATCTGCCTAATAAAAATACCATTGCGCTCATGCGCAGGAACGTTATTCAACCTCCTCGTTTCCTTCCTTCCACCTCCACTGACCCACTAGCGCCCCCTCCGGGGACACAGACCAAACACAATCTGACAGTAAGTCCAGGATCGATGGACTCGGATGGTGGACGGAGTGTGGGGTCAGAGGCCTTGCAAGATCTGGTCTCCCGTCTGGATGGTCAAGAGGTTGCGCAGCAGCAGATGCTTCACTTCCTGCAAGGGATGTCCTCCCGTTTGGATACACTGCAGCAATCCCTGCCGAGTTTACTCTCACCTCCTGTTCCAGTTACTCCAGCACCTGCCAGTGCTATAAATTCTTCTACGTCAGCTGCTTCAGCTCCAGTTTCACGTCTGCACCTGCCCGTGCCGAGCAAATATGATGGCAGTCCTAAACTATGCCGTGGCTTTCTCAATCAGTGTGAAATACAATTTGAGTTATTGCCACATAACTTTCCTACACCAAGGTCCAAGGTTGCCTACATTATTTCCTTGCTCTCTGGTTCCGCTCTGAGTTGGGTGTCTCCTCTGTGGGAACGTGCCGACCCTCTGATCAACAACTACTCAGACTTCGTGTCAACCTTTAGACGAATCTTTGACGAACCTGGTCGTGCTACATCAGCTTCAGCAGACCTGATCCAACTACGTCAAGGTAACCGAAGCATGGGACAATATGTCATCCAGTTCCAGACGTTGGCTGCAGAGGTCCAGTGGAACAACCAAGCTCTGGTAGCAGCCTTCTGGCACGGACTTTCGGAGCGGATCAAGGACGAACTGACAACCCGTGACATTCCTGTTCAACTGCCTGATTTGATCTCCCTATGTATTAAGCTGGACTCTCGCATCCGCGAACGCAATAATGAACGCGCTCGAAGTGAGTCTCGCAGACCAAGGTTCATACCTCCTGTACAGTTCCAGTCTCCCTCTTCTGACGAGCCTATGCAGATTAATAGGTCCCGCCTATCTCCTGAAGAGCGGGCAAGAAGAATACGGGAGAGGCTCTGCCTGTACTGTGCTGCTGCGGGCCATCAAATTAATTCCTGCACGATGCGTTCGGGAAACGCCAGATCCTGACTTGTAAGGGAGGAGTCAAGTTAGGATCTCTCAGTCAAGCTCCTTCTCAACAAGACCTCATTCTTCCAGTGACGCTAGAAACTTCCGTTGGGCTCCAGTCTGCGTCAGCATTAGTGGACTGCGGTGCTGCAGGAAATTTTATTACCCAAGCTGCTGTAAATAAATTTCGTCTGTCTACCTGTGAACTTTCCTGTCCTGTATACATTACTGCTGTGGATGGTAGTAGAATCTCTAAGGGGAACATTTCACATCAAACTACCCCAGTGGTTCTGGGAGTTGGATTTCTTCACTCAGAACTGATCAAGTTCCTGGTCATTCCTCAGGCTACCCAGGAGATTGTCTTGGGCATGCCTTGGCTCCAGCTACATAACCCACAGTTCAACTGGACAACGTTGCAGCTTACCTCATGGGGTTCACAGTGTCACCAAACCTGCCTAGCCCAAGTGTGTCCCTTTAAATCAACCGAAGTAAAGTCACAGCTAGATCTTCCAGCAGTTTATCAAGACTTCGCAGACGTCTTCTGTGAAAAGGCTGCTGATATTCTGCCGCCCCATAGGGAATGGGATTGTCCCATCGATCTCCTTCCTGACAAGAAGCCACCTAGGGGGCGCACCTACCCTTTGTCTGTTCCTGAAACAGAGGCGATGAGTAACTACATCAGAGAGAATCTCCAGAAAGGATTCATCCGTCCGTCATCATCACCCGCTGGTGCAGGTTTCTTCTTTGTCAAAAAGAAGGATGGAGGACTGCGTCCATGCATTGATTATCGGGGTCTCAATGACATTACTATCAAGAATAGTTATCCTTTGCCACTCATTACCGAACTTTTTGATAGAGTTAAGGGGGCCCGCATCTTCACCAAGTTAGATCTCCGCGGTGCCTATAATCTCATCAGAATCCGGAGTGGTGACGAGTGGAAAACAGCTTTCAACACTCGAGATGGCCATTATGAATACCTGGTAATGCCATTTGGGTTGAGTAATGCTCCAGCGGTATTCCAACACTTTGTGAATGAAATTTTTCGAGATGTGCTGTATAAATACCTCGTTGTCTACTTAGATGATATTCTTATCTTTTCTCAAGACCTTCCATCTCATCGCCTACAAGTCTGTGAAGTTCTCCGACGTCTTCGTGAGAACCGTCTCTATGGGAAACTATCTAAATGCACCTTTGAAGTTCCCTCTATACCCTTCCTGGGTTATATAATCTCCGGATCGGATCTTCAGATGGACCCGACGAAAGTGGAAGCCATTGCCAACTGGTCCATTCCAACTTCCCTCAAAGCTATCCAGCGGTTCCTGGGTTTCGCCAACTACTATAGAAAATTTATTCGAGGATTCTCCACTCTCATCGCTCCAATTACCAACCTGACTCGGAAAGGGGCAGATCATTCCAACTGGTCAGAAGAAGCCTTGGCAGCCTTCCGGAAAATCAAGCTAGCCTTTATGTCTGCTCCAGTGCTGTCACAGCCAGATGTCGACAGACCATTCGAGTTGGAGGTAGACGCCTCTACAGTTGGGGTTGGTGCTGTTCTCTCCCAGAAGGGATCTGATGGGAAAGTCCACCCGTGTGGATTCTATTCTCGCAAGTTTCTTCCTGCAGAGGCTAATTACTCCGTGGGAGATCAAGAGTTACTGGCAATCAAGCTGGCTCTCGAGGAATGGAGATATCTCCTAGAAGGGGCCAAACATCCGTTTAACATCTTCACGGATCATAAGAACTTGCTTTACTTAAAAGCAGCCCAGTGCCTTAACCCTCGCCAGTCCAGGTGGGCTATGTTTTTCTCACGTTTTAATTTCAAGCTTCATTTCCGCCCAGGTTCACAGAATGTGAAAGCCGATGCATTATCCCGATCCATGGAATCTGAAGAAGGAACATCTGACACTGTGCCACATTCCATCCTGAGTCCCGTGGTTTTCGCTGCCTCTCAAGTCTCCCCAGCTCCTCCTCCTGGTAAGACTTTTGTTTCCTCAGAGCTCCGTCCCAAGTTGATATCTTGGGCCCATCAGTCCAAGTTCACTGGTCATCCTGGTGTCCTGAAGACATTCAAGTTCCTTTCCGCATCATATTGGTGGCCAAAGATGAAAATGGACATCCAGGATTTCGTGGCATCCTGTCCTAAATGTGTGCAGCACAAGACTCCTCGTCAGTCGCCAGCAGGTCAGTTACAACCCTTGTCTGTTCCTAGTCGTCCTTGGTCTCATCTGTCCATGGATTTTATCACTGACCTTCCATCTTCCCAGGGACATAATACCATTTGGGTTGTAGTGGACAGATTCACCAAGATGGCTCATTTCGTTCCTCTCCAGGGTCTCCCTTCTGCCCCAAAACTTGCCCAAATCTTCATACAGGAGATTTTCCGCTTACATGGTTTACCCTCTGAAATAATATCTGATCGGGGGGTACAGTTTGTAGCGAGGTTTTGGAGGGCCCTCTGTTCTGCCATGCAGGTAAAATTAAAGTTCTCGTCATCATACCATCCTCAGACGAATGGGCAGACAGAGAGAGTCAATCAAGAACTTGAGACTTTTCTAAGGTTATATGTGTCATCTTCCCAGGATGATTGGTTCAATCTGCTCCCGTGGGCCGAGTTTGCCCATAACTTCCGATATCATACGGCCACTGACACGACACCATTCTTTGCAGTTTATGGGCAACATCCCCGTGTACCTGAATTCCAAGAGCTCCCTCACATGGATGTTCCGGCTGCCACTTCTGCCTTAACTCAGTTTTCAATCATTTGGAAAAAGATTCACGTTTCCCTCAAAAAAGCCTCCAGTCGATATAAAATCTTTGCCGACCGCAAGAGACGTGCGGTTCCCCATTTGAAACCTGGGGATCGAGTTTGGTTATCCACCCGCAACCTTCGTCTCAGGGTTCCTTCCATGAAGTTTGCACCACGCTTCATTGGTCCTTACCCTATTGAGAGTGTCATCAACCCAGTGGCTTACAAGTTGAAATTACCATCTTCACTTCGTATACCTAACGCCTTTCACATTTCTCTCCTCAGACCTCTAGTTCTAAACCGCTTTCAGAATACTCTTCCAGCAGGTCCCAAGATCCGAACTCAGCGGGGCGTGGAATTTGAGATCAACAAGATTCTGGACTCCCGTTGCCGGTATGGACGTCTCCAGTACCTGGTCGATTGGTGCGGTTATGGCCCAGAGGAGAGAAGCTGGGTGAATTCATCTGATGTCCATGCTCCTAGGTTGGTCCGTGTTTTCCACAGCACTCATCCCTCCAAACCACGTGGGTGTTCGGTGTCCACCCCTAAAGGAGGGGGTACTGTCAGGAATCGACTTACCAGGCTGACATCCGTCCGCCGCTGCGGACTCCGTCCTGGCTCCCTGCGGTCACCTGTCACCTATGCCCCTGCCATGGGGCATCATCTGGATCCTGGGGGCACTGCTGGTGCAGCAGGCGTGTAGCGCGCCGCGTCCCCGCTGGGCCGCGGCGTGGGCGCCGCCATGACAGTCTGCAATAGCCTGTATGCTGCGGCCAATCCGGTGCGTGGCCGCACCCACCTTTCCTGCTCTCATCCAATCCCTGCGTACCATGGGGTATATAGGAGGCTACAGTTACAGCTCACAGGCATCCTGGACTTTGTGTCTATCTGCGACCTACACGAAAGGATCGGTTCCTGTCTCTCCTGAGTTCCTGGTTCTCTGCTAAGAACGTTATACTCCTGGTCACTCTGCTATCTTCCGTGGAACTTCAAGGCTCAGCAATACCTGCAACCTGCATAAGGCTTCACACTAATCACCACCTTGTGTGCTTCAGCCTGCAGTTGAAGACTAACTCCAGGTGCGTTCATTCCTCCACCTGTGACACAGCTTGCTGCTGCCAGTGCCCATCACCTGCACTGTGAGTAAGTCTCCTGCTTATGCTCAGGTTTGCCATTTCATCCACTGCCTTAGTTTCCTGTTTTAACCCTGCACTGGTTTCCAAGCCAGAACCATTCCATATGACATTTGTTCTTCTGATTTATATTCCTGGATATTATTTCTCAATTTCACTTATCATTCATTTGCCATAGACTTTCAGTTCCATTACTGAGTGATTGACTTTTTCCCACCTGTTATTATTATTTCTGCTGCAATAACTGTTATAACATCTGCCTAATAAAAATACCATTGCGCTCATGCGCAGGAACGTTATTCAACCTCCTCGTTTCCTTCCTTCCACCTCCACTGACCCACTAGCGCCCCCTCCGGGGACACAGACCAAACACAATCTGACAATTGCTAGCCAGATCATTCACAGTATGTGGATGAAGATGAATGTTTTTGGAAGTTACTGTACTTTGTGTTCGTATGTTCCCTTATCCTGTTGACATTGGTGTATTTAGACCACATGCAGTTGCACAAAAACTGATAGTATCAAAGTTTATTGTCATTTATTAGTATGAAACATCTCTAAAGTTCCTATAAATTGCCTTTATTGGAAGAAATTTTGTTAGATAAAAGTTGGGTAAAGATTTTCCGTTTTCCTGTCCCCGCTGTGACCAGTTAAACACATATGTTTTTACTACAATACTCCCCAAACATGCCAGGGAAGACCAAAAAGACAGTAAGTCTCCCACTATTTTCAGAACTAATATGTCCAATGCAAATTTGCACTAATAGTAACTAATACAGTAATAATTATTAAAGTTAGTTGACATACTGTAGATCTATTGAAATTGACATGCACTTACGGAAACCTTTTTTTAATTTTCATGGAAATCCCTGCGATATCACATGATGACATCACGGATTTCTTCTTACAGTACAGAAGTGCATAGCATTTTTAACCAAACAACAAGTTCTCTGGCTCCTTATTCATGTGCCTGGCTTTTACAGCTGCAACTGCCATTACAAGAGTCTACAGCGGTGTACAAAGAGCATACATCAGAACAGTACATTAAATGACAATACAGAAAAGTACACATTGAGATGCAGCTACTGTACGCATAGCAGAATAAGCAGCAAGGCAGGGATGGCCATCTCATATTAACAATAAGGACAAGTGAGGGGACAACAAGGTGCAAATCAGGGCAGGAGCTACAGCTCAGAAGACAGGACCAGTGCTGCTGAAGGAGGACAGGAGACAGGGAAGGTATGGAGACCAGCGGCTGAGAGCACCAGGGAGCACACAGTAAGACCTTACAATCTAAAGGACTGTAATATAAGAATGTTATTAGTAGATCTTTTATATGAGCAAACTTGTATTATACGTGTCATGATCATTTAATTATTCAGCAGGTATACATACCCTTTAACTGTGCCTTGAATGTTCTTTATTTATTTATAACACTATTAAAATACTGTTGTTGTTTTTTGCTTGGTATAGAAATGTATGTAACAATTTTCACAAAAGATGAATAATGAATACTTATATAAAAGCATACTGCCATGTGCCTTAAAATGCAATGTTCCAAGTGTTTAAAACATACTGTATTTACAATAAACGTTTGGTTAAGTGTTTTACAGCGCTTTAGAGAGATCTGATTTCTTACATCCGTAATCTGCAAATTAAAAATATTTTGGTAAATGAAATGCAAATGTACAGTATTTGATTTGTACTGGAAATCACTGCAAGCCATATTGGTGTACTATAATAGACTGACAGTGTTAAGGTTGACACCACATGGTCGACAATGTTTATGGTTGACAGGTACAAAAGGTCAACATAACAGTGGTCAACACACAAATAATCAACACTTTTTGGGCCAAATCTTGTATATTTAATGTTATGTGACCACCATCAGTACCAACGTGTACCCTCGCGGGCTCGCTTCTCTTGCATGGTTACTATTGGCTACTATTGGCTCATTGTAAGGGCTTGTATTTTAAAGTGTTGCTTGGATTTGTAAGTGTATGTGAGTTGGTAACAGCAAAAGCAGGAGCTGGAAGCCGAGTGAAAAGGAGGTGCAGTGAGCTGGAACAACTGCAACTGCTAAGTGGAGTATCGGTGCCATAGGAGAGGTCCCACTCAGAGGGGGCACTGGAGTACTACGGCTGCATAAAAGTGAAGGACCAAGAACCGCACAAAGATAGATAAGTATAAGCCAGCTTAATTATTGTATAAGTGAGATTGTTTGTCTTCTACTTTTTCTTTTTGCTTCTTTTTCTTTGAGAGTAACAGGGAGTTAGACCTTACAAACAATATGGGAGGGGCTGTGATTGGGGACCTCACTCAGTGCATGTCGTGCAAGATGTATGCACACCTGGAGCTACCGGCCCAGTGTGATTACATCTGCACGAGGTGTGTGCGAACGGTTGCCCTGGAAGCTCAGGTAACTGATCTAGAGCAAACCGTTACGCGACTGAGGGAGATTCACAATCTCGAGCGAAGTTTAGACAGAACGGTGGAGGAGTTGCGGGAGGGGTCACTGTTAGAAGAGGATGATGATCAGGTAGCCAGCTGGGTCACAGTTAGAAGGAAGAAAAAGAGGGGGAGGCTCGACATCTCCGAACTATCAAACCCGAACAAATTTGCCCAACTAGACGAGGAATCGGAGGATGATAGTGAAGAAATGCCGGTGCCGGAGGAGACTGCTCCCTCTAGCATCCAGAGGAGCGGTCCCTCTGGCGCAGTTGGGATAAAAGATGGTGAGGTACCTAGTCAGATGGTGGTGGTAGGGGATTCTATCATCAGGAAGGCAGATAGGGCAATCTGCTACCGGGACCGTGATCGCCGTATAGTCTGTTGTCTCCCGGGTGCTCGGTTACGGCACATCGCGGACCGGGTAGATAGATTGTTGGGAGGGGCTGGGAAAGACCCGGCGGTCTTGGTGCACGTTGGCACCAATGACAAAGTTAGCGGAAGGTGGGATGTCCTTAAGAAAGACTATAGGGACTTAGGAAAGAAACTTAAGGCAAGGACATCTAAGGTAGTATTCTCTGAAATATTACCCGTGCCACGTGCTAGTCCAGGGAGGCAGAGGGAGATTAGGGAGGTAAATGTGTGGCTTAGGGATTGGTGCAGGAAAGAGGGGTTTGTATTCCTGGAACACTGGGCGGACTTCTCAGTCAGGCACCATCTCTTTTGTCGTGACGGATTGCACCTGACTGAGGAGGGGGCAGCGGTGCTGGGGGGAAGGATGGTTAGAAGGTTGGAGGAGATTTTAAACTAGGAGCCTGGGGGGAGGGTTTAGCTAGAAACTACGGGTCATGCAGTGAGAATAGTGGGGATGGTGGTAGTAAACGAAATGGGGGAGAAGTTGGGGGGAGGGTAAGAGCAGGCGGTAAGGTTACTAACATGGGTACTAAAAGAGATTTTACCAAAGCACTAACCAATGACGATTACAGGTCATCATTGCTACATAAGGTGAAAGATGTCCCTAACGCAAGGGAAAATACTTATCTTAGTTGTATGTATGTAAACGCTAGAAGCATTACTGGTAAAAAGGGCGAACTAGAAATACTTGCAGCAAGCAAACAGTATGATATTATAGGCATTACTGAAACTTGGTGGGACGAATCTCTTGATTGGACAGTCAATCTAGAGGGCTATACGCTGTTTAGGAGAGACAGACTAAATAAAAAGGGTGGAGGGGTGTGTCTTTAAGTAAAGCCGTTTTTAAAACCTGATATACGGGAAGATATTCAGGAGGGGACTGTAGACACTGTCAAGACATTATGGGTAGAAATTGCATGCGGGGAAAAAGGAATAAAAAAGTTAGTATTGGGTGTATGCTATAGGCCGCCTGGTATCAACGTATCTGATGAGGAATTGTTACTAAAGCAAATTGAAAGAGCAGCAGGAGTAGGAGACATAGTAGTGATGGGAGATTTTAACTATCCAGAGATAAACTGGAAAAACGATTCATGTGATACTGCTAGGGGCAATATGTTTTTAAACACACTTAATGATAACTACTTAGTTCAACTAATTGAGGAACCAACTAGGTACAATGCAATCTTAGACCTGGTATTAACAAACAATGGGGATTTGGTATCAGGTATTATAGTAGGGGAACCCATAGGAAACAGCGACCACAATATGGTCACATTCAATATCAGTTTTCATAAACAGCCCTATACTGGCTCAACTAGGACTCTAAACTTTAGCAAAGCGAATTTTGAAAAGATGAGGGTATTTTTCAGGGATATTGAATGGGAAGGTTTGTTTTTAGGAAAAAATACTACGGAGAAATGGGAGGTACTAAAATTCCTGCTAGCTAAAAATACACTAAAATTTATTCTTACGAGCAGCAAAAAAAGGAATAAAAATCATAAACCGATGTGGCTTAACAAAAAGATAAAGAAACTTATGGGCAAGAAAAGGCGAGCATTTAAAAAATACAAATCTGACGGGGAAGCAGAGTCATTTCAGCACTATAAGGAATGTAACGAAACGAGATGGACTTGGACTGAGAACCTTTTTATTCATCACTCGTTTCTCACAGTATAATGTACTTTTTAATCCTTGGCCCAGTCTAGGTATATACACCAAAGCATAGATGTATCATGTATACTGTTATTTCATGTTATTAGGTATTTATTGTCCTTGCTATTACCGGCTGCAATATGGTATGTATTGGAGATATAAAGACAGTTGCCATACTGTGTGACTATAGCAGGACAGGCCATATTGTGTGACTATAGCAGGACAGGCCATAGTGTGTGACAGGAGGAGAGCCAGGCAGCTGTGCTAGCTCATTACCATTTGTATCACATATGTGAGTCCATTGTGTGAGGTGTGATAGGTGTTGCTGGTAATGTAATTAGAACAATGACTGAGTGACTGGTCAAATAGCTAGCTGCCAGCCCAAGTTATTTATCTAGATCATCAGGTCATCTGGGAGGTAATTAGGGTAGAACTCCCAGAGGATGTACAATGGGTCTCCACAGCAGGATACTGGCTGACATAGCCTTGGGATATCCTGACACAACCTCCTGAGTAGACTGTTTGGCATCAGAGGGGATCTGCAGTCAGGTATATAAGGAGAGCAGGTCTCAATAAAAAAAGTCTATTGTGGTGGATCCTGTATCAGACATCAGCAGGAAACACTCGCTGGGCATCGCTGTGCCACCAGAGGAAACCCTACCAGGACAGGGTCAGTATGAGCCAGTACCCCAGGCTGGGGGACACAGGACTGTCTAGCAAGAGGTAGTGGTAAGGATACAGATTATTGCCATTGCTACTTATTATTATTATTACATTTTATTTATAAGGCGTCACATGTGTTTCGCAGCGCCGTACAAAGGACAGTACAGGGAGACAAAACATAGCATTACAGTAAATAAATAACAGAAATAGAGTACAGGTAACAGAGCACCACACGTTCTCAAGACATAATACAGCTAAGATGTAAGTATTGATGGAGTGATCATCGTACTACTAGAGGCTGGTGGCCATAGATGGAGATGAGCCTTTACTAGCAGGATAAAGATGGTCATTGAGTAGGGGAGAGCTGCGAGTGAAATGTGTCAAGACGAGGGCTTAGATAACAAGAGGAAAGAGGGCCCTGCTCTGAAGAGCTAACAATCTAGTGGGGAGGGGCTACAGACAGATGACAAGATGAAAATCCTATTTCTCATACATCCTAGAGGATGCTGGGGACACCATTAGAACCATGGGGTTATACCAAAGCTCTAGAACGGACGGGAGAGTGCGGATGACTCTGCAGCACCGATTGACTAAACTTGAGGTCGTCATCGGCCAGGGTATCAAACTTGTAAAACTTTGCAAAAGTGTTTGAACCTGACCAAGTAGCAGCTCGGCAAAGTTGCAATGCCGAGACCCCCCGGGCAGCCGCCCAGGACGAGACCACCTTTCTAGTAGAATGGACCTTCACTGATTTCGGCAACGGCAATCCAGCCGTGGAATGAGCATGCTGAATCGTGTTACATATCCAGCGTGCAATGGTCTGTTTGGAAGCAGGACACCCAATCTTGTTGGGAGCATACAGGACAAACAGAGCCTCGGTTTTCCTAACCTGAGCCATTCTGGCGACATAGATTTTCAGAGCTCTGACCACATCCAGAGACTTTGACTCAACTAAAGCGTCAGTAGCCACTGGCACCACAATAGGTTGGTTCATGTGGAAAGATGAAACCACTTTTGGCAGAAAATGCTGACGAGTCCTCAACTCTGCTCTATCCTCATGAAAGATTAAATAAGGACTCTTGTGAGACAAGGCCGCTAACTCAGACACCCGCCCTGCGGATGCCAAAGCCAACAGGATGACCACTTTCCAAGTGAGGAACTTCAGCTCCACCTTCTGTAAAGGTTCGAACCAATGTGATTGAAGGGACTGCAACACCACGTTAAGATCCCATGGTGCCACTGGGGGCACAAATGGAGGTTGGATGTGCAACACACCTTTCACGAAGGTCTGAACTTCTGGAAGGGAGGCCAATTGCTTTTGAAAGAAAACCGATAAGGCTGAAATCTGCACCTTAATTGAGCCCAACTTTAGGCCGGCCTCCACACCTGCTTGTAGAAAATGGAGAAAACGTCCTAGCTGAAACTGTTCTGCAGGAGCCTTCTTGGATTCACACCAAGATACATATTTTCTCCAAATGCGGTGGTAATGTCTAGACGTTACTCCTTACTAGCCTGAAGAAGTGTGGGAATGACTTCACTGGGAATACCTTGACCGCCATGCCGTCAAATGCAGCCGCTGTAAGTCTTGGTATACGCACGGCCCCTGCTGTAACAGGTCCTCGCGTAGAGGAATGAGTAATTCCTGAAGATATGGATACCAAACCCTCCTTGGCCAGTCCAGGACAATAAGGATCGCTTGAACCTTTGTTCTTCTTATGATCTTTAGAACTTTTGGAATGAGAGGCAGTGGAGGGAATACATACACAGACGGAAACACCCATGGTGTCACCAGTGCATCCACTGCTATTGCTTGAGGGTCCCTCAACCTGGAACAATATCTCTGAAGCTTCTTGTTGATACGAGACGCCATCATGTCTATTTGAGGAATTCCCCAATGACTTGTCACTTCTGTGAAGACCTCCTGATGGAGGCTCCACTCTCCTGGATGGAGATCGTGTCTGCTGAGAAAATCTGCTTCCCAGTTGTCCACTCCTGGAATGAAGATCGCTGACAGTGCGCTTGTATGCTTTTCCGCCCAGCGGAGAACCTTTGTGACTTCTGCCATTGCCGCTCTATTTTTTGTTCCGCCCTGGTGGTTTATGTACGTGTATGTGGAGACAAGTTTCCTGGCTTGACCATCTTCCTTGGAAGTTTTCCCCCTGCGTGACTGTTCCCCATCCTCGGAGACTTGTATCCATGGTTACCAGGATCCAGTCCTGGATCCCGAACCTGTGCCCCCCTAGGAGCTGAGAACAGGAGTGATATTCTGGTCCTGGGAGACAGGATTATCCTTTGGTGCATGTGCAGGTGGGATCCGGACCACTTGCCCAACAGGTCCCACTGAAACACTCTGGCATGGAATCTGCCAAACTGAATAGCTTCGTAGGCCGCAACCATCTTCCCCAGCAACCGAGTGCATTGATGGATTGACACTCTTGCTGGTTTCAGAATTTGCTTAACCTGGGTCTGAAGTTCCTGAGCCTTTTCCACTGGAAGAAAAACTCTCTGTAGTTCTGTGTCCAGTATCATTCCTAAAAACGACAACTGCGTCACCGGAATCAACTGTGATTTGGGCAAGTTTAGGAGCCAACCATGTTGTAGAAGAACTGTCCAGGACAGTGCAATGTTTCTCACCAACTGGTCCCTGGATCTAGCCTTTATCAGGAGATCGTCCAAGTTCGGGATAATCGTGACTCCTTGCTTGTGAAGGAGAACCATCCATCACTTTGGTGAAAATCCTCTGAGCCGTGGACAGACTAAACGGCAACGTCTGAAATTGGTAATGTCATTCCTGAATTGCAAACCTCAGGTAAGCCTGATGTGGAGGATAAATGGGAACATGTAAGTAGGCATCCTTTATGTCCACCAACACCATAAAATTCCCTTGCTCCAGACTGGAGTTCACTGCTCGGAGAGACTCCATCTTGAATTTGAATTTTTTTAGGTAGAAATTGAGGGATTTCAGGTTTAGGATCGGTCTGACCGAGCCGTCCGGCTTCGGGACCACAAACAGGCTTGAATAAAAGCCTTCTCCCTGTTGTGATGGGGGAACCATGACAATGACCTGATTTAGACACAACTTTTGTATTGCGTCGCATACTACCTCCCTGTCCGGAAGAGAAGCTGGTAAGGCCGATTTGAAAAATCGGTGAGGGGGAACGTCTAGAAACTCCAGTTTGTACCCTTGGGATACTATTTGTAAAACCCAAGGGTCCAGGTCCGAACGAACCCAGAACTGACTGAAGAGTTTGAGACGTGCCCCCACAGGTGCGGACTCCCACAGAGGAGCCCCAGCGTCATGCGCTGGATTTGGCAGAAGTCGGGGAGGACTTCTGCTACTGGGAACCCGCCACGGCTGGTGATCTTTTACCTCTTCCCCTTCATCTAGTAGCAAGGAAGGAAGAACCTCGCCCTTTCTTGTATTTATTTGGCCGAAAGGACTGCATTTGATAGTGGTGTGTTTTCTTTTGTTGCAAAGGCACATAAGGCAAAAATGATGACTTACCCGCGGTAGCCGTAGATACCAAATCAGCGAGGCCGTCACCAAACAAGACACCACCTTTATATGGCAGGGATTCCATATTTTTCTTAGAGCCAGCATCAGCATTCCATTGATGAATCCACAATGCTCGCCTAGCTGAGACTGCCATGGCATTGGCCTTTGATCCCAAAAGACCAATATCCCTTGCAGTTTCCTTTAGGTAAGCTGCAGCGTTCTTGATATAACCCAGCGTTAAGAGGATGCTATCTCTATCTAGGGTATCTATATCAGATGACAAGTTATCTGCCCATTTTTCAATAGCACTACTCACCCACGCAGAGGTAATGAGTAGTGTACCTGTGGTCGTATAAATGGATTTTAACGTAGATTCCTGCTTACGATCCACAGGGTCCTTAAGGGCTGCCGTGCCAGGTGACGGGAGAGCCACCTTTTTAGACAACCGCGATAGGGCCTTGTCTACAATGGGGGGTGACTCCCACTTTTCCCTATCCCCAGAGGGAAAGGGAAACGGATAAGCCACCGAAATTCTTTTGGGAATCTGAAACTTTCTGTCAGGGTTTTCCCAGACTTTTTCAAATTGAGTGTTCAGTTCATGAGAGAGAGGAAACGTTATCTCAGGTTTCTTCTCCTTATACATACAGACCCTTTTATCTGGAACAGCAGGGTCGTCAGTGATATGCAATACCTCTTTAACCGTCACAATCATGTACTGAATGCTCTTTGCCAATTTTGGATCTAATCTGGAATCGCTATAGTCGACACTGGAATCAGTGTCCGTGTCGGTATCAGTGTCTGCTAACCGGCAAATGTATGTTTCTGTGATACCGAGGGGACCTGTAACAACATATCCTCCACAGATTTCTTCCATGCCTGGGTCTGAGACTCAGACTTGTCTAATCTCTTACTAATACGAGCCACATTAGCATTCAAAGCATTCAACACATTTACCCAATCAGGAGTCGGCGATGCCGACATGGTGACCCCCACCGCCTTTTGTGTCTCTAATACAGCCTCCTCCTGAGAAGAGCACTCAGCCTCAGACATACCGACACATGTGTAATAAACACCCACAGACACACTGGGCTTATAGGGGACAGACCCACAGGAAAGCCTGTCAGAGAGACACAGAGGGAATTTGCCAGCTCACACTCCAGTGCTCAGTCAGCGGTTCTGAAGCGCCTAATAAATGCCCCAGACCTGCAGCGCTTTTAATATAAAGTATATTGCACCAAATTAGCCAGTGCCCCCCCCCCCCTCCCCGTTTTGCACCCTGATACTTGTCAGTGTGAAGGAAGGACCAGCGTCTCTGCAGCTTGTGGAGAGGAAATGGCGCAGAGTGAGCTGTGAGGACGAAGCTCCGCCCCCTTAATGGCGCGCTTCTGTCCCGCTTCTTTTCCAATATGATTATACTGGCGGGGGTTAGGACAGTGCCTTGGCATGAATGTCCCCTCTTGCCAGTGTCCGCTGAGGATTTTTAGCTGCCCAGGGCGCCCCCCGTGCCCTGCACCCTGTAGTGCTGTTTGTATGTGGGAGCTTTGCGCGCAGCGTCCGTTTGCTGCGCGGTACCTCAGAAAATGCCATCACTGAAGTCTTCTTTTCTTCTGTCTACTCACCTGTCTTCTGACTTCTGGCTCTGTAAGGGGGTGACGGACGGCTGCGGAAGTGAGTATCTAGGCGTACCCAACGATCAGCACCCTCAGGAGCTAATGGTGTCCTGTAGCCAGAAGCAGAGCCATTAAACTCACTGGAAGTTGGTCATACTTCTCTCCCCTAAGTCCCACGAAGCAGGAAGACTGTTGCAAGCAGCCTCCCTGAACATAAAAAAACCTAACAATAAGTCTTTTTCAGAGAAACTCAGTAGAGCTCCCCTGTAGTGCATCCAGTCTCACTGGGCACAATTCTAAAACTGTCTGGAGGTGGAGGAGAGGCATAGAGGGAGGAGCCAGTGCACACCCCTTTTGAAAGTCTTAAAGAGCCCATGTCTCCTGCGGATCCCGTCTATACCCCATGGTTCTAATGGTGTCCCCAGCATCCTCTAGGACGTATGAGAAATATATATGAGCCCTTATTTTTAATTGACAAAGTCCTGTTTGTATGAAAACATCTAAAGTGTATCCTTTGATATACATATGAAGGCGTTTGATTTGATGTTGTGTGAGAACAATTCCATTTAAGAAACAGCCAGACGTTAGGAATGTACAGATGCAGTGTTTGTCCTTGCAACAGCCTCTCTCTAAGGCTTAGTTACTAGCGAAGTGTGTCGGGCCACTAGGGAGATACACATCTTTTAAGGCCCATTGATAATGCTATGAAGCTTGCCTGCCATGCAGGAGGCTCCCTGGGGGCGTTCTAACTAGTGGCGCTCACAGCATTTGCCAGGAAAGAGAATTAAGTTTTACAGTTTCTGTAAGATTGGGAAACTGCTTTATCACACTGCAAGTTTAGGCCACATTTTGTGTGTCCCAGGGGCCAATGCGTTTACTGCCATCCACTTGAATGATCACTAACAACGTATAACTGCTGTAGCTTACTTACACGTGAACACTAAGAACAATCGGCTGCAAGGGTATACCTTCTTCATACTTGTTACAGAATCATTCTCTCTATGAGATGCACTGAGACTGGATGGAAAAAGAGAGAAAGTGTTATGCGGTTACCAAGTGTACAATGCAATGACAGTGGCTAAATGCAGTGCTTTTCATTTTCATTGTACACTATTGGGTCTATTTAATGCATTTTCGGATCCTCTGCGACGGAGAGGATCCGACAATGCAGTATTCAATTTGCGGGCAAATCAAACTGGTTTTGCCCGTTTTCCACAATGCCGATCCGACTTTTTTTTAAATCGGATTGACATTGTTGAAAACAGGACTAAAACCTGTCGGATTTGGCCGCAAATCTGACAAAACACGTAGATCCGTTGCTTATCCGCCGATCTGCGTGTTTTCCGACAAGTCGGAATTGCCTACAGGTCGGAAAAACAGCAGCTGCATTGAATAGGTCGAATCATGATTTGACCTAAAAAAGTTGGAAACTGCCCTCTTTCCGATTAGACGGCAGTTTCGACTTCAATTGAATAGACCCCTATGATGTTATTGAATGAAGAACATTGTGAAGAAATAGACATTTCCTCTTTGGAAAAGGAAAACAGGTCTCGCATGTGATACTTGTGAACATATTTATCATTAAATATTTGCAGGATATTCCCAGAAACAGACGTTTTTGGGGGGTACCCAGAAATATTAAAGATTCCCCAGATATACTATGAAGGGATCGCAGCCAGATAACCAAGGCCGCAACTAGGAGGGATGGCAGATATGCTAACCAGGGCTGTAACTAAGGGTGTGTGAGCGGTACTGGCACACAGGATACAGGACCGTGGGGACAGCACCATACCTGCCACATGGAATCTGCATGTGGCTTGCAGGGTGCATGAAACCAGCAGTACTACTGCAGCCTGTGGAACTGCCCAGAGCATCCTTAGGACGCTCTGGGCAGTACTCTACTTCCCAGAGCCAGCAGCCCCGCCTTTCGGAGGGCAGGGCCAACACAGGGTGCATGGCCACCCTATTATGGCGCTATCTACTGCAGTGCATTTTCGTCCGCAAATGCAGTCCCCATAGGTTTCTATGGGGATGCTGTCTTGCCAGATTTACCTTCGCATTCTGGGGCTTGGCCCTGATAGGATCCTAAAGCATGCACAGGAGAAAGAAAAAAAGAAACTCTCCTTGTGGGGGCACTGTTAACCACTTGCCTGGCATGGTGTGCATCTGCTTTATCTGACCTGGTCGCAACAGGATGCGACCAGTCAGATAAACACTGTTAGCAGTGGCAGGGAAACTTCCCTCCGCTGCTCCTGCCTCCCTGCACTCTCCCCTACTGGTTGCCGTGCTGCCGATCATTGCTGATCGGTCAGCACGGCAGGATCCCCCCACTCCAGTGGCTGCAGACAATGGGGGTAATTCCAAGTTGATCGCAGCAGGAATTTTATAGCAGTTGGGCAAAACCATGTGCACTGCAGGGGAGGCAGATATAACATGTGCAGAGAGAGATAGATTTGGGTGTGGTGAGTTCAATCTGCAATCTAAAATGCAGTGTAAAAATAAAGCAGCCAGTATTTACCCTGCACAGAAACAAAATAACCCACCCAAATCTAACTCTCTCTGCAAATGTTATATCTGCCCCCCCTGCAGTGCACATGGTTTTGCCCAGCTGGTAAAAAAATTCCTGCTGCGATCAACTTGGAATTACCCCCAATAGCAGCCGCTGGGGAGTGTAAATTAACCCTCCCAAGCACCCCCGTGTACCTGAAGGCTGTCCCGGCTTTCAGAATGAAAGCCGCGATTTTCGCGATGTTTCCGATGGACACAATGTATCCGATCAATGTTTCAACGTTGGGGGGGGGGGGGTGATTTTTTTTTTTTTTTTTAAACTAAAATCATCTTGGACAGGGTTGAATCCATGTTCTTCACCTAATTCACTCATAAAACCCCCCAACAATTTCAGAGTGGTTTTTGGGGGAAAAAATCGTCAGTCATGTGGTTAAAGAATATACAGTTATACAACTAATGAAATGTATCGATGTGCATTAAAAGCTATACACGACTAGTGTTCACGCTATGCTGTTTTAGCAGGGTGCCGCACCCTGCCCGATTTTTTAAGGGAAAATGCCACCCTTCCCTTTCTGCGGTGCCCTGCTAAAACAGCCGGACGCTTCCTGCCCTCCCAACGTGTAAAGAGGCCGTGCGCATTCACACTATGGGAGAGCGCTTGGGGGAAGCCCAGCACCTACACGACCCCAACAGTGACACCGCCGGCCGCCCGCACCCCCTGTAGCATTGTCCGTGGGCCGCACCTCCCACTTAAATGATGTTACATGGCCACACACCCTTATTTGCATGGACACACACCCTTTTCATCCGCGCGCACACAAGTGCCACCGCAGTCCAGCGCCCTGCCCTCTACAATTTCTAGAGGGAACACTAAGTAAAATAAGCCAAAATGGAATACATATTCCCCGCGGACGGGATGCCGGCTGTCAATATCCCGACACCGGCATCCCCCCCGCCAGAATGCCAGCAGCGGGACGAGTGCGAAGAGTCCCTTTGCGGGCTCGGTGGCTCGCCACAGGTTCTATTTACACTCTAAGGGTGTTGTGAACACATTTACAAGTGGAAATAGCCCCTGTGCGCTAGGGATCCGGCTGTCGGGATTCCGGCGTCTGTATCCTGACCGCCAGGATCCCGACAGCCAGCAAGTTAACTGCATCCCATAAAAACTTGTGATTCACTACTGGAATTAACTCTTCTGGCTGCTGCACTTGAACAGATATTCTTTCAGCAACTGCTAATATATTGATTTCACGATTGCCACGGGAGTTTTGCCTCTCTATATGGTAGAAACATCACCTTCCGATGGCAAAAAATGCTTTGAAGGGCAGACACGCGCACGGCATCCATTCATGCTATGGGAGAGAGCTTGGGGGAAACCTAGCACCTCCGTAGGTGCTGGGCACACCCCCAACAGTGAAGCCGCCGGCCGCCCACGCCCCCTGTAGTTGCGTCTGTGGGGTCACACTGCACACTTCAATTACAGTACATAACCACGCCCCCCTATTTTGCATGACCATGCCCCCTTTCCGGCAGAGTGCGCGGCTTTGATCCAGAGCCCTGCCCCCTAAAATTTTTAGAGGGAACACTAACGACATAATAACTCTTTTAGGAGTAAACACACATACATATAACTAAAGTGAAATCCAACATATGAGGTCAAAATACCTCAAGATGTTTTTTACAGCCACTCAAGGTACAAGGGATATATCATGCATGATATTTCAAGTATATATATACCCAGTAATGTGTGGGAGTAAGAGTAAAGGATAATTCTCTAACTCATTACATAATCCTCTATAGCAAATGGCTTGTAATAAGTATCAATTAGTCCATTATATTTGTGCTTGTGATGATTTTTAAATTAACACATTACCACCATACAGTGTCAGACTGGGGCATGAAGGGCCCACCGGGGGAATGCAGTGGTAGGGGCCATGTTTAGGGGTGTGGCCAGTCTCTAGAGGGGGCTGTGACCAGCCACCACATTGGCTTGCCTAGCCATTTTGCAAGTGTTGGTCCCCTAGATAAATATATACCGTAAATACTGTATTGCATGCAAGATAATGTACTAGATTAGTAACAGCACAGTCTGGAACCTGATCCCTAGAGGAGGGGGTGGGCCCCCAGGCAGTAGGGCCCACCGGTGGTTTCCCCTGTACCCCTGTGGGCCAGTCCAACCCTGCCACCATATATGTGCATCAGTATCAGTAGTCAAAATATGACTCAACATATGACGCCTTCCATAATCTGATAAATAGCATCAATCATAGGGGGTGATTCAGACCTGATCACTGCTGGGCGTTTTTGCACAGCGGGCAATCAGGTACTAAATGTTCATGCGTATGCGTGTCAGACAGCAACATAGGGCATCGCCGGTCAGCGACAGGATGGTGCGAAAATTCCAATCGCATGGGCGTTCGCTAGGTGATTGACAGGAAGAGGTAGTTTGTGGGTGGCAACTGACCTCTTACTGGGAGTGTCCAGAATAAAACGCAGGCATGTCCAAGCGTTTTCAGGGAGGGTGTCTGACGTCAGCTCCGGCCCCGATCAGCCCGTTCTCATCGCACTGGAAGAGTAAGTCCTGGGCTGCGCAGAGACTGCACAAAGTGGATTTTCACAGCCAATTTAAACTCCCCCTGGAGGCGGCAACTATCTGAACGCAGGACAGCAAAGTTTGCAGCCCATTGATCAGGTCTGAATCACCCCCATAGTGTACTTAGACTGCAGAGATATATGGCGCTCATACCGCTTTCACATCGCAATCACGGGTCACACTTGGGATTTGTACATGGGTCGTTCCCGCCATGAGACCCCTTTCAGACTGGCAACGCGCCAGGTCGGATTGCCATTGGTGGAGGCTGCGACGGCATCATCATGGGCGGGTGTGGAGGCGGTGCTTGGAGAGCAGATCATCTCCACACCACCTCCTCCATATTGTGAACGAGTCCCAGATCGCATTGACCCGGGTTACCCGTTCACACCGCACCTGACCCGGTAATAACGCGGGAATAACCCTGCTTTATTCCCGGGTTTAAATATTGTGTTAGGCGACCCAGGAATTCAAGACTTACCCCTTTACACCGCACATCGAATACCGATTCAATGGCAGCGTAAACGGGCTCAACTCGTTCACTACAGCAGGGAGAGGCGGCGTGGAGATGATCTCATCTCACAGCTCCGCCCCCGCCGCTATGGCAACCCGCCCAGCATATTGCCAGGTCAGGGAGGTTAGCCGTAGCGTCCAATGCCGGATCGCACTCGGGAAGGACCCATTTCCTATTCCCGGGTGCGATCCGGCATTGGCGATGTGAAAGGGGTATAACAGGGCATGTTGTGAGGATTTTTGTCTGTGAAAGCAGGTGGGATAATAATACCACTTTCACATCGCAAATCCAAATCGGAGCTGACTTTTGAACCTGGGTCCAGCAGCCTCAGACCCTTTCACATTGCAGTTTCAACCCATGTTATTCCCGGGTTGGTGCCTTTCACACTGAACCAGGGTCACCCATGTTAAACACTGTGAAGTGATTTAAAATGAACTTTTCTGGCTCACATTGATGAGGTTTCAAAGGAAACCAAAGGAGGGACTGGGGACTGCTCTGAGCAGACACACACAACCAATCAGCACCTTTTTCTGTGACCCGGGTTAAATATCCCGGGTCAGAGGCTTTCACACTGTACAGCGACCCGGGTCCAACCCTTGTTTAACCCGAGTTATTCACTTTGGTGCTTTCACACTGCACCTCGACCCTGGTCGACCCGGCAACACCCCGGTAATAACCTGGGTTATTTTAGGGACGTGAAAGGGATATTACTGGCCCAGCAAAATAGAATAATACCCCTTTCACACTGCCAATGCTGGATCCCACCCGGGAATTGGAAACAGGTCCTTCCCGAGTGGGATCCGGCATTGACCGCTGCTGCTGGCTTTCCCGACCCGGCAATATGCCGGGCGGGTTGCCATAGCAGCGGGAGGCGGAGCCGGCAGCGGGGGCGGAGGTGGTGCTGGGAGATGAGATCATCTATGCGTCGCCTCTCCCACCTGTAGTAAACGGGTTCCGGGGCGCATCGACCCGGGAGCCCGTTTACGCTGCCACTGACCCGCTATTCAACCCGGGTATAACACTTCCCGGGTTGAATTGCCGGGTCAGGCGACCCAGGATTTCGGCTGTGCCCCTTTCACACCGCATGCTGACCCGTGTCGACGTGCAGTTTTCTCAATTAGCAATACTGGTACTTTTGTAATAGAGCACGAGCACCCAGCCATCTACAATCTTTATGTGAGTGCCGGATTCTCCAAGGAGTTATGGGGGTCATTCCGAGTTGTTTGCTCATTGCCGATTTTCGCAATGGAGCGATTAAGGCTAAAATGCGCATGCGCATGGTACACAGTGCGCATGCGCTAAGTATTTTAGCACAAAACTTAGTAGATTTACTCATGTCCGAACGAAGAATTTTCATCGTTGAAGTGATCGGAGTGTGATTGACAGGAAGTGGGTGTTTCTGGGCGGAAACTGACCGTTTTCTGGGAGTGTGCGGAAAAATGCAGACGTGCCAGGATAAAACGCGGGAGTGTCTGGAGAAACTGGGGAGTGGCTGGCCGAACGCAGGGCGTGTTTGTGACGTCAAACCAGGAACGAAACGGGCTGAGCTGATCGCAGTGTAGGAGTAAGTCTCGAGCTACTCAGAAACTGCTAAGAATTTTATATTCGCAATTCTGCTAATCTTTCGTTCGCTATTCTGCTAAGCTAAGATACACTCCCAGAGGGCAGTGGCCTAGCGTGTGCAATGCTGCTAAAATCTGCTAGCGAGCGAACAACTCGGAATGACCCCCCATATATATATATATATATATATATATATATATATACATATATATATACAGTATATTAAAAACACAGCACGGTCCTAGACCGGAGGCATATCTCAGAATACTCGTACAATATATCCTGTAATAGGTACACTTTTTCTTAACTAACACTGTCTATATAAAGACATGTAGAATACTAAGTGTTTGTAAAGTTACAGCGCTGTATACAGGCGGCTTTACAAGGAGACCTTGCCCTGTAGTCCCAGAGACTACTCGCAACTATGCTTATAAGATGGCGCCCAGCATCTCAGTCAGGGAGTAAGGGAGAATGTGAGGCAGCTCCAGGGCGGGAAAATCTTCAGTAGATGTCGCCCTGGGCCGGGGAGAGGCTATAGGTCAAGCGCCAGCTCCCCTATGCTGGACTTCCACCCCAGGTACTAGCGAGCCTTATTTAATGGGGCGTTAGTATACCCGACCTGTGCTCTATTGCCCTGGTGGTCTAGTAGGGTCCCTGCTCGGTGTCAGTGGCCACGTCAGTGCCGCAACCCGTCTTCCTAGGTCGCGGACAGAACGCTATTTAATGGCGGGTCCCGCCTGGGGGACCCTCTTACCTCCTCCCCGTAATGGCCACGCCAACCAGGAGAGCGGCTGCGACCGTGTGTCTAAAACCAGAGCGTCTCCACCGCAAGTACCCGGGAACAGGCTGTGGGAGTTTGCAACGCCGCTTGGGAGGTGATGGAGCTGCAGCGCTGAAGTGTCACCATGACACACAGCGCTGACAGCCCAGTTTTGAAGGAATTTTTTGCCAGAAAAAGCTTTTTAAGGGCTGCCCAGTGCAGCCCACCTGTTAACTGACCTGCTACTGCAGACACTAACTAAAACTGAGCTCACAGTGCCTGGAGGTGGGGTTATAGAGGAGGCCCCAATGCATCCTGGGACAGCCTAAAGCTATAGCCTGTCGGTGCCTCTGGATCAAGATCCACTCTACACCCTGATTTATCCCTGTGGAAACCAATGTAACCAGCTGCAGAAATAATATTAAATGTAACAATTTTTTTTCCTGCACTACAGTATTACTAAAGGTCCATACACACGGAGCGATATAGCTGAGAGATTTTGACTATATAGTCAAAATCGCTCAGAAAGTTAGTGTATATCGCTCTGTGTGTACACAGCCAGCGATAGCGATGCGCGTCCCCGCCAGGTCGCTATCGCTGCTAAAAATAGACTGTGCAGGCAAGTCAATTTTGGCTAGGTCGCTGGAAAAGAAAAAGCATCCCCTTGCTTAAATGAGTTAGCCAAAATCGCTTAGTCAAAATCGCTCGTAAAGTTAGTCAAAATCGCAATCTCCTACTGCCAGTTCAAGGGAAAACGCTCAGTCAAAATCTCTCATAGACAAAATCTCTCCGTGTGTATGCACCTTAAGTCAATATAAGACATTGTTTGTTTGTTTTTCTAAATATTTTTATTGTAGAAACAAGCAATATTACAAAAAGATAGTAGACAATGTTCAGATTTTTTTTTAATAAATATGTTGCAGTTACCCATTAATGTATGTGAATTAATGTTTACATTCTAATCTGCTATGTCCACATACCTAGAATTCTGTGGAGTAACAGCTCCCCCTCATGTTTATTTTGAAAAAGACATAGTTAAAAAGCTCTATCCTACAGTAATGTTACCGACTGCTCTGTGTACTGGCCCTCATTCCGAGTTGTTCGCTCGCAAGGCGATTTTAGCAGAGTTACACACGCTAAGCCGCCGCCTACTGGGAGTGAATCTTAGCTTCTTAAAATTGCGAACGATGTATTCGCAATATTGCGATTACAAACTACTTAGCAGTTTCTGAGTAGCTTCAGACTTACTCGGCATCTGCGATCAGTTCAGTGCTTGTCGTTCCTGGTTTGACGTCACAAACACACCCAGCGTTCGCCCAGACACTCCTCCGTTTCTCCAGCCACTCCCGCGTTTTTTCCGGAAACGGTAGCGTTTTTATCCACACGCCCATAAAACGCCGTGTTTCCGCCCAGTAACACCCATTTCCTGTCAATCACACTACGATCGCCGGAGCGAAGAAAAAGCCGTGAGTAAAAATACTATCTTCATAGCAAAATTACTTGGCGCAGTCGCAGTGCGAACATTGCGCATGCGTACTAAGCAGAAAAACGCTGCGATGCGAAGAAAATTACCGAGCGAACGACTCGGAATGAGGGCCACTATTCACAAACCCTTGTATCTAATACATTACATTTGAAAAATGAAAAGTAATTTAAATTATCTCACTATGCCCCTTTTTTGGGTGCGTGACTTCAGTGCATGCTGGCCCTATTTAGCATATTGGGGAGGGGGGAGAATTGATCTTTCTGACACAGGGCACCAAAATGTCTAGTTACAGCTCTGGCAAAAACATCAGCATGGGCCCTCATTCCGAGTTGTTCGCTCGCTAGCTGCTTTTAGCAGCAGTGCAAACGCTAGGCCGCCGCCCTCTGGGAGTGTATCTTAGCTTAGCAGTATAGCGAACGAAAGATTAGCAGAACTGCTACTAAATAATTCCCTGCAGTTTCTGAGTAGCTCCAGACCTACTCCTAGACTGCGATCACCTCAGTCCGTTTAGTTCCTGGTTTGACGTCACAAACACGCCCTGCGTTCGGCCAGCCACTCCCCCGTTTCTCCAGCCACTCCTGCGTTTTTAATTGGCACGCCTGCGTTTTTTAGCCCACTCCCTGAAAACGCTGAGTTGCCGCCCAGAAACACCCACTTCCTGTCAATCACACTACGATCACTCGAGCGTTGAAAAAACGTCGCTCAAGCTTGTGTAAATCTCCAAAGTTTTGTGTTAAATTACTTAGCGCATGCGCGCTGCGTACCATGCGCATGCGCATTTTCCACCTAATTGTTGCGTTGCGAAAAACAGCAACGAGCGAACAACTCGGAATGACCACCATTGCCTCCAAAACATCAGCATTGCGTGCACCTCTGAAGAAGGCCGATTGCCCTTTTAATAAGGTAAGCAAAATTGGCAAATATTGTGGGTTTTAAAAATCCATTGCTTAGCATATATACCCCTATGGGAGAACATGTTGCTTGAACAAAAAAAAGTTATGTGGATCCTGGGTATGTTCATTTTAAGATAAACAACAAGCAGGCATTATTATTTAAAGCCATTTAACCTACCAGTATATTTTTGGATTGTGGGAAGAAACCGCAGTACCCGGAGGAAACCCACGCAAGTACGGGGAGAATATACAAACTCCACACAGTTAGGGCCATGGTGGGAATCGAACCTATGACCTCAGTGCTGTGAAGCAGTAATGCTAACCATTACACTATCCGCACTGCAGGCGTGGGCATAGCTACAGTGGGTGCATGGGGTGCCATTGCTATGGGGCCCAGAGGCTTAAGAGGCCCTGGACCCAGGTCATATAGTTGTCAACAAAGTTCCTGGAATTGAAATGTTAAGCAGTAGAACCCAGCTTGCTGCCCAGGCTGAAAACAGGGACTAGTCAGTGCTCATATACAGTATGTGGCAGTCCTTCCTCTCAGTCAGTGGCGGAACTAGCGGTGCTGTGCTCTGGGGCCTGCAGCTATGAAGGGGTCCAATGCCGACAGCATTATCAGCAGGCCAGCCAGGAACTAATAATGAGTCAGACTGACTCATAATAGTACGCCAGCGGTCACAGCGCGACACAGAACCAATAGAGGGAGGAGGCGGACCTGCTATAGGAGAGATGGTCCCGTCCCCTCATCTTACTACCGGCTCCTCTTCCCTGGTCATCCTGCTGTTGTCACTTGGGATTTTCTGACATCCCAGGCGTGAACACCATGAGGGAGGAGAGGAGCGATCATGTTTGCTGCTGCATGCACGCTGGCTAGTACCTGGGCTCAGGAGGAGATGCTGCTGCTGCTGGGGAAGAGGTAAAGACCTAAGGGAGGGATTGACCAGCAGCACTATATTATTGTCTTTGTACCCTATAATATCCAGGCCTGTTACACCAGCACCAGTTGCAGACCTCTCCCACCCTGTAACCCTCTAACTCCCTGGATCATTGTTTTCTGACTGCAATTCAATATACTGTAATGCTTATAACCCCCAGCCAATGCCTCACAAATACCTATCCCACTACTAATGTACCCTATCGGTAGGATGGAGGGGCCTCAAAAACATTTCAGTCATGGGCCCCAAGATTTTTATTGCCAAGCCTGTCTTAGTCTACCAGCAAAGCCAGCCCTCACCTTTACTTCTGCCCCCACCTGCAGCTCCAATTTCCTTTTCTGATGTGTGCCACAGAACAGCTTGGAGGCGGTTGACATCACTAGTTGCTTGAAAATAGTGTGGATCCAGTCCACATTATATGTTAAAAACTTGTATTTGTTAGATCAGTGGTTGCCGGTTAGTCTATATTGTTTGTGTGCTAGGTCACTACTATGGCATATCATGAATAAGGGGCATTACCGTGTGGCATAATGTGAATAATGAGTACTATTGTGGGGTTGGGCATGGCTTATCGGCGTCCGGGATCCCGGCAGTCAACATTCCCACGAGTGGGAATGGTCCCTGTTAGTCGACATTCCAATGTCGGGATTTGGAGTGGGCGGGATGTAGAGGTCGGTAATGTGACCGGCGGTCTCCTGACCGCTGGTCAAATAACTACATCCCCTACTGTGTGGCATAATGTGAATTGTGGGCACTACTGTGTGGCTTAATGTGAATAAGAGGCACTACTGTGTGGCACAATGTGAATAAGAGGCACTACTGTGTGGCACAATGTGAATAAGAGGTATTACTGCTGTGCAGCACATTGTGAATTAGGGTTACTACTGTTTGGCATAACATGAATAAGGGGCACTTCTGTGTGTGTGGGAAAGGATCCTGTACAATGCCTTGCTGAAGTATTCACCCCCTTTGCATTTTTCATGTTTTGTTGCCTCACAACCTGTAATTAAATGGATTGTTTGAAGGTTTGCATCATTTCATTCACAGAACATGCCAACAACTTTGAAGATTTTTTTATTTTTATTGTGAAGCAAACAACAAATAGGACAAAACAACAGAAAACTTCAGCGTGCATAACTATTCACCCCCCTAAAGTCAGTACTTTGTAGAGTCACCTTTTGCGGCATTTACAGCTGCAAGTCGCTTTGGATAAGTCTCTATGAGCTTGCCACATCTTGCCATTGGGATTTCTGCCCATTCCTCAAGGCAAAATTGCTCCAGCTCCTTCATGTTGGATGGTTTCCGCTTGTGAACAGCAATCTTCAAGTGTGACCACAGATTCTCAACTGGATTGAGATCTGGGCTTTGACTAGGCCATTCCAACACATTTAAATTTTTCCCCTTAAACCACTCGACTGTTGCTTTAGCAGCATGCTTCAGGTCAATGTCTTGCTGGAAGGTGAACCTCCGTCCCAGTCTCAAATCACAGGCAGACTGAAACAGGTTTTGCTCAAGAATATCCCTGTATTTAGCACCATCCATCTTTCCCTTGACTCGAAACAGTTTCCCAGTCCCAGCTGCTGAAAAACATCCCCACAGCATGATCATGCCACCACCATGTTTCACTGTGGGGCTGGTGTTCTTGGGGTGATGGAATGTGTTGGGTGACAAATTACATGGCCCTATGTGGGCACTGCTATTATGTAGGTTAGGACTGCTGTATCGGAGAAGCCGTGGCCAGCAGCTAAACATGTGTTTGCAAATATTTGTGACTAATTCACTGAATTTTATTACCAGATAGGTTCAGGGATGGTTACAGGTAATTTTCAGTGTGCGGAAGGGAATTTAGGGGTGGGGAGTTGCAACCCCCCCTCTCTGTCTGTTGTTTGTCTGTGACCCCTCCCCCTTTCAGCAACTGATATATAAATATCTCCAGGTATGACTGAGCAGCTGCCAAATTGTTTGTCTGTTTGTGTGCAAGAGGCATTGAATGGGAGCAGTATTTGGAAGGCATGCTGTTCCTTGTAGTGCCAATGGGAGATCCTGAGGGTGGCTCCCGGGTAAGTTAGCTCTCTGTCTGGAAGTGTTTTAGTAATAGCCTTTATCATGAGGCCTACTGTGACAAATTACATGGCTCTATGCGGGCACTGCTATTATGTAGGTTAGGACTGCTGTATTGGAGAAGCCGTGAAGTGGCCAGCAGCTAAACATGTGTTTGCAAACATTTGTGACTAATTCTCTGAATTTTATTACCAGATAGATTCAGGGATGGTTACAGGTAATTTTCAGTGTGCGAAAGGGAATTTAGGGGTGGGGATTTGCAACCCCCCCTTCTCTGTCTGTTATGTGTTGGATTTGCGCCAGAGACAGCGTTTTCCTTGGTGGCCGAAAAGTTAAATTTTAGTCTCATCTGACCAGAGCACCTTCCTCCATACATTTGGGGAGTCGTCCACGTGCCTTTTGGCAAACTCAAAATGTGCCTTATTTTTAACACTAAGTAATGGCTTTTTTTCTGGCCACTCTTCCATAAAGCCCAGGTCTACGGTATGTACAGCTTATTGTGGTCACATGCGCAGATACACCAGTCTCTGCTGTGGAACTCTGCAGCAACTTCAGGGTTACCTTTGGTCTCTGTGCTGCCTCTATGGTTAATGCCCTCCTTGCCCGGTCTGTGAGTTTTGGTGGCCAGCCCTCTCTTGGCAGGTTTGTTGTGCTACCATGTTCTTTCCATTTGAAGATGATGGATTTGATGGTGCTCCGGGGATCATCAAAGATTTGGATATTTTTTTTATAACCCAACCCTGACTTGTACTTCTCAACAACTTTATCCCTGACTTGTTTGGAGAGCTCCTTGGTCATCATGGTGTGATGCCTCTTGCTTAGTGGTGTTGCAGCCTCTGGGGCCTTTCAGAAAAGGTGTGTTTATACTGACAGATCATGTGACACTTAGATTGCACACAAGGACTTAATTTCACTAATTATGTGACTTCTAAAGGTAAGTGGTTGCACCAGAACTTTTGAGGGGCTTCATAGCAAAGGGGTGAATACATATGCACGTGCCAATTTTCACATTTTTATTTAGAAAAATTATTTTTCATATACATTTTTCTCATATCCTTCACCAACTTAGACTATTTTGTGCATATCTATCAAATAAGATTCAAATAAAAAAAAATTATAATTACAGGTTGTAATGTAACAAAATAGGTAAAAAGGCAAGGGGGATGAATACTTTAGCAAGGCATTGTATATGCGCAAAAGCTCAGGCCTGCCATGGTCAAAGTGGGGCACCTTCATAAGGCCAGGAAGCATTTTAGTATGTTAAAATTGGGCAGGGTGCAGTACCCCACTGAAATAACTTAGCGGAAACGCGATCTACATTGTTTGTGTGCATGTGGGCACATTGTTGTACCTGGGCCCACCATTTTCTAGTTCCACCACTGCTCTCAGTAATGCGCTGATATGATCCATCTCCTGCACTCCTCTTTCACCCCTACAGGCACAGCTGTGCTAATCAGTGAGCTCGGCACTGTTGGGGAATAGGTTTTGCCTTTATTACAGCCTTTGTGAAAAGAGGAGCAGGGTTGAGCTGAGTTATGACTGCCCCAGAGCGGGATATGGTGCTGAAATTAAGATGATCCTCACTCAAAGTGGAATTTCCTGCACTAGGCAGGTAGGAGCTGACTGGTGCCACACCCTGCTCCCTTATCTTTATATTCACTGTAAACTTTCAGCAGTGAAGCCCCTGTAGACGTGGGCTGTCGTGTAAGATTCATAAGCTGCCAATAGAAATGGAGCACTTGAAGTGTCGCCATCAGAAATTAGGTGAAAAATGAAAGACTAGACATTAACTAGGGCACTACTATGGGACAGAGCATCAACTAGGACATTACTAATAGGTGGGCGATGCCTGGTCCAGGTGCACGTGCAGATGTTCTCCACTGGGTTCCCGCCGAATATCAAGAGTACAGTAAATACAGTGTAATATTAATATTGTACTCCTGTGCATATCTATGCGCAGGAGCATGCTACTTTCTGCAAACTGCCACCGGAATATTGCCCTTGAAATACTCTACAGCTGGATACCAAACACCACCTCCTAACCTAACTCCTGTAAAGTGGAATCCCTCTGTTGTTATACCTCTGAAGCAAATAAAACTTGCTGGTGTGGTGCGTGTAGGCTATGTGTAAATTATGCACTATGTGGATTAAATATCAGATATGTCTTTGTGGCTTTTCCATGCGAATGCGTATGCTACTGTATTTACTCATACCACGCGCTAATACGCAGGACTTCGTGAGCCAATATACGCAACGTGTGAGTATGCGCACGCACGGCAGGACAATCAGCCGCACGGAGGCCACTCTGTGTGGTGTTTGCACGTGATGCATGTGGGTCTAATATTTTCGACTTCGACAGTCCACCCTTTGGCAGTCAACAATAACTGCCACATATAACTAATAAAACTGAAAATATTACATATACATTATATACAAAGTTCAAGTATCCGGGGAAGATTTGTAGGTGGGAAAAGTATAGCCTAGTGAGATAAGAAAAAGCATGTATGTATGAATTAATGTCTGAGGGGCATGTATAATCGTGCCGTATATGTTCTAAGTAAGCTTCGAGGTATTGCGAAGTATACATTAAATCCTTCTCATCCCGTATTAAGGGTCTGTACATGGGCAAACAAACACTACCGAGTTCTTTCTAGGCAAAGGCCATTAGCCCTCACCTTTCCGGCTTCTTATACCAACAAATCGGGAGCACATTTATCTGATAATACATGTGGGGGAGTCGTATGTGTATGCTATTATGTGTGGATAACATTTATCGACTATGTGTGTCATTAACTGAAGATTGCAGAGATGAGGGTTAGACACATAAATATACATTTACACAAATTTGGGTATGTTGAAGTCTTTTCCAGTTGGATGTCTCTGAGTAGAGGGGAAAACAGAAAAATGGTGAAAGAAACAGGCCATGAAATTAATTTGCAATCCTTATCACAACACTGTTTCTACGGATGGGTCATAAATCAAATCTGCCGCTGTTACAACGCCCTCGCTCCTTAGACTCATCAAATTTGTACTGTGTTTGCGCCGCGTCAAAATTCGAACACATCTGAATATCAGCCCGATAATTATGACGACACCCAGGATACAAAGGAGAAACTTTCCCACACTCGCAATTACATTTTGCGCCCACTCTCCTAACCCAGAGAACCATTTGAGTGGGTTCAACCATGAGGCCCAGCCGGTCAGTTCATTACCCACAGCCGTCAAGGTAAACTTGTGTTTCCTTCTGAACTCCCACTTTAACTGCAAGATCTCGTCCATCTTTTGATCGATGATCTCCGTTGGGTCTTCGGTACTATTCATAATACGTACAGCACTTCACACCATATTGAGTTGCCAGAGTAACACAGTACCCACCTGTCACAGCCGTGACATAATTCAGGACCATCCTGTGTTGGACCAGCTCCTTCTTGTAGGCTTGTAGCTCCCTACCCGTATACCTGAAGGTGTCATCATACATCTCGGTGATGTTATCTATCAAGTTTGCCAGCGCATGGATGTACTTATAATTTACTTATAATTTATAATTCCTCTGGCAGTACGGGTGATATCTAATGCGAGAAGGAACTGAATCCCGGTGGATTCATGGTTCAAATCAGAGGCTGCGTGCTCTGTCCTATCTATGAGGTGTCTCTTGATGATGTGTTCATAATGGGTATGAGTATAAGGAGTCTGAGTGTTGCGGTGAATGTCTTTCATTTTGTCGTGTGCTATGGTCATAACTCGTAGTACTCTGCCAATATAACACAACCCTTCAGAGCTCGGCGTAAGCCACTTGTATGCTTTCCTTCCACATATGAACTAGGCATCATCTGGGAGAACATAAGGGACAAAATGCAACAACACCATATCACATATCTTCATTATAAAGAAACCGGCCCCCAGTCCTCTCATTTGCTCAGTACAAGTGTCGGGCTGGATGATGTGGGCACAATACCCCTGCGACACTTTTCCAGCCCACATGGTTTTGAGCCCACGTGTATACCTGTACCGAAAATACTTCCCACTTGTGGCTATCTTACGTACAAGTTCGGAGTTGATAGGTATATTATCAGCTCTATGTGAAAAGGTCATTGTCTGGTTATTCCATGTCACTCCCCAATTTCCTGGTTTCCGGAAATTGGACACGTTATAGCACAACAGTGACCTATCTACGTGGTACTGGTGGAGCTTCAAGCTAGGGGGCCTAGATATATTGAATTTATTATCCACCGGTCTCCCACCTCGTAATTCGAGTACCTCATCTATTGTTAAAGGGTATGGCACTAATCCCGACTTACTCTGTCCTTGAGGTACTTGGGAGCACACCCAGCATTCTGTTTGGTTTAAGACCGTACCCACTAATGAGTGGTAATTACTCAAAGGATGTCCGCTCATGTCGATATTACTGTTTGGCTGACATCTCTAGATGCACCCTTCCCAATGAAACGTCCTCGCATGAAACCTGCCGAAGGGGATGGTCTCGTAGGTCGCCACCATTTTCCCCAGTACTCGAGTGCATTGATGGACCGACACTCTTTTTGGTTTTAACAGGTCTCTGACCATGTTCTAGAGCTCCTGGGCTTTTTACATTGGGAGAAAAAATAAGATTTTAAACCTACCGGTAAATCTTTTTCTCGTAGTCCGTAGAGGATGCTGGGGACTCCGTAAGGACCATGGGGATAGACGAGCTCCGCAGGAGACATGGGCACTTTAAGAATGACTTTAGGTATGGGTGTGCACTGGCTCCTCCCTCTATGCCCCTCCTCCAGACCTCAGTTAGAGAAACTGTGCCCAGAGGAGACGGACAGTACGATGAAAGGATTTTTGTTAAACCAAGGGCAAGATTCATACCAGCCCACACCATTCACACCGTATAACTTGTGATAAACTAACCAGTTAATAGTATATAAAAACAACATAGCATCAGTCAGAGACCGATGAAAACTATAACATAACCCTTATGTAAGCAAAACTATATACAAGTCTTGCAGAAGTAGTCCGCACTTGGGACGGGCGCCCAGCATCCTCTACGGACTACGAGAAGAAGATTTACCGGTAGGTTTAAAATCTTATTTTCTCTTACGTCCTAGAGGATGCTGGGGACTCCGTAAGGACCATGGGGATTATACCAAAGCTCCCAAACGGGCAGGAGAGTGCGGATGACTCTGCAGCACCGATTGAGCAAACAGGAGGTCCTCCTCAGCCAGGGTATCAAACTTATAGAACTTTGCAAAGCTGTTTGAACCCGACCAAGTAGCAGCTCGACCCCTCAGGCAGCCGCCCAAGACGAGCCCACCTTCCTAGTGGAATGGGCCTTGACCGATTTTGGTAACGGCAATCAAGCCGTCGCATGCGCCTGCTGAATCGTGTTACAGATCCAGCGAGCAATAGCCTGCTTTGAAGCAGGAGCGCCAACCTTGTTGGCTGCATACAGGACAAACAGGGCTTCTGTTTTTCTGACTCTAGCCGTTCTGGCCACGTAAATTTTCAAAGCCCTGACCACATCAAGGGACTCGGAATCCTCCAAGTCTCGTGTAGCCACAGACACCACAATAGGTTGGTTCATATGAAAAGATGACACCACCTTAGATAAAAATTGAGGACAGGTCCGCAATTCCGCTCTATCCATATGGAAAACTAGATAGGGGCTTTTATGAGACAAAGCCGCCAATTCCGACACTCGCCTAGCCGAAGCCAAGGCTAACAACATGACCACCTTCCAAGTGAGATATTTTAACTCCACCGTTTTAAGTGGTTCGAACCAGTGCGACTTAAGGAAACTCAACACCACGTTAAGGTCCCAAGGCGCCACCGGAGGTACAAAAGGAGGCTGAATATGCAGCACTCCCTTCACAAAAGTCTGTACTTCTGGGAGAGAAGCCAATTCTTTTTGAAAGAAAATGGATAAGGACGAAATCTGAACCTTAATGGAGCCTAATTTTAGGCCCAAATTCACTCCAGTTTGTAGGAAGTGAAGGAAACGGCCCAGATGGAATTCTTCCGTAGGAGCATTCCTGGCCTCACACCAAGAAATTTTTTTTCGCCATATATGGTGATAATGTTTAGCTGTCACGTCCTTCCTAGCCTTTGTCAGAGTAGGAATGACCTCATACGGAATGCCCTTTTCCGCTAGGATCCAGCGTTCAACCGCCATGCCGTCAAACGCAGCCGCGGTAAGTCTTGGAACAGACAGGGCCCCTGTTGCAACAGGTCCTGTCTTAGAGGAAGAGGCCACGGATCTTCTGTGAGCATCTCCTGCAGATCCGGATACCAGGCCCTTCGTGGCCAATCTGGAACAATGAGAATTGTCTGTACTCCTCTTTTTCTTATTATTCTCAACACCTTTGGGATGAGAGGAATAGGAGGAAACACATAGACCGACTGGAACACCCACGGTGTCACTAGGGCGTCCACAGTTACCGCCTGAGGGTCTCTTGACCTGGAGCAATACCTCTGCAGCTTTTTGTTGAGGCGGGACGCCATCATGTCTATCTGGGGCAGTCCCCACTGACTTGCAATCTGTGCGAAGACTTCCTGATGAAGTCCCCACTCTCCTGGATGCAGGTCGTGTCTGCTGAGGAAGTCTGCTTCCCAGTTGTCCACTCCCGGAATGAACACTGCTGACAGTGCGCTTACATGATTTTCCGCCCAGCGAAGAATCCTGGTGGCTTCCGCCATTGCCACTCTGCTCCTTGTGCCGCCCTGGCGGTTTACATGAGCCACTGCGGTGATGTTGTCTGACTGGATCAGAACTGGTAAGTCGCGAAGCATGGTCTCCGCTTGACGAAGGGCGTTGTATATGGCCCTCAGCTCCAGGATGTTGATGTGAAGACAAGTCTCTTGACTTGACCAAAGACCCTGGAAGTTTCTTCCTTGTGTGACTGCTCCCCAACCTCGGAGGCTCGCGTCCGTGGTCACCAGAACCCAGTCCTGAATGCCAAACCTGCAACCCTCTAGAAGGTGAGCACTCCACAGGAGAAATACCCTGGCCCTGGGGGACATGGTGATCAACTGATGAATCTGTAGATGTGACCCGGACCACTTGTCCAGTAGGTCCCATTGGAAGGTACTCGCATGGAACCTGCCGAATGGAATGGCCTTGTAAGATGCCACCATCTTTCCCAGGACTCGAGTGCAGTGATGCACTGAAACCTGTTTTGGTTTCAATAGGTTCATGACCAGAGTCATGAGTTCTTGAGCCTTTTCCATTGGAAGATAAACCCTTTTCTTGTCCGTATCCAGAATCATGCCCAAGAAGGTCAGACGAGTCGTAGGAACCAGCTGCGACTTCGGGATATTGAGAATCCAGCCGTGTTGCTGTAACACCTTCAGTGAAAGTGACACGCTGTTCAGTAACTGCTCTCGTGATCTCGCTTTTATGAGAAGATCGTCCAAGTACGGGATAATTGTGACACCCTGCTTGCGCAGGAGCACCATCATTTCCGCCATTACCTTGGTGAAAATTCTCGGGGCCGTGGAAAGCCCAAACGGCAACATCTGAAATTGGTAATGACAATCCTGTACCGCAAATCTCAGGTACACCTGATGAGGTGGATATATGGGAACATGAAGGTATGCATCCTTTATGTCCAAAGATACCATAAAAACCCCCCCTTCCAGGCTGGCGATGACCGCCCTGAGCGATTCCATCTTGAACTTGAACCTTTTCAAGTATAGGTTCAGGGATTTTAAATTTAAAATGGGTCTGACCGAACCGTCCGGTTTCGGGACTACAAACAGGGTTGAGTGATATCCCCTCCCTTGTTGAAGTAGGGGAACCTTGACCACCACCTGTTGAAGATACAATTTGTGAATTGCATTTAACACTATCTCCCTTTCTGGGGGAGAAGTCGGCAGGGCCGATTTGAAAAACCGGCGAGGAGGCACCTCTTCGAATTCCAGCTTGTAACCCTGAGAAACAATTTCTATTGCCCAGGGATCCAACTGTGAGTGAACCCAGATGTGGCTGAAAATTCGAAGACGTGCCCCCACTGGGGCGGACTCCCTTAGCGGAGCCCCAGCGTCATGCAGTGGATTTTGTAGAGGCCGGGGAGGACTTCTGTTCCTGGGAACTAGCTGTGTTGTGCAGCTTTTTTCCTCTGCCCTTACCTCTGGCAAGAAAGGACGCACCTCGTACTCTCTTGTTTCTTTGTGACCGAAAGGACTGCATTTGATAATGTGGTGCTTTCTAAGGCTGTGAGGGAATATAAGGCAAAAAATTTGATTTACCAGCTGTAGCTGTGGAGACCAGGTCCGAGAGACCTTCCCCAAACAATTCCTCACCCTTGTAAGGTAAAACCTCCATATGCCTCTTTGAGTCGGCATCACCTGTCCATTGCCGGGTCCATAGGACTCGTTTAGCAGAAATCGACATAGCGTTGATTCTAGAACCCAGTAGACCAATGTCTCTTTGAGCATCTCTCATATATAATATATATATATATATATATATATATAAGACAGCATCTTTTATATGTCCTAAGATGGTATCCTTATCCAGGGTTTCAATTTCCGCTGATAAGGTATCTGTCCATGCTGCTACAGCGCTACACACCCAAGCCGACGCAATAGCCGGTCTGAGTAAGGTACCCGAATGTGTGTAAATGGACTTCAAGGTAACCTCCTGCTTGCGATCAGCAGGATCCCTGAGGGTAGCCTTATCTTGGAATGGCAGCGCTACCTTTTTGGATAAGCGTGTCAACGCTTTGTCCACCCTAGGGGAGGATTCCCACCGTATCCTGTCCGTTGGCGGGAAAGGATACGCCATAAGAATCCTTTTGGGAATCTGCAGTTTTTTGTCTGGAGATTCCCAAGCTTTTTCACATAACTCGTTCAGCTCATGTGAGGGAGGAAAGGTTACCTCAGGTTTCTTTCCCTTATACATGTGTACCCTCGTGTCAGGGACAGGGGGTTCCTCTGTGATATGCAAAACATCTTTTATTGCAATAATCATATATCGAATACATTTAGCCAATTTTGGCTGTAACTTTGCATCATCGTAGTCGACACTGGAGTCAGAATCCGTGTCGGTATCTGTGTCTACTATTTGGGATAGTGGGCGCTTTTGAGACCCCGAAGGTCCCGGCGACATAGGGACAGACATGGGTTGACTCCCTGGCTGTTCCCTAGCTTCCGCTTTGTCTAATCTTTTGTGCAATAAATTTACATTAGCACTTAAAACATTCCACATATCCATCCAGTCAGGTGTCGGCTTTGTCGACGGAGACACCACATTCATTTGCTCCTCCTCCTCCTCTCTAAGAAAGCCTTCTACCTCAGACATGTCGACACACGCGTACAGACACACCACACATTCAGGGAATCCTCTTATCTGCAGACAGTTCCCCCACAAGGCCCTTTGGAGAGACAGAGAGAGAGTATGCCAGCACACACCAAGCGCTAAATGACCCAGGAAAAAACACACAATATGTTTACCTAGATAGCGCTGTATGTATTTTGCGCCAAATATGTGCCCCCCCCCCCCCCTTCTTTAAAACCCTCTTTCACTGTGGATAAGCAGGGGAGAGTCCGGAGAGCTTCCTCTCAGTGCTGTGGAGAAAATGGCGCTGGTGAGTGCTGAGGAAGAAGCCCCGCCCCCTCGGCGGCTGGCTTCTGTCCCGCTCAAATATCTAAAAACCTGGCTGGGGCTCTTTATATATACAGTGCCCAGCTGTATATATATACTTTTGCCAGAAAACGAGGTTTATTGCTGCCCAGGGCGCCCCCCCTGCGCCCTTACAGTGACTGCCGTTTGTGTGTGCTGTGTGGGAGCAATGGCGCACAGCTTTACTGCTGTGCGTTACCTCAGTGAAGATCTGAAGTCTTCTGCCGCCTCTGAAGTCTTCTTTCTTTTCATACTCACCCGGCTTCTATCTTCCGGCTCTGCGAGGAGGACGGCGGCGCGGCTCTGGGACGGATGGCGAGGGTGAGACCTGCGTACCAATCCCTCTGGAGCTAATGGTGTCCAGTAGCCTAAGAAACAGAGCCTAACATTAAAGTAGGTCTGTTTCTCTCCTCAGTCCCTCGATGCAGGGAGTCTGTTGCCAGCAGGCTCCCTGAAAATAAAAAACCTAACAAATATACTTTCTTTCAGGAAACTCAGGAGAGCTCCCTGTAATGCACCCAGTCTCCTCTGGGCACAGTAGTAAACTGAGGTCTGGTGGAGGGGCATAGAGGGAGGAGCCAGTGCACACCCATACCTAAAGTCTTTCTTAAAGTGCCCATGTCTCCTGCGGAGCCCGTCTATCCCCATGGTCCTTACGGAGTCCCCAGCATCCTCTAGGACGTAAGAGAAACCCTCTTTTGTTCCGTGTCCAGAATCATGCCTAAGAAAGATAGCCGAGTTGTTGGAACCAACTGTGACTTTGCTAGATTTAGAATCCAGCCACGTTGCTGCAACACTCCCAGGGAGAGCGCCACGCTTTTCAGCAACTGATCTCTCGATCTCGCTTTTATCAGCAGATTGTCCAAGTACGGGATAATTGTGACTCCCTGCCGGCGCAGGAGCACCATAATTTCCGCCATTACCTTGGTGAGAATCCTCAGGCCGTGGAAAGCCCAAATGGCAACGTCTGAAACTGGTAATGACAGTCCTGTACAGCGAATCTCAGGTATGCCTGATGAGGGGGATATATGGGGACATGAAGGTATGCGTCCTTTATGTCTAGCGACACCATAAAATCCCCCCCTTCCAGGCTGGAGATTACAGCCCGGAGCGATTCCATCTTGAATTTGAACTTTTTTAAGTACAGGTTTAGGGATTTTAAATTTAGAATGGGTCTGACCGAGCCATCCGGTTTCGGGACCACAAACAGGGTCCAGGGGAACCTCGACAACCACTGGTAAAGCCGATTTGAAAAACCGGCGAAGAGGCACGTCTTCGAATTCCAGCTTGTAACCCTGGGATACAATTTCCATTGCCCAAGGATCCACGTCTGACTGAACCCAGACGTGGCTGAAGAGTCGAAGACGTGCCCCCACCGATGCGCACTCCCTCAGTGGAGACCCAGCGTCATGCAGTGGATTTAGTAGAAGCCAGGGAGGACTTCTGTTTCTGGGAACTAGCCGTAGCCGGCAGTTTTTTTCCCTCTACCCTTACCTCTGGCGAGGAAGGAAGAGCCCCGACCTCTTCTGGACTTATGTGACCGAAAGGACTGCATCTGATATTGCGGCGTTTTCTTTTGCTGTGGGGAAACATAAGGTAAAAAAGTAGATTTACCCGCGGTAGCTGTGGAAACCAGGTCCGCGAGACCTTCCCCAAATAAATCCTCACCTTTGTAAGGTAAAACTTCCATATGCTTCTTTGAGTCGGCATCACCCATCCATTGGCGGGTCCACAGGGCTCGCCTTGCAGAAATCGCCATGGCGTTGGCTCTCGAACTTAGCAGACCAACGTCTCTCTGAGCGTCTCTCATATATAAGACTGCGTCTTTAATGTGACCTAAGGTCAATAAAATGGTATCCCTATCCAGGGTATCAATATCAGCTGACAAGGTATCTGTCCAAGCTGCTACCGCGCTACAAACCCACGCTGATGCTATTGCCGGTCTGGGCAAAGCACCTGTATGTGTATAAATTGATTTTAAAGTAGTTTCCTGTCTGCGATCAGCAGGATCCTTGAGGGCTGCCGTGTCTGGAGACGGTAGCGCCACCTTTTTGGACAAGCGCGTTAACGCCTTGTCCACCCTGGGTGATGATTCCCACCGTAACCTGTCCTGCGCATGGAAAGAATATGCCATAATAATTCTTTTGGGAATCTGCAGTTTCTTATCTGGAGTTTCCCAAGCTTTTTAAAATAACGCGTTCAGCTCATGAGATGGGGGAAAGGTTACCTCAGGTTTCTTTTCCTTAAACATGTGTACCCTCGTGTCAGGGACAGAGGGGTCATCTATGATATGCAAAACATCTTTTATTGCAATAATCATATAATGAATACTTTTGGCCACCCTTGGGTGTAACCTCGCCTCATCGTAGTCGACACTGGAGTCAGAATCCGTGTCGATATCAGTGTCTGCTATCTGGGATAGGGGACGTTTTTGAGACCCTGAAGGTCCCTGTGACACGCTCAAAGCCATTGATTGACTCCCTGTATTATCCCTGGACTCTGCTTTGTCTAATCTCTTATGCAATAAAGTCACATTTGCATTTAAAACATTCCACATGTCCAACCAATCAGGTGTCGGCGTCGCTGACGGAGACACCACAATCATCTGCTCCACCTCCTCCTTAGATGAGCCTTCCGCTTCAGACATGCCGACACACGCGTACCGACACCCCCACACACACAGGGATATATTTACATGGAGACAGTTCCCCAATAAGGCCCTTTGGAGAGACAGAGAGAGAGAGTATGCCAGCACACACCCAGCGCCAACTGACACTGGAAACAAAATTCCCAGACAACAGCGCTTTTATATAATTATATAACTATATATACACTCACTGCGCCAATTACGAGTGCCCCCCCCCCCTCTTTTTTGCCCTCTGTCACTGTGTTCAGCAGGGGAGAGTCCGGGGAGCCAGCTTCTCTGCAGTGCTGTGGAGAAAATGGCGCTGGTTAGTGCTGGAGGATCAAGCTCTGCCCCCTCAGCGGCGGGCTTCGGTCCCGCTCAAAATTACAATACTGGCGGGGGTTATATAATATATTTCTTCCGCAGCCTATATCTCTATTTTAGCCAGTCCTAGAGGTTTATTATTGCTGCCCAGGGCGCCTCCCCTGCGCCCTGCACCCATCAGTGCCTGCAGTGTGTGTTGTGTGTGGGAGCAATGGCGCGCAGCGTTACCACTGTGCGTTACCTCAGAGAAGATCTGAAGTCTTCTGCCGCCTTTGAAGTCTTCTTTCTTCTAATACTCACCCGGCTTCTATCTTCCGGCTCTGTGAGAAGGACGGCGGCGCGGCTCCAGGACGAACGGCGAGGGTGAGACCTGCGTTCCGACCCTCTGGAGCTAATGGTGTCCAGTACCCTAAGAAGTACAGCCTATCATTTAAGTAGGTCTGCTTCTCTCTCCTCAGTCCCACGATGCAGGGAGCCTGTTGCCAGCAGTGCTCCCTGAAAATAAAATACCTAACAAAATTCTTTTTCAGAGAAACTCAGGAGAGCTCCCCTGTAATGCACCCAGTCTCCTCTGGGCACAGGATCCAACTAACGTCTGGAGGAGGGGCATAGAGGGAGGAGCCAGTGCACACCCATCTAAAGTTCTTTATAGTGCCCATGTCTCCTGCGGAGCCCGTAAGAGAAACTTAGCAGTTTTGCTGTTGTCCGTGCAGCACTTTTCAGTCGCACTGCTGAACGGTGAGTGACTGACAGGAAAGGGGCGTTTCTGGGTGGTAACTGAGCGTTTTCCGGGAGTGTGCTAAAAACGCAGGCGTGTCAGGTAAAAATGCAGGAGTGGCTGGAGAAACGGGGGAGTGGGTGGCCGAAACGCAGGGCGTGTTTGTGACGTCAAACCAGGAACTAAACGGACCGAGGTGATCGCAATCTAGGAGTAGGTCTGGAGCTACTCAGAAACTGCAAGGAATTATTTATTAGCAGTTCTGCTAATCTTTTGTTCGCCATTCTGCTATGCTAAGATACACTCCCAGAGGGCGGCGCCCTAGCATTTGTAATGCTGCTAAAAGCAGCTAGCGAGCGAACAACTCGGAATGAGGGCCTATATGTATATCATATTTAACAAAGTCTCTGTTGATTAAGTTAGTCAGGGGCCGATGCTGTTAGGAAAAAAAAGAAAAGGTTTAGCATCATAGAGGCCCAATCATAACTATTGCAGGTTTTGTCAAAGGGTAATGTTGCATTTTTCTCGTTCTTCCCATTTGCCGAATTAGTGTTTTCTATATGGCTTTAAATTCTTACTATGGAGTAAATTTACTAAGAATCATATTTTACCGTTTGAGGTCAAAGTTCAATCACGAATGACATCGAAAGTGTAAATATGCAACTTTTTGAATTGATTACGACTAATTTACTAAGCTGCCGTATTCTGCATTTTCGGTTTTTCCGATGTCGATGTCATTCGTTTTTTTAGGCAGTGTTTTACGTGAGTGACTTGTAAAACACTGCCGACTTTAATACAATCAATCTCGGCCGGATCTGAGAGATCCGTGCTGGGCTTCATTGTGCACCTTGTAAAAAAAAAAAAGTTTAAACTTAAAAAAAAAATTGCGTGGGGTCCCCCCTCCTAAGCCAAACCAGCCTCGGGCTCTTTTAGCCGGCCCTGGTTGCAAAAATATGGGGAAAAAATTGACAGGGGTTCCCCCATATTTAAGCAACCAGCACCGGGCTCTGCGCCTGGTCCTGGTTCCAAAAATACGGGGGACAAAAAGCGTAGGGGTCCCCCGTATTTTTGAAACCAGCACTGGGCTCCACTAGCTGGACAGATAATGCCACAGCCGGGGGTCACTTTTATACAGCGCCCTGCGGCCGTGGCATTAAATACCCAACTAGTCACCCCTGGCCGGGGTACCCTGGAGGAGTGGGAACCCCTTCAATCAAGGGGTCCCCCCCCTCCAGCCACCCAAGGGCCAGGGGTGAAGCCCGAGGCTGTCCCCCCCCATCCAATGGGCTGCGGATGGGGGGCTGATAGCCTTTGTTGTAAGTTATGAATATTGTTTTTAGTAGCAGTACTACAAGTCCCAGCAAGCCTCCCCCGCAAGCTGGTACTTGGAGAACCACAAGTACCAGCATGCGGCGGAAAACCGGGCCCGCTGGTACCTGTAGTACTACTACTAAAAAAATACCCCAATAAAGACATAACACACACACCTTGAAAGTATAACTTTAATGCATACATACACACCACCATATACACATACTTACCTTATGTTCACACGAGGGTCGGTCCTCTTCTCCATGTAGAATCCATGGTGTACCTGTTGAAAAAATTCTACTCACCAAATCCAGTGTAGAGGGCTCCTCGGGTAATCCATTTGTAATCCACGTACTTGTAAAAATAAAAAAACGGACACCCGACCACGAACTGAAAGGGGCCCCATGTTTTCACATGGGACCCCTTTCCCCGAATGCCAGGAACCCCCTCTGACTTAAGTCTAAGAGGGTTCCATCAGCCAATCAGGGAGCGCCACGTTGTGGCACCCTCCTGATCGGCTGTGTGCTCCTGTACTGTATGACAGGCGGCACACGGCAGTGTTACAATGTAGCGCCTATGCGCTCCATTGTAACCAATGGTGGGAACTTTGTGGTCAGCGGGTGACCGCAAGTAACCTCACCGCTGACCACAAAGTTCCCACCAAGTACCAGCTTGCGGGGGAGGCTTGCTGGGACTTGTAGTACTGCTACTAAAAACAATATTCATAACTTACAACAAAGGCTATCAGCCCCCCATCCGCAGCCCATTGGATGGGGGGGACAGCCTCGGGCTTCACCCCTGGCCCTTGGGTGGCTGGAGGGGGGGGACCCCTTGATTGAAGGGGTTCCCACTCCTCCAGGGTACCCCGGCCAGGGGTGACTAGTTGGGTATTTAATGCCACGGCCGCAGGGCGCTGTATAAAAGTGACCCCCGGCTGTGGCATTATCTGTCCAGCTAGTGGAGCCCGGTGCTGGTTTAAAAAATACGGGGGACCCCTACGCTTTTTGTCCCCCGTATTTTTGGAACCAGGACCAGGCGCAGAGCCCGGTGCTGGTTGTTTAAATATGGGGGAACCCCTGTCAATTTTTTCCCCATATTTTTGCAACCAGGACCGGCTCAAAGAGCCCGAGGCTGGTTTGGCTTAGGAGGGGGGACCCCACGCAATTTTTTTTCAAAAAATTAACACTTTCCCATCCCCTTCCCACTGATCTCATGGATCCCTGCATGCCTATCCAAACACGGGATAAAAAAGCAGGTCTGTTTTTTTTTAGCACTTTTTTACGATTTGTATTTCTGCACGGCAGTGTTTGGCTATTGTCGGCAGTGTTTGTGATTTGCACTTTTTAGTAAATTCCCGATTTCTACCAAATTGCAGGCGTATTTGACCGATGGTGTATTGATTCGTGATTTTTTCCTAGGACTTCCAAAATATTACGAATGCCCTCATCACTGCCGTGATTTTTGCTTAGTAAATTACCGAGATGACACTTTGAAGAAAAAACGGCATCTCGGTCAAAATCGGGACCTTAGTAAATATACCCCTATGTGTTTAATAACGTGGCTCGTGTTCTTTGTCTAGGGGGTCTATATTTACTATGTGTCCCGTTACTTCTACAATCCCTGGCAAAATGCCCTTCTTTCCTGCAAAGGAAACATGTTATTGACCGTTTCTTACCATCAAGGATCTGGGGTTTAGGTTGATTGGACATTCCTTTCAGCGCCTGTATACTTACCGTCCTCAACCTCTCCTCTTGCTGTTCTTTACGTTTGGAGATACTCTTGTGGTGCTCAATAGCGCACTCTCTGAGAGTGTCTACTGTGACCCCTCTCCAATTAGGCAAAGAAGTCTGCACCCTGACCCTCAATGCTTTATCGAGCCCGTCCATTAGCACAGAGACAGCCACCTCCCTGTAATTCACATCGTTCCTTATATCCGATACCCCAGTGTATCTAGCCATTATTTGTAAGGCCCTATGGAAATATTCGGATGTCAGTTCATTTTCTCTCTGTTTTATGGAGCAAATTTTATTCCACTGGACAACAATGGGGAAGTACAATCCTAGTTGTATGTTAATTCGTTCCACGTTCTCCTGATTGTATTCGTCAGTCAGAGGATCGTCTGACTCTATCTTACAATCCGTGATAAATTTTTGGGTGTCAATGTTAGGGGGTAGACACGCTTTCAAAAGTCTCCGCCAATCTTTGTTTGTAGGTTCATGGGCATTACCCAGATCCTTAATATACTTCTGACCTCTGGGTAAATGTCTCCGGGGATCGGGGAATTCTAAAATGATTGACCGCAGTTCTGATCTGGTCCACAGGCAATACATTGCATTATTCCTGCTGAGGGTTACTCCCTGGATATAGGCTCTCCCATTGGGAGTTGCTATTACCCAGACAGGATGTAACCCAACCATTCCATTCCTAACCGGCTCACTGTGAGGTGTTACTGTATCTGTGTAATGAACAGTCTCACACTTACCGGTGGCTGTGATCTCACCCGTCCCTTCAGTGGGAGACACCGTCACTGTTCTCACTGGTTGGGCCGGGCCCACCTGAGTTTCCTGCAAGGTGACTGCCTGGATGAGGGCTGAGATTAGGCTGGATCCATCATCTTCCTCTGACCTATGACCTTGGAGAGAACTTAAGACAGGGTACAATATACATCGGTTAGGGTTAATACAATTTACATGAATGTTCCTATCATTTGCCGATGTACCATTGGTTGTAGCTGTTCTCTCCCCATCGACATGTGTCGGTGTTAGTATGCTCGCAATCACATTCCTGTCAGGTTTGGAACTGGCTGTGCGAGCCAGCTCCATTTGCACATCTCCCTCTTGTTGCCATATATTTTACAGTCGTTATGTCTGATCCTTTGTTCCTTAGACTCAATCAGACATATTCTATTCCTTACATTCTGCAGTACCTCTGGTTTAAAACTACCCATCCCAGGAAATGATGCCTTATCCCCCGCAGTCATACATCTCCATTCATCACAAAAAGCCTCTACGTGTAGACCATACTTACCACACATTATTAACCTTGCGGACCCCTGAGGTCCTATCTCTCCTCCAGCCTGAACCCTGGCCGCTGAACTCCTTTTGCTTGTACACTTGGCTCCCATTGTGGGCCTTTTATCACAAACACCAAATACACAATGCAAGCAGACGGTGAAAGTTCTTATTGAGTGCTTTCACTCACCCCAGTCCCTGCTGGCCTGTACTACGACCCACTGTCAATAATGGGATCACGATGTACCCAACCTTCGGACTGCTATTAGACCATTTCTTTCGGTGGAGGTTCTGTTGGAATATTTTCCTGAGAGGGCCAGCGAAAAAAAAAAGATTTTAAACCTACCGGTAAATCTTTTTCTCCTAGTCCATAGAGGATGCTGGGGACTCCGTAAGGACCATGGGGTATAGACGGGCTCCGCAGGAGACATGGGCACTCTAAAGACTTTAGATGGGTGTGCACTGGCTCCTCCCTCTATGCCCCTCCTCCATACCTTAGTTAAAGAACTGTGCCCAGAGGAGACGGACAGTACGAGGAAAGGATTTTTGTTAATCTAAGGGCAAGATTCATACCAGCCCACACCATCCACACCGTATAACATGGAATATATGCAACCAGTTAACAGTATGAACAAAACAGCATCAGCCAAAGACTGATCTTAACTGTAACATAACCCTTATGTAAGAATAACTATATACAAGCCGTGCAGAAATAAGTCCGCACTGGAACGGGCGCCCAGCATCCTCTACGGACTAGGAGAAAAAGATTTACCGGTAGGTTTAAAATCTTATTTTCTCTTACGTCCTAGAGGATGTAAGGACCATGGGGATTATACCAAAGCTCCAGACCGGGCGGGAGAGTGCGGATGACTCTGCAGCACCGATTGAGCAAACATGAGGTCCTCATCAGCCAGGGTATCAAACTTGTAGAATTTTGCAAAAGTGTTTGAACCCGACCAAGTCGCCGCTTGGCAAAGCTGTAATGCCGAGACGCCCCGGGCAGCCGCCCAAGAAGAGCCCACCTTCCTAGTGGAATGGGCCTTTACTGAATTTGGTAACGGCAATCCAGCCATAGAATGAGCCTGCTGAATCGTGTTACAGATCCAGCGAGCAATAGTCTGCTTAGAAGCAGGAGCGCCAACCTTGTTGGCTGCATACAGGACAAACAGTGCCTCTGTTTTCCTAACCCGAGCCGTCCTGGCTACATAAATTTTTAAGGTCCTGACTACATCAAGGGACTTGGACTCCTCCAAGTCACCCGTAGCCACAGGCACCACAATAGGTTGGTTCATATGAAACAATGAAACCACCTTAGGCAAAAATTGAGGACGAGTCCTCAACTCTGCTCTATCCACATGGAAAATCAGATAGGGGCTTTTGTGAGATAAAGCAGCCAATTCGGACTCCCGCCTTGCAGATGCCAAGGCCAACAACATGACCACCTTCCAAGTGAGAAATTTTAATTCAACCGTTTGAAGAGGTTCAAACCAGTGAGATTTTAGGAACTGTAACACCACGTTAAGGTCCCATGGTGCCACTGGGGGCACAAAAGGAGGCTGGATGTGCAGCACTCCCTTTACAAAAGTCTGGACTTCTGGGAGAGAAGCCAATTCCTTCTGAAAGAAAATTGATAGGGCCGAAATCTGTACCTTAATGGAGCCTAACTTTAGGCCCATATCCACTCCTGTCTGTAGAAAGTGGAGAAAACGGCCCAGATGGAAATCTTCCGTAGGAGCATTCTTGGCTTCACACCAAGATACATTCTTCCTCCAGATACGTTGATAATGTTTCGCCGTCACCTCCTTCCTAGCCTTTATCAGAGTAGGGATGACTTCTTCCGGAATACCTTTCCCAGCTAGGATTTGGCGTTCAACCGCCATGCCGTCAAACGTAACCGCGGTAAGTCTTGGAACACGCAGGGCCTTTGCTGCAACAGGTCCTCCCTGAGAGGAAGAGGCCACAGATCTTCTGTGAGCATTTCCTGAAGATCTGAATACCAGGCCCTTTGAGGCCAATCTGGAACAATGAGTATTGTCTGCACTCTTTTTCGTCTTATGATTCTCAATATTTTTGAGATGAGCGGAAGAGGAGGGAACACATAGACCACTCAAACACCCATGGTGTCACCAGGGCGTCCACCGCTACTGCCTGAGGGTCCCTTGACCTGGCACAATACCTCCGAAGCTTCTTGTTGAGGCGTGACGCCATCATGTCTATTTGAGGAAGTCCCCAATGAATTGTTATCTCTGCAAAAACTTCTTGATGAAGTCCCCACTCTCCTGGATGGAGATCGTGTCTGCTGAAGAAGTATGCTTCCCAGTTGTCCACTCCCGGAATGAAGACAGCCGACAGAGAGCTTACGTGATTTTCCGCCCAGCGAAGAATCCTGGTGGCTTCCGTAATTGCCACTCTGCTCCTTGTCCCGCCTTGGCGGTTTACATGAGCCACGGCTGTGACGTTGTCTGATTGAATCAGAACCGGTAGGTCGCGAAGAAGAATCCCCGCTTGTCGTAGACCGTTGTATATGGCCCTCAATTCCAGAACGGTGATGTGTAGACAAGCCTCCTGGCTTGACTATAGTCCCTGAAAAATTCTTCCTTGTGTGACTGCTCCCCATCCTCGGAGGCTCGCATCCGCGGTCACCAGAACCCAGTCTTGAATACCGAACCTGTGACCCTCGAGAAGGTGAGCACTCTGCAGCCACCACAGGAGAGACACCCTGGCCCTGGGGGAAAGGCTTATTTTCTGATGCATTTGTAGATGGGACCCGGACCACTTGTCCAGAAGGTCTTACTGAAATGTCCTCGCATGGAACCTGCCGAAGGGGATGGCCTCGTAGGCCGCCACCATTTTTCCCAGTACTCGAGTGCATTGATGGACTAACACTCTTTTTGGTTTTAGCAGGTCTCTGACCATGTTCTGGAGTTCCTGGGCTTTTTCCACTGGGAGAAAAACCCTCTTCTGTTCCGTGTCCAGAATCATGCCTAAGAAAGATAGCCGAGTTGTTGGAATCAACTGTGACTTTGGTAGATTTAGAATCCAGCCATGCTGCTGCAGCACTCTCAAGGAGAGCGACACGCTTTTCAGCAATTGATCTCTCGATCTCGCTTTTATCAGGAGATTGTCCAAGTACGGGATAATTGTGACCCCCTGCCTGCGCAGGAGCACCATCATTTCCGCCATTACCTTGGTGAAAATACTCGGGGCCGTGGAAAGCCCAAACGGCAACGTCTGAAACTGGTAATGACAGTCCTGTACAGCGAATCTCAGGTACGCCTGATGAGGAGGATATATGGGGACATGAAGGTATGCATCCTTTATGTCTAGTGACACCATAAAATCCCCCCCTTCCAGGCTGGAGATCACTGCCCGAAGCGATTCCATCTTGAATTTGAACTTTTTTAAGTACAGGTTTAGGGATTTTAGATTCAGAATGGGTCTGACCGAGCCATCCGGTTTCGGGACCACAAACAGGGTTGAATAGTACCCTTTTCCCTGTTGGACTAGGGGAACCCTGATAATCACTTGCTGTTGATACAGCTTTTCAATTGCAGCTAAAACTATTTCCCTCTCTGGGGGAGAAGCTGGCAAAGACGACTTGAAAAATCGGCGAGAGGGCACCTCTTCGAATTCCTGTTTGTAGCCTTGGGATATAATTTCCATCGCCCAAGGATCCACGTCTGACAGAACCCAGACCTGGCTGAAGAGTCGAAGACGTGCCCCACACCGGCGCAGACTCTCTCAGCGGAGCCCCAGCGTCATGCGGTGGATTTAGTAGAAGCCGGGGAGGACTTCTGCTCCTGGGAACTAGCAGTCGCAGGCATTCTTTTCCAACTACCCTTACCTCTGGCGAGGAAGGAAGAGCCCCGACCTCTTCTGGACTTATGCGACCGAAAGGACTGCATCTGATATTGTGGTGTTTTCTTTTGCTGTGGGGGTACATAAGGCAAAAAAGAAGATTTACGCGCGGTAGCCGTGGAAACCAGGTCTTCTAGACACTCCCCAAATAAGACCTCACCCTTGTAAGGTAAAACTTCCATATGTCTCTTTGAATCGGCATCCCCCGTCCATTGGCGGGTCCACAGGGCTCGCCTAGCAGAAACAGCCATGGCGTTGGCTCTTGAACCTAACAGCCCAACGTCTCTCGCAGCGTCTCTCATATATAAGGCTGCGTCTTTAATGTGACCCAATGTCAATAAAATGGTATCCCTATCTAGGGTGTCAATGTAATATGACAAGATATCTGCCCATGCTGCTACTGCGCTACATACCCATGCCGACGCTACCGCCGGTCTGAGTAAGGCACCCGTATGTGTATAAATTGATTTTAAGGTAGTCTCCTGTCTGTGATCAGCAGGATCCTTGAGGGCTGCCGTGTCTGGAGATGGTAGCGCCACCTTTTTGGACAAGCACGTTAAAGCCTTGTCCACCCTGGGCGAGGATTCCCACCGTACCCTGTCCTGCGCGGGGAATATAAACCCAGTCAGTATAGCGCTTTTATATATATATATATATATATATATATATATATATATATATAATACACTCACTGCGCCAAATAAATGTGCCCCCCCCCCTCTTTGTGCCCTCTGTACTTGTTGTATTAAGCAGGGGAGAGTCCGGGGAGCCAGCTTCTCTGCAGCGTGCTGTGGAGAAAATGGCGCTGGTTAGTGCTGGAGGATCAAGCTCCGCCCCCTCAACGGCGGGCTTCGGTCTCGCTCAAATCTTTATACTGGCAGGGGATTGTGTAATATACTGCCTCCGCAGTATATATATCTATGCCAGTGTCCCTAGAGGTTAATTTTGCTGCCCAGGGCGCCCCCCCTGCGCCCTGCACCCTTACAGTGCCGTCAGTGTGTGAATGTGTGGGAGCAATGGCGCGCAGCGTTACCGCTGCGTGGTACCTCAGTGAAGATCAGAAGTCTTCTGCCGCCTTTGAAGTCTTCTTTCTTCTTATACTCACTCGGCTTCTATCTTCCAGCTCAGTGAGGAGGACGGCGGCGCGGCTCCGGGACGAACAACGAGGGTGAGACCTGTGTTCCGACCCTCTGGAGCTAATGGTGTCCAGTAGCCTAAGAAGCAGAGCCTATCATTTAAGTAGGCCTGCTTCTCTCCCCTCAGTCCCACGATGCAGGGAGCCTGTTGCCAGCAGTGCTCCCTGAAAATAAAAAACCTAACAAAAGTCTTTTTCAGAGAAACTCAGTAGAGCTCCCCTGCAGTGCATCCAGTCTCCTCTGGGCACAGGATCTAACTGAGGTCTGGAGGAGGGGCATAGAGGGAGGAGCCAGTGCACACCCATCTAAAGTCTTTAGAGTGCCCATGTCTCCTGCGGAGCCCGTCTATACCCCATGGTCCTTACGGAGTCCCCAGCATCCTCTAGGACGTAAGAGAAATTCAGTTTCGGTATCTTTCCACTGGAATTTTTATAGGGTGAGAAACAGACTATCGATCACCCTTTCCAATGGATGTCCACCAGGGAGATTTCCTGAAGAAATCAGCGAAAAAACCCTTGTTTACTCAATCACGTCTGCGTATGCTTTACAAAGCGCCTATGACACACCTGCGCAAAATAATGCAAATAGTATCACGTTGCGCTGCGTATAACACACGGACGTGCGGTCCAATCGCACGGCCTATAGATACTAGTTATCTATATGCCCTACGATCGGGGAGTCGATTTTAAGCCGTGCTCCTCAGCCGGAGCGTAACACAAAAACCTTAAACTTCAATACTTCACAAATCACAATCTGTTACGCTCCTACAACACGTTTTTAGTATGTGCACAACGTCATTAAATGCACAAGGTGCGAACCTTTCTCACTGCTGAGCCCCTTCTAGCTCAGACGTTCTGTCTACGGGATCCGGTTTTAAGAGGTTCAATACGTCCACTCCTACTTTCAGCTCACACAAATACACAATGTTTTTCTGTACAGAAAAATATCACTCCCTTTGACTGGTAGCCTATCCCAGAGGTAGTACAGTTTAAACAATGTATTATAATAATCTGCTTTTAAAATCGGATAGTTATGTGCTATTGTATAAATGTCTTCTATCCCGCCTTAAATTGATCTGCTATTGTACGGTTATAACTTGCGCTCGCAACTTCACGCAACCTTGTGTAAACATGCAACCGTGCACGTCCCTGCGCACTCCTGTACACTTTTCCTCTCATACCGTACCACGTGTACAACGTGCGTTCGCAACTCAATAAACCACACTATCTTGATAAATGTGAGCAACAAAACTACTATTGCTCACTAACACAACACACAATTGTTCCGTACGCTCGCCAGAAGTCACCCACACGGGCAATCCTCTTTTGAGTGTAAACCTAAATCCTAGGCCGGAAATGCGTTTCGTGTTTTACAATTACTCCCTTAACACACTATTTCAAATATATATATATATATATATATATATATACAAAACAAGAATGCCCGGCACTCTAGTGTGCTTTGTGTATCCGGGTGCCCTCCGCAGCGAAAGGTGCATCAAAATAGAAAACAAAAAGGCAGCGGCACTCCGGCGATGAATGAATCAAACGTGTATTAGATCAAAGCATTACAAACAATGGTCACATAAACCGTGACCATTGTTTTTGTAATGCTTTGATCTAATACACGTTTGATTCATTCATCGCCGGAGTGCCGCTGTCTTTTTGTTTTCTATATATATATATATATATATATATTATATATATTATATATATTTATATATATAGCAAACAAATGTATCCGATTTTACACAGATCTATAATGACTGTAATAACCTATGGCAATATGTGAGACTGTATGCAAAGTATCGGTACGCTTTGTGTACGCTTTCGCGCTAAAAATTACACACAGATAATAGACGGCTTTTTTTTTTTTCCTGTTTGTCCCTTGGGTTACACCAGCACCTCTAAGACTATACAGAACACTAACAACACAAACTGGTTTCAAACACAATGCAAGGTTACTTAACATGCGTCTCCACCCTTTGTTGGTAGATCAAAGTCTGTTTATGGCCTGCAAGTCTGTGAGTGTGAGATGAACCGGAGGAGCCCCCAATTGTTAAGTTTGATTAACTTTCGGGAAAGAAAAGCAATACCTTAAATGCACAAATGTTCAAGCAACTGCGACCGCTAAGTGTGTGTAAAACCCCTATGATATGCGTACACGTTGCGTAAGCACACCATCACGCTTTAAGCACAAAGTAGCTACACGTGCGGCGGAATACACTTTATAACCCCTAACAGGAAAGGAAATGCGACACCAATTGTATATGTAATGTTGAGGTCCAACCCAGCAGCAAATATTTACTCAAAAGGGGGTACAACAGAAATACAATAACATAAGAAAAGAAGTTACAACCAATGATACATACGTTTGTTCGCCAGCGCCACCCAGTTCCGGTCCTCAGTCAATCTGGATAGATGACCTTCAGAGAATGTGTATGACCGGCCAGGTGGCTTGGCTTTTATACAATAGTCCAAAGCATGAAACAAAGGAAACTGTAATCTCTTCACCCATAGGTCAAAGGGCTGGTCATTTACAGTACAGGAGGGGTCATAGGTCGGTTTGAATAGGTGGGCGATGCCTGGTCCAGGTGCACTTGCAGATGTTCTCCACTGGGTTCCCGCTGAATATCAAGAGTACAGTAAATACAGTGTAATATTAATATTGTACAGGAGCGTGCTACTTTCTGCAAACTGCCATCGGAATATTGCCCTTGAAATACTGTACAGCTGGATACCAAACACCACCTCCTAACCTAATTCTGTCCCCTCATATCCTGTAAAGTGGAATCCCTCTGTTGTTATACCTCTGAAGCAAAAGAAACTTGCTGGTGTGGTGCGTGTAGGCTATGTGTAAATGATGCACTATGTGGATTAAATATCAGATATGTCTTTGTGGCTTTTCCATGAGAATGCGTATGCTACCGTATTTACTCATACCACGCGCTAATACGCAGGACTTCGTGAGCCAATATACGCAACGTGCGAGTATGCGCACGCACGGCAGAACAAGCACCCGCACGGAAGCCACTCTGTGTGGTGTTTGCACGTGATGCATGTGGGTCTAATATTTTCGACTTCGACATCACCATGGGGCGGCTTATGGCACCCATGGTGCCTCGCAAGCTGCCTGTTGCAGAGGCCATGAAATCTCCGTCCTATGATGGAGATCTCTTTCCTCTTCCCTGCCCCTTAATCGGTGGCGACACATCTCCAATTTCACAAACAGAGGCTGTCGCCGCCCCCTCCCTGTCCTTCAGACAGCAGTAGACTATCAAACACTTGACAGTCCTCTTCCGTCCTGCATCGCAGGACCTATTCGCACACGCGCAGAATGGATCCTGCGCATGTGCAAAGAACCTGAATTAGGCCCATTGCAAAAAAAAGAGAGGTGCTTCTGTCCACCGAGAATGCTCAAATGACATGCAGTTTGAGCTGACTGACTGTCCAGAAACTACTAAGGAGCCACATTCAACATATGTAAGTTGTCAAAAGTGAATACTTAAGGGGGAACAATTCATAAAATCTAAATATGGGGTGATGCACAATTATGTAATTAATTTACTATTGAGGGCAATATAATAATAATAATAAGAATTTACTCACCGGTAATTCTATTTCTCGTAGTCCGTAGTGGATGCTGGGAACTCCGTAAGGACCATGGGGAATAGCGGGCTCCGAAGGAGGCTGGGCACTCTAGAAAGATTTATGACTACCTGGTGTGCACTGGCTCCTCCCACTATGACCCTCCTCCAAGCCTCAGTTAGGACACTGTGCCCGGACGAGCAGACATAATAAGGAAGGATTTAGAATCCCGGGTAAGACTCTTACCAGCCACATCAATCACACCGTACAACTCGTGATACTATATCCAGTTTGACAGTATGAAAACAACTGAGCCTCTCAACAGATGGCTCAACAATAACCCTTTAGTTAACAATAACTATTTACAAGTATTGCAGACAATCCGCACTTGGGATGGGCGCCCAGCATCCACTACGGACTACGAGAAATAGAATTACCGGTGAGTAAATTCTTATTTTCTCTAACGTCCTAGTGGATGCTGGGAACTCCGTAAGGACCATGGGGATTATACCAAAGCTCCCAAACGGGCGGGAGAGTGCGGATGACTCTGTAGCACCGAATGAGAGAACTCCAGGTCCTCCTCAGCCAGGGTATCAAATTTGTAGAATTTTGCAAACGTGTTTGCCCCTGACCAAGTAGCTGCTCGGCAAAGTTGTAAAGCCGAGACCCCTCGGGCAGCCGCCCAAGAAGAGCCCACCTTCCTTGTGGAATGGGCATTTACAGATTTTGGCTGTGGTATGCCTGCCACAGAATGTGCAAGCTGAATTGTACTACAAATCCAGCGAGCAATAGACTGCTTAGAAGCAGGAGCACCCAGCTTGTTGGGTGCATACAGGATAAACAGCGAGTCAGAGTTTCTGACTCCAGCCGTCCTGGAAACATATATTTTCAGGGCCCTGACAACGTCTAGCAACTTGGAGTCCTCCAATTCACTAGTAGCCGCCGGCACCACAATAGGCTGGTTCAGGTGAAACGCTGACACCACCTTAGGAAGAAATTGGGGACGAGTCCTCAATTCTGCCCTATCCATATGGAAAATCAGATAAGGGCTTTTACATGATAAAGCCGCCAATTCTGACACTCGCCTGGCTGAAGCCAAGGCCAATAACATGACCACTTTCCACGTGAGATATTTTAGATCCACGGTTTTTAGTGGCTCAAACCAATGTGATTTTAAGAAAACTCAACACCACGTTGAGATCCCAAGGTGCCACAGGGGGCACAAACGGGGGCTGAATATGCAGCACTCCTTTCACAATGTCTGAACTTCAGGTACTGAAGCTAATTCTTTTTGAAAGAAAATCGACAGAGCCGAGATCTGTACTTTAATGGAGCCTAGGCTTAGGCCCATATTCACTCCTGCTTGCAGGAAATGTAGAAATCGACCTAGTGGAAATTCCTCTGTTGGGGCCTTTTTGGCCTCGCACAATGCAACATATTTCCGCCACATGCGGTGATAATGCTTTGCCGTAACATCTTTCCTGGCTTTAATAAGCGCAGGAATGACTTCTTCCGGAATACCCTTTTCCTTCAGGATCCGGCGCTCAATCGCCATGCCGTCAAACGCAGCCGCGGTAAGTCTTGGAACAGACAGGGCCCCTGCTGAAGCAGGTCCTGTCTGAGCGGCAGAGGCCATGGGTCCTCTGATATCATTTCCTGAAGTTCCGGGTACCAAGCCCTTCTTGGCCAATCCGGAACCACGAGTATCGTTCTTACTCCTCGCCATCTTATTATTCTCAGTACCTTTGGTATGAGAGGCAGAGTAGGGAACACATAAACCGACTGGTACACCCACGGTGTCACTAGAGCGTCCACAGCTATCGCCTGAGGGTCCCTTGACCTGGCGCAATATCTCTTTAGCTTTTTGTTGAGGCGGGACGCCATCATGTCCACCTGTGGCCTGTCCCAACGGTTTACCAAAAGCAGGAAGACTTCTAGATGAAGTCCCCACTCTCCCGGGTGTAGGTCGTGTCTGCTGAGGAAGTCTGCTTCCCAGTTGTCCACTCCCGGAATGAACACTGCTGACAGTGCTAGTACGTGATTTTCCGCCCATCGGAGAATCCTTGTGGCTTCTGCCATTGCCATCCTGCTTCTTGTGCCGCCCTGTCGGGTCACATGGGCGACTGCCGTGATGTTGTCTGACTGTATCAGTACCGGCTGGTTTTGAAGCAGGGGTCTTGTCTGACTTAGGGCATTGTAAATGGCCCTCAGTTCCAGAATGTATATGTAGGGAAGTCTCCTGACTTGACCATAGGCCCTGGAAGTTTCTTCCCTGTGTGACTGCTCCCCAGCCTTGAAGGCTGGCATCCGTGGTCACCAGGACCCAGTCCTGTATGCCGAAACTGCGGCCCTCTAGAAGATGAGCACCCTGCATCCACCACAGTAGAGACACCCTGGTCCTTGGAGACAGGGTTATCATTTGATGCATTTGAAGATGCGATCCCGACCACTTATCTAAGAGGTCTCACTGGAAGGTCCTCGCATGGAACCTGCCGAATGGAATTGCTTCGTATGAAGCCACCATTTTTCCCAGGACTCGTGTGCAACGATGCACCGATACCCTTTTTGGTTTTAGGAGGTCTCTGACTAGAGATGACAGCTCCTTGGCTTTCTCCTGCGGGAGAAACACTTTTTTCTGTTCTGTGTCCAAAATCATCCCCAGGAACAGTAAGCGAGTGGAAGGAACCAGCTGTGACTTTGGAATGTTCAGAATCCAGCCATGCTGTTGTAGCACCTCCTGCGATAGTGCTACTCCGACCAGTAACTGCTCCCTGGACCTTGCCTTTATAAGGAGATCGTCCAAGTATGGGATAAATAAAAACTCCCTTTTTTTTTTTGAAGGAGTATCATCATTTCTGCCATTACCTTGGTAAACACCCTCGGTGCCGTGGACAGTCCAAACGGTAGTGTCTGGAATTGGTAATGGCAATCCTGTACCACAATCTGAGGTACTCCTGGTGAGGAAGATAAATAGGGACATGCAGGTAAGCATCCTTGATGTCCAGGGATACCATGTAATCCCCCTCGTCCAGGCTTGCAAAAACCGCCCTGAGCGATTCCATCTTGAAATTTGTTATGTAAGTGTTCAAGGATTTTCATTTTAAAATGGGTCTCACCGAACCGGCTGGTTTCGGTACCACAAACAGTGTGGAATAGTAACCCCGTCCTTGTTGAAGTAGGGGCACTTGGCCTATCACCAGCTGGGAATACAGCTTGTGAATTGCCTCTAGCACAGCCTCCCTGCCTGAGGGAGTTGTCGGCAAGGCAGATTTGAGTAAACGGCGGGGGGGAGACGCCTCGACTTCCAGCTCGTACCACTGAGATACTACTTGAAGGATCCAGGGATCCACCTGTGAGCGAGCCCACTGATCGCTGAAATTTTTGAGGCGGCCCCCCACCGTACCTGGCTACGCCTGTGGAGCCCCCGCGTCATGCGGTGGACTCAGAGGAAGCAGGGGAAGAATTTTGATTCTGGGAACTGGCTGCTGGTGCAGCTTTTTCCCTCTTCCCTCGTTTGACCCGCCTGCTTTTTTGAAGCCGAAAGGACTGTACCTGATAATACAGTGCGTTTCTTAGGCTGTGAGGAAACCTGAGGTAAAATATTTTCATCCCAGCTGTTGCTGTGGATACGAGGTCCCAGAGACCATCCCCAACCAATTCCTCACCCTTATAAGGCTCTATGTGCCTTTTAAAGTCAGCATCACCTGTCCAGTGTCGGGTCTCCAATACCCTCCTGACAGAATGGACATTGCAATAATTCAGGATGCCAGCCGGCAAAATATTCCTCTGTGCATCCCTCATATATAAGACGACGTCTTATGTTCGCAAAATAGTATCCCTGTTTGAAAGGGGTACAGACCACGCTGCAGCAGTCTGCAGGTCTCAGTCTAGTACCTGAGTGTGTAATTACAGACTTCAGGATAGCCTCCTGCTATTTATCAGCAGGTACCTTCAAAGTGGCCGTATCCTAAGACGGCAGTGCCACCTTGACAAACGTGTGAGCGCCTTATCCACCCTAGGGGATATCTCCCAGCGTAACTTATCCTCTGGCGGGAAAGGGTACGCCATCAGTAACTTGTTAGAAATTACCAGTTTCTTATCGGGGAAACCCACGCTTTTTCACACTTCATTCACTCATTTGATGGGGGAACAAAACACTGCCTGCTTTTTCTCCCCACACATAAAACCCTTTGTTTTTAGTGGTACTTGGGTAAATGTCAGAAATGTGTAACACATTTTATATTGCCGGGATCATGTAACGGATGTTCCTAGTGGATTGTGTATATGTCTCAACCTCGTCGACACTGGAGTCAGACTCCGTGTCGACATCTGTGTCTGCCATCTGAGGGAGCGTTGATGGCCTTTGAGACGTCTGGGCAGGCGCGGACTGAGAAGCCGGCTGTCCCATAGCTGTTACGTCATCCAGCCTTTTATGTAAGGAGTTGACACTGTCGGTTAATACCTTCCACCTATCCATCCACTCTGGTGTCGGCCCACAGGGGCGACATCTCATTTATCGGCATCTGCTCCGCCTCCACATAAGTCTCCTCATCAAACATGTCGACACAGCCGTACCGACACACCACACACACACAAGGAATGCTCCAATGAGGACAGGACCCACAAAAGCCCTTTGGGGGGACAGAGTGAGAGTATGCCAGCACACACCAGAGCGCTATATAATGCAGGGACTAACTGAGTTATGTCCCCTATAGCTGCTTTTATATAATTTATACTGCGCCTAAATTTAGTGCCCCCCCTCTCTGTTTTAACCCTGTTCTGTTTAGTGTAGACTGCAGGGGAGAGCCAGGGAGCTTCCCTCCAACGGAGCTGTGAGGGAAAAATGGCGCCAGTGTGCTGAGGAGATAGGCTCCGCCCCTTTTTCGCTGACTTTTCTCCCGCATTTTTATGGAAACTGGCAGGGGTTAATATACATCCATATAGCCCTGGGGGTTATATGTGATGTATTTTTGCCAGCCAAGGTGTTTATATTGCTGCTCAGGGCGCCCCACCCCAGCGCCCTGCACCCTCAGTGACCGGAGTGTGTGGTGTGCATGAGGAGCAATGGCGCACAGCTGCAGTGCTGTGCGCTACCTTGGTGAAGACTGATGTCTTCTGCCGCCGTTTTTCCGGACCTCTTCTTGCTTCTGGCTCTGTAAGGGGGACGGCGGCGCGGCTCCGGGACCGAACACCAAGGACTGGGCCTGCGGTCGATCCCTCTGGAGCTAATGGTGTCCAGTAGCCTAAGAAGCCCAATCCGGCTGCAAGCAGGCGAGTTCGCTTCTTCTCCCCTTAGTCCCTCGCTGCAGTGAGCCTGTTGCCAGCAGGTCTCACGGAAAATAAAAAACCTAAATCTATACTTTCTTTCTAAGGGCTCAGGAGAGCCCCTAGTGTGCATCCAACCTTGGCCGGGCACAAGATCTAACTGAGGCTTGGAGGATGGTCATAGTGGGAGGAGCCAGTGCACACCAGGTAGTCATAAATCTTTCTAGAGTGCCCAGCCTCCTTCGGAGCCCGCTATTCCCCATGGTCCTTACGGAGTTCCCAGCATCCACTAGGACGTTAGAGAAATATATTTTTTTTTATTATTAATCAAAACAGCGCCCAATGTTTTAATTCTGCATATGTGTCTTGATGGATACTGCCAGAGGGTTCCGGTATGAAAGATAGATAGTGTCTAGTTAGACCAGGCCTGGCCAACCTGTGGCTCTCCAGCTGTTGTAAAACTACAAGTGCCATCATGCTTTGCCACAGTTTTGCTATTAAGGAATGCTAAAACCATGGCAGGGCATGCTGGGATGTGTAGTTTCACAACATCTGGAGAGCCACAGGTTGGCCAGGCCTGAGTTAGACAGTCAATAGATAGACACCATATGTTAGACAGACATTAGGTGGACAGGGTCAAAAGGTCGACATGAAAATGGTCGACATGAAAAAGGTAGACACCATGTTTTTTGCATTTTTGTGGTTTGTGTGGATAGTTTTGTCATCTGGGACCCCAAATTGTAGAAAGGCATCCCCTCGCTGCGTTCGCCACAAGGTTTATAACCAACTCTATGCCGACATGGATAGAGAAATTATGAAATAATCCAAAAACATGTTACATTAAAAAAAATTGTCTATCTTTTTTATGTCGACCATCTTCACGTCGACCTTTTGACCATGTCGACCTTTTGACCTGTCGACCCTGTCGACCTAATGTCTGTCTAATATATGGTGTCTAGCTATTGACTGTCTAACTAGACACTGTCTATCTATCAAACGGATAGGCTGCCAGAGAAGGCACATTGGAATTGCACGGAGATTCATGCACTGTTGATAGGCGTTCCTGGGCGGTGACTTGGGGTGGGGGTGGCTAATGGCGGCAGGCATGTAGGGGGTGTATCAGTGTCAGAAATTGTATCAAAAGATGCAGTTTCACTGGCACTGGTGGCCATGTTCCATTGGACATTCTATTTTCCGGCAACATGAGCCAAACCGCAAGTCAGTTTGGCCTTTCCAATCCACCACAAGTGCGGTAGGTATAAAATCACCAGAAAAAATGAGCATTGATAAATCTTCCCAAATCTCCAATGCGTCTTTATACTCACAGCGATGGATTAGCGTCTTAGCAGAATGACCATCGGATGCTAAAGTAAAAAATGCTTGTTGTCAGTGCCAGTCACTGGCTTTTTATGTATTTGCTTTAAATTGGTTTTATTAAAATACTACAATACTGGGTGTGTGTCTCCTGTATTTTAATATTTTTTTCACAGGCTGGAGTACAAGTACAGGTCCCAGATGTACGAGAAGTGCCATCATGCCTGGGCAGCCTTGCTGGGACCTGTAGTCCACCTGTAAAGAATAATGGGCCTAATTCAGATCTGATTGCAGCAGCAAATTTGTTAGCTAATGGGCAAAACCATGGGCCTGGGGGGTCATTCCGAGTTGATCGCACGCTGCAACTTTTTGTAGCCCGTGCGATCAACTAGACACCGCCTATGGGGGGGGGGGGGGGGAAGTGTATTTTTGCATAGCAAGGCTGCGATCGCTTGTGCAGCCCTGCTATGCAAAAAAAGATTTCTGTAGAACAAGACCAGGGTAAGAGTTACTTATCCTGTGCGATCAATCCAGCGATGCAGGTCCCGGAATTGACGTCAGACATCCGCCCTCCAAACGCCTCGACACGCCTGCGTTTGGACCTCCACGCCCAGAAAACGGTGAGTTGATTCCCGGTTCTGCCTTCCTGCTGTCAATCTTCTTGCAGTCGCCACTGCGACCGCTTTCTTCGTTAGCAGCATCACTGTCTGGCGGCAGCCGTTGCCTGCGCAGTTCCAACCCGATCGCACGGTTGCGAAGAAGCGCAGCGTGCAATCGTGTCGGAATGACCCCTTTATTTCAGAGTGGATCGCAGCACCAAATTTGTTAGCAGTTGGTCAAATCCATGTGCACTGTAGGGGGGCAGATATAACATTTGCAGAAAGAGTTAGATTTGGGTGGAATGTGTTCAAACTGAAATCTAAATTGCAGTCTAGTTGATCGCACGGGCTACAAAAAGTTGCAGCGTGCGATCAACTCGGAATGACCCCCCAGGCCCATGGTTTTGCCCATTAGCTAACAAATTTGCTGCTGCAGTCAGATCTGAATTAGGCCCAATGTTAAGTAACCATTTACTGACACTACCTTCACAAAGCCCAGCGGGTGTGAATAAGGCCAATGGCTTTCAGTTTTGGGACCACACGCTATGTGTACCCCTGCCATAGCGTCAGCTGTAAGACTGTAATGTGACAGTGGTATCTATCGGGTTGCAATAGATGGTAAAACCGATTCTTAGCAAATTTACCCCAGTCTCTAACATTGGGTGAAAGCATTATCCAGCATTTGGGGGGGAAAAAAAGTAGTAACAGTAACACCGTACGGCTCATGGCTGATTCAACGATATACTGTAGTGCGTACACACTGAACGTTATCGTTCAACGATAACTATCAGTGGTGTCACCGCCGGCATTACCGAACACACAGCTCAGCCCGACAGTGATGGGTTGAGCTGCATGTCAGCTCAATATTAGTGATCGCTGAACGGCGTGCGAGAGCGCGCATCATTCATCGGTCACCAATATTACCCCATACACACTGGACGATTTCAGTCTAAAGTTTATTTTTTAGGCTGAAATTGCCTAGTGTGTACCCCCGTAAGATTTCTAAACTAAATGTTTTCAGTCATTCTGGTCCATAAAATCACACACCAGCAGCATCCACTGCGCATGTGTAGCTGTAACCTGATAGGGTAGAAGATGCTAGATCCAAGTGGCCTAAGGGACCTTTTACGTCAGTGGGAGGAGCCACGACACAATTCCCAGCCCTTCTATCTTGGTAACCAGCCTTTGCAAACTGATAAAATCTGCTCGTAGCCTGTCAGTACACGCCAAACATACCAATATTCGTCCAGTGCTGAGGCTCTGCTGCTGCACACACACGTCCTCCTATATTACTGTGTCCTGCCCAGTGAGTCATTACAGTTGTGCGCGTTTTGTAAATTTGCTCTTCACTGAATAAAGTTATGCTGTACTGAATGTGACGCGCCATCATGGCGGCGCTCAGGGTGTCGGCTGCTATAGCAATGCCAGTCACATAGTCATCATGTCTGCCCCGGCAGATCGCGGCAAACCGGACTCTGTAGGCGAGCTCCGCGGGAAAAGCATGGGGGAACTGATGGAGATCCTGGAGAGACAGGAAAAGCTCCTGAATAATTCGTAAGATGAGCGTATAGCGTGTTATCCTGTGCGATGTCACCGTGTGCAAGCGCCTAGTGGACTGGCATTAGACTCGTCTTCATCTAGTTTTCTGCCTGGCTCATATTCCATCATATACTATACCCCTTACCTGATGTGTGTATATATACGGTACTGTAACGTTGGTTAATATACTCTGGAGTCACAGGACTGATAAGTCTTGGAGAGAGGTACCAGCCAATCAGCTCCTTACTGCCATGTTACAGGCTGTGGGGTAAATGTGTTATAGTGGCAAGGATCGCTACAGTATATCACAGGTTCTTAAACTCGGTCCTCAGGACCCCACACAGTTCATGTTTTCCAGGTCACCTGTGAATTTTAAAAATGTGACTATTGGTGAGAAACAGTGCACCTGCCAGGTGACCTGGAAAACGTGACCTGTGTGGAGTCCTGAGGACGGAGTTTGACAACCACTGCTCTATATCACTTCCTGCTTCGCCTCATTACTGAGGCGAAGCAGGAAGGGCCATCGGTCTCCCTGCCCGGCCGGTGCCTGCAACAGCCAGGAACAGCTCTGTTCCTTCTGTGGAGAAAGGGCATCGCCACCTGCAGCTGTCAGAACGATCAGCGATGCTGACCATTCATACATTGCCCCATGCACAACGGCATGCTATCTTTTAGATAGAAGCAACAATATGGACAGTGGCACCTGTCACTGAGCCGGCACAGCAACTGTCATACATGGGAGAGAAGCAGTATCAGTGCACCTAACATGCGCTGATATTGCTTGTGCCCCATAACAACATATAATACATTTAGCCCTGTGTTTGAAAAATGACGAGCTTATTTGCTGAAACATTATCTGCGGCCACTTTATCTCTCTCCAAGGCATAGTACAAAGCCCCCATTTTTTGTTTATTACAAATAATAATAGAAGTCACTAAGGGGGATTTATCAAAGTTTGGAGAGAGATAAAGTACCAGCTGATCAGCTCCTGTTATGTTACAGGCTGTGTTTGAAAAGTGACGGGAGCTGATTGGTTACTTTATCTCACTCTCTATTTTATCTCTCTTCAAGCTTTGATAAATCTCCTCCCCCTAAGAGATTCTGTGGAGATCGTAAACCACCAGGCTATGTGCTGAGTGCCTATCCCCAGGACTCAGAAATCAGTTATGACATTCTAATATCTATAATAATTTATAGGGGGGAGCTCCTATCCCTAAAGCTGGGTATACACTAGGCGATCTGTATCCGGCTGACATATCGGATCCTGGGTACACACAAGAACGATGTACTGTATGAAGAACCTAGCGACCTATTGTTTTGTCCTTCATTTACATAGAACTAGAAGGTCGCTAGCCTTATCGGTTGGGCGTGCTCCAGGGCCAATCGGGCGACGTCGCTAGCAACAGCGGGTACCCGCATATTGGCCATAAACACTGAGCGATATGCCCAATATGTCATTCCAATTAGGCTGGAAACAACATATCCGGTCAATATCGCTCCATTGTGTGCCCAGCTTTACAAATACTGTAGTGATTTAATAAAATTACTGGTTTCAAGTTCAGAACATTGTGCTCCCTGGGAAGGTAGTCATGTGACCTCAAACAGATACAGAATTTCATAAGAAAAACAATGGTGGTGTTCATTTTTACTTTATTCATTCTCGAGTTTTAACATAAAGTACCTGCAAAAGATAACTCAGTTAAAACTTGAGAATTAATAAAGATAAGTTAAAATGAAGAACACCATTAATTTTTTTTAATGAAATTCTGCATCTGTTTGATATGTCATATGACTACCTTCTCAATTAAAAAAAATTGAGTTGCACCCAAGATGGCCAACTTCAAGATGCCCGCCATACAAGTTACATACTCTAAAAAGTTTCCCCCCACTCCCATATCATATTTGTAGACACAGTATTAATTTCTCTGACGTCCTAAGTGGATGCTGGGGACTCCGTAAGGACCATGGGGAATAGCGGCTCCGCAGGAGACGGGGCACAAAAGTAAAAGCTTTAGGATCAGGTGGTGTGCACTGGCTCCTCCCCCTATGACCCTCCTCCAAGCCTCAGTTAGGTTTTTGTGCCCGGCCGAGAAGGGTGCAATCTAGGTGGCTCTCCTAAAGAGCTGCTTAGAGTAAAAGTTTTGTTAGGTTTTTTATTTTCAGTGAGTCCTGCTGGCAACAGGCTCACTGCAACGCGGGACTTAGGGGAGAAGAAGTGAACTCACCTGCGTGCAGGATGGATTGGCTTCTTAGGCTACTGGACACTAGCTCCAGAGGGACGATCACAGGTACATCCTGGATGGGTCACCGGAGCCGCGCCGCCGACCCCCTTGCAGATGCTGAAGAGAGAAGAGGTCCAGAAATCGGCGGCTGAAGACTTCCCAGTCTTCTTAAGGTAGCGCACAGCACGGCAGCTGTGCGCCATTGCTCTCAGCACACTTCACACCAACGGTCACTGAGGGTGCAGGGCGCTGGGGGGGGCGCCCTGGGCAGCAATGAAAGTACCTATGCTGGCTAAAAATACATCACATATAGCCCCTGAGGCTATATGGATGTATTTAACCCCTGCCAGGTTGTCAGAAAAACCGGGAGAAGAGCCCGCCGGAAAGTGGGCGGGGCCTATTCTCCTCAGCACACAGCGCCATTTTCCTACACAGCTCCGCTGCTAGGAAGGCTCCCAGGCTCTCCCCTGCACTGCACTACAGAAACAGGGTTAAAACAGAGAGGGGGGGCATTTTGTGTGGCGATATTATAATATATTAAGATGCTATAAGGGAAAACACTTATTATAAGGTTGTCCCTGTATAATTATAGCGTTTTGGTGTGTGCTGGCAAACTCTCCCTCTGTCTCCCCAAAGGGCTAGTGGCGTCCTGTCCTCTATCAGAGCATTCCCTGTGTGTGTGCTGTGTGTCGGTACGTGTGTGTCGACATGTATGAGGACGATGTTGGTGTGGAGGCGGAGAAATTGCCTGTAATGGTGATGTCACCCCCTAGGGAGTCGACACCGGAATGGATGGCTTATTTATGGAATTACGTGATAATGTCAACACGCTGCAAGGTCGGTTGACGACATGAGACGGCCGGCAAACCAATTAGTACCTGTCCAGGCGTCTCAAACACCGTCAGGGGCTTTAAAACGGCCATTACCTCAGTCGGTCGACACAGACACAGACACGGACACTGACTCCAGTGTCGACGGTGAAAAAACAGACGTATTTTCCAGTAGGGCCACACGTTACATGATAAGGGCAATGAAGGAGGTGTTACATATTTCTGATACTACAAGTACCACAAAAAAGGGTATTATGTGGGGTGTGAAAAAACTACCTGTAGTTTTTCCTGAATCAGATGAATTAAAAATTGCTAATATCTAAGAAATTATTGGCGTTATACCCTTTCCCGCCAGAAGTTAGGGCGCGTTGGGAAAACACCCCCTAGGGTGGATAAGGCATTCACACGCTTATCAAAACAAGTGGCGTTACCGTCTCCAGATACGGCCGCCCTCAAGGAACCAGCTGATAGGAGGCTGGAAAATATCCTAAAAAGTATATACACACATACTGGTGTTATACTGCGACCAGCGATCGCCTCAGCCTGGATGTGCAGTGCTGGGGTGGCTTGGTCGGTTTCCCTGACTGAAAATATTGATACCCTTGACAGGGACAGTATTTTATTGACTATAGAGCATTTAAAGGATGCATTTCTATATATGCGAGATGCACAGAGGGATATTTGCACTCTGGCATCAAGAGTAAGTGCGATGTCCATTTCTGCCAGAAGATGTTTATGGACACGACAGTGGTCAGGTGATGCGGATTCCAAACGGCACATGGAAGTATTGCCGTATAAAGGGGAGGAGTTATTTGGGGTAGGTCTATCGGACCTGGTGGCCACGGCAACAGCTGGAAAATCCACCTTTTTACCCCAAGTCACCTCTCAGCAGAAAAAGACACCGTCTTTTCAGCCTCAGTCCTTTCGTCCCCATAAGGGCAAGCGGGCAAAAGGCCAGTCATATCTGCCCAGGGGTAGAGGAAAGGAAAAAAGACTGCAGCAGGCAGCCCCTTCCCAGGAACAGAAGCCCTCCACCGCTTCTGCCAAGTCCTCAGCATGACGCTGGGGCCTTACAAGCGGACTCGGGTGCGGTGGGGGGTCGTCTCAAGAGTTTCAGCGCGCAGTGGGCTCACTCGCAAGTGGACCCCTGGATCCTACAGGTAGTATCTCAGGGGTACAGATTGGAATTCGAGACGTCGCCTCCTCGCAGGTTCCTGAAGTCTGCTTTACCAACGTCTCCCTCCGACAGGGAGGCAGTATTGGAAGCAATTCACCAGCAGGTGATAATCAAAGTACCCCTCCTACAACAAGGAAAGGGGTATTATTCCACACTATTTGTGGTACCGAAGCCAGACGGCTCGGTGAGACCTATTCTAAATCTGAAATCTTTGAACACTTACATACAAAGGTTCAAATCAAGATGGAGTCACTCAGAGCAGTGATAGCGAACCTGGAAGAGGGGACTATATGGTGTCCTTGGACATCAAGGATGCTTACCTCCATGTCTCAATTTGCCCTTCTCACCAAGGGTACCTCAGGTTCGTGGTACTGAACTGTCACTATCAGTTCAGACGCTGCCGTTTGGATTGTCCACGGCACCCCGGGTCTTTACCAAGGTAAGGGCCGAAATGATGATTCTTCTTCGAAGAAAAGACGTCTTAATTATCCCTTACTTGGGCGATCTCCTGATAAGGGCAAAGTCCAGGGAACAGTTGGAGGTCGGAGTAGCAGTACTGCTACAACAGCACGGGTGGATTCTAAATATTCCAAAATCGCAGCTGATCCCGACGACACGTCTGCTGTTCCTAGGGATGATTCTGGACACAGTCCAGAAAAAGGTGTTTCTCCCGGAGGAGAAAGCCAGGGAGTTATCCGAGCTAGTCAGGAACCTCCTAAAACCAGGAAAAGTGTCAGTGCATCATTGCACAAGGGTCCTGGGAAAAATGGTGGCTTCTTACGAAGCGATTCCATTGGGCAGATTTCACGCAAGAACTTTTCAGTGGGATCTGCTGGAAAAATGGTCCGGATCGCATCTTCAGATGCATCAGCGGATAACCCTGTCTCCAAGGACAAGGGTGTCTCTTCTGTGGTGGCTGCAGAGTGCTCATCTACTAGAGGGCCGCAGATTCGGCATTCAGGACTGGGTCCTGGTGACCACGGATGCCAGCCTGAGAGGCTGGGGAGCAGTCACACAGGGAAAAAATTTCCAGGGAGTGTGGTCAAGTCTGGAGACTTCTCTCCACATAAATATACTGGAGCTAAGGGCAATTTACAATGCTCTAAGCTTAGCAAGACCTCTGCTTCAAGGTCAGCCGGTATTGATCCAGTCGGACAACATCACGGCAGTCGCCCACGTAAACAGACAGGGCGGCACAAGAAGCAGGAGGGCAATGGCAGAAACTGCAAGGATTCTTCGCTGGGCGGAAAATCATGTGATAGCAGTGTTCATTCCGGGAGTGGACAACTGGGAAGCAGACTTCCTCAGCAGGCACGACCTCCACCCGGGAGAGTGGGGACTTCATCTGGAAGTCTTCCACATGATTGTGAACCGTTGGGAAAGACCAAAGGTGGACATGATGGCGTCCCGCCTGAACAAAAAACTGGACAGGTATTGCGCCAGGTCAAGAGACCCTCAGGCAATAGCTGTGGACGTTCTGGTAACACCGTGGGTGTACCAGTCGGTGTATGTGTTCCCTCCTCTGCTTCTCATACCCAAGGTACTGAGAATTATAAGACGTAGAGGAGTAAGAACTATACTCGTGGCTCCGGATTGGCCAAGAAGGACTTGGTACCCGGAACTTCAAGAGATGCTCACAGAGGACCCATGGCCTCTGCCGCTAAGAAGGGACTTGCTTCAGCAAGTACCATGTCTGTTCCAAGACTTACCGCGGCTGCGTTTGACGGCATGGCGGTTGAACGCCGGATCCTAAGGGAAAAAGGCATTCCGGAAGAGGTCATCCCTACCCTGGTCAAAGCCAGGAAGGAGGTGACCGCACAACATTATCACCACAGGTGGCGAAAATATGTTGCGTGGTGTGAGGCCAGGAAGGCCCCCACGAAGAAATTTCAACTCGGTCGATTCCTGCATTTCCTGCAAACAGGAGTGTCTATGGGCCTAAAATTGGGGTCCATTAAGGTTCAAATTTCGGCCCTGTCGTTTTTCTTCCAGAAAGAATTGGCTTCAGTTCCTGAAGTCCAGACGTTTGTCAAGGGAGTACTGCATATACAACCCCCTTTTGTGCCTCCAGTGGCACCGTGGGATCTCAACGTAGTTCTGGGATTCCTCAAATCACATTGGTTTGAACCGCTCAAATCTGTGGATTTGAAATATCTCACATGGAAAGTGACCATGCGGTTGGCCCTGGCCTCGACCAGGCGAGTGTCAGAATTGGCGGCTTTGTCTCACAAAAGCCCATATCTCTTTTTCCATTCGGACAGGGCAGAACTGCGGACTCGTCCCCAGTTTTTCCCTAAGGTGGTGTCAGCGTTTCACCTGAACCAACCTATTGTGGTACCTGCGGCTAATAGGGACTTGGAGGACTCCAAGTTGCTAGATGTTGTCAGGGCCCTGAAAATATATGTTTCCAGGACGGCTGGAGTCAGGAAAACTGACTCGCTGTTTATCCTGTATGCACCCAACAAACTGGGTGCTCCTGCTTCTAAGCAGACGATTGCTCGTTGGATTTGTAGTACAATTCAGCTTGCACATTCTGTGGCAGGCCTGCCACAGCCAAAATCTGTAAATGCCCATTCCACAAGGAAGGTGGGCTCATCTTGGGCGACTGCCCAAGGGGTCTCGGCTTTACAACTTTGCCGAGCTGCTACTTGGTCAGGGGCAAACACGTTTGCAAAATTCTACAAATTTGATACCCTGGCTGAGGAGGACCTGGAGTTCTCTCATTCGGTGTTGCAGAGTCATCCGCACTCTCCCGCCCGTTTGGGAGCTTTGGTATAATCCCCATGGTCCTTACGGAGTCCCCAGCATCCACTTAGGACGTCAGAGAAAATAAGAATTTACTTACCGATAATTCTATTTCTCGTAGTCCGTAGTGGATGCTGGGCGCCCATCCCAAGTGCGGATTGTCTGCAATACTTGTACATAGTTATTGTTACAAAAATCGGGTTATTATTGTTGTGAGCCATCTTTTCAGAGGCTCCGCTGTTATCATGCTGTTAACTGGGTTCAGATCACAGGTTGTACAGTGTGATCGGTGTGGCTGGTATGAGTCTTACCCGGGATTCAAGATCCTTCCTTATTGTGTACGCTCGTCCGGGCACAGTATCCTAACTGAGGCTTGGAGGAGGGTCATAGGGGGAGGAGCCAGTGCACACCACCTGATCCTAAAGCTTTTACTTTTGTGCCCTGTCTCCTGCGGAGCCGCTATTCCCCATGGTCCTTACGGAGTCCCCAGCATCCACTACGGACTACGAGAAATAGAATTATCGGTAAGTAAATTCTTATTATTTCTTTACTCAGTTCCTTTTTCTAAAGGTGTTTCCACACGTAAGGACCACCCTGTATATTTCTTCTTCCTCAACTAGGGGACAGGAGCGACCTTGGGGCATGGGAATAACCTTGGGGGTATAGCCTGGAGAGGAGAGCATGGGCATCAAACAGTTAATTTTAATTACCGAGCAGCCTAGCGATCCCTCTTCCTTCCCCGGCCATGGTAACTGCTCATTCCATCAAATTGGTGGCAGCCTCTTGGGCAGCTCAACGTGGCACTGCCATATGGTCTTCTGCCCATACATTCGTACATTTCTGTGCCTTTGATACATTCGCCTGGAAATGCAGCCTTTGAGTGACAGGTTCTTAGAACGGCTCAGGAGCGTCCCCTCAAGGTCCCAAGGTCATTCCTGTGTCTTAGTTAAATCCTTGTCTTCGACTCCATAGGGGACACAGAACACCCACCCTGACGCACCTGGCTTGCTGGGTTTGTTTCTGTGATACCGGTTTCTAGGCAACTAGCATCTGTGTATGTATTCCTGAGTGTCTGCCAGTCTTCCTTCTCCCTCTCCTTGCTTCTTGCCATGGGCTTGTTAACTGACCTGGCTGACCATAGGCTGGGAGTGGTGTATAAAGGAGAGGGAGCCCTGGGCTGCTGTGTAATTTAAAATTAACTGTTTGGTGCCCAGGCTTTCCTCTCTAGGCTATACCACAAGGTCATTCCTGTGTTCCCCTTATACAGTCGAAGAAAAGGGTTTAACAAGGTAAGACCATAAATCCTACTTTTATTTATGGAGAGAATACATATATTTACTTCACTTTACTTTATTTATAAATACACTTGCACAGTCATTTGCACTTCTGAATGTATTTTTCTTTTTCAATAGAAAATTTATTGCCAAGTTGCCAGACCGAGGAAGAAAAATTTTAGAGTACCGCGAAAAACTGAGACTTGCCATTGCTGAGCAGAAGAGACTGAAAAAAACAAAAGATCTCCTTTCGTCAATTGCTTTAGAATTTCAAGAAAAGCAGTTTAATACAAAAGAGAACAGCCAAATTACATCAGTGCCTCAGTGTAAGGCACCTCCAGTTTTAACCCTGCTCACTGAAAGCTTGAGCAGTGGTGCAAACACCACTGAACCAAAACATACACCTAATCTGGAAATAACACGTTCTTCCATTCCTGTCAGTGCAATTCAAGAGACTCCCAAACATGGCTCTAATTCAGCTGAGAATACAGTAAATGCTTTGGTAAATGACTTAAAGATGATTAATGTTAAAGACAGTGAGAAAGACACATCAGGGACTTCTGATAATTGGAAAAAAAACAGTTCCAGCCTGGTTGGCTCTGCATTGCCGAAATCCCGTTACATTGACGTTATTGAGAGAAGGGCGAAGGACCCAGTTCATAAAAATGAAAAATTCAGGACTAACAGGTATACATCTAAATTAAAATACATAAGTGTTGTACAATATTAGTGTGTGTTACAGATTTATGACTACAGGTTGAGTATCCCATATCCAAATATCCGAAATACGGAATATTCCGAAATACGGACTTTTTAGAGTGAGATAGTGAAACTTTTGTTTTCTGATGACTCAATGTACACAAACTTTGTTTAATACACACAGTTATTAAAAATATTGTATTAAATGACCTTCAGACTGTGTATATAAGGTGTATATGAAACATAAATGAATTGTGTGAATGTAAACACACTTTGTTTAATGCACAAAGTTATAAAAAATATTGGCTAAAATTACCTTCAGGCTGTGTGTCTAAGGTGTATATGTTACATAAATGTATTCTGTGCTTAGATTTAGGTCCCATCGCCATGATATCTCATTATGGTATACAATTATTCCAAAATACGGAAAAATCCGATATCCAAAATACCTCTGGTCCCAAGCATTTTGGATAAAGGATACTCAACCTGTATAAGTATAGCATTGAAAATTTAACCTAAATCATTACTATTATGGAAAGAAGAGCTGCTGATTCCATCAATACACATAAATTGCTGATAGCTAGTCATTTTTTTCTGTAGACTACCTGCATCATGGTCCCAAACTACTTTCTCACTGCCAAACCTCAGGGTAACTGTCTTGTATGCTCCAAGGGCCTGTTCTTGGACCTCTTCTCTTTCCCTCTGCACCGCCTCCCTATGTAATTTTATCAGTTCCGCAGCCCTCTAATACTATCTCTATACAATGCATCTACCTCTCCAAACTAAACCGCTCCCTCCATCCTCTCTTATGCATCTATCAGCCTTTTTGCCATCCCCACCAGGATGTCACAGCACTTCCCGGATCTTTACATAGCCACACTCATTGGTCTTCCTCCTTCCAAGGTCACCCCACCTCCCCCTCTCATTCTCTCTGTTGATAAAATCACACTCCCATATCTGCTGCTTCACCCAGGATGCCATCAAAACTCTTATCCATGCACTCATCTCTTGTCTTGATTACTGTAATCTTATCTTTTCTCTTACGTCCTAGAGGATGCTGGGGACTCCAAAAGGACCATGGGGTATAGACAGGATCCGCAGGATACATGGGCACTTTAAGACTTTAAATGTGTGTGGACTGGCTCCTCCCTCTATGCCCCTCCTCCAGACCTCAGTTAGATTCTGTGCCCAGAGAGACTGGACACACACCAGGGGAGCTCTCCTGAGTTTCTCTGAAAAATACTTTATTTAGGTTTATTATTTTCAGGGAGCACTGCTGGCAACAGGCTCCCTGCTTCGTGGGACTGAGGGGAGAGAAGCAGACTTACTACTGTGAGTTAAAGGCTCTGCTTCTTAGGCTACTGGACACCATTAGCTCCAGAGGGTCTGATCACTTGGTATAGCCTAGCTGCTCGTTCCCGGAGCCGCGCCGGGTGAGTAACCGAAGTACATAAGACTTCGCTAAAGACGGCAGAAGACTTCAGTCTCAGAGGTACCGCGCAGCGGTCGCGCTGCGCGCCATTGCTCCCACACACAAGCGGCACTACATGGGTGCAGGGCGCAGGGGGGGCGCCCTGTGCAGGGATAATACCTCAAGATCAGCCTAGCAAAAGTAATATACAGTGCATAGGCACTGTATACAGACCCCCGCCAGTATAAAAAAATAGCGGGACATAAGCGCGCCATTAAGGGGGCGGGGCTTGGTCCTCCCAGCTCTAATCAGCGCCATTTTCTTTCCACAGTGAGCTGCAGAGACGCTGGTCCTGGCCTCCTACACTTCTGTCACAAGTAACAGGGTGCTAAACGGGTGGGGGCACAGCAAATTTGGTGTTAATTATTATTTATAAAAAGCGCTGACAGGTCTGGGGCATTATATATACTTTCAGTCCGGGATAGGCGCTGGGTGTGAGCTGGCAAACTCCCTCTGTTTTTCTCTAATAGGCCTTATTGTGGATCTGTCCCCTATAGCCCAGTGTGATAGTGGTGTCGGTATGAGAGTGTCGACATGTCTGAGGCTGAAGGCTCTTCCCAGGAGGAGGCTGGAGTGGGGACAGAACAGTGTGGGGGAGTGACCCTGTCGGCACCGCCGACTGCTGATTGGGTAAATATGTTGAGTGCCTTGAATGCAAATGTGGCTTTATTAAATAAGAGATTGGATAAATCTGAGGCTCAGAACCAAACATGGAGACAATCCATGGAAGATGCTTTTTTCCCAAACGCGGACTCCCTCAGGGTCACAGAAACGGCCGTTTACCCAAATAGCAGACACAGATACCGACACGGATTCGGATTTCAGTGTCGACTATGGTGATGCCAGGTTGAATCCTAAACTGGCTAAGAGCATTCAGTACATGATTGTGGCAATAAAAGAAGTGTTACATATCACGGAAGACCCTGCTGTTCCTGAGACAAAGGTCTGTATGTTTAAAGGAAAGAAACCTGTGGTAACGTTTCCTCCCTCTCATGAACTGAACACACTTTTTTGAAAAGGCTTGGGAAATTCCTGACAAAAAGTTGCTGATTCCCAAGAGAATTATTATGGCATACCCGTTCCCCTCTGAGGATAGGAAAAAGTGGGAGTCACACCCCAATGTGGACAAGGCTCTAGCACGGCTGTCCAAGAAGGTGGCGCTTCCGTCCCCTGACATGGCGGCCCCAAAGGATCCTGCGGATCATAAGCAGAAAACTACTTTGAAATCTATTTTCTCTAACGTCCTAGTGGATGCTGGGAACTCCGTAAGGACCATGGGGAATAGCGGGCTCCGAAGGAGGCTGGGCACTCTAGAAAGATCTTAGACTACCTGGTGTGCACTGGCTCCTCCCACTATGACCCTCCTCCAAGCCTCAGTTAGATTTCGTGCCCGGCCGAGGTTGGATGCACACTAGGGGCTCTCCTGAGCTCTTAGAAAGTTATAGTCTTAGAATTTGTTTTTTTCAGTGAGACCTGCTGGCAACAGGCTCACTGCAGCGAGGGACTAAGGGGAGAAGAAGCGAACTCGCCTGCTTGCAGCCGGATTGGGCTTCTTAGGCTACTGGACACCATTAGCTCCAGAGGGATCGACCGCAGGCCCAGCCTTGATGTTCGGTCCCGGAGCCGCGCCGCCGTCCCCCTTACAGAGCCAGAAGCAGGAAGATGGTCCGGAAAATCGGCGGCATGAAGACATCCTGTCTTCACCAAGGTAGCGCACAGCACTGCAGCTGTGCGCCATTGCTCCTCATACACACTTCACACTCCGGTCACTGAGGGTGCAGGGCGCTGGGGGGGGGCGCCCTGAGGCTGCAATAAAAACACCTTGGCTGGCTAAAATACCTCAATATATAGCCCCTGGGGCTATATATGAGGTAAATACCCCTGCCAGAATCCCAAAATAAGCGGGAGAATAGGCCGCGAAAAAGGGGCAGAGCCTATCTCCTCAGCACACTGGCGCCATTTTTCCCTCACAGCTCGGCTGGAAGGAAGCTCCCTGGCTCTTCCCTGCATTTCTACAGTACAGTAAGAGGGAAAAGAGAGGGGGGGGCACAAAATTGGCACTGTATACAGTATAAGCAGCTATTAGGGACATAACTCAGTTAGTCCCTGTATATATATAGCGCTCTGGTGTGTGCTGGCATACTCTTACTCTGTCCCCCCAAAGGGCTTTTGTGGGTCCTGTCCTCTATTTGAGCATTCCCTGTGTGTGTGGAGTGTGTCGGTACGGCTGTGTCGACATGTTTGAGGAGGATAATGATGTGGAGGGGGAGCAGATGCCTTTAGCAGAGATGTCACCCCCTGCGGGGCAGACACCTGAGTGGATGGTATTATGGCAAGAAATGAGTGCACGTATAGACTCCTTACATAAAAAATTTGACGACATGCCGACTGTGGGACAGCCGAGTCTTCAGCTCGTGCCTGTCCAAGGGTCTCAAAAGTCATCAGGGGCTCTAAAACGCCCGTTATCTCAGGTGGCACAAGTAGATGTCGACACGGATACTGACGCCAGTGTCGACGACGATGAGTCAAATTTAATGCCCGTTAAGGCCATTCGCTGCATGATTGAGGCAATGAAAGAGGTGTTAAATATTTCTGATTTACATCCAGGTACCACAAAAAAGGGTATTATGTTTGGGGAGAAAAAACTACCTGTAGTTTTTCCCCCGTCAGATGAATTAAATGAAGTGTGTGAAGAAGCGTGGGCTTCCCCTGATAAGAAATTGGTGATTCCTAAGAAATTACTAATGGCGTTCCCTTTCCCGCCAGAGGATAGGTTACGTTGGGAAACACCCCCGAGGGTGGATAAAGCGCTCACACGTTTGTCAAAAAAGGTGGCACTACCGTCCCAGGATACGGCCGCCCTTAAGGAACCTGCTGATAGAAGGCAGGAGGCGATCCTGAAGTCTGTATATACACACTCAGGCATTATACTCAGACCAGCAATTGCGTCAGCTTGGATGTGCAGTGCTGCCGCTGCATGGTCAGATAACCTGTCAGAAAATATTGACACACTAGACAGAGACACGATCCTGTTAACAATTGACCATATAAAAGACTCAGTCTTATACATGAGAGATGCACAGAGGGAAATCTGCCGGCTGGCATCTAAAGTAAGTGCACTATCTATCTCTGCTAGGAGATGCTTATGGACTCGCCAGTGGACTGGAGATGCAGATTCCAAAAGGCACATGGAAGTTTTGCCTTATAAAGGGGAGGAATTATTTGGGGATGGTCTCTCCGACCTAGTTTCCACAGCAATGTCTGGGAAGTCAGCATTTTTACCCCATGTCCCCTCACAGCCTAAGAAAGCACCGTATTATCAAATGCAGTCCTTTCGGCCTCAGAAAGGCAAGCGGGTCAGAGGAGCATCCTTTCTGGCAAGAGGCAAGGGTAGAGGAAAGAAGCTGCACCAGGCAGCCAGTTCCCAGGAACAAAAATCCTCCCCTGCTTCCACTAAGTCCACCGCATGACGTTGGGGCTCCACAGGCGGAGCCAGGTGCGGTGGGGGCGCGTCTCCGAAACTTCAGCAACCAGTGGGTTCGCTCACAGGTGGATCTATGGGCTGTACAAATTGTATCTCAGGGATACAAGCTGGAGTTCGAGGCGACTCCCCCTCGCCGTTACCTCAAATCAGCCTTGCCAGCTGCTCCCAGGGAAAGGGAGGTAGTACTGGCGGCAATTCACAAGCTGTACCTCCAGCAGGTGATGATCAAGGTCCCCCTCCTTCAACAGGGCAGGGGTTACTATTCCACAATGTTTGTGGTACCGAAACCGGACGGTTCGGTGAGACCCATCCTGAATTTAAAATCCTTGAACACTTATATAAAGAAGTTCAAGTTCAAAATGGAATCGCTCAGGGCGGTTATTGCAAGCCTGGAAGAGGGGGATTTTATGGTGTCGCTGGACATCAAGGATGCTTACTTGCATGTCCCCATTTTCACACCTCATCAGGAGTACCTCAGGTTTGTGGTACAGAACTGTCATTACCAATTCCAGACGTTGCCGTTTGGTCTCTCCACGGCTCCGAGAATATTTACCAAGGTAATGGCCGAAATGATGATACTCCTTCGAAGAAAGGGAGTTATAATTATCCCGTACTTGGACAATCTCCTCATAAAGGCGAGGTCCAAAGAGCAGTTGTTGGTCAGCGTAGCACTCTCTCAGGAAGTGTTGCAACAGCACGGCTGGATTCTGAATATCCCAAAGTCGCAGCTGATCCCTACGACGCATCTGCTTTTCCTGGGAATGATTCTGGACACAGAACAGAAGAAGGTGTTTCTCCCGGAGAAGGCCCAGGAATTGTCATCTCTGGTCAGGGACCTCCTGAAACCAAAACAGGTGTCGGTGCATCACTGCACGCGAGTCCTGGGAAAGATGGTGGCTTCTTACGAAGCAATTCCCTTCGGCAGGTTCCATGCAAGGATCTTTCAGTGGGATCTGTTGGACAAATGGTCCGGATTGCATCTTCAGATGCATCGGTTGATCACCCTGTCCCCAAGAGCCAGGGTGTCTCTGCTGTGGTGGCTGCAGAGTGCTCATCTTCTCGAGGGACGCAGGTTCGGCATACAGGACTGGATCCTGGTGACCACGGATGCAAGCCTCCAAGGATGGGGGGCAGTCACTCAGGGAAGAAACTTCCAGGGACAGTGGTCAAGTCTGGAGACTTCTCTACACATAAATATATTGGAACTAAGGGCCATCTACAATGCCCTGAGTCAAGCAGAGCCCCTGCTTCAAAACCAATCTGTACTGATTCAGTCAGACAACATCACGGCGGTCGCCCATGTAAACCGCCAGTGCGGCACAAGAAGCAGAATGGCAATGGCAGAAGCCACAAGGATTCTTCGATGGGCGGAGAATCACGTGCTAGCACTGTCAGCAGTGTTCATTCCGGGAGTGGACAACTGGGAAGCAGACTTCCTCAGCAGGCACGACCTCCACCCGGGAGAGTGGGAACTTCATCAAGAAGTCTTCACACAGATTGTAAATCGTTGGGAACTGCCACAGATGGACATGATGGCGTCCCGCCTCAACAAAAAGCTAAAAAAATATTGCGCCAGGTCACGGGACCCTCAGGCGATAGCTGTGGACGTTCTGGTAACACCGTGGGTGTACCAGTCGGTTTATGTGTTCCCTCCTCTTCCTCTCATACCCAAGGTACTGAGGATAGTAAGAAAGAGAGGAGTAAGAACTATACTCATCGTTCCGGATTGGCCAAGAAGAACTTGGTACCCAGAACTACAAGAAAGGATCTCAGAGGACCCATGGCCTCTGCCTCTCAGACAGGACCTGTTACAGCAGGGGCCCTGTCTGTTCCAAGACTTACCGCGGCTGCGTTTGACGGCATGGCGGTTGAACGCCGGATCCTAGCGGAAAAGGGCATTCCGGATGAAGTTATTCCTACGCTGATAAAGGCTAGGAAAGACGTGACGGCAAAACATTATCACCGTATATGGCGAAAATATGTTGCTTGGTGTGAGGCCAGGAAGGCCCCCACAAAGGAATTCCAGCTGGGTCGATTCCTGCACTTCCTACAGTCAGGAGTGACTATGGGCCTAAAATTAGGATCCATAAAGGTCCAGATTTCGGCCCTATCTATTTTCTTTCAAAAAGAACTGGCTTCACTGCCTGAAGTTCAGACGTTTGTTAAGGGAGTGCTGCATATTCAGCCCCCTTTTGTGACCCCAGTGGCACCTTGGGATCTTAACGTTGTGTTGGATTTCCTGAAATCACACTGGTTTGAGCCACTTAAGACCGTGGAGCTAAAGTATCTCACGTGGAAGGTGGTCATGCTGTTGGCCTTGGCTTCAGCTAGGCGTGTGTCAGAATTGGCGACTTTGTCATGTAAAAGCCCGTATCTGATCTTCCATATGGACAGGGCAGAATTGAGGACTCGTCCCCAATTTCTCCCAAAGGTGGTATCGGCGTTTCATTTGAACCAGCCTATTGTGGTGCCTGCGGCTACTCGGAACTTGGAGGCTTCCAAGTTGCTGGACGTAGTCAGGGCTTTGAAAATCTATGTAGCCAGGACGGCTGGAGTCAGGAAAACTGACTCGCTGTTTATCCTGCATGCACCCAATAAACTGGGTGCTCCGGCTTCAAAGCAAACTATTGCGCGCTTGATCTGTAAAACGATTCAGCAAGCTCATTCTGCGGCAGGGTTACCGCATCCTAAATCAGTAAAAGCCCATTCCACAAGGAAGGTGGGCTCTTCTTGGGCGGCTGCCCGAGGGGTCTAGGCTTTACAGCTTTGCCGAGCTGCTACTTGGTCGGGTTCAAACACATTTGCTAAGTTCTACAAGTTTGATACCCTGGCTGAGGAGGACCTTGCCTTTGCTCATTCGGTGCTGCAGAGTCATCCGCACTCTCCCGCCCGTTTGGGAGCTTTGGTATAATCCCCATGGTCCTTACGGAGTTCCCAGCATCCACTAGGACGTCAGAGAAAATAAGAATTTACTCACCGGTAATTCTATTTCTCGTAGTCCGTAGTGGATGCTGGGCGCCCGTCCCAAGTGCGGACTCTCTGCAATACATGTATATAGTTATTGCTTAACTAAAGGGTTATTGTTATGAGCCATCTGTTACTGAGGCTCAGTTGTTGTTCATACTGTTAACTGGGTATGGTTATCACAAGTTGTACAGTGTGATTGGTGTGGCTGGTATGAGTCTTACCCTGGATTCCAAATCCTTTCCTTGTTGTGTCAGCTCTTCCGGGCACAGTTTCCTTGGCTGGGGTCTGGAGGAGGGGCGTGGAGGGAGGAGCCAGTGCACACCAGATAGTACCTAATCTTTCTTTTGGAGTGCCCAGTCTCCTGCGGAGCCCGTCTTTTCCCCATGGTCCTTACGGAGTTCCCAGCATCCACTACGGACTACGAGAAATAGAATTACCGGTGAGTAAATTCTTATTATTAGCAGTGTAAATCCCTTTGTTATATAGCGCTGTGGTGTGTGCTGGCATACTCTCTTCCTGTCTCCCCAAAGGACTTTGTGGGGTCCTGTCCTCAGTCTGAGCATATCCTGTGTGTGTGCGGTGTGTCGGTACGGCTGTGTCGACATGTTTGATGAGGAAGGTTACGTGGAGGCGGAGCAAGGGCAGATAAGTGTGGTATCGCCCCCGTCGGGGCCGACACCAGATTGGATGGATATGTGGAAGGTCTTAAATGACAATGTAAACTCCTTACATAAAAGGTTTTGATGACGCTGCAGCCTTGGGACAGCCGGGGTCTCAGCCCGCCCCTGCCCAGGCGACTCAGAAACCGTCTGGGGCTCATAAACGCCCTCTAGCTCAGATGGTTGACACTGATGCCGACACAGAGTCCGACTCCAGTGTCGACGATGATGAGGCACATTTACAGTCTAAAATGACTAAGGCCATCCGATACATGATTATTGCAATGAAAGATGTATTACACATTTCTGAGAGTAACCCGGTTAATACCAAAAGGGTTTATATGTTTGGGGAGAAAAAGCAGCCAGTGACTTTTCCCCCATCTGATGAATTAAATGAATTGTGTGAAGAAGCGTGGAGTTCCCCTGATAAGAAACTAGTGATTTCTAAGAGGTTACTGATGGCGTACCCTTTCCCGCCAACGGACAGGTTACGTTGGGAAACATCCCCTAGGGTGGACAAGGCCCTGACACGCTTATCTAAAAAGGTGGCCCTGCCGTCTCAGGATACGGCCGCCCTAAAGGAGCCTGCGGATAGAAAGCAGGAAGCTATCCTGAAGTCGGTGTATACACACTCTGGTACTTTACTGAGACCTGCTATTGCTTCAGCCTGGATGTGTAGTGCTGTAGCAGCGTGGACAGATACTCTGTCAGACGACATAGATTCCCTCGACAGAGATACTGTTTTGCTAACCCTGGGCCATATCAAAGACGTCGTCTTATATATGCGAGATGCTCAGAGGGACATTTGCCTGCTGGGATCTAGAATTAATGCTATGTCCATTTCTGCCAGGAGGGTCTTATGGACTCGGCAATGGACAGGAGATGCTGATTCTAAAAAACACATGGAGGTTTTGCCTTATAAGGGTGAGGAATTGTTTGGGGACGGTCTGTCGGACCTCGTGTCTACAGCGACAGCTGGAAAGTCCACTTTCTTGCCTCAGGTTTCCTCACAGCCTAAGAAAGCACCGTATTATCAAATGCAGTCCTTTCGTTCCCAAAAAGGCAAGAGGGTCAGGGGTGCATCCTTTCTTGCCAGAGGCCGGGGTAGAGGTAAGAAGCTGCACCATGCAGCCAGTTCCCAGGAACAAAAGTCCTCCCCTGCTTCCACTAAGTCCACCGCATGACGTTGGGGCTCCACAGGCGGAGCCAGGTGCGGTGGGGGCGCGTCTCCGAAACTTCAGCAGCCAGTGGGTTCGCTCACAGGTGGATCTCTGCGCTATACAAATTGTATCTCAGGGATACAAACTGGAATTCGAAGCGACTCCCCCCCCCCCCCGCCGTTACCTCAAATCAGCCTTGCCAGCTTCCCCCATGGAAAGGGAGGTAGTGCTGGCGGCAATTCACAAGCTGTACCTCCAGCAAGTGATTGTCAGGGTCCCCCTCCTTCAACAGGGAAGGGGTTACTATTCCACAATGTTTGTGGTACCGAAACCGGACGGTTCAGTGAGACCCATTCTGAATTTAAAGTCCTTGAACACTTATATAAAGAAATTCAAGTTCAAAATGGAATCGCTCAGAGCGGTGATTGCAAGCCTGGAAGAGACTGATTTTATGGTGTCGCTGGACATCAAAGATGCTTACTTGCATGTCCCCATTTACCCACCTCACCAGGAGTACCTCAGATTTGTGGTACAGGACTGTCATTACCAATTCCAGACGTTGCCGTTTGGCCTGTCCACGGCACCGAGAATATTTACCAAGGTTATGGCCGAAATGTTGATACTCCTTCGGCAGAAGGGAGTTATAATTATCCCGTACTTGGACGATCTCCTCATAAAGGCGAGGTCCAGGGAGCAGTTGTTGATCAGCGTAACACTCTCTCAGGAAGTGTTACTACAGCACGGTTGGATTCTAAATGTTCCAAAGTCGCAGCTGATTCCTACGACGCGTCTGCTTTTCCTGGGCATGATTCTGGACAGAACAGAAGAAGGTGTTTCTCCCGGTGGAGAAGGCCCAGGAATTAGCATCTCTGGTCAGGGACCTCCTGAAACCAAAACAGGTATCGGTGCATCACTGCACGCGAGTCCTGGGAAAGATGGTGGCTTCATACGAAGCCATTCCCTTCGGCAGGTTCCATGCGAGACAAGTGGTCCGGATCGCATCTTCAGATGCATCGGCTGATCACCCTGTCCCCAAGGGCCAGGGTGTCTCTTCTGTGGTGGCTGCAGAGTGCTCACCTTCTCGAGGGCCGCAGGTTCGGCATACAGGACTGGGTCCTGGTGACCACGGATGCAAGCCTCCGAGGGTGGGGGGCAGTCACTCAGGGAAGAAACTTCCAAGGGCTGTGGTCAAGTCTGGAGACTTCTCTACACATAAATATACTGGAACTAAGGGCCATTTACAACGCCCTGAGTCAAGCAGAGCCTTTGCTTCAAAACGGGCCAGTGCTGATTCAGTCAGACAACATCACGGCGGTCGCCCATGTAAACCGCCAGGGCGGCACAAGAAGCAGGATGGCAATGGCAGAAGCCACAAAGATTCTTCGATGGGCGGAGAATCACGTGCAAGCACTATCAGCAGTGTTCATTCCGGGAGTGGACAACTGGGAAGCAGACTTCCTCAGCAGACACGACCTCCACCCGGGAGAGTGGGGACTTCATCAAGAAGTTTTCCAACTGATTGCAAACCGATGGGAACTGCCACAGGTGGACATGATGGCGTCCCGCTTCAACAAAAAGCTAAAACGTTATTGCGCCAGGTCAAGGGACCCTCAGGCGATAGCTGTGGACGCCCTAGTGACACCGTGGGTGTACCAGTCGGTATATGTGTTTCCTCCTCTTCCTCTCATACCAAAGGTGCTGAGAATAGTAAGAAAGAGAGGAATAAGAACAATACTCATTGTTCCGGACTGGCCGAAGAAGGACTTGGTACCCGGAACTGCAAGAAATGTGCACAGAGGACCCATGGCCTCTGCCTCTCAGACAGGACTTGTTGCAACAAGGGCCCTGTCTGTTCCAAGACTTACCGCGGCTGCGTTTGACGGCATGGCGGTTGAACGCCGGATCCTAGCGGAAAAAGGCATTCCAGATGAAGTTATTCCTACGCTGATAAAAGCTAGGAAAGACGTGACAGCAAAACATTATCACCGTATATGGCGGAAGTATGTTGCTTGGTGTGAGGCCAGGAGGGCCCCTACGGAGGAATTCCAGCTGGGTCGATTCCTGCACTACCTACAGTCGGGTGACTATGGGCCTAAAATTAGGGTCCATAAAGGTCCAGATTTCGGCCCTATCCATTTTCTTTCAAAGAGAACTGGCTTCACTGCCTGAGGTTCAGACTTTTGTAAAGGGAGTGCTGCATATCCAGCCCCCTTTTGTGCCACCAGTGGCACCCTGGGAACTTAACGTTGTGTTGGATTTCCTGAAATCACACTGGTTTGAGCCACTTAAAACCGTGGAACTAAAATATCTCACGTGGAAAGTGGTCATGCTGTTGGCCTTGGCATCGGCTAGGCGTGTGTCGGAATTGGCGGCTTTGTCATGTAAAAGCCCATATCTGATCTTCCATATGGACAGGGCAGAATTGAGGACTCGTCCTCAATTTCTCCCAAAGGTGGTGTCATCGTTTCATTTGAACCAACCTATTGTGGTGCCTGCGGCTACTAGGGACTTGGAGGACTCCAAGTTGCTGGACGTAGTCAGGGCTTTGAAGATATGTTTCCAGAACGGCTGGAGTCAGGAAGACTGACTCGCTGTTTATCTTGCATGCACCCAACAAGCTGGGTGCTCCTGCTTCAAAGCAAACTATTGCTCGCTGGATCTGTAGCACGATTCAGCAGGCTCATTCTGCGGCTGGATTGCCGCATCCAAAATCGGTAAAAGCCCATTCCACGAGGAAGGTGGGCTCTTCTTGGGCGGCTGCCCGAGGGGTCTCGGCATTACAGCTTTGCCGAGCTGCTACTTGGTCGGGTTCAAACACATTTGCAAAGTTCTACAAGTTTGATACCCTGGCAGTGTTGCCAACTCTGAAATGAAAAACAAGCAACCGATGACTGAAAAATAAGCCCAAAACAAGCCCAAACCAATCCTAAAAAGCCCCCCAAAAAAGCCCAACTCAAGTTTGTTTGTTTTTATATAAAAACAAACGTTATTGTTTGTCTTATTAAAATACATATAATTATTTATATAATCTGCCTTTAAGGTCTTTACAATGATATTTATCAGCACAAAACTGGCTTTTAAAGAATACTGGAATTTGTATAAATATAGTTAGAGTTGTGAATTTAAGATACTATACTTTCATGTTTCCTCTAAAGAAAAATCTCAAGTGAAAATTGCCAACTGTATATACTGTATCTGTGGTCATTTGTATTAACTGCGAAATATTTATTCGATGGAAAGATAAAACAAATAATCTTACAACATCCAACTTTGTACTTCTATTAAATAAAGAGGCCAAATCAAGGTAACAAAACAAAAGATTATTAAGACAATTCAAAATAATAAATGCATATATAAATATTAAATAGTAACTCAATTCAATAAATTTCAAAGGAATTACTGAGAGGTAAAGTGCATTGCAGATGGCATACTATGTGAGGTAAAGTGCATGGCACACTGTGTGAAGTATAGTGCATTGCAGATAGCACACTGGGGGTCATTCCGAGTTGTTCGCTCGTTGCCGATTTTCGCAACGGAGCGATTAAGGCAAAAATGCGCATGCGCATGGTACGCAGTGCGCATGCGCTAAGTAATTTAGCACAAAACTTAGTAGATTTACTCACGTCCGAACGAAGAATTTTCATCGTTGAAGTGGTCGGAGTGTGATTGACAGGAAGTGGGTGTTTCTGGGCGGAAACTGACCGTTTTCTGGGAGTGTGCGGAAAAACATAGGCGTGCCAGGATAAAATGCAGGAGTGTCTGGAGAAACGGGGGAGTGGCTGGCCGAACGCAGGGCGTGTTTGTGACGTCAAACCAGGAACGAAACGGGCTGAGCTGATCGCAGTGTAGGAGTAAGTCTCGAGCTACTCAGAAACTGCTAAGAAATATTTATTCGCAATTCTGCTAATCTTTCATTCGCAATTCTGCTAAGCGAAGATACACTCCCAGAGGGCGGCGGCCTAGCGTGTGCAATGCTGCTAAAAGCAGCTAGCGAGCGAACAACTCGGAATGACCCCCACTGTGTGAGGTAAAGTGCATGGCACACTGTGTGAAGTAAAGTGCATTGCAGATGGCATACTGTGAGGTAAAGTACATAGCACACTGAATTTCAAAGGTTTTATGTAAAATGGATATAAGCAAATTCATCTGAGCTGTCTCCATCGTCTATAGAAGCTTCCATGTTATACATTCCTGAGTTGAAGCGCTGAAGCATATTGGTAGTTGGTTTAAAATCCTTGCAACAAATACCCAAGCGTATTAAACCATATCTGACATAAAGAACACCACCTAAAGTGGTCCTAAATTGCTTCACTGTTGTGTGTCTGGTCAGTGTCTTTGTTGTTGTCATTGTTAAAAACAAATTAGCCCTACTGAATACACACAACCGGCAGTCTGCAACAATAGACATAATGAATGACTCATCATCATTTCTTTAAGACTCTATTCATCCACAACGTCTCACCTACAGTATGTCTGTGTGAGGATCTGTGTTATATGGATGAATGACTAATTATCTCTGAAAGTCGGTGTCAGTGATACCTAAAAACAAAAGAAGCCCAAAAACAAGCAGCAAAAAAAATTATAAGCCCAAAAACAAGCAACAAGCAACCACCCAAAAAAATAAGCAACCAGAAGAAAAAACAAGCCCAATTCCGCTTGTTATAAGCTGAATTGGCAACTATGTACCCTGGCTGAGGAGGACCTTGTGTTTGCTCATTCGGTGCTGCAGAGTCATCCGCACTCTCCTGCCCGTTTGGGAGCTTTGGTATAATCCCCATGGTCCTTTCGAAGTTCCCAGCATCCACTAGGACGTCAGAGAAAATAAGAATTTACTCACCGGTAATTCTATTTCTCGTAGTCCGTAGTGGATGCTGGGCGCCCGTCCCACGTGCGGACTCTCTGCAATACGTGTATATAGTTATTGCTTAACTAAGGGTTATTGTTATGAGCCATTCGTTTAGTGAGGCTCAGTTGTTGTTCATACTGTTAACTGGGTAAGGTTATCACAAGTTGTACGGTGTGATTGGTGTGGCTGGTATGAGTCTTACCCTGGATTCAAAATTTACTTTCCTTGTAATGTCAGCTCTTCCGGGCACAGTTTCCCTAACTGAGGTCTGGAGGAGGGGCATAGAGGGAGGAGCCAGTGCACAGCAGATAGTACCTAATCTTTTTTTAGAGTGCCCAGTCTCCTGCGGAGCCCGTCTATTCCCATGGTCCTTACGGAGTTCCCAGCATCCACTACGGACTACGAGAAATAGAATTACCGGTGAGTAAATTCTTTATTTTTTCAACTTGGACTGAAGTGCTAAGTGGTGTGCCGCAAGGCTCAGTATTAGGACCGCTATTGTTCAATATTTTCATTAACGACCTAACAGAAGGTCTAGAGAGCATGGTGTCAATTTTTGCAGATGATACCAAATTGTGTAAGGCTATAAATACAGAGGAGGATGCCGAGTCTCTTCAGAACGACTTAGTTAAATTAGAAGCATGGGCAGCCAAATGGAGAATGCGCTTCAACACAGACAAGTGTAAGGTAATGCACTGTGGTAACAAGAACAAAAATTACACCTACCTATTACATGGGGTAAAATTAGGGGATTCTGTACTGGAAAAGGACTTGGGTGTCCTCATAGATAGCAAGCTAAGCAGTAGTACCCAAAGTAGGACTGCAGCAAAGAAGGCTAATAAGATATTAGCATGCATAAAACAGGGTATTGATGCTAGGGACGAGAGTATTATACTCCCGTTATATAAATCACTAGTGAGGCCACACCTTGAATACTGTGTACAATTCTGGGCACCGTACTACAAAAAGGATATCCTGGAGCTTGAAAAGGTACAGAGGAGGGCGACCAAACTAATTAAGGGCATGGAGACGATGGAATACAAGGAAAGGCTTGAAAGACTAGGCATGTTTACATTGGAAAAGCGGAGACTAAGAGGGGCTATGATCAACATCTACAAATATATAAGGGGACAATACACAGAGCTTGCGCGGGACCTGTTTTTGGTTAGATCAACACAGAGGACTCGTGGACACTCGCTCAGGTTAGAGGAGAGGAGATTCCGCACAATACGGCGTAAAGGCTTTTTCACGGTAAGGACAATACGTGTTTGGAATTCCCTGCCCGAGGGAGTTGTAATGGCGGAATCTGTCAACACCTTTAAGAATGGGTTAGATAAATTCCTAATGGATAAGGATATCCAGGGGTATGGTGCATAGTCATGCATTATAGTTACTATAAATAGGGATAAAATGCAACGGCTGACAGCAGCATCAGTCAGAAATTTTAGTCAAATCATCATGCATAGGAGACCACAAATAGGTTGAACTCGATGGACAATTGTCTTTTTTCAACCTCAGATACTATGTTACTATGTATCTCACCCTTGGTTTAACAAAAATCCTTTTCCTCGAAATGTCCGTCTCCCTGGGCACAGTTCCTATAACTGAGGTCTGGAGGAGGGGCATAGAGGGAGGAGCTAGTTCACACCCGTTTAAAGTCTTAAAGTGCCCATGTCTCCTGCAGATCCCGTCTATAGCCCATGGTCCTTTTGGAGTCCCCAGCATCCTCTACGGACTAAGAGAAAAGGATTTACCGGTAGGTATTAAAATCCTATTTTCTCTCCCATTTTCAGTCTATCATTACCAGTGCTGCTTATCCCGCTCTCCCATCTGCAGTTCCCTCCACTGGCTCCCTATCCCCCTCAGAATGTTGTTACTCCTCACTGTCAAATGTAAAGCTTTTAATTACTCCTCTCCCATCTACATCTGCAACCTTATCTCTTTCCACACTCACTCCTACCTCCACTGCACCCGTCCTACTTATTGTTGCCTCACCTCTACTCTTGTCCCTTTCTCTCATGACCACCTTCAAGATTTTTCCCGCAGCAGCTCCTCTGGAAATCTCCCTCTTTCCAAATTCGACTTTCTACCAGTCTCCCCAGCTTTAACCATTCCCTAAAACACTTTTTTTTTCTTTTTACTAAAGACCAGCCGTCGTCCTAATCTCCTCTCTCAATCCCTTCTCCTTCCACCTTATCTACTTCACAGTTCTCCATCCAACCCACTTATTTACCCTCTTTCCTTTAGGATGTCTGAACTCAGTCAGGGCCCTCTTATTCTTCTCGTTACACTTTCCTAGACACTAGGGGGTAAATTTACTAAGATGAGAGTTCTATTTAACATGGGATGTTGCCCATAGCAACCAATCAGATTCTTCTCATTTATCTAGCACCTTCTAGAAGAGAATACCTGGAATCTGGTTGGTTGCTATGGGCAACATCCCATCTTAAAAAGAACTCCCATCTTAGTAAATTTACCCCTAGGGGGTCCTTGTTTTTTGTCTCCTCCCTTTTAGTGACTGACATTGTTTGCTCATATGAGTGATAAGTACAGGATCATTAAGAGTTATTGAGTCTTTCCTCTGCTACTCACCACTGCTTTCTCCTTCAAGCTACAGCGAGTTGCCCTACCATGTCCCCTGTACTCATCACTCACTGCCTGTGGAGGGAGTTTGTCTTTGAGACGGAGACTGCCTCCGTCTCTACAGTAAGCCCCGCCCCCTCGTGGATATAATGTCGCGGGTGCATGGGGAAGGGGGCTGAGCCTAACATTGTGAAGTGCCTGCACATATCAGTGACCTCTCTCTCCCCCCTATCTGTCTTCCTGACTATCTTTCTCACTACCTCACTGACTCTCTCTCTCCTCCCCCACTTGGTCCCCCTCACCCTGTCTTCCTGACTCTCCCTCTCTCTCGCCCCCTCAATGACACACTCTCTCTCTCCCATCTCTGTCTTCCTGACTCTCTACTTCACTGACACCCTTTCTCTCTTGCTTGGTCCCCCCCTCTCCCCTCTGTCTTCCAGTCTCTCTCTCTCTCTCTCTCTCTCTCTCTCTCTCTCTCTCTGACATCCTCTTTTTCCTTTCTCTCTTGTTCCCCCTTCTCGCTCTGTCTCCCTCCCTGACTCTTTCCTGCTCGCACACCCTCCCTCTCTGTCTTCCTGACTCTCTCCCTATCTCATGCTCCTCCTCTTCTCTATCCCAGTCTCTCTCCCTCTCTGACACCCTTTATCTCTCTCCCTCTCTTGCTTGTTCCTCTCTATCTCTTTCTCTCTCTCCCTGACACCGTCTTAATCTCTCGCCCTCTCCCTCTCTCTAATGATAGCAACAGTGTGCACAGTCAGTTTTATCGGTGCGGGCTCCCACACCTTTGTTGCCTGGGACCCCCACTAGCCTTAATCCGGCCATGACTACGTCAGTCATTGTCACTCCTTCCCTTGGCACCCCCAGTGACATAAGTGATGACTGTTGGCACCCCCTTCCCTCGCTGACACCCACGATCATTGTGTATAAGTGCTCTACCTTGCGCAATGTATGTGATGTAATGCAAATTGGTACTATTATGTGACCACACCCCTTAACCACAAAGTCACAGCCCTAAATTTTTGCTGCGCCCCTTAGGCGCGTACTGTCTATACTTTCTTTGGTGGGGGGGGGGGGGCACCAAAATGTCTAGTTACAGCTTTGGTACAAGTGTCATGTATACTACACAACCCAGCAGCATTGTCACCCCTTTCCAACACTTTAGTAGTGTCCACATCAAGTTCTTGTTTTTATATTTGAATAATTAATAAGATTAATAAGAATATTTATTACGATGGGACCCAGAAAAGGACAGGTAGGACCCCAATTTTTGAAAGTGAGGGGTCTTTTTTTTTTTTTTGGCTCAGAGCAATCACTAGTCACCCAGATCATTTTCTTTTCAGATTGGCGTCACATTCAGACTGCTCATCCCCCAGTCAGTCACCAGGAGAGAGTGCGCTTAGAATATCTGTGGAGGAGCGAAGGATTCATGAACGGAAACATCTGAATGACATCACTGCAGCTACACTTCCACCACTTCATCATTCACCTGCCCAGTTACTACCTCTTGAGGAGTCTCTAGGCCTTCAGATAGCACAGAAGCAAAGCTATGAAGTAAGAAATGCCTTTTATAATCACGCCTATGCATTGTATTAGTGGATCCCTTTTTAAAGAAATGGAGCCTTAAAATTGGTGCAACTATTAGAGAGAGTTAATTTGGACTAGTAAATTCCTACTCATTGAAAATATTTTAATATTGATTTGTATTTATTTACTGTCATTCCCAGTTGTGTTCCAAAATAATTGTTAACCAATTTTGTATTGTCTAAAGAAAGCCCATTAGTTATCCCAAGATTTTTAAAGAAAAAATATGCTTACAATAATAGATCAGGAACTGGTCCATCAGGTCGATAAACTGTATTCCAAGTGTAAAGTTTATTAGCATGTCTTTATTACTGAAAAAAATCTGTATAATCTTAAGCACCATCTTTATCTGATGGATCCTTAGGCGCTAAAGCTTAGCAATACAGGGCTGTCTCTGCTGCACCCTGGAGAAGCAGCTTCCACCCTTTTCCACTTTACTGTCATCCAGGTAGGGTTGGGGCTGGGAGACTGGCTCTGGGGATCCCAGCGGTCAGCATACCGATCCAGAATGCATGGGGTGGGAGGTCAGGCGCAACAAAGCGCCTTGCAGGCTCGCTGCGCTCCCCACAGGTTCTATTCCCAGTCTGTGGGTGTCGTGGACACTGACGAGTGGCAATAGTGCCTGTGGGTCGGCATTCTGTTTGCCCGAATTTTGATTGGTGGGGATCCCAGCTTCGGTACGTTGACCGCAAGGATCCCGAGCACCGGTCACATGATTGGATCCCTCCAGGTACATATAAGGATGTGCCCAGCACTCCTCTGGTGCTGTCCCAGGGAGCAGAGATGCCTTGCATGGCACTACACCAATGCATATAAAAGAAGAGGGATATTTGTAGATACTTTTAGCAATCTAGGTTGAAATGTATACAGCAAAAATCTGTTAACTGCGGCACACTGTCTGTTAGACCAAAGCAGAAACAACTTCCTTGATGTGTTGTTAAATAACAATCTTCCTTTTTTTCCCCTCAGGAAATGCAAGCTAAACTTGCAGCACAAAAACTATTTGAGAAGCTTAACATTAAAGGTGAAACATTCAATCCAGAGGGAGATTCCTACATGAAATACAGAGATCAGAAAGATGAAGCTGAAGAGTAAGCAGCAGGTGGATTGTGTCGTGATGTCTGACATGGAGCTTGTCATGTGTGTGTCACAACTAGCCGCACATTTACAACTTTCTCTTATACGTTACAAGCTAAACTGTACTTTATCAGCTGTTTACATACGAAAGCTTTACATTGTTCTAGATTACTTAGGTCTTCCTGCTAGATGAAGATGTGTTCTTAAAAAGCTTGCACTTTTGCCTTGTTCTGTTCTGTAAAATCTTTTATTTAAACATAGGTTTTCTCCACTAAATATGGATAAATATTGTAATTACTGAAATAATAATTGCAGAGTTGCAAATGATGCTTTTACTATTTTATGCTTGAAGATTTTCATGTGTTCATATCAAAGTCTAGTGGGAAATGCCTGATAGTGTGAAAATCTCATTACTGGGGGTAAATAAATTCACATCAGTCAGCGTTTCCTCTGTAAGTAAAATATTTTTATAGTATAGACTCACTGTTTTACATACCCTCTTGTTCAATAAATAGAGAGTAACTCTGGGTGAGATTCAAATGTTTTATTGCGCCCGATCTCCCGTCTAAAGTGACGGGAGATCGTGGGGCGATATTCTATTGTCCCCCATTATTGTGCTGATCGCGCCCATAAGAGACAGGTTTAGCCGCGTAAAGCAGCTAAACCCTACTAAAGTCATGGGCGAGATCGTGAAAACTCCCGTTTGGGTGTCCAAACGGGTCACTTTCCGCGCATTTCAGCTTGCCACCCCAGGGGGTGGCAAGCTGAAATGCTGGTATCGCGTCCATCGGCAGCAACATTTGAATACTGCCGGCGGGCGGGAGGGAAGGACGGAACATTTGAATCTCGCCCTATGTCCTTAGTTTAACATTGTTTATTAAAGTTAAATCTGTAAATTCTCTCAGTACCTTGATAATTCGGCAACTAGGGACACTATTGTAAAAAGGTTTGTCTGACGCTGACAAAGGCATGGGGCTTTAGACAAAGAGGCAGGAAAAACAATGACATCTACTTTGCTGGAAGATTATTTGATGGGAATTGTAGGTCAGAACAGTAAAAATGAATGTTTGGTTAACCAAATACGTGAAGCTTTCCCATTTTGGATAACATAGGCATCAAGCAATGTATCATGGCAATTGCAGATATTCAAATGTTCCTCATAATATTTTAATATACACTTTGTCCTCTTGTCAATTGAACAGACGTATGGAGCATTTATTGCATAATTTCAATCTAGCAAATGAATCTACCACAATTCCCAGTCACCAGATGTAGCTGTGTCAGCAGCCCAACTCATCACATCAGTTCAGTGGTCAATACGCTTGTGTTATTTGTTTTCTTGTGTTTAATAGGATTTCTAATTTTAATGGTGTGTGTTAATTTTCTCCACCATGTTTGCAAATACATTTTTAAAGTTGTACATTTCAATAAAATATTTTTTCTGTATTAAGTGCAAAAGCTATTTGTTACAATATTATGGGAGGTATCCTATTAGCCGAGAAATCGCTGCAATTTTTTTCACGTCTATCGCGCATTCCTTTTTTCGCCCTGTCCTATTCCAAAATGGCGAAAACAGGATTCGTGCAATAATTTTAGCGGGCAAAAGCTGGGATAAATGTAGGAGAAAATGGGGAAATGTGCCTGTACCCCTCAAAAAACAAAACTAATATAGGAAAACATGGGTTCACTACGATATGCCGGCGGTCGGGCTCCCGGCGTCCAGCATACCGGCGCCGGGAGCCCGACCGCCGGCTTACCGACAGTGTGGCGAGCGCAAATGAGCCCCTTGCGGGCTCGCTGTGCGTGCCACGCTACGGGCACGGTGGCGCCACGCTATTTTATTCTCCCTCCAGGGGGGTCGTGGAACCCCACGAGGGAGAATAACTGTCGGTATGCCGGCCGTCGGGATCCCGGCGCCGGGATCCCGTCAGTCGGCATACTGAAGACCACCCGGAAAACATTATAGAAGTCCATTATTGGTTATAATAAAAGTATTTGGTATAATTAAATTAAGTCAAATGGCTGTTATATGCATTTAAAAAAAAAAAAAGTTAAACATAGAAAGCTATTTTTTTTTCAGCAAAGTAAATGCTGTTCTTAAATTTGGGGTAGATAAAAATGGGTGTAAGTATTTATTTGGGTCATTTTAGGGAACTTAAAAAAAAAAAAAAGTGGCAACAGACCAATTACTCCCACTTGCAAGTCTATACCTGTCCCATACCGTGTACCCCAATTTTCATCACTTTGCATTTTTTTTTACCCCAAAAATGTAATGTCATTATTAGCTAATTTAAAATAATTAAAAACTTCCAGTGCCTAATTTAGTCATTAATTTAGCTCACAATAGGGACTTTGCACTACTTATCACCAGCTCTGAGCTGGTGGAGAGAAAACCGCGCTAAGCTATATGGAAACTTATTGCCGATAATAGAATACCGAATTATCACATTTGCAATATTTTATCGCGAAACCGCGATTTTGCGGCTAATAGGATACTCCCTACATGTTTAAAATGCCAAAAATGCCCCCTACATGTTTAAAATTCTTCTGTTTTGCACTGATATGCCAAAGGTTTAAATATCTTGTAAGTTTATATATGTGGTTACCGTTTTGCTTGGAGCATTGTTATACCTACATCCACAAAGTAAAACAGACCAGTTTATTGTTCAGTCATTGTGCTTTCAATGATACCGGCAGTGTCCTTCTGCCTTTGATTGTACTAGTAACTCATTACCCAAGATTACACCTGCACTGTACCCACAGAATACATCTAGGTAAGTCAATGACCCCCAGCACCATGTGCAGTATTGATCTGTTGGGCTCTGTTCTGGTGAGCTGCATCTTGCCTACTGTATATGTCAACTAGCAGCATCAAATTATTGACAGCACTGAAAATATAATATGCTTCTAAATGTTCTGTATGGTCTCTAAATGTTCTATATGGTCTACATTTGGTTGGTGTTTTTTTATGTTTATACAGATCAATCAGAAATATTGTGACCTCATTTGGGGTCATAGCACTGACATATTGCATTATGTCAAGAGTACATCCCACATAAGAACCTCTTGGTGAGTTTAGGAAAGTCTTTACATACACTTACACACTTTCTCTGACGTCCTAGTGGATGCTGGGTACTCCGTAAGGACCATGGGGAATAGACGGGCTCCTCAGGAGACTGGGCACTCTTAAAAGAAAGATTAGGTACTATATCTGGTGTGCACTGGCTCCTCCCTCTATGCACCTCCTCCAGACCTCAGTTAGAATCTGTGCCCGGCCAGAGCTGGATGCACTTAGTGGGCTCTCCTGAGTTCACTAGAAAAGAAAGTATTTGTTAGGTTTTTTATTTTCAGTGAGATCTGCTGGCAACAGACTCGCTGCTACGAGGGACTGAGGGGAGAGAAGCAAACCTACCTGCTTGCAGCTAGCTTGTGCTTCTAAGGCTACTGGACACCATTAGCTCCAGAGGGATCGAACACAGGGCCCGACCTCGATCGTCCGTTCCCGAAGCCGCGCCGCCGTCCCCCTTGCAGAGCCAGAAGACGGAAGATAAAGTTGAAAATCGGCGGCTGAAGACTCCTGTCTTCATTAAGGTAGCGCACAGCACTGCAGCTGTGCGCCATTGCTCCCTTAGCACACCACACACTCCGGTCACTGTTGGGTGCAGGGCGCTGGGGGGGGAGGGCGCCCTGGGCAGCAATTAGTTTACCTTTTGGCATAAATAGCACATAATACAGTGAGGGGGTGGGGCTATCTTCCTCAGCACAGCCAGCGCCATTTTCTCTTCACAGCTCCGCTGGAAGGACGCTCCCCAGGCTCTCCCCTGCAGTATCCAGTACGACAAGAGTAAAAAAGAGGGGGGGCACATAAATTTAGGCGCAATTTGTGTATTAGCAGCTATTGGGAAAAATCACTTAGTATAGTGGTGATCCCTGTGTTATATAGCGCTGTGGTGTGTGCTGGCATACTCTCTCTCTGTCTCCCCAAAGGACTTTGTGGGGTCCTGTCCTCAGTCAGAGCATTCCCTGTGTGTGTGCGGTGTGTCGGTACGGCTGTGTCGACATGTTTGATGAGGAGAGCTACGTGGAGGCGGAGCAGGAGCCGATAAGTGTGATGTCGCCCCCTACGGGGCCGACACCGGAGTGGATGGATATGTGGAAGGTATTAACCGACAGTGTCAACTCTTTACATAAAAGGTTCGATGACGTAACAGCCTTGGGACAGCCGGCATCTCAGCCCGCGCCTGCCCAGGCGTCTCAGAAGCCATCAGGGGCTCAAAAACGCCCGCTAGCTCAGATGGCAGACACAGATGTCGACACGGAGTCTGACTCCAGTGTAGACGAGGATGAGACAAATGTACAATCCACAAGGGCCATCCGATGCATGATTACGGCAATGAAAAATGTGTTGCACATTTCTGACATTAACCCAGTTACCACTAAAAAGGGTATTATGTTTGGGGAGAAAAAGCAGCCAGTGACTTTTCCCCCATCTGATGAATTAAATGAATTGTGTGAGGAAGCGTGGTGTTCCCCTGATAAGAAACTAGTGGTTTCTAAGAGGTTACTGATGGCGTACCCTTTCCCGCCAACGGATGGGTTGCGCTGGGAGACATCCCCTAGGGTGGACAAGGCGCTCACACGATTATCAAAAAGGGTGGCACTGCCGTCTCAGGATACGGCCGCCCTAAAGGAGCCTGCAGATAGAAAGCAGGAGGCTATCCTGAAGTCTGTATATACACACTCAGGTACTATACTGAGACCTGCTATTGCTTCAGCATGGATGTGTAGTGCTGCAGCAGCATGGCCTGATACCCTGTCAGACAACATTGATACCCTCGACAGGGATGCTATTTTGCTAACCATAGAGCATATAAAGGACGTTGTCTTGTATATGAGGGATGCACAGAGGGACATTTGCCGGCTGGCATCTAGAATTAATGCAATGTCCATTTCTGCCAGGAGAGTATTGTGGACTCGGCAGTGGACAGGTGATGCTGATTCTAAAAGGTACATGGAGGTTTTGCCTTATAAGGGTGAGGAATTGTTTGGGGACGGTCTCTTGGACCTCGTATCCACAGCAACAGCTGGGAAGTCGACTTTTTTACCTCAGGTTCCCACACAGCCTAAGAAAGCACCGTATTATCAAGTACAGTCCTTTCGGCCTCAGAAAGGCAAGCGAGTCAGAGGGGTAGAGGAAAAAAGCTGCACCAGACAGCCAGTTCCCAGGAACAAAAATCCTCCCCTGCTTTCCACTAAGTCCACCGCATGACGCTGGGGCTCCACAGGTGGAGCCAGGTGCGGTGGGGGCGCGTCTCCGGAACTTCAGCGACCAGTGGGTTCGCTCACAGGTGGATCTTTGGGTTCTACAAGTGGTTTCTCAGGGATACAAGCTGGAGTTCGAGGCGACTCCCCCTCGCCGTTACCTCAAATCGGCATTGCCAGCGGCTCCCAGGGAAAGGGAGGTAGTGCTGGCGGCTATTCACAAGCTGTACCTTCAGCAGGTGATAATCAAGGTTCCCCTCCTTCAACAGGGACGGGGTTACTATTCCACAATGTTTGTGGTACCGAAACCAGACTGTTCGGTGAGACCCATTCTAAATTTAAAATCCTTGAACACTTATGTAAGGAAGTTCAAGTTCAAAATGGAATCGCTCAGGGCGGTTATTGCAAGCCTGGAAGAGGGGGATTTTATGGTGTCGCTGGACATCAAGGACGCTTTTCTGCATGTCCCCATTTACCCACCTCACCAGGAGTACCTCAGGTTTGTGGTACAGGACTGTCATTACCAATTCCAGACGTTGTCGTTTGGTCTGTCCACGGCACCGAGGGTATTTACCAAGGTAATGGCCGAAATGATGATACTCCTTCGGAAGAAGGGAGTTATAATTATCCCGTACTTGGACGATCTCCTTATAAAGGCGAGGTCCAGAGAGCAGTTGTTAGTCAGCGTAGCACTTTCTCGGGAAGTGTTGCAACAGCACGGCTGGATTCTGAATATCCCAAAGTCGCAGCTGATTCCTGCGACGCGTCTGCTCTTCCTGGGCATGATTCTGGACACAGAACAGAAGAAGGTGTTTCTCCCGGTGGAGAAGGCCAAGGAGTTGTCATCTCCGGTCAGGGACCTCCTGAAACCAAAACAGGTATCGGTGCATCACTGCACGCGAGTCCTGGGAAAGATGGTGGCTTCTTACGAAGCAATTCCCTTCGGCAGGTTCCATGCAAGGATCTTTCAGTGGGATCTGTTAGACAAATGGTCCGGATCGCATCTTCAGATGCATCGGTTGATCACCCTGTCTCCGAGGGCCAGGGTGTCTCTGCTGTGGTGGCTGCAGAGTGCTCATCTTCTCGAGGGCCGCAGATTCGGCATACAGGACTGGGTCCTGGTGACCACGGACGCAAGCCTCCGAGGATGGGGGGCAGTCACTCAGGGAAGGAACTACCAAGGACAGTGGTCAAGTCAGGAGACTTCACTACATATAAATATCCTGGAACTAAGGGCCATTTACAACGCCCTGAGTCAAGCAGAGCCCCTGCTTCAAAACCAACCAGTGCTGATTCAATCAGACAACATCACGGCGGTCGCCCACGTAAACCGCCAGGGCGGCACAAGAAGCAGGATGGCGATGGCAGAAGCCACAAGGATTCTCCGATGGGCGGAAAATCACGTGCTAGCACTGTCAGCAGTGTTCATTCCGGGAGTGGACAACTGGGAAGCAGACTTCCTCAGCAGGCACGACCTCCACCCGGGAGAGTGGGGACTTCATCCAGAAGTCTTCACGCAGATTGTAAACCGTTGGGAACGGCCACAGGTGGACATGATGGCGTCCTGCCTCAACAAAAAGCTAAAAAAATATTGCGCCAGGTCAAAGGGACCCTCAGACGATAGCTGTGGACGCACTAGTGACACCGTGGGTGTACCAGTCGGTTTATGTGTTCCCTCCTCTTCCTCTCATACCCAAGGTACTGAGGATAGTAAGAAAGAGAGGAGTAAGAACTATACTCATCGTTCCGGATTGGCCAAGAAGAACTTGGTACCCAGAACTACAAGAAATGATCTCAGAGGAACCATGGCCTCTGCCTCTCAGACAGGACCTGTTACAGCAGGGGCCCTGTCTGTTCCAAGATTTACCGCGGCTGCGTTTGACGGCATGGCGGTTGAACGCCGGATCCTAACGGAAAAGGGCATTCCAGATGAAGTGATTGCTACGCTGATAAAGGCTAGGAAAGATGTGACAGCACAACATTATCACCGTATATGGCGAAAATATGTTGCTTGGTGTGAGGCCAGGAAGGCCCCTACGGAGGAATTCCAGCTGGGTCGATTCCTGCACTTCCTGCAGTCAGGAGTGACTATGGGCCTAAAATTAGGATCCATAAAGGTCCAGATTTTGGCCCTATCTATTTTCTTTCAAAAAGAACTGGCTTCACTGCCTGAAGTTCAGACGTTTGTTAAGGGAGTGCTGCATATTCAGCCCCCTTTTGTGCCTCCAGTGGCACCTTGGGATCTTAACGTTGTGTTGGATTTCCTGAAATCCCACTGGTTTGAGCCACATAAGACCGTGGAACTAAAATATCTCACGTGCAAAGTGGTCATGCTATTGGCCTTAGCTTCGGCTAGGCGTGTGTCAGAATTGGCGGCTTTGTCGTGTAAAAGCCCTTATCTGATCTTCCATATGGACAGGGCAGAATTGAGGACTCGTCCCCAATTTCTCCCTACGGTGGTATCAGCGTTTCATTTGAACCAACCTATTGTGGTGCCTGCGGCTACTCGGGACTTGGAGGACTCCAAGTTACTAGATGTAGTCAGGGCTTTGAAAATCTATGTAGCCAGGACGGCTGGAGTCAGGAAGACTGACTCGCTGTTTATCCTGCATTGCCCCAACAAGCTGGGTGCTCCTGCTTCAAAGCAAACTATTGCGCGCTGGATTGCCGCATCCTAAATCAGTAAAAGCCCATTCCACGAGGAAGGTGGGCTCTTCTTGGGCGGCTGCCCGAAGGGTCTCGGCTTTACAACTTTGCCGAGCTGCTACTTGGTCGGGTTCAAACACATTTGCTAAATTCTACAAGTTTGATACCCTGGCTGAGGAGGACCTTGCCTTTGCTCATTCGGTGCTGCAGAGTCGTCCGCACTCTCCCGCCCGTTTGGGAGCTTTGGTATAATCCCCATGGTCCTTACGGAGTACCCAGCATCCACTAGGACGTCAGAGAAAATAAGAATTTACTCACCGGTAATTCTATTTCTCGTAGTCCGTAGTGTATGCTGGGAGCCCGTCCCAAAGTGCGGACTCTCTGCAATACATGTATATAGTTATTGCTTAACTAAAGGGTTATTGTTTTGAGCCATCTGTTGACTGAGGCTCAGTTGTTATTCATACTGTTGACTGGGTATAGTTATCACAAGTTGTACAGTGTGATTGGTGTGGCTGGTATGAGTCTTACCCTGGATTCCAAATCCTTTTCTAGTTATGTCAGCTCTTCCGGGCACAGTTTCCTTAACTGAGGTCTGGAGGAGGGGCATAGAGGGAGGAGCCAGTGCACACCAGATATAGTACCTAATCTTTCTTTTAAGAGTGCCCAGTCTCCTGCGGAGCCCGTCTATTCCCCATGGTCCTTACGGAGTACCCAGCATCCATTACGGACTACGAGAAATAGAATTACCGGTGAGTAAATTCTTATTTTCTCTAACGTCCTAGTGGATGCTGGGGACTCCGTAAGGACCATGGGGAATAGACGGGCTCCGCAGGAGAAAGGGCACTCTAAGAAAGAATTAGGACTACTGGTGTGCACTGGCTCCTCCCTCTATGTCCCTCCTCCAGACCTCAGTTAGAATATGTGCCCGGTCAGAGCTGGGTGCACTTTAGTGAGCTCTCCTGAGCTTGCTAATAAGAAAGTATTTTATTAGGATTTTTTATTTTCAGAGAGATCTGCTGGCAACAGACTCTCTGCTACGTGGGACTGAGGGGAGAGAAGCAAACCTACTAACTGCGGATAGGTTGCGCTTCTTAGGCTACTGGACACCATTCGCTCCAGAGGGATCGAACACAGGAACTCAACCTTGGTCGTCCGTTCCCGGAGCCGCGCCGCCGTCCCCCTCGCAGAGCCAGAATACAGAAGCCAGCGAGTGAAGCAAGAAGACATCAAAATCGGCGGCAGAAGACTCCTGTCTTCATATGAGGTTGCGCACAGCACTGCAGCTGTGCGCCATTGCTTCCACACTAACCCACACACTCCGGTCACTGTAGGGTGCAGGGCGCGGGGGGGGGGGGGGGGGGCGCCCTGGGCAGCAATTGAGTACCTCCTTGCAAAATAGAGCATATATACAGCTGGGCACTGTATATATGCATGAGCCCCCGCCATTATTTTACACGAAATCGCGGGACAGAAGCCCGCCGCTGAAGGGGCGGGGCTTCTTCCTCCGCACTCACCAGCGCCATTTTCTCTCCACAGCTCCGCTGAGAGGAAGCTCCCCTGGCTCTCCCCTGCAGAAGCACGATAGAAGAGGGTGAAAAGAGAGGGGGGGCACATAAATTTGGCGTAAAAACAAGATATACAGCAGCTACTGGGTTAACACTACGTTACTGTGTGATTCCTGGGTCATATAGCGCTGGGGTGTGTGCTGGCATATTCTCTCTCTGTCTCCCCAAAGGGCCTTGTGGGGGAACTGTCTTCAAATAGAGCATCCCCTGTGTGTGTGGTGTATCGGTACGTGTGTGTCGACATGTCTGAGGTAAAAGGCTCCCCTAAGGAGGAGATAGAGCAAATATGTGTGTGAGGGTGTCTCCGTCGACAACGCCGACACCTGTTGGATATGTGTAATAAAGTGCTGAGGTTAATTTATTGCACAAAAGATTAGAGAACAGATAGGAAATCTACCCATGTCTATCCCTCTGTCGCAGAGACCTTCAGTGTCTCTCAATGCTCACTATCTAAAATAATAAACACTGATGTCGATACGGAGATTGACTCCAGTGTCGACTACGATAATGCAAAGTTACAGCCAAAATGGCAGAAAAGTATTCAATATATGATTATTGTAATAAAGATGATTTGCATATCACTGATGACTCATCTGTCCCTGACACACGGGTACACATGTTTAAGGGGAAGAAAGCTGAGGTAAATTTCCCTCCTCTCATGAGGAAAAAGAGCGGGAATCTCCAGACAAGAGACTGCAGTTTCCCACAAAGAATTTTCAGGCAGTATCCTTTCCCCACTAGGGCCAGGATACGATGGGAATCTTCCCCTAGGGTGTCACGTTTGCCCAAAAGGTAACCTGTCGTAACAGCTATTCTCAGGGATCCTGCAGATAGCGTGCACATTCTGGTACACTACTCAGACCGGCGATTGTGTCGGCATGGGTTTATAGCGCTGGGGCAGAGTGGACAGGTACCTTATCAGCAGAGATTGAGACCCTAGTATGTAGATATATATAGATATATGTATATATAGAGATATATATATATATATATATATATTAAAGATGCTGTCTTAAGAGATTTATATATATATATATATATATATATATATATATATATATATATATATATATATAAAACATGCCCAAAGAGACATGAGTATACTGGGTCCTAGAGACAAAGCTATGTCAATTTCTGCTTGACGTGTCCTGTAGAATATGCAATGGACAGATGATGCCGACTTAAGAGGCATATGGAAGGCTGAGGATTGTGTGGAGAAGGGTTCTCGGACCTGGTCTCCACAGCTATAGCTGGTAATTCTGTTGTTTTGCCTTATATTCCTGCACAGCCTAGGAAAGCGCGACATTATCAAATGCAGCCTTTAGAACAAAGAAACAAGAAAGTCCGAGGTGCGTCCTTTCTTGCCAGAGGCGGGGGCAGAGGAAAGAAGCTGCACAACACAGCTAGGTCCCAGGAACAGAAGTCCTCCCCGGCCTCTACAAAAAACCACCGCATGTCGCTGGGGCTCCACAGGCGGAGCTAGGCCCGGTGGGGGCACGCCTGCGTAAGTTCAGCCACAAGTGGGTTCACTCCCTGTTAGGTCCCTGGGCAATAGATATTGTGTCTCAGGGATGCAAGCTGGACTTTGAGAAGATGCCCCCTCACCGACGGCCCTGCCGGCTTCCCCCCACGAGAGGGAAACCGTGTTAACTGCAATTCACAAATTGTATCTTCAGCAGGTGGTGGTCAAGGTTCTTCTCCTTCAACAGGGAAAGGGTTATTATTCGAACATGTTTGTAGTACCGAAACCGGACGGTTCGGTCTGACCCATATTGAATTTAAAATTCCTGAACATATATCTGAAAAGGTTCAAGTTCAAGATGGAATCGCTCAGAGCGGTCATCGCAAGCCTGGAAGGGGGGGATTATATGGTGTCTCGGGACATAAAGGATGCATACCTTCATGTCCCCATTTATCCACCTCATCAGGCGTACCTCAGATTTGTGGTACAGGATTGTCATTACCCATTCCAGACGTTGCCGTTTGGTCTGTCCACGGCACCGAGAATATTTACCAAGGTAATGGCAGAAATGAAGATGCTTCTGCGAAAGCAAGGAGTTACAATTATCCCATACTTGGACGATCTCCTCATAAAGGCGAGGTCCAGAGAGCAGTTGCTCTCGGGAGGTGTTGCAACACCACGGCTGGGTTCTGAATATTCCAAAGTCGCAGCTGATTCCTACGACGCGTCTGCCCTTCTTGGGCATGATACTGGACACAGACCAGAAGAAGGTTTTTCTCCCGGCGGAGAAGGCTCAGGAGCTCGTGACTCTGGTCAGAGGCCTCTTAAAACCAAAACAGGTGTCGGTGCATCAATGCACGCGAGTCCTGGGAAAGATGGTGGCGTCATACGAAGCCATTCCCTTCGGCAGGTTCCATGCGAGGACCTGTCAGTGGGATCTGTTGGACAGGTGGTCCGGATCGCATCTTCAGATGCAGCGGCTGATCACCCTATCCCCCAGGGCCATGGTGTCTCTTTTGTGGCGGCTGCAGAGTGCTCACCTTATCGAGGGTCGCAGGTTCGGCATTCAGGACTGGGTCCTGGTGACCACGGATGCAAGCCTCCGAGGGTGGGGGGCAGTCATACAGGGAAGAAATTTCCAGGGTCTGTGGTCAAGTCAGGAGGCTTGTCTGCACATCAATATCCTGGAACTAAGGGCCATATACAACGCCCTAAGTCAAGCAGAGCCTCTGCTTCGCTACCAACCGGTGCTGATTCAAGCAGACAACATCACCGCAGTGGCTCATGTAAACCGCCAAGGCGGCACAAGGAGCAGGGTGGCGATGGCGGAAGCCACCAGAATTCTTCGCGGGGCGGAGAATCACGTAAAAGCACTGTTAGCAGTGTTCATTCCGGGAGTTGACAACTGGGAAGCAGACTTCCTCAGCAGGCACAACCTCCACCCGGGAGAGTGGGGACTTCATCAAGAAGTCTTCACACAGATTACAAGTCGTTGGGAACTGCCACAGGTGGACATGATGGCATCCCGCCTCAACAAAAAGCTACAAATGTATTGCGCCAGGTCAAGAGACCCTCAGGCGATAGCTGTGGACGCACTAGTGACACCGTGGGTGTTCCAGTCGGTTTATGTATTTCCTCCTCTTCCTCTCATACCCAAGGTGCTGAGAATCGTAAGAAAAAGAGGAGTGAGTACAATACTCATTGTTCCGGTTTGGCCAAGAAGGACTTGGTATCCGGAATTGCAAGAAATGCTCACAGAGGACCCATGGCCACTGCCTCTCAGACAGGATCTGTTGCAACAGGGGCCCTGTCTGTTCCGAGACTTACCGCGGCTGCGTTTGACGGCATGGCGGTTGAACGCCGGATCCTAGCAGAAAAAGGCATTCCGGATGAGGTTATTCCTACGCTAATAAAGGCTAGGAAGGATGTGACGGCTAAGCATTATCACCGTATATGGCGAAAATATGTTGCTTGGCGTGAGGCCAGGAATGCCCCTACGGAGGAATTCCAGCTGGGCCGTTTCCTTCACTTCCTACAGTCGGGAGTGACTTTGGGCTTAAAATTGGGGTCCATTGAGGTCCAGATTTCAGCCCTATCCATTTTCTTTCAAAAGGAACTGGTTTCTCTTCCTGAAGTTCAGACGTTTGTAAAGGGAGTGCTGCATATTCAGCCCCTTTTGTGCCACCAGTGGCACCTTGGGATCTTAACGTGGTGTTGAGTTTCCTGAAATCACACTGGTTTGAGCCACTTAAAACCGTGGAGTTAAAATATCTCACGTGGAAGGTGGTCATGCTGTTGGCCTTGGCTTTGGCTAGGCGTGTGTCAGAATTGGCGGCTTTGTCACATAAAAGCCCCTATCTGGTTTTCCATGTGGACAGGGCAGAATTACGGACTCGCCCGCACTTTCTGCCAAAAGTGGTGTCATCTTTTCATTTGAACCAACCTATTGTGGTGCCTGCGGCTACTCGTGACTTGGAGGATGCCAAGTTACTAGAGGTAGTCAGGGCTTTGAAGGTTTATGTAGCCAGAACGGCTGGAGTCAGGAAAACTGAGTCGTTGTTTATCCTGTATGCATCCAACAAGCTGGTTGCTCCTGCTTCAAAGCAAACTATTGCTCGCTGGATCTGTAACACGATTCAGCAGGCTCATTTTGCGGCTGGATTGCCGCCTCCAAAATCAGTAAAAGCCCATTCCACAAGGAAGGTGGGCTCTTCTTGGGCGGCTGCCCGAGGGGTCTCGGCATTACAGCTCTGTACATGTATATAAAAGAGCCCCCGCCATATTTTCCTAAGTTTGAGCGGGACAGAAGCCCGCCGCCGAGGGGGCGGGGCTTCTCCCTCAGCACTCACCAGCGCCATTTTCTCTCCACAGCACTGCTGAGAGGAAGCTCCCCGGACTCTCCCCTGCTTACACACGGTGAAAGGGTGCTTAAAAGAGAGGGGGGGGGGGCACATAATTGGCGGTTTACATATTACACAGCGCTGCTGAGGAAAAACATTTTGTGTTGGTCTCCAGGGTTATTGCGCTGGGGTGTGTGCTGGCATACTCTCTCTGTCTCTCCAAAGGGCCTTGACAGGGATACTGTCTTCAGAAAAGGGGTTCCCTGTGTGTGTGAAGTGTGTCGGTACGCGTGTGTCGACATGTTTGACGAGGAAGGCTCGCTTACGGTGGAGGGGGAGTGTATGAACGGCAGGTCGCCGTCGGCGACGCCGACACCGGAATGGGTGGATATGCTGAATGTCTTGAATGCAAATGTAAATCTATTGCATAAAAGGTTAGACAAGGCAGAAGCTAGGGATCAGTCAGGTACCCAGTCCATGCCTGTCCCTATAGCGCCAGGCCCGTCGGGGTCTCAGAAGCGCACCATATCCCAGATCGATGACACAGATACCGGCACAGATTCTGACTCTAGTGTCGACTATGAAGATGCAAAATTACAGCCGAAGGTGGCTAAGGGTATGCGGTACATGATTATGGCCATTAAAGAGGTTTTGCATATTACCGAGGAACCCCCTGTCCCTGACACGAGGGTACACATGTATAAAGAGAAAAAGCCTGAAGTCACTTTTCCATCATCATTTGAGTTAAGTGAATTGTGCGAAAAGGCTTGGGACTCTCCAGATAGGAGACCACAAGTTCCCAAAAGGATTCTTGTGGCGTATCCTTTTCCACAAACTGATAGGATACGCTGGGAATCTTCACCAAAAGTGGACAAGGCGCTAACACGCTTGTCCAAAAAGGTGGCACTGCCTTCTCAGGATACGGCTTCCCTCAAGGAACCGGCCGATCGCAGGCAGGAAATTACCTTGAAGCACATTTACACTCACTCCGGTACTATTGCTAGACCGGCTATGGCGTCGGCCTGGGTTTGTAGTGCAGTTGTGGCATGGGCAGATTCCTTATCTCCGGAGATTAACACCTTAGATAGGGATGCCATTCAAATGACCATAGAGCATATCAGAGATGCTGCCTTGTATATGAGAGATGCTCAGAGAGACATTTGTTTATTAAGCTCCAGAATAAATGCTATGTCTATTTCTGTTAGGCGACTCCTGTGGACCCGGCAGTGGACGGGAGATGCCGATTCTAAGCGGCACATGGAGTCCTTGCCGTACAAGGGGGAGGAGTTGTTTGGAGACGGCCTCTCGGACCTAGTCTCTACGGCTACGGCTGGTAAGTCAAATTTCTTACCTTATGTCCCCCCGCAGCATACTAAGAAGGCACCTCATTATCAAATGCAGTCCTTTCGTTCCAATAAAAACAAGAAGGTGCGGGGATCGTCCTTTGTTACCAGAGGAAAAGGCAGGGGAAAGAAGCTGCACACAGCTAGTTCCCAAGAGCAGAAGTCCTCCCCTGCGTCTGCAAAGTCCACCGCATGACGCTGGGGCTTCCCGGGGGGAGGCAGATCTGGTGGGGGCTCGTCTTCGGTTTTTCAGCCACGTCTGGGTTCAATCGCAGGTGGATCCCTGGTCAATAGAGATTGTTGCTAAGGGATACAGGCTGGAATTCGAAGACTTGCCTCCTCGCCGGTTTTTCAAATCGGCTCTGCCGACTTCCCCGTCAGAGAGGGAGTCAGTGTTGACAGCAATCCAAAAATTGTATGTTCAACAGGTGATTGTCACAGTTCCTCATCTCCAGCAGGGAGAGGGATATTATTCAACCCTGTTTGTGGTCCCGAAACCGGACGGTTCGGTCAGGCCCATTTTAAACCTGAAATCTCTGAACTTGTACTTGAAAAGGTTCAAGTTCAAAATGGAATCACTCCGGGCGGTCATCGCCAGCCTGGAGGGGGGGATTGGATGGTGTCCCTGGACATAAAGGATGCATACCTTCATGTTCCAATATTCCCCCCTCATCAGGCATTCCTGAGATTTGCAGTGCAGGACTGTCACTACCAATTTCAGACGTTGCCGTTTGGGCTTTCCACGGCCCCGAGGATTTTTGCCAAGGTAATGGCGGAAATGATGGTGCTCCTGCGCAGGCAGGGGGTCACAATTATCCCATTCTTGGACGATCTCCTAATAAAGGCGAGATCTTGGGAGAAGTTGCTGGACAGCGTGTCTCTGTCCATGAAGACGTTGCAGCTACACGGCTGGATTCTCAATATACCGAAGTCCCAGCTAGTTCCTACAACGCGTCTGACCTTTCTGGGCCTGATCCTAGACACAGACCAGAAAAAGGTTTTTCTTTCGATCGAAAAGGTTCAGGAACTCATGACCATGGTCAGGAACCTATTGAAACCAAAGAAGGTTTCAGTGCATCAGTGCACGCGGGTCCTGGGGAAGATGGTGGCTTCATACGAGGCCATCCCTTTTGGCAGATTCCATGCGAGGACTTTTCAATGGGACCTCTTGGACAAGTGGTCCGGGTCCCATTTACAAATGCATCAAAGGATCACCCTGTCTCCCAGGACCAGGGTATCTCTCCTGTGGTGGCTGAACAGTGCTCACCTTCTAGAGGGTCGCAGGTTCGGCATTCAGGACTGGGTCCTGGTAACCACGGATGCAAGCCTCCGAGGGTGGGGGGCAGTCATACAGGGAAGAAATTTCCAGGGTCTGTGGTCACTACCAATTTCAGACGTTGCCGTTTGGGCTTTCCACGGCCCCGAGGATTTTTGCCAAGGTAATGGCGGAAATGATGGTGCTCCTGCGCAGGCAGGGGGTCACAATTATCCCATTCTTGGACGATCTCCTAATAAAGGCGAGATCTTGGGAGAAGTTGCTGGACAGCGTGTCTCTGTCCATGAAGACGTTGCAGCTACACGGCTGGATTCTCAATATACCGAAGTCCCAGCTAGTTCCTACAACGCGTCTGACCTTTCTGGGCCTGATCCTAGACACAGACCAGAAAAAGGTTTTTCTTTCGATCGAAAAGGTTCAGGAACTCATGACCATGGTCAGGAACCTATTGAAACCAAAGAAGGTTTCAGTGCATCAGTGCACGCGGGTCCTGGGGAAGATGGTGGCTTCATACGAGGCCATCCCTTTTGGCAGATTCCATGCAAGGACTTTTCAATGGGACCTCTTGGACAAGTGGTCCGGGTCCCATTTACAAATGCATCAAAGGATCACCCTGTCTCCCAGGACCAGGGTATCTCTCCTGTGGTGGCTGAACAGTGCTCACCTTCTAGAGGGTCGCAGGTTCGGCATTCAGGACTGGGTCCTGGTAACCACGGACGCAAGCCTCCGAGGCTGGGGAGCAGTGGCACTGGGAAGAAATTTCCAAGGTCTCTGGTCAAGCCTGGAGACTTGTCTCCACATCAACGTCCTGGAGTTGAGGGCCATATACAACGCCCTGCGCCAAGCGGAGAACTTACTTCAGAGAAGACCGTTTCTGATTCAGTCAGACAATGTCACGGCAGTGGCTCATATAAACCGCCAAGGCGGAACAAGGAGCAGAGTGGCCATGGCAGAAGCGACCAGGATTCTACGCTGGGCAGAAGGCCATGTAAGCGCGCTGTCCGCGGTGTTCATCCCGGGGGTGGACAACTGGGAGGCGGACTTCCTCAGCAGGCACGACCTGCATCCGGGGGAGTGGGGACTTCATCAAGGAGTCTTTGTACAGATCGCGGATCGGTGGGGCCTGCCTCAAATAGACATGATGGCGTCCCATCTCAACAAAAAGCTAAAGCGGTATTGCGCCAGGTCAAGGGACCCTCAGGCGGTAGCGGTAGACGCTCTGGTGACACCTTGGGTGTTCAGATCGGTCTATGTGTTTCCTCCTCTTCCTCTCATACCCAAGGTGTTGAGAATTGTAAGAATAAGCAGGGTCAGAACAATCCTCATTGTTCCAGATTGGCCACGGAGGACTTGGTATCCGGAACTACAAGAGTTGCTCACAGAAGATCCGTGGCCTCTTCCTCTAAGGCAGGACCTGCTGCAGTAGGAGCCCTGTCTGTTCCAAGACTTACCGCGGCTGCGTTTGACGGCATGGCGGTTGAACGCCGGATCCTAGCGGAAAAAGGAATTCCGGAGGAAGTCATTCCTACCCTGATCAAGGCTAGGAAAGACGTGACGTTAAAACATTATCACCGTATATGGCGGAAATATGTTTCTTGGTGTGAGGCCAGAGCTGCTCCTACGGAGGAGTTCCATTTGGGCCGTCTACTTCACTTCCTTCAAACAGGAGTGACCTTGGGCCTAAAATTAGGGTCCATAAAGGTCCAGATTTTGGCCTTATCCATTTTCTTTCAAAGAGAATTAGCTTCTCTTCCTGAGGTACAGACTTTTGTGAAGGGGATGCTGCATATTCAGCCTCCCTTTGTGCCTCCGGTGGCGCCTTGGGATCTTAACGTGGTGTTACGTTTCCTCAAGTCACCTTGGTTTGAACCACTTAAAACTGTGGAGTTGAAATACCTCACATGGAAAGTGGTCATGTTGTTGGCGTTAGCTTCGGCGAGACGTGTTTCAGAATTGGCGGCTTTATCGCATAAAAGCCCATACTTGGTTTTTCACGTGGATAGGGCAGAGTTGAGGACTCGTCCTCACTTTCTGCCAAAAGTGGTCTCATCTTTTCATGTGAACCAACCTATTGTCGTGCCTGTGGCTACAAGGGACTTGGAGGATTCTGAGTCCCTGGATGTAGTCAGGGCTTTGAAGATTTATGTGACCAGAACAGCAAGGATCAGGAAGACTGAAGCTTTGTTTGTTCTGTATGCGGCCAACAAGGTTGGCGTCCCTGCTTCAAAGCAGACTATTGCTCGCTGGATCTGTAACACGATTCAGCAGGCGCATTCTACGGCAGGATTGCCGTTACCGAAATCGGTTAAGGCCCACTCCACTAGGAAAGTGGGCTCTTCTTGGGCGGCTGCCCGAGGGGTCTCGGCATTACAGTTGTGCCGAGCAGCTACTTGGTCGGGGACAAACACCTTTGCAAAGTTCTATAAGTTTGATACCCTGGCTGAGGAGGACCTCCTGTTTGCTCAATCGGTGCTGCAGAGTCATCCGCACTCTCCCACCCGTTTGGGAGCTTTGGTATAATCCCCATGGTCCTTACGGAGTCCCAACATCCTCAAGGACGTTAGAGAAAATAAGATTTTACTTACCGGTAAATCTATTTCTCGTAGTCCGTAGAGGATGCTGGGCGCCCGTCCCAAGTGCGGACTTCTTCTGCAAGACTTGTATATAGTTATTGCTTACGTAAGGGTTATGTTATAGTTTTCGGTGATACCGTGGCTATGTTGTTGCTCATACTGTTAACTGGGTAAGTTATCACAAGTTATACGGTGTGATTGGTGTGGCTGGTATGAATCTCGCCCTTAGATTTACAAAAATCCTTCCTCGTACTGTCCATCTCCTCTGGGCACAGTTTCCCTAACTGAGGTCTGGAGGAGGGTCATAGAGGGAGGAGCCAGTGCACACCCAGAATCCAAAGCTTTCTTGGGGTGCCCTATCTCCTGCGGAGCCCGTCTATTCCCCATGGTCCTTACGGAGTCCCAGCATCCTCTACGGACTACGAGAAATAGATTAACCGGTAAGTAAAATCTTATTTTTTCAAACAATGTGCATTTTATGTATTTTGTATAGTTCTTTAGATATCAGTAAGTTCTAATAGATGCGAGCCTGTCAATGTTCTTATTCTACACCAATATCTGTAAGCCCTGTCTGATAACAAATAGTAAAGCAATTCAAACAATGTTATCACCTACTAAATTTGTTCTAGAACGCCATGTCATGAGACGGATAGATTAACCTCTAGAATGATTATTATATTACTTTTATTTCTAATGACAAAATATATATTTCTATTTGTACTACCACATGTAAATTCCACCCAAAAAGTCAAAATCCCCTTCATGTCCCTGGAGACACCTTTTCACTTATTTGGCTGACATAAAATAATAAAGTTGCTGTCAGACACTTAACTACAACAGTGTGTCCCACTATCGCATGAAGGATCAGATCTAGATAAGAGAGACTTCATTCCTCTTTATAGGTCAGAAAATGAAGTGTATACTGGATATACCTGGACACCATGTGATTCTATGAAATCATGCTTCGTGAACATGCTATGTTAGTAATAAACTTAATTACAGTACATGTTGCCATTCTTGGTAGTATCAGAAAACTTTTGGTACTAAAGATAATTAATTTTCTTTGGTATCAAGACTGAAATATCTTTTAATGAATTAGTTGACTTTATAGCGACTATTGAATACTAGGTAATTCTTATTTTAAAGTAGACTTTAAGGGGTTATTACACCCAGGGTCAGATTAAGGCTAGTGGGGGCCCAGGGCAATGGAGGTTGTGGGGGGCCCCCACAACTTAGGTTGCTAGCAAAGCCCAGCGCCCCCCTCGGCTGCCCACTCACCGCCTGCAAGATACACTAAACCCCCCCTGCGGCTGCCCACTCACCCGCAACTGCAAGAGACACTAACCTCCCCCCCCAGGGATACCCACGGCAGGCCACCCACCCACAAGATCCAAGAGACACTAACCCCCCGTCACTCACGGAGCTCCTCCGCCTGCTCCTGTTGTAGCAGGGACTTCACCGGAGCAGCAGCAGGGACAGTGCGCCGGATCGATCAGTCACTGTCTCGCGGGACTATCACTATCTCGCAAGACTGACTGTGACTGGAGGAGCTCCTCAGTGGCTGCTGTTATTGAACAGCTGAGCCGCAGGAGGGAGACTCCTCCACTTGACAGCGGACAGTGTGGGGGCCCCGGGACGGCCGCCCCTTTCGCCCCTGCCTTAATCCGGTCATGATTATACCCCATACATTCATATAACATGTTGTATTTACCCACTTGGCACAATCCAATGTACATTGCAGTGTCCAGCAGAATCATTTGTCAGAATTCAGTGATGTGCAGTGAGGTGAATGGCTGGGGAAGCACACATGGGGATGGATCTGAAGGCTGGGAGCCTGTCTCACTCCCTACTCACTGTAACTCTCACCTCACTACAGTGTCCATGGAGTCTGCTACCTGCATCCCTGTGTCTTATCTTGTTCTGTTAACTGAACTCAGACTACAGTGCACTTCCTGGTCACATGACACATCCAAGTGTCCATCAGTGCACAAGGCCCACCCCCACACTCAGAGGCATGACTCTATTAGCTCCCTTTCTGTGCAGCTTTAATGCCCTTGGCATGGTTCTGCCCCCAGCTCTGCAATGCAGTGTCTGACTGTAGAACCAAGGCAGTGCTATTGAAGTCACAACTCTCATCTCCCTGCAGCTCCAGGGATCTCCACAAAGCTGGTGAGTGTTAGCTATAAAAGGATTACAATAAACAAAGAAGATGTTTATGTTTATTATTCTAATTGTTTTTATATATAAAATCTCTGGAGTTTGACAGGGGAAATGACAGGGGGGCTCTGCAAGAATCCTGATGGCTTTCAGGTATTTCACCTTACCCCTATTCCTAACCCTAACCCAAACTTCCCGCAGCCAAACCCTAACCTTTCCTCTTGTGCCTAACCGCAATTCCTGTACTTACCTCCTGGATGTGGATTGTGTGGGGATCCCAACTGTCGGTATTTTGGCCACATCTCCTTTATGCATTTTGGATCCATTACAACTAAATGAAAAGTGCATGTAAAATGCAACAAAGTCTGATGTGAATTATTAGTTAGATCACAACTGAGCTCGCACAAGATGGTGTATCCTGTATTAGTGTATCCTTTACACTAATGTAAAGTGCTTTTGAGTCCTAATAGGAGAACGATGCTAAATACTTATTTTTAATAGTATTAACAGCCAACAAACAGTATTTATTTATTTTCTCTAACGTCGTAGTGGATGCTGGGGACTCCGTAAGGACCATGGGGAATAGACGGGCTCCGCAGGAGACTGGGCACTTAGTACTACTGGTGTGCACTGGCTCCTCCCTCTATGCCCCTCCTCCAGACCTCAGTTAGAATCTGTGCCCGGTCAGAGCTGGGTGCATTTTAGTGAGCTCTCCTGAGCTTGCTAATAAGAAAGTATTTTGTTAGGTTTTTTATTTTCAGAGAGATCTGCTGGCAACAGACTCTCTGCTACGTGGGACTGAGGGGAGAGAAGCAAACCTACTAACTGCGGCTAGGTTGCGCTTCTTAGGCTACTGGACACCATTGGCTCCAGAGGGGTCGAACACAGGAACTTAACCTTGGTCGTCCGTTCCCGGAGCCGCGCCGCCGTCCCCCTCGCAGAGCCAGAAGACAGAAGCCGGCGGGTGAAGCAAGAAGACGTCAAAATCGGCGGCAGAAGACTCCTGTCTTCATATGAGGTAGCGCACAGCACTGCAGCTGTGCGCCATTGCTCCCACACTAACCCACACACTCCGGTCACTGTAGGGCGCAGGGGGAGGCGCCCTGGGCAGCAATTGAGTACCTCCTGGCAAAAAGCAGCATATATATACAGCTGGGCACTGTAATATGCATGAGCCCCCGCCATTATTTTTACACAAAATCGCGTGACAGAAGCCCGCCGCTGAGGGGACGGGGCTTCTTCCTCAGCACTCACCAGCGCCATTTTCTCTCCACAGCTCCGCTGAGAGGAAGCTCCCCAGGCTCTCCCCTGCAGACTCACGGTAGAAAGAGGGTAAAAAGAGAGGGGGGGCACATAAATTTAGCGCATTAATCATATATACAGCAGCTACTGGGTAAACACTAAGTTACTGTGTAATTCCTGGGTTATATAGCGCTGGGGTGTGTGCTGGCATACTCTCTCTCTGTCTCTCCAAAAGGCCTTGTGGGGGTCCTGTCCTCATATAGAGCATCCCCTGTGTGTGTGGTGTGTCGGTACGCTTGTGTCGACATGTTTGACGAGGAGGGCTATGTGGAGGCAGAGCAGGTGCAGATGAATGACGTGTCTCCGCCGACGGCGCCGACACCTGATTGGATGGATATGTGGAAGGTGTTAAATGATAATGTAAACTCCTTGCATAAAAGGTTGGATAAAGCTGAAACCTTGGGACAGTCGGGGTCTCAGCCCATGCCTGGTCCTACAGCGCAGAGGCCGTCAGGGTCTCAGAAGCGCCCACTATCCCAAATTGTTGACACAGATATCGACACGGATTCTGACTCCAGTGTCGATGGCGATGATGCAAAATTGCAGCCTAAAATGGCTAAAGCCATCCGCTACATGATTATAGCAATGAAGGATGTATTGCACATATCAGAGGTAAACCCTGTCCCTGACAAGAGGGTTTATATGTTTGGGGAGAAAAAGCAAGAGGTGACTTTTCCCCCTTCACATGAGTTAAATGAGTTATGTGAAAAAGCGTGGGATTCCCCTGATAGGAAAGTGTTGATTTCCAAAAGGTTACTTATGGCGTACCCTTTCCCGCCAACGGACAGGATGCGCTGGGAATCCTCCCCTAGGGTAGACAAAGCTCTGACACGCTTATCTAAGAAGGTGGCCCTGCCGTCACAGGATACGGCCTCCCTAAAGGATCCTGCGGATAGGAAGCAGGAAAGTATCCTGAAGTCTGTTTATACACATTCAGGTACTCTACTGAGGCCGGCAATTGCGTCGGCCTGGATGTGTAGTGCTGTAGCAGCATGGACAGATAATCTGTCTGAGGAACTGGATACCTTGGACAAGGATACTATTTTACTGACCCTGGGGCATATAAAAGACGCTGTCCTATATATGAGGGATGCCCAGAGGGACATTTGCCTACTGGGCTCTAGAATAAATGCAATGTCAATTTCTGCCAGAAGGGTCCTGTGGACTCGGCAATGGACAGGTGATGCCGACTCCAAAAAGCACATGGAGGTTTTACCTTACAAGGGTGAGGAATTGTTTGGGGACGGTCTCTCGGACCTAGTTTCCACAGCTACGGCTGGGAAGTCAAATTTTTTGCCATATATTCCCTCACAGCCTAAGAAAGCACCGTATTACCAAATGCAGTCCTTTCGATCACAAAAAAGCAAGAAAGTCAGAGGTGCATCCTTTCTTGCCAGAGGCAGGGGTAGAGGAAAGAAGCTGCACCATACAGCTAGTTCCCAGGAACAGAAGTCCTCCCCGGCTTCCGCTAAATCCACCGTATGACGCTGGGGCTCCACAGGTGGAGCCAGGAGCGGTGGGGGCGCGTCTCCGAAATTTCAGCCACCAGTGGGTTCGCTCACAGGTGGATCCCTGGGCTATACAGATTGTGTCTCAGGGATGCAAGCTGGAATTCGAAGTGATGCCCCCTCACCGTTACCTCAAATCGGCCCTGCCAGCTTCCCCCATGGAAAGGGAGGTAGTGTTAGCGGCAATTCACAAGTTATATCTCCAGCAGGTGGTGGTAAAGGTTCCCCTCCTTCAACAGGGAAGGGGATACTATTCCACAATGTTTGTGGTACCGAAACCGGACGGTTCGGTCAGACCCATATTGAATTTAAAGTCCCTGAACATTTATCTGAAAAGATTCAAGTTCAAAATGGAATCGCTCAGAGCGGTCATTGCAAGCCTGGAAAAGGGGGATTTTATGGTGTCTCTGGACATCAAGGATGCTTACTTGCATGTCCCCATTTATCCACCTCATCAGGAGTACCTCAGATTTGTGGTACAGGACTGTCATTACCAATTCCAGACGTTGCCGTTTGGGCTCTCCACGGCACCGAGAATATTTACCAAGGTGATGGCGGAAATGATGGTGCTCCTGAGAAAGCAAGGAGTCACAATTATCCCATACTTGGACGATCTCCTCATAAAGGCGAGGTCCAGAGAGCAGTTGCTGATCAGCGTAGCACACTCTCAGGAAGTGTTGCAACAGCACGGCTGGATTCTGAATATCCCAAAGTCGCAGCTGATTCCTACGACGCGTCTGCCCTTTCTGGGCATGATTCTGGACACAGACCAGAAGAAGGTGTTTCTCCCGGCGGAGAAGGCTCAGGAGCTCGTGACTCTAGTCAGAGACCTCTTAAAACCGAAACAGGTGTCGGTGCATCACTGCACGCGAGTCCTGGGAAAGATGGTGGCATCATACGAAGCCATTCCCTTCGGCAGGTTCCATGCGAGGATCTTTCAGTGGGATCTGTTGGACAAGTGGTCCGGATCGCATCTTCAGATGCATCGGCTGATCACCCTGTCCCCCAGGGCCAGAGTGTCTCTTCTGTGGTGGCTGCAGAGTGCTCACCTTCTCGAGGGCCGCAGGTTCGGCATACAGGACTGGGTCCTGGTGACCACGGATGCGAGCCTCCGAGGATGGGGGGCAGTCACTCAGGGAAGAAACTTCCAAGGGTTGTGGTCAAGTCAGGAGGCTTGTCTGCACATAAATATCCTGGAACTAAGGGCCATATACAACGCCCTGAGTCAAGCGGAGCCTCTGCTTTGCAACCAACCGGTGCTGATTCAGTCAGACAACATCACCGCAGTGGCTCATGTAAACCGCCAGGGCGGCACAAGAAGCAGAGTGGCGATGGCGGAAGCCACCAGGATTCTTCGTTGGGCGGAGAATCACGTGCAAGCACTGTCAGCAGTGTTCATTCCGGGAGTGGACAACTGGGAAGCAGACTTCCTCAGCAGGCACGACCTCCACCCGGGAGAGTGGGGACTTCATCAAGAAATCTTCATGCAGATTACAAATCGATGGGAACTGCCACAGGTGGACATGATGGCATCCCGCCTCAACAAAAAGCTAAAAAGGTATTGCGCCAGGTCAAGGGACCCTCAGGCGATAGCTGTGGACGCACTAGTGACACCCTGGGTGTTCCAGTAGGTCTATGTATTTCCTCCTCTTCCTCTCATACCCAAGGTGCTGAGAATCGTAAGAAAAAGAGGAGTGAGAACAATACTCATTGTTCCGGATTGGCCAAGAAGGACTTGGTACCCGGAACTGCAAGAAATGCTCACAGAGGACCCATGGCCTCTGCCTCTCAGACAGGACCTGTTGCAACAGGGGCCCTGTCTGTTCCAAGACTTACCGCGGCTGCGTTTGACGGCATGGCGGTTGAACGCCGGATCCTAGCGGAAAAAGGCATTCCGGATGAAGTTATTCCTACGCTAATAAAGGCTAGGAAGGACGTGACAGCAAAACACTATCACCGTATATGGCGAAAATATGTTGCCTGGTGTGAGGCCAGGAGGGCCCCTACAGAGGAATTCCAGCTGGGACGGTTCCTGCACTTCCTACAGTCTGGAGTGACTATGGGCTTGAAGTTGGGGTCCATAAAGGTCCAGATTTCAGCCCTATCCATTTTCTTTCAAAAAGAACTGGCTTCTCTTCCTGAGGTTCAGACGTTTGTTAAGGGAGTGCTGCATATTCAGCCCCCTTTTGTGCCACCAGTGGCACCTTGGGATCTCAACGTGGTGTTGGGTTTCCTGAAATCCCACTGGTTTGAGCCACTTAAGACCGTGGAGCTAAAGTATCTCACATGGAAGGTGGTCATGCTATTGGCCTTAGCTTCAGCTAGGCGTGTGTCAGAATTGGCGGCTTTGTCATGTAAAAGCCCCTATCTGGTTTTCCATGTGGACAGGGCAGAATTACGGACTCGTCCACAATTTCTGCCGAAGGTGGTGTCATCTTTTCATTTGAGCCAACCTATTGTGGTGCCTACGGCTACTCGTGACTTGGAGGATTCTAAGTTGCTTGATGTAGTCAGGGCTTTGAAGATTTATGTGGCCAGAACGGCTGGAGTCAGGAAAACTGACTCGCTGTTTATCCTGTATGCATCCAACAAGCTGGGTGCTCCTGCTTCAAAGCAAACTATTGCTCGCTGGATCTGTAACACGATTCAGCAGGCTCATTCTGCGGCTGGATTGCCGCATCCAAAATCGATAAAAGCCCATTCCACAAGGAAAGTGGGCTCTTCTTGGGCGGCTGCCCGAGGGGTCTCGGCATTACAGCTTTGCCGAGCAGCTACTTGGTCGGGTTCAAACACCTTTGCAAAATTCTACAAGATACCCTGGCTGAGGAGGACCTTGTGTTTGCCCATTCGGTGCTGCAGAGTCATCCGCACTCTCCCGCCCGTTTGGGAGCTTTGGTATAATCCCCATGGTCCTTACGGAGTCCCCAGCATCCACTAGGACGTTAGAGAAAATAAGATTTTACTCACCGGTAAATCTATTTCTCGTAGTCCGTAGTGGATGCTGGGCGCCCTTCCCAAGTGCGGACTTTCTGCAATACGTGTATATAGTTATTGCTTAATAAAGGGTTATTGTTATGAGCCATCCGTTGAGTGATGCTCAGTTGTTGTTCATACTGTTAACTGGGTGTGTTATCACAAGTTATACGGTGTGATTGGTGTGGCTGGTATGAGTCTTACCCTGGATTCCAAAATCCTTTCCTTGTAATGTCAGCTCTTCCGGGCACAGTTTCCTTAACTGAGGTCTGGAGGAGGGGCATAGAGGTAGAGGGAGGAGCCAATGCACACCAGTAGTACTAAATCTTTCTTAGAGTGCCCAGTCTCCTGCGGGGCCCGTCTATTCCCCATGGTCCTTACGGAGTCCCCAGCATCCACTACGGACTACGAGAAATAGATTTACTGGTGAGTAAAATCTTATTTTTTCTTGTGAGATTTGTTACATAAGCATAAAAACATATACTTGTGTATAACAAATTAAGGAAACATCAGTATAATATTTAAACTTCAGTTTGTTTTGAAAACTTCTGTCTATTACATTACATCCCAACACCGCCAAATATGATCCAGAAGTGTTTCCATCTGAAAGATTCTCTCTTCTAATGCGGGCCATACATCTAAGGCCCGATTCACCGTTCTGCCAAACCGATTTTGCTGATTGGTGAACATCGATGATCGTCACTCCAGCTGTAAATCAACAAAAATCAGCATGTTAAAAATCCCCTACTAGTCGATCCTGATAATATTTTTGGTTGGAATCGGCGAAACGAGGATTTCCAACATGTTGGATTCCCCCGATTCGACGACCCAGGTATCAGCAGAATGGGGAATTGCCCTGATACCTGCTTGATGTATGGACCCCTTAACACTGCATTAGGCAAACACAAACTTTGTTTTCCCCATTTTGATTTATACATGTCACTATTTATTTTAATGTGTTACATGACTAATCAGAAGTGTTGGACGTTGTGTAGGTCCCATGTAAAACGGATCTATCTACAAATGTAGCAGGAATAGAGCCATTATTTACACTGAACAAAAAAAAATCTCATTGGACTACTTAAGACACAGCATATGGCAATACAAAATGTAAATAGTAAGGAACCCTGTACATTCCTTATGCCACTTACAATCGCTCCATGGACTTCAAGGTCTCAATTGACTTAAACTGTAGTCATTTAAAAAACAAAACAAAAGATGGGTAACGCATGGTCTGAGCAACATTTTTCTGTGTACTATTTCAAGTTGGACGTAAAGCACTACACATATAGGAGGTATGTTCCCTCACTATTTATTTCACCTTCTGTTTTCAGCAAAAACAAAAGGAAGCATAAAGGTGCAACATCCTATATAATTAAAGGCTAACACTGCTCCTCACCTCTATGGGGAGAATTCAGGTGTTTTCCAAGCAAGCGGCCACTAAATGGCGTCCAACGGAGAAACTCAATTGTTGCTACATTCAGCCGCGCACAGCCGCAGGTGCTGACATTACTGTTATGTTGTTCCATCATTTTGACGTGCTGGTAGCTAGTTATCAATAAAATCCAGCAATGATTTTTAATTAGGCTAATAACGATATGCTTTTTATAGGAAGAAAGTAAGTGGAAACAGCACTTTTGATGTTTTTACTTGTTATTGTTTGTTTATTTAATATCTTTAGTAAAGTAATACTAGTTTTTTATGTTAATTATGCAAATTGAGGCTTTATTTTATTACAATTATTTTTGTTTGCTTCATTATAAGAATAATTTTTTAATTTTACTTTTTTAACTATTTGTTCCACAATTTCAACTACACGTTAACTATATATCTTCATTCTAAAACAAGGCAATTAGCTTTTACGATAAGCGCTTTTTACTATTTTCGCAACACATTTATATAAGCTGAGGACTAATACTTTGTGACTTTTGGCTTCACGTTTTAATGGGAAACATCTTCAAAGATTCAGAGGTAATCAGAATATCATCCAAGGAAGATACAACTGTGATGCTCCCTGATAACCTTTGTTAATTGACATTGGAACTATGTGGGGGCAATTTAAACAAACATCTGGACACTGCGTTTAGACATTCTCATTGAGAAACACCAGACAAATCCACAGGACTTGCAATAATAAATATTTCAGCACAATCTAAATTAACTGATCTCAAATCCTGTTTTCAATTATTCGAGTTTTAAAAATACAGCATGGTTAATCATAGTCGCCAAGATTTCCTTTTGAAGCGAGTTTGATTTTTGTTACATAGTCTTGTTTGAAATGACTTCATTTTCTATTTGTAATAAGGGGATCCTCTTGGCAGCAAAGTATAACAGGCTGATTTAGAAAAAGTGCTGTTTTGGAAGTTTTGTTTTGATTTACTCTCCTCATACATTCTCCTGTATCATAACATTTTAAATTGATGGGGGTTTTTTGTGTTTTTTTTATTTTTAATGTGATATGGGACAATACTGTGCCAACTGATATATGATGCAACGATAATTCAGATCACGTTTTCCTTTTCAGTGAAATTTTTTTTTATTTTTTTTTAGAATACACTGGGAAAGATGGCAAACTTCAGGCTGTAGGAAATGACAAACTTATATATATATATATATATATATACACACGCAACTAAGATCTCCGTATTATCTGACTATTATGTAGTAATATTTCTCACTCGGTGTGCATTAGGGAACACAGTTTTTTCCTACACAGAATTACCCCTCCCTTTTAGCACCTGAGTGACATTACAATCTGATTGAACAGCTTTCCATTTTGTATATTGTATTTAGAGAGGCACAGATGGGTCAGCATTAGGAGGGATTGCTGACTCCATAGTGCCATAGGGGAAGCCAGGGGTATCCCCAGGTAAGCTGGCTCTCAGATGCTGTAGGAGCCATTACCATGTGGCCTTACACTGGGAATTTAACCCAGACATATTTGTAATTATTTATGGGGTGGGTGTGGGGTGCGGTGGCCCCTGTGTCGGTATGGCTGGGCTGCTTCAGGTCGGCACACCCTAACACTTTATTAACACTTATGATTTTCCCTATCACTTTGTATATATTATTTTAATCACACCACTTACATAGCACTTCGGTGCTTCTTATTAACCCCTATTAATTTTCACCTGTGTGCTGACCTGGGGTGGCCGACCTGTGCCGACATCGTGGGGTCCTGCACCCCGGACCCATACCTAGTATTAGGGACCCCCAGTGACGGAGAAGCCTTGTCGATCGGCCTGGGGGCTTAACCCTATATCTGCAGATATACGCAACTAAGATCTCCGTATTATCTGACTATTATGTAGTAATATTTCTCACTCGGTGTGCATTAGGGAACACAGTTTTTTCCTACACAGAATTACCCCTCCCTTTTAGCACCTGAGTGACATTACAATCTGATTGAGCAGCTTTCCATTTTGTGTATTATATATATATATATATATATATATATATATATATATATATATATATATATAGGAAACAAGGGTGTCTGGCACTCCAACAGGTGTCTCAACTGGTCCCGGTGCCAGAATCGTGAATGGATATAGTGGTGGAGAAAAAACGGCACTCAGGAAACTTCAAAGTGGTAAAGATAATTGGTCTACGTTTCGGAGACCTTTAATCTCCTTCGTCAGGACAATACAGAACAACAACAAAAGACATACCTTTATTCAACTCACCCAGGTGCACGCTAAGCCCGTCGGCCGCTTCCCGTCGCCGTCCCGCTGGCGTCACCGGAAGTGAACTCACGTCCGCATCACACGGCTGGTAAAGCTGGGCGGGGGGCCGGGGCATTGCTATAGTGATACCCATCACCATGGTAACAATGCTGCACAATAATAAACGGAGGAAAATGAAGTGTGGAGCTCTGCTTGTAGTTGAACAACATAAGTGCATCAATATTAAATCACTAACTATTACAGCGGTAACATTATATTATAACTGTTATACACAGAGCTTCTAATAAAGGAAATATTTACAATCAAACAACCAATACTGGTGTAAAGAGTCCTATGTATCTAGAAAGCAAGTGTAAGATAATTGCTCATTCAACCCAAGCGGCTGCAGTGTTTGTAACTTATAAATCCATTTTGTCTCCAACTGCAATAGTAAGTTGTCCCTATTGCCATCTCTTCTACAGGGGGGTACCCAATCGATCATTTTGTACCTTAGTGCGGCTAAACTGTGGCGAGAATCACGGAAGTGCCTAGCAACCGGTTGATCATTCATTTTATTTTTAGGGGCGGTGTCAGCGCTCTCAATGGCCTTTCTGATACCCGATCGATGGGCAGCCATCCTTTCCTTGAAACTGCGAATTGTTTTACCCACGTACATTAAGCCACATGGGCATTTGATGTAGTAGACTACATGGGTGCTCGAGCAAGTTAAGGGGTAATTAATTTTAAACCTTTTGCCTGAGCGCGGATGTAAAAAATAAGCCCCTGTCTCTAGATATTGGCAAGTCGTGCAATAAATGCACTTAAAGTTGCCCGGTTTTCTGGACAAAAAGTGGGTCTGTGGGTGAGCTACAAAACCTGTGATGTCATTGTGAACAATGACATCTTTAATGTTACGGCCTCTACGGAACCCAGGCATTAGAGTTTTATTCAATAGACCTGGTAGGGTTAAATCACTATTGACAACAGGCCAATACTTTTTGGCTGCTGCCACAAAGGATTCTGAATTTGTTGAGTATTGTTGTGGCCAAATCATTTTATTCTGCAGAATAAAATGATTTGGCCACAACAATACTCAACAAATTCAGAATCCTTTGTGGCAGCAGCCAAAAAGTATTGTAATAAACCATATAAATTGTATGCGATACCGTTGCTAGATACCCCTGACGAAGTCCTGTGAAGAAACGCGTTGGGCGTGGCCAGCAGGACGTGTAACGTGGATCCTGCGTCTGAATTACCGGCGTGCGAGGTCCTTTTTGGAGTCCGTTTGGCTGAAATAATTTAGCGGCTGGTGGTGTCCAGGGAGCAACGGGGTTCATCGGTGCGGGTATCCGGAGGCTCCACTGATGGTCGACATTGCGCTGGTTACCTTTTACTTTGAATGTATGTGAGTGAATATTATGTCAGTAAATTACTTGTGATTTTACACTCACCATTGCGCCCTCCATTATTTTCTTTTCTATATATATATATATATATATATGATATATATATATATATATATATATATGTATATAAGTCCAGAAATGACCGGCACTCAGAGACAGCAAAGTTTTCAAAACGGCATATAATGTCCAGGTTAACGTTTCGAAGCGCGGTGCCCCGTCGTCAGGACCGAATAGCAAAACAGGCTATTCGGTCCTGATGACGGGGCTCCGCGCTCCGAAACGTTGACCTGGACATTATATGCTGTCATAGGCGTGCGCAGCCAATTTTATTAGGGGGTGCACCACCGGAGGGGCGTGTCTAGCACTGCCCTGGGACATGTCTAGCACTATTTCACATTCCCTCAGTAAAATCACATAGCTTAATCTAATTTCTCCCTAGTTCCTAATAAAGTAAATATAATACACCCCAGAGAAATAAAATAAAATATATTAGTGCGACCACCGGCTGGTACTGACTACCTGCTATGGCATAACCCTTAGTCCTAGCTGCCACTGCACCCTATCTCTGCTTACACTTCCTCAACCTATTCCTGACCCAGTGGCGGGACTAGAGAGTGGTGAGCCTAGGTGCATATATGTTCCTCTCCCGGCCACACACCCCACCCCTTGCACCCCCTAGCACCAACACCCTGATTTTGAGTGGGCCACTCTGAAAAGTATGGGAGATTTAGGGGGGCGAACATTTGAGTTTTAATATAACACAAGTAAAGTTTAAAATTTACACATGTGCCATCAGACCCCTCGTCAGCAGGACACCAGCATTGTCACACATGTCCCCATGCTCACCAGGTAAACCCTTATTCACATTATGCCACACAGTATGAGACGAAATTCACATTACGCCACACGGTATGAGCAAAAATTCACATTACGCCACATAGTATGATCCAAATACAGATTACACCATACAGTATGAGTGGAAATTTACATTACGCCACACAGTATGAGTGGAAATTTACATTACGCAACATGGTATGAGCCAAATTCACATTATGCCACATGGTATGCCCCAGCAGTGCCAGATACCCTTAAAGCCCCATTCAGGAAACTACTAATAAACAGCTAATATATTAATATAACCCTTCTTTTCTTTAATTTTTTTTCCGGAGTACATATACTTTTTTTCTTTCTTTTTTTTTGGGGGGGGGGCAGCTTCATGTACACAGTTTATATATATATATATATATATATATATATACACACACACAAAGTCAGACAGTATATATATTGCCCCTGGCTGGCCCCTGTCTTTCATCTGCAGGAGCAGGCTCAGCTGCAGCACTTACTTTAGTCACTGACTGAGCGGTGACTGTTACTTTCTCAGTCTCAGCTGAACCGTCTGATGAGCTGAATTTGTCCTCGGGTCTGTGACTCCTCCTGATTGAAAGGAATGCTGTGCGGCTGTGGTGGCACTCAATGGAGAGAGAGCGTGAGTGAGGGCGAGTGGGAAGTGTGGGCGGCGTGATCTCCTGTCACACCACGGGGCGGGGCTGGGAGGAGGTTTCTACTTCAGTCATTCACCCACTGCCACCGTGTGTAGCCGCGCTGGTCAGTCCCGGCGTGGAGTAGAGGCGGCAGATTTTAGTAGAAGTCTCCGCGGGGATCCCGAGCACTTTTTGGTTTTAAGGTACTCTGGTTTATTGGATGATTTTGATGGCTCCATCCGGTCACATGATACCTTGAAAAACTCTTCCATTACCCCATGTGTGTGGAATATCATGCTGATATCCGGGTGGATATGAGAGGAGGAGGTGAATAAGGAGGAAGACAGTCGACGAAAATTTTGAGAAGCGAATATTCTATGTGTCTGGTACGCATATCTTGTTACTAGTTAAGGATATCCTGTTATTATAGAACACTGAAGGCACAGCTGATTTACCACCTAACACAATTCACTACTTTGTTTCTTTGGAAATTGGACATTTTGAAATCTGTCCGCTGCCACTATACAAATCTTTGGAGTGTTTCTATGTCCGACTAGTCATTGACTAGGGACTATCTATTTATTTATCTATTTATCTATATTTATTCACATTTATTTGTACTTACTCACTTATTTATTTGGTTTAAGGCATCAGAGTTCCTCTGAATTCAAAGGTTAGCGCTACTTGCACCATACATACATACACACATACACACACACACACACACACACACACACACATATATATATATATATATATATACATGCATACACAGACACACACACAAAAAAAATAATGTACTTAACCATACAGTATACTGTATAGTCTCAGATAAATGCTGTATTATGTGGGCAGCACGGATGGTTTAGTCACTAGCATTAATGCCTCTCAGCCCCGAGGTCATGAGTTTTCCTCACATTCATGGTCTATTTGTGTAGAGTCTTTATGTTCTCCCCAAGGGCGTAGCCAGAACTTTGGGCCCCATAGCAACATTTTGATGGGGCCCCCACCCCAATGCTTCTAGAGGGACGCTTCTCTGTAGCAGTTAATTTTATGCCCTATAATAGTGCCGTTGTTCATTTTCTGAACCACAGTAGAGACATTTTTAATGTTATGCCCCATAGTAGTGCCCTAGTTTATTTTATGAATCATAGTAGTGCTTAAGTTCACCCTGTGTCACATTTCAGAGCTGCCAGTACACATTATGCCACACAGTACCCCAATTTACATTATGATAAATAGTGCTCCCCATTTATATTGTGCCTCATTACAGTGCCCCAGTTGATATTATATAACAGTAAAATGCCCTTCAGTTCATTTTATACCACACTACAATGAGCAGGTCCAGGGGTGTAAATAGATATATTGCAGGCCCCAAGGAAAAAGTTTGAAAAGACCCCTACGTACCACTCAATGGCAATAAATGTATATAACACATGTAACTTTCACAGGGAAGGTGGGCCCCTCTCAGCTCTGGGCCCCATAGCAGCTGCACTGCCTGCACCTATGGTAGTTACGCCCTTGGTTCTCCCTATGTTTGTGAGGGTTTCCTTTGGGTGCTCCAGTTTCATACCACACTCCCAAAAAATAATGGTAGGATTTTTGGCTTCTGACAAATAGATGAACCTAGTGAATATGTGTGTCCAAGTAATTCATTGATTTAGAAGTGCCTATATTTGTGCACTGTGTCCTGTCTGAAGTGTACAAGACTTTGGTGATGTCACATGGGACACTTGCATTTTGCCTGTATTGTAAATGACCCTTGACTTTATATGTACTGTATATAATAAGCAGTTCCATATACAATGGCATAAAATGATTGGACATCTCATTCAGTGTAGCACTGTGAATGTGACTGATGCAGCACATATGTACCAGGCCAGTGCATGATTACATACTGTATATCAACAAGTTCTCATTAAAGACAAAGATAAAAACTAATGTTAACACTACTGCACTAGACAACTAGTTGTGCATATAAAAAAATCACTTGAGTATCTGCTGATAGTGAAATCTAATGAAATCTAATCTCTTTAAAAGTGTTTATGCTGCCATATTTCACTTCATGTTTTTCCCCAAAAGAACTCAATGTGCTTTACATTATCAGAAAAAGAAAATACACCATATACATAGAAGGATGAATATAACATGTGAAATTCAAATACAGGATACAGTACCTGCAGATTCTTCTGGTATGTGATTTGGTTCATCCTATCCACGTAAGTACCAGGCAAGACAGCCATCTTGGATGTACTTGCTGAGAGGTGGGTAGGGCGGATACAAAGAGTCAAGGCCCAGGTCTCTTTAGGGACCCAGGAGTGCAGGGGAGAAGCCACACCCCCTAGGATCTCACATCGCCTTCAGCACATCTTCATGCCGGCACATACAATATTCTAAGATTGTCCATGAAGGGGCACAGACACACCTCCTTATGCCATGGCCTTACTTGGGCATAGACAATGTCTTGGTGACTCTTTACAAAATGCAATACAAACTATCATATACCCACATAATCATAATATCCACAAATTGTTCATCCTACCCATGAGAGTAGTACCAGGTGAAGCAGCTATCTAGGGTATACTACGTTACAATGGGTGGGATGTACAGTATGTGTGATTACAGTTTGCACAGATAGATAGTACAACATACAGTACAATATATAAACTACAAGATACACACAGAATTATAAATTCCACTGATGGCGTGGTGGCCATTTTCCCAGCATTTTGCACTTACGCTGTAAGAAAATCACTGGGAAAATGGCAGTGGCACCATTCCCCGGATACCTGCGCATTGCGCAGTGGATTCTGGGACAGCACTAGGGTCCCCTAGTGACCCTAGTGCCCAGAGTCTACATCGCTGCCGGCTAGAGAGGAGGGGGCCCGACGACGTCTGCACATGGACCTCTTCCTCTCTAGAAGCGCCCCTGGCTACAGTTGCATAGGATAAGGCGTACAAGATATCCACAGATAACATTCCATAAAAATACCTCATAAAACACATGGAGGGAATTTAGTTAGACCAAGTAGTTTACCAGGTGTTAAACAAGGTAGTAGCCTCTGGCTTTAAGTCCCGCAGCTATTAAATTAGAGCCCTTTTTCTCACCCAGTAAATTACCCTGCTATCCTGCATTAACACATAGAAACCAGGATAAGTTCCCGAACCTACTGTATCTGTCAACATGGTTCAGGCACCCGATGACAGGCTATTATTCGCAGGTTTCTTTTCGGGTCTGCTCAGAACCGAAAATAAGTCCCTGTTAGTTGCAGCCTGTGAGCTGCATTCAGGGCTAATTGAATAGCCACTGGGCACCAATTAACCCACAGTAAAGGCCTGTATTCAAGGGCAGAACCGCTCAGCACACAACTCGACCACCGCTCAGCAAAGCGCGATGTGTGCTGAGCATGCGGGGGGGGGGGGGGGGGGGGCACTCATTTCAGGCCACAGTGCTAGGACAGTTCCAGCTGTAGGTCTCAAGGACTGAAGTGTGGAGAAGGCTGTTAATTGTGGCTCACACGCCTGAATATCACATTTAGTCAACATCACTTCAGCCTGAACTGGGAATCATCCTGGGCACTAACAGATCTATATATGGTCGCAGGTGGTTAAATGTAGGGTGATTGTGGAATGGAGAACTGAAGAATGTCCTCAGTGACACTAGATATTGTCTACATTAAATATAAAGAGAGTGAGGACTAGCAAGTGCTTTTTTTTTGCCTATTTGCCTGAGCAAATCAAACTATCAGCCATTCACTACAATAGAACACTGTCCTATTACTTCCACTGCTTGGGACTTGGGGGTTCCTATACTTTGGAGCACCATGACTAAAACACATCTAAGATAATGCTATATTTCCTGTAAAAGATTGCATTGGCCATGCTTCTTACAGAGACTGTAGCAGCAGCATATTCCGTTGCGCTTTACAATTTGAACAACAGTAATAAAAACTGGGTAAAAACAGACAGACATAGAGGTAGGAAGGTCTTGCTCACAAGCTTACAATCTACATGTGTATGTGACATTAGCACAGAACATTTACTTTTCTTTCATTCTGGTAATTGAAATGTATGAATAATAGGTTTGTGGAGAAGAGATGGCATTTGTGTAGTATTATTATATGTGTCACTTTATCTTGGGATATACTCTACTCTAATTAAAAAAAACTAAACTGGTATAGAATCATCCCCACTCATGATCCACCCAAATTACATCCATGATGTACCCAAACGCCATCCTAATCTTCCCAGCCATGCCTACATTATAGCATAAGTGCAGTAAGGAGGAATGTATCAATAACCTCTTCTAATGCCTCACCTTTGGTTACCTTACACCTGAGTGCTGCACAGACATACAAAGAGTCAAGGGCTGGTACCAGGGGAGCTAAGCAATGGTGGCTCACAGAGCATGCGAGTGGCTACCTCAACACAGCTGTTTACACTGGGTATTGTTGACAACTCCAGTGCCAGCTCACTGTTATCTTCTGTTTGCCAGAGAATATGCTATGTGCAATGGCACACTTCGTACACACCTAGTTACGGCACTGCCGTTCACATCACACTCTCCATCAAATGTTTTTTTTCCATTCTGTGCATTGTGCAGTGTGTGCGTAGCTCAATGCTTACTCCTCCAGTGCAAAGGAATCACGCTGATCGGGTTCGGAGCGGATGTCACACACCTGCCCTGAAAACGGTTAGGAACGCCTGCATTTTTTCTGACACTCCCAGAAAGCGGGCAGTTACCACCCACAAACGCTTGCTTTCTGTCAATCACCTTGCAAACGCCCGTTCAATAAATTTTTTTGCACCATCCTGTCGCTGTTTGGCGTCACACGTGCGCATTGCGGTGCATATGTATGCACAGTAGTTCGATAATCGCCCGCAGTGCGAAAACGCACAGCTATGATCAGGTCTGAATCAGGCCCATAGTCTTTCACTACAACTAATAATGTTTACTAGGGCTATATCAAAAGACATGAACCTGTTTGCTTTGAAACATTCATGAATAGCCCTAACTCTACAGTATGTCGCTATGGCTAGAGAAAAGACCACTTGTGCTCCCTGAGCATGTGATAGCTATATGTGATGCTACTGTTTGTATTGCACTGCAATCTGTTCTTGATTTATCCACTTTTATTCCTGTTTCACTAACTAGTGCTGAATTAGGAGATTATTGTTAAAATAGCTAACACCAATTTAGTATTGAATTTGGCCCATTGTAGTGCTATTACTTTAGCACATGTAGAAAAACAGGTGCAAAATAATGTATTATTTATTTATTTATGTATTTATTAACAGTTTCTTATATAGCGCAGTATATTCAGTTGCGCTTTACAATTAGAACCACAGTAATAGAACAAAACTGGGCAAAAACATTCAGATAGACATAGTGGTAGGAAGGCCCTGCTCGCTTACAATCTTTTGGTAAGCTTACAATTGTATTGAGTTATGTTTGTAAGTCAGTACCTATATGTGCAAAACTATGCATAACCAAAGCGCCCGTAATCTAATGATTGGCTGGAACCTAAATATAGGAGTACAGTCATGACAATCCATTTATTCACACTACATGAAAACAGATAAGGTGGCCATTGGACATATAAGCAGGGGTGCCGATAGCTCTATTGGTCCCCGGTACTGGGAGGAAGCGTGGCCAACACGGGAAGAGGTGGCACAACCCCCTCCTTAGAAAATATTAAAAACGATAGCTGGTGTGATTGCAGGGAGAGAGAGGACTGACTGCTGCTGCAGCTGCCTCTCCCTACAACCCAGTACATACATGTAGCAGCATATGCTGGGCTGGGTAAAGAGGCAGCAGCAGTAAGTCCTCCCTCTCCTTGCCTGAAGTGCAGCTGTCTGCAATGGGAGAGGGAGAGGGGGGTGATGGGGGCAGCTGGACTCGGGCTCCTGCAGGGCTCCTCCAACAGGCCTGGGCCCAGGTAAAGAATACCCGCTCTCCTCCCCTCCCATTCTCAGCACCACTGCATATTGGAGCTAATGCAGTATTGAAGGTGCACCTCTTTGTGGAACATATCATGCATGTTTTCGGGAGGTACAAGGGAGCAATATTAATGATGGCTAGTAGCAATCGATGGGCAATATTCAATTCTTTTCACCCCCTTCCACACCCGTTCTGTTTCTGCTGACTGGTGTGGTATCATCATTTCAGCTCGCTACCCCCAGAGTAGCGAGGCGCCTTAACCCTTTATTCAACTAAACCTGATTACTATGGGCGCGATATGCGTGTTAACGGGGATCACTTTAGAAAGGAGATTGGGCTTGATATATCATGTAAATACTGCCTTATACTGTATGTACACATAGAGGACGGGTGCATCACAAGATGAGGACAACGCTGCATAGATGCGAATATAGATACGTTTTCTAATGTGCATGCTTTTCTGGAGCAACTTACATCTGATTTCAGTCCAATTTTGCATCAGTACCGTAGTGTATCTGATAAGAACTATGGGGGTCATTCCGAGTTGTTCGCTCGGTATTTTTTTCTCGCAATGGAGCGATTAGTCGCTAATGCGCATGCGCAATGCCTGCAGTGCGACTGCGCCAAGTAAATTTGCTATGCAGTTAGGAATTTTACTCACGGCATTACAAGGTTTTTTCTTCGTTCTGGTGATCGTAATGTGATTGACAGGAAGTGGGTGTTTCTGGGCGGAAACTGGCCGTTTTATGGGTGTGTGCGAAAAAACGCTACCGTTTCTGGGAAAAACGCGGGAGTGGCTGGAGAAACGGAGGAGTGTCTGGGCGAACGCTGGGTGTGTTTGTGACGTCAAACCAGGAGCGACAAGCACTGAACTGATCGCAGATGCCGAGTAAGTGTGGAGCTACTCAGAAACTGCTAAGATGTGTCTATTCGCAATTTTGCAAATCTTTCGTTCGCAATTTTGATAAGCTAATATTCACTCCCAGTAGGCGGCGGCTTAGCGTGTGCAAAGCTGCTAAAAGCAGCTTGCGAGCGAACAACTCGGAATGAGGGCCTATCTTCCATGGCAGTAGAAGAACACTATGGGAGGTAAAATATAAGGTAAAACTTACTATAGATTTGAAGTAACATGGTCTGCTTCAAGGCATCACTTCATTTGCATCCCTTCTTTCTAGAACCAGCTTTTGAGAAATGCAGGATGCAATATTTAAATCTACTATGTCAATCTAGAGAGTAGGCCCCTTGATATAATGATATTTTTCCCTCTCTCATCTCTTCACCTCATAAATTATCTGCAGGCAGAACAATTTATCATTTTAACGAAGCACGGCTGTGTCCTTTTTCAAATAATTTATTTGCTAGTTATAAACGTATAATTATTAACATATTTCTTTCTCCATGTATTTTCTCTGCAGAAATACACTCTATCATTTCTTAATGGTTGGCCACTCCTGTTACAGAGGAATGTGGTAAAATGAAGCAAACACTGTTGCCAATTAGGACTGTACACTGGAAAAATCAGCTCTGGGTGATAAACATCTTTACGGCAGCATTCTAATTCCGCAAAGGGTAATGTTTGCAAAATGTGGACTTTTAACTCTTTCTACGAATCCAACAAAATATAGAAGCTTGAAACTGTAAGTACAAGAGTGTATTCTTAGCCAGTAAGATTCACTAAGGAACGTGCAAACACCCGAGTGAGTTCATATCCAAATGGCGTTCTGTGGCGACAGCTGATAATGGCAAGCACAAGGATATACGAGCATTGATGGCCTCTCTGGGGTCGCAACTCTGACAATTTGTCATTTTACATCCATATATTTTGTTGGACAAGATATTTAAATAATTTCAAGAATTGTTCACATCTATCCACATTGAGCCTGTGTCAGAGAATGACGCAGCTGCATTTGCACTGTGTATTCCAGAGGTTCTCAAACTCGGTCCTCGGGAGCCCACACAGTGCATGTTTTGCAGGTAACCCAGCAGGTGCACAGGTGTATTAATTACTCACTGACACATTTTAAAAGGTCCACAGGTGGAGCTAATTATTTCACTTGCGATTCTGTGAGGAGACCTGCAAAACATGCACTGTGTGGGCCCCCGAGGACCGAGTTTGAGAACCTCTGGTGTATTCAGACGCAGCAGATCTGTGGACATATGCCAATGATGCAGCCACTGGAGTTAGTTACTGAAGCCCACGGACGGTGTCTCTGTTCTGCTACTTGCATACAAAGACGCACCATCGGTCACAGCATCGTACACACCATCAGACTTCTGAGCAAGTCTATGGGTGCAGTCACAGGAGATATGCCCCCAAAATGGTTCTGATATACCCATTTCACAAATCACCAGGAAAATGGTGTGGTGGCCATTTTTCCTGTGTTTCGCTCATGTGCATTAGAAAAATGACCAGGAAAATGGGCACTGTGCCATTTTCTGGAGACCTGCTCATGCGCACTGGACTCTGGCACAGCGCTAGGGTCTCCTAGTGACCCTAGTGCTTAGAGTCCTACTGCTCTGCCAGGCTAGAGAAGAGCGAGTCCAGACGGAGATACACCCCTGGTAAAAACCTGTACTTTCAGTGAGATTCTTTTTCCAACAGTATGTGTTAGGCTTGTTAGGTTTTGTACCAGGATTGTTTAATCCGGGGTATCCGGAGGAAACCCATGCAAGCAATTCGGAGGACAAACAAACTCCACACAGGTGTGGCCTTTTAGGAAAAATCAGTGCTTTGAGGCAGTTATGTTAACCATCATGTTAACTATACTACACATTACTAATGATAGAACTAAAACACTATCCATCTAATCCAGAGGTTCTCAAACTCGGTCCTCAGGACCCCACACAGTGCATGTTTTGCAGGTAACCCAGCAGGTGCACAGGTGTATTAATTACTCACTGACACGTTTTTAAAGGTCCACATGGGGAGCTCATTATTTCAATTGTGATTCTGTGAGGAGACCTGCAAAACATGCCCTGTGTGGGGTCCTGAGGACCGAGTTTGAGAACCTGTGATCTAATCTACTCATTAGCCTTCCATAAGCCAAATTGGAAAAGGTCATCATTTGGAATGAATAAAAGAGATACTCATACTGGGGGAGATGTACTAAGCCTCGGAGAGTGATCTAGTGGAGAGAGATAAAGTACCAGACAATCAGCTCCTAACTGCCATGTTACAATCTGTGTTTGAAAAATGACAGAAGCTGATTGGTTATTAGTTGATATTGCTCCACTTTATCGCTCTCTGAGGCTTAGTACATATATCCCATGGCCTGAAAGTTACTCAGGTCGTAAATTCAAGCTCAAATATCTTTTTGAGTGACAAATTTAAACAACTCTAGTATTTTATTTCCATATATCCTGTTCATTTTGATGCTTCAAGAATCTGAATTAAGTTAAAAGAAAGTATTGTGATGCAAAATGAAAAGTGTAAGAAAGCAGACTGTCCTGGTAGCCCCAAACTGGCACTGCTATCATACATGACTGTAGCTGCCAGGCTCACTTCCCTTACTAACTGCTATGCCAGTTGTACTTCCCTTACTAACTGCTATGCCAGTTGTGCTTCCCTTACTAACTGCTATGCCAGTTGCCATGCCAGTTGTACTTCCCTTACTAACTGCTATGCCAGTTGTACTTCCCTTACTAACTGCTATGCCAGTTGTACTTCCCTTACTAACTGCTATGCCAGTTGTACTTCCCTTACTAACTGCCATGCCAGTTGTACTTCCCTTACTAACTGCCATGCCAGTTGTACTTCCCTTACTAACTGCTATGCCAGTTGTACTTCCCTTACTAACTGCTATGCCAGTTGTACTTCCCTTACTAACTGCTATGCCAGTTGTACTTCCCTTACTAATTGCTATGCCAGTTGTACTTCCCTTACTAACTACTATGCCAGTTGTATTTCCCTTACTAACTGCTATGACAGTTGTCATTTCAAATCCCTCAAAATTTTGGGACCCACCCACCATCTTTATTTAAGTCTCTTTAAGTGTCTTTAAGTGATTCCATGATCTCAGGTCTACAAATAATATATAACGATCATCTTCACTTCACTTATTTGCTCCTTCCATCTCCAAGGTATAGCTAATGCTGCACTAACTTGCCCAATAAGATAAGCACTTATTATTGCAACAAAATGCAGACACACTACCACCATCCCGAACCTCACCCCACTCCTACGGCTAGTGAACATCTTGGGGTAAATGTAATAGGGTGCAAGGTGCTGGAGCTGCAGGACTTCAAGTGAGAATGCAATCATTTACAAGGCAAAGCCAGATTAGATAGATAGACTATATGGACACAAGTATTTGGCCATACCAGTTAATTATTAAATGTAGGTGTTTTAATCAGACCCGTTGCCACAGGTGTATAAAATTAAGTACCTAGCCATACAGTCTCTATTTGCAAAAATTTGTGATACAAAATGGGTTGTTCTAAAGAGCTCAGTGACTTCAAGCGTGAAACTGTGCCACCTTTGCAATAAGACAGTTCATGAAATTTCATCCCTGCTGGATATTCCACATTCAACTGGAAGTGATATTATTAGAAAGTGAAAGCATTTAGGAACAACAGCAACTCAGCCACGAAGCGGAAGACCATTTCCCTTACTAACTGCTATGACAGTTGTCATTTCAAATCCCTCAAAATTTTGGGACCCACCCACCATCTTTATTTAAGTCTCTTTAAGTGTCTTTAAGTGATTCCATGATCTCAGGTCTACAAATAATATATAACGATCATCTTCACTTCACTTATTTGCTCCTTCCATCTCCAAGGTATAGCTAATGCTGCACTAACTTGCCCAATAAGATAAGCACTTATTATTGCAACAAAATGCAGACACACTACCACCATCCCGAACCTCACCCCACTCCTACGGCTAGTGAACATCTTGGGGTAAATGTAATAGGGTGCAAGGTGCTGGAGCTGCAGGACTTCAAGTGAGAATGCAATCATTTACAAGGCAAAGCCAGATTAGATAGATAGACTATATGGACACAAGTATTTGGCCATACCAGTTAATTATTAAATGTAGGTGTTTTAATCAGACCCGTTGCCACAGGTGTATAAAATTAAGTACCTAGCCATACAGTCTCTATTTGCAAAAATTTGTGATACAAAATGGGTTGTTCTAAAGAGCTCAGTGACTTCAAGCGTGAAACTGTGCCACCTTTGCAATAAGACAGTTCATGAAATTTCATCCCTGCTGGATATTCCACATTCAACTGGAAGTGATATTATTAGAAAGTGAAAGCATTTAGGAACAACAGCAACTCAGCCACGAAGCGGAAGACCACGTAAAATAACGTAAACCACTTAAAATGGGGTCAATGACTGCTAAGGCGCATGGTGCGTAAAAGTCGTTAATGCTCTGCTGATTTCATAGCTAAAGAGTTTCGAACTTCCACTGACACTAGTGTAAGCACAAAAACTGTGCGGCGGGAGCTTAATGGATGGGTTTCCATGGCCGAACAGCTACATGCAAACCTCACATCACCAAGTCCAATGGCAAGCATCAGATGGAATGGTGTAAAGCAGGGCCGTAACTAGGTGTGTGACAGCGGTGCGTTGCACACATGGGTCCGTGCTGGCGCGCCACACAAGTATTGCAGCGCATGGCTACCTGATGAATACTTTTGGCCCTGGCAGCTAACATGTGTGACTGATTCTCTGAACTTCTATTACCAGATAGGTTCAGGTATGGTTACATGTAATTTTTAGTGTGCTGGGGGGATACCCAGGGGGGAAAGAGCACCCCCACTCTGTTTGCTGTTTTTGTGTGACCTCTCCCCCTTTCTAGCACCTGATATATAATTATCTCCAGGAATGACCGAGCAACTGCCATTGTTTGTCGGCCCTAGCAGCTGTCAGCTCAGTAACTACACAGCTGCCATGCCAGATGCTGGGTTCGGCGCACGCTTGTCTCCTGCTGTGCGCAGAGCGCGTGCTGCAGCAGGGGACAGTGCTGTGTCCTGGGCGGCAGCAGCAGTCGGGAGCATCCTGTGGAGTCCACCAGCAGCAGCTCAGCAGTCGCAGACCTCGGGATTATGGCAGCCACTGCATCTGAAGGCTCATGGCGCAGTTCTCTAGCTGATGAGCCCCACATCACACCCCAGATCACTGTGCATGGGCTGCCAGAGTCAGAGGCAACAGGAGCCCAGCAGCCCCCAGGAGATCAGGACTGCCCTCACTGAGCTGCCAAAGCAGGTTGAGGCAATCGGCAATAAGAAGAGCCTGAGGAACAATGGTTGTGAAGCAGGAGCTGGGGGAAAATGGGTATCGGGGGCAAGACAATGGACCTGAGAGATGCCACACATGATGAGGCTGTGCAGGCACTAAAGAAGGTTGGCAAGGAGGTGAGTGCAGCGTGCTGGGGGTGTTCTGTGGGCAAGTCCTGGGGGTCTCCTGTTCTGCAGAGTCACCTGTTATGGGGTCCCTTGTGCTACAAAGTCTCCTATTCTGCAGAGTCTCCTGTACTGAGGATCTCCTGTATTCCAGGGTACTGCAGGGTCTCCCATACTGCAATCTCCTGTTTAGCAGGGTCTCCTATACTACAGGATCTCCCATACTACAGGGTCTCCTGTACTCAGGTCATTTAGTATTTGATTTTTATCTGCTACTTAACATTTCTGCATTCAAAGATGTTCTGCAGTAGCTGCTTCTGTGGGTAGTCAGCTATTTGCAGCTGTCACAAAGTCAGTACATGTTGCTATGTGTGGTCCGGGTTGGAGGGGGCCCTGCCTGTTTCATCTGTACTGAGCCCCGCAGTTTCTGATGGTGGCCCTGCCGCCACCTTTCTGTTTCTCTACCTCCCAACCATATCTCTCTCTCCCTTCACTCTCTATCCCACCCCCCTCTCTCTCATCACTCTACCTGCCGTAATGTGTAAAAGGGGACTCTGCTTGCCGTACTGTGTAAAAGGGGACTCTACCTGCCGTAATGTGTAAAAGGGGACTCTGCCTGCCATAATGTGTGAAAGGGGACTCTACCTGCTGTAATGTGTAAAAGGGGACTCTGCCTGCCGTAATGTGTAAACAGGGACTCTACCTGCCGTAATGTGTGAAAGGGGACTCTACCTACCGTAATTTATAAAACGGAGCTCTACCTGCCGTACTGTGTAATAGGGGACTCTACCTGCCATAATGTGTCAAACGGAGCTCTGCCTTCCGTAATGTTTTAAAAGGGGCCCTACCTGGTGCAAGTGTGATAGGGGCTCTACCTGGAGTAATGTATAAAATGGGGCTCTACCTGGCGTAATGTGTGACAGGGCTCTACCTGGCATAATGTGTGAAAGGGGCTCTACCTGATGTAATGTGTTTAAGTTACGCTACTGTGCAGCGTAATTTGAATAATGGAGGCTACTGTGCAGCGTAATGGGAATTGGTATTATTGTGTGGCCACGCTCCTTCCCCATGAAACCATGCCTCTATATTTTTGGCGCAAGCCTACGGCGCGCACTGGCCCTAGTTTAAATATGGTGGGGCACCGATGCTGTTTCTTGCACACAGCGCTAAAATATCTAGTTACGGGACTGGTGTAAAGCACACTGACACTGGACTATGGAGCAGTGGAAACGTGTTCACTGGAGTGACAAATCACGTTTCTATGTTTGTCAATCAGATGGGTGAGTCTGGGTTTGGTGGATCCCGGGAGAATGTTACCTACCTGACTGCATTACACCAACTGTGAAGTTTGGTGGAGGAAGGATAATGGTATGGGGATGTTTTTCAGGGTTTGGGCTAGGCCCCTCAGCTCTAGTGAAGGGCAATCTTAATGCTTCAGCATACTAAAACATTTTGGACAATGGTGTCTATTCATGAAGCAATGAGAAAAGTGGAGAAGTGAGCCAGTGGAGAAGTTGCCCATGGCAATCAATCAGCTGCTCTCTATAATTTTATAGTATCCAATGCTGATTGGTTGCCGTGGGCATCTTCTCCTCTGGCTCACTTCTAATCTCTTTTCTCTTCTTCATGAATAGACCCCAATGCTATGCTTCCAACTTTGTGGTAACAGTTTCGGGAAGGCCCTTTTCTATTCCAACATGACTGTGCCCCAGTGCACATAGCAAGAGCTATAAAGACATGGTTTGATGAGTCCAGTGTGGAAGAACTTTACTGGCCTGCAAAAAATGCTGATCTTAACTCCATTGAGCACCGTTGGGATGAACTGGAACGGAGATTGTGAGCCAGGCCTACTCGTCCAACATCAGTGCCTGACCTGATAAATTCTCTACAGAATGAATGGACACAAAGTGTGCAATGTCTTTCTCCTTGGTTTCTCTGGTGGTAGGCTCCTCTCACTGCAGCTGCATCCCTCTTCCCAGCATTCACTGCGGCCGGGCAAACAGAGGGCGAGAGACAGCTGCAGCAGCACAGATATGTGTACAATAGGACCAATTATGCCGCCACGGCTAATGAGTCGCTACTCCTCCTTCCTCCGTAGCAGAGTCTCTGGTCTCTTTTCTGGCTCCGACTGGTTATGGCCCACAGCAAAGCGGCAGGTGGCGTACAATGAGTCAGTGATAGACTCATTATAAATGCAGCTGGTAGTGGGCCCCTTGATTGTGGCGGCCCATAGTGAGCCCCAGTGCAAAGCACCAGCTGCACCTCTGCTATGTCCACTACTGAATCAGGGGCATAAGTTCATACTAGGAGCCCAGAGGCGAGATAGCTGTTGGTGCCCCCAACTCTGCCCGCATTCACTTCCAACACCGCTGTCTCTGCAGTACCCAGACACACACTCCTCTCCCGATTAACTAGCAACACCTCAGCACACAAACACTACCTGTTGCTGATCAGGGTCTTCCGTTCTTGCAATTTGCAGCTCCCAAAGCTACAGCAGAGGAAGCAGATCCCACGTGTGTGAGCGGAAGAGCCAACAAAGGAGGGAGGGGCCATTCATTCAGCCTGTAAACGTATGACAAAGTTTTAGTTCACATACAGTAAGCATTTCATGCACAGTCTAGGAAATAAGTCTCCATATAGGAAATAAGTCTCAATAACAGCTTAACCCTCCCTGTCACAATCTCTTCATTGAAGCTTATGAAATTCACAAATTATCCTGGTTTAAGTTCCACACATCCATCTATATCAGCAATGGTATCACTAAATTCTAATTATTGTTTCTTTATAGAGCTTGCATCAGTTACACAGCACTGTAAAGAGCATAATCATTCGTTACCCCATTGGAGCTTATGGGATGTAGTTATGTGACTGGCAATCAGGAGACCGCCGGTCACAATACCGGCACCCACATCCTGCCCCCTCACAATCCCTACAGTCGGCATGCCAACTAACAGGAACTATTCCCACTCCTGGGTGTCTATGACACCCATAGAGTGGGAATAGAATCTGCGCTCGCCACCGAGCTCGCATCGCGGCGAGCCTGCAAGGGGCTTTGTTGTGCTCCCCCCCACTGTGCATCTCAATGCCGGGATCCTGGCATTGGTATGGTGACCAACGTGTAACCAATCCGAGCTTACAGTGCAAGAACTACAGTAAGTCACCGTGATTTGCACGGAAGTTACAGCATTATTTTGCATGAAACACAATTTCTGTGATATGGCAGATCCACTGTACATAATAAGCAATGTTACTATTATTAATTTTAATATTAAAATCTCCCTAACTGTCCAGCGAATATACAGTACATAAATAAAAGGAATAATAGTGGTTTCACTATATGCTCTCCAAAATATTATATCCCTTTCGTAGCGGTACTTGGCAAAAGACTTACTGCTACTGAATTGGGCACATTAAGAACTTAAGTGGATACTAGCACTGCACTCAGACGCTCAGAATGTCTCAGCCAAACTGGCTGTTATAGTGAGCAATAAAATTGGATTCCTGTCAAGAGGTGAATTTCCAGTAGTTTTATTAAATACATTAAAATTGATTGCTATTGATTGCGGGCTGAGAAGACGTCTAAATCTTTTTGACTGAGAAGTGGGATTAATGTTTTATTTAAAGAAAATAAATAGTAGACAACATTCATTAGTGAAGTAAACATAATAAGGTTTTTCTAGACAATAATTGTTATTCATTAACCCATCTTTTTCCATGTAGATTCTCCACGTGTTCTCTCGTTACAGTGTTAGGCTCCTGTAAGTGCAGAACATGGTGAGAAGTAGTAGGGATGTTGCAGAGTTATCCACTCATCTTGCAAGAAAGGAATATGAGCTGTTTTATTTAAAAAAAAGAAAGGAATTTTAAAAAATAGATTATGCCCACAGTGTACTTGAGATCATGACATCACATCATTTACAAAGAAACCTGGGTACATCATAAGTTACACCCAGTGTCCATGCAGTGGTATGCCTCTCCTGGTGCAGGTGAGGAAGCAAAAATGTTTCCCATGCAGCCTTGTGCCCCGGCCGGTGGCACCAGTTGCTTGGCCATCTACCCAACTATGGTCATTTTAATTTATTGACACTAACTAGTAATACAGCAGCAGGAGACATTATTCATAGTATCCTTTATGTACAGTATATGGTGCCACAAGGGTTCCGGCTGCATATGAACCTGCTCCCTATAAAGGCAGAATCTTCTCTAGGTACCATTAGAAATACTATAATAAATGTATATCTCAACAAGGACTTCTACTTAAAAAATGATGGCTGACTTCGCATTTCTTGTTGGAGTTTGCTCACCAAATGATAAATAGGTTTGGGGAACAGTGAGTTGGGTCCTTATTGTCCACTAGCAACCAGTGAATTGTGTATGTACTTTCCCTTAGCAACCAGTTAATTAAGTCTAAAGTGTCCAGCTCCAACCAGGCCATTTAAGTTATGGGGGTCTATTCATGAAACAGTGATAAGAGTAGTGAAGTGACTGAGCCAACCAATCAGCATGGATGTAGCATTTATCAAGTGCATTCTATAGAATTATAAGAATCAGCTGAGTGGTTGCCATGGGCAACTTCTCTACTCTTCTCACTCCTTTATGAAAAGACCCATTAATGTTCACCAGACTTTTAGATTGTAAGCTTGCAAAAGCAGAGCCTTCTCCCCTCAAGTGCCTCTTCTTTTCTTACTTACACTATCTTATACTCCATACTCCCTTTGATAGCACCTAACCCCTGGTTTTCCATACCTGTGCTGTTTTCTTGTTTGCTCATTTGATTATGTACTGTGTAATGGGCGCTGCGGATCCCTTGTGGCGCCATATAAATAAAGGATAATAATAATAATAATAACAACAAGAGGTGGGTCTGGATTGTTTACTAGCTGTCAATAAATGAGGTTGGTAATAAAAACAAGCCACCTGTGAAACAGACTAACTTTTAACTACTGTGAGAGGCTATAGCCATAGAATGGATCTGTATTACACACTAACCACAAGTAAATTCAGTTTGTATGATTTGATATTGTACCAGTAAATGGACACTAGCCACCAGCTGTATTATATTTCTATAATATTTTCGTTTAGAGCCCATACTTTCTTTTAAGTTAATTTATAAGTGCAAAGCATTAAATAGGTAAGGGCAAGGGCACATCTGACAAAGACAAATTATGCAATTTGTACATAGCTTTAGTGACCGTAATGGGGGATATTTATAAAAAATATAATTATAGTGCTTAGTAATACATATAACAACAAATACTTCATTTGTAATCCTTTTGTTCTGTTATTGAATCATGATAAGCTCTTCAATGCAAGTAGGGCACAATTGATCAGTCACTTGGTCATTAGTGACAATATATATATAGCATAAGAATTGTAACATCATTATGCATACATATTACAAGGGTTACACTTAAAGCTGAGTATTTTACGAATAAATAATGTTTGTAGACAATGCTATAGAATTATGTCATTTCATGTCAAACTGAAAATTAGAGTTTGGATGGAGATAGAAACAATGGCACCACGCTCTCTGTAGATTGTATTTGAGCCACAAACTTTACTATTTTTGTGTTTTTTTCTTTATTCAAGATCAATTTTTGATGTTAAAAAAATTAATGAAGTACCAGCTACCAAAAATCATAGAGTATTCCTTTTTATGCCACAAGGTGGCAGTGTTACTGTTTCTATTTTATTTTTGTGCTGGTTTCAAGAGCTTGTCTATACTACAGTACCTTCACCCACACTAAGATATTTACATAGGAGATACTAGGATATATATTATTTTAAATAGATTTGTATTTTCAATTCTATAGAAATATGCAGTAAACAATAACTAAATGTTGCAGTAACTTGAGTTAATGGTTTATGCAAGATTGATAGTGCTAATAATATTTTATTTGAATTATGTAATATATTTATATACAATATTTAATATATTTATTGTTTGTGGAACCATACAATGATAGTAAATCTAATCAAGCACAACAGTACACCAACCTTTAATATTGTAAAAGAGAGACACTTAAAATCATTGTATAAACGGGTTACGGTCATTAAGTCGACAGCACTTAGGTCGACCACTATTGGTCGACATGCATTAGGTCGAGATGGTCAATAGGTCGACATGTACTAGGTTGACATGGTAAAAGGTCGACATGTGTTTTTAATTTTTTAAACTTTTTCATACTTTACGATCCACGTGGACTACAATTGGGAACAGTAACCTGTGCAGAGTGCAGCAGTAGCGGAGTGAGGCACCTTGCCCAAAGCATGGCGAGGCGACACGGTGCACTAATTAGGGTTCCCCATCACTTTACGAAGAAAACAGCACCAAAAACAGTAAAAAAAACTCATGTCAACCTTTTTCCATGTCAACTTATTGACCATTTCGAACTATTGACCATGTCGACCTACTTCATGTCGACATATAGTGGTCGAAATAATGACTATCGACCTAAGTGTGGTTGACCTAATGACCCATACCCGTATAAAACTTCTCTGACTCTAAAAGTATTCTGCAATCTAATGTCTATTAGGTGGAACATGAGGTACTGTAACTCATTACAAACTGTTTTTGAACTTAATAGCAGACTATCCATGTAACATCTAATATATTTGATATCAGTGTCTAAATATAAATATCAGGGTTCATGGTTTGATCCTAGCCTTTTAAACTTTGTTCTATAGAAGCAGATCCTGGTTATCTCCCATGACCAGAAGGCACATTGCACGATTATGTTAAGGTGTAGTAGACATAGCCAGAGCAAGAGAGGGGGGGAAGGGGTGCAGGGTATACTGTACCAGGCCACCCTCTGTCTGACCCCCCCCGGCTGAAGCACACTGACGTCACTAGCTCTCCCTCTTGTACAGCAGCAGGAGCTTCCTGAGCAGAGGAGAGATAGGAAGAGGGAGAGAAAGCTGTGAGTGAGTCAGGGATCGCAGCATCTCCTCTCTTCTGTGTTGAAATACTATTCTTATCAAATAAATAGTTCAACACAGGTGATGCCTAACATATATTAAGAGGGAAGTCCAGCAGCAGAGTATTTTGTCCCTCTTGGGATGGGTCATGTTGGGAGGTATGCACAATCTTATATACCCCCTCCCCCCTCTTCACCCGGGGCCCCCTTATATTAAGTGTCCGGCCCTGGTAGTAGAGACTATGGGGATTCACCTTAGTAGTCTTAATGCACTTTATAAATCAATCTATGGTTCTGTTTTGCTGTGTAGCTCCAAAACTCACCATTGTGACATGTTATTAGATCTAGGTTTCTGTCCATATAGTCTAGATCAGTAGTTCTCAAACTGTGTGCTGTGGGACCCTGGGGTGCCACGTGGCACTTGAAGGGGTGCCCTGGGTTGGTGGTCCAGGACCAATTCAAATTATTTATAGTCAGTGTAATAGGCAACACCAGTGCTTGCGGCTTCCAATCATAAAATAAGTGGACACATAGGGGTATATTTACTAAGGTCCCGATTTTGACCGAGATGACGTTTTTTCTTCAAAGTGTCATCTCGGTAATTTACTAAGCAAAAATCACGGCAGTGATGAGGGCATTCGTAATATTTTGGAAGTCCTAGGAAAAAATCACGAATCAATACACCATCGGTCAAATACGCCTGCAATTTGGTAGAAATCGGGAATTTACTAAAAAGTGCAAAACACAAACACTGCCGACAATAGCCAAACACTGCCGTGATGAAATACAAATCGTGAAAAAGTGCTAAAAAAAACCAGACCTGCTTTTTTATCCCGTGTTTGTATAGGCATGCACGGATCCATGAGATCCGTGCATGTTTTTCAGTGGGAAGGGGTGGGAAATGTTATAATTTTTCACAAAAAAAATGCGTGGGGTCCCCCCTCCTAAACCAAACCAGCCTCGGGCTCTTTGCGCCGGCCCTGGTTGCAAAAATATGGGAAAAAAATTGACAGGGCTTCCCCCATATTTATGCAACCAGCACCGGGCTCTGCGCCTGGTCCTGGTTCCAAAAATACGGGGGACAAAAAGCGTAGGGGTCCCCCGTATTTTTGAAACCAGCACCGGGCTCCACTAGCTGGACAGATAATGCCACAGCCGGGGGTCACTTTTATACAGTGCCTTGCGGCCGTGGCATCAAATATCCAACTAGTCACCCCTGGCCGGGGTACCCTGGGGGAGTGGGGACCCCTTCAATCAAGGGGTCCCCCCCAGCCACCCAAGGGCCAGGGGTGAAGCCCGAGGCTGTCCCCCCCATCCAATGGGCTGCGGATGGGGGGCTGATAGCCTTTGTTGAAAGTAATGAATATTGTTTTTAGTAGCAGTACTACAAGTCCCAGCAAGCCTCCCCCGCAAGCTGGTACTTGGAGAACCACAAGTACCAGCATGCGGCGGAAAACCGGGCCCGCTGGTACCTGTAGTACTACTACTAAAAAAAATACCCCAATAAAGACATTACACACACACCTTGAAAGTATAACTTTAATGCATACATACACACCACCATATACACATACTTACCTTATGTTCACACGAGGGTCGGTCCTCTTCTCCAGTAGAATCCATGGTGTACCTGTTGAAAAAATCCTACTCACCAAATCCAGTGTAGAGGGCTCCTCGGATAATCCATTTGTAATCCACGTACTTGTAAAAATAAAAAAACGGGACACCCGACCACGAACTGAAAGGGGACCCATGTTTTCACATGGGACCCCTTTCCCCGAATGCCAGAAACCCCCTCTGACTGATGTCTAAGTGGGTTTCTTCAGCCAATCAGGGAGCGCCACGTTGTGGCACCCTCCTGATCGGCTGTGTGCTCCTGTACTGTCTGACAGGCGGCACACGGCAGTGCTACAATGTAGCGCCTATGCGCTCCATTGTAACCAATGGTGGGAACTTTGTGGTCAGCGGTGAGGTCACTTTCGGTCAACCGCTGACCTCAAAGTTCCAACCATTGGTTACAATGGAGCGCATAGGCGCTACATTGTAACACTGCCGTGTGCCGCCTGTCAGACAGTACAGGAGCACACAGCCGATCAGGAGGGTGCCACAACGTGGCACTCCCTGATTGGCTGAAGAAACCCACTTAGACATCAGTCAGAGGGGGTTTCTGGCATTCGGGGAAAGGGGTCCCATGTGAAAACCTGGGTCCCCTTTCAGTTCGTGGTCAGGTGTCCCGTTTTTTTATTTTTACAAGTACGTGGATTACAAATGGATTATCCGAGGAGCCCTCTACACTGGATTTGGTGAGTAGGATTTTTTCAACAGGTACACCATGGATTCTACTGGAGAAGAGGACCGACCCTCGTGTGAACATAAGGTAAGTATGTGTATATGGTGGTGTGTATGTATGCATTAAAGTTATACTTTCAAGGTGTGTGTGTAATGTCTTTATTGAGGTATTTTTTTTGTAGTAGTACTACAGGTACCAGCGGGCCCGGTTTTCCGCCGCATGCTGGTACTTGTGGTTCTCCAAGTACCAGCTTGCGGGGGAGGCTTGCTGGGACTTGTAGTACTGCTACTAAAAACAATATTCATTATTTTCAACAAAGGCTATCAGCCCCCCATCCGCAGCCCATTGGATGGGGGGGGGGGGACAGCCTCGGGCTTCACCCCTGGCCCTTGGGTGGCTGGGGGGGACACCCCTTGATTGAAGGGGTCCCCACTCCCCCAGGGTACCCCGGCCAGGGGTGACTAGTTGGATATTTGATGCCACGGCCGCAAGGCACTGTATAAAAGTGACCCCCGGCTGTGGCATTATCTGTCCAGCTAGTGGAGCCCGGTGCTGGTTTCAAAAATACGGGGGACCCCTACGCTTTTTGTCCCCCGTATTTTTGGAACCAGGACCAGGCGCAGAGCCCGGTGCTGGTTGCTTAAATATGGGGGAACCCCTGTCAATTTTTTCCCCATATTTTTGCAACCAGGGCCGGCTCAAAGAGCCCGAGGCTGGTTTGGCTTAGGAGGGGGGACCCCACGCAATTTTTTTTTTAAGTGTAAACATTTTTTATTTTTTTTACAAGGTGCACAATGAAGCCCAGCACGGATCTCTCAGATCCGTCCGAGATTCATTGTATTAAAGTCGGCAGTGTTTTACAAGTCACTCACGTAAAACACTGCCTAAAAAAATGAATGACATCGACATCGGAAAAACCGAAAATGCAAAATACGGCAGCTTAGTAAATTAGTCGTAATCAATTCAAAAAGTTGCATATTTACACCTTCGATGTCATTCGTGATTGAACTTTGACCTCAAACGGGAAAATACGATTCTTAGTAAATTTACCCCATAGAAAGTAATCCTGTCCCTCACCACATACCTAAACCTAGGGATGACCTATAAACACAATTTACTTAATTTAATGTTTTTTTTATTTATTTCACAATAAGAAACTTTTGGCCTAGGGGTGCCTTGAAAAAAAATTCTGATACTCTAGGGTGCCTAGATATAGATGGCCTGATTCTGAGATATATGCAGGATAGAGGCTGCACGGGCCGTACTGTGCGTGTGCAGAACGGGCACTGCGATGATGCCCATAGTTCCCATTTGTTGCTGCCTGATTGACAGGCAGCGGCATTGAGGGGGTAGGGAGGATGCGGAGGGAAGGCTGTATTCCTGAAAACAGGTACGTGACGAATAGCCCAAATACCTCAACAGTCTTCTTACCAGTCATCAAATCCCCAACTAAGCTTCCTAAGTTTCTAGGGCCTGGTGGTTATTGATGAGCCATTATTACCCTAAACTGTTTTTATGTTTGTTGTATTTTTCCGAGGGACCTGAATTATCCTTTTATGTTAGACTAGCAGTGTTTTTCCTACTGTACATTTTTGCATCTGACGGTTGCCTTCAAACACCATTACTTCTACTTCTGGTGGGCATCATACCGGGCAGCTAATACAACAGGCAATGCAAGCCTGTCTTATTTCTAGCAACACTGAGGTTGTTAGGGGCAGGAAGCGGAGACACTGTGTAGCTAATGCTAAATTTTGGCAGAGGTGACCAGGGAAGGTGGATGGGTCCAAAGCAGTATCTTGCTTATTATAATTATGTCCAATATTTATGTAAAAGAACCAATTGAAACTTAGAATTAGTTTTTGTCAATATGACTTTCACCACTACCACACCCACGATTACATCCACCAAAACACTAGATTGCCTGCATTTTACTCAGCCCCCTGTCAAATATACTGTAATAACTCTTAATTGTCCATATTACTTTAGAGACCTCAGTTGTCCAGTATATTATACCGTCCAACATATTGAAGTTCTAATGATGAGCACTACTGATCCTATTGAAGAGCTAGCTTCTTCTCTGCCCTGGTGATTCCATACCTAAGTTATCATCCAGGCACTTTGCCAAGAGCTGTGGGTGTCACAGCAGTGACTAGAATTCTGTGCTCTTATTAACTCTTCACAGTTATGGATACTGCCCATTTGGAGAAATCTGACTGGCTGCTGCCCCAAAATATACAGGTAACTATGTAGTGGCACCTCCATGAGGTGAAGTCTTTGCTGACCTTTGGCTAGTGCTAGGACAAGTGTTAAATATAACAACTGTGAGTCCTTTTTTCTGTGAAAGCGTGTATTATTTTTAGTTCCTACTTTTTATGTCTTTGTCACTCTACCCGTTGTGTTAGATTTGGTCCTTCTCCCTTGTCTTTGTCTTCTAGTCTTGGAGGTAGATTTACTAAATCTTTTGGAAGTGAAAATGGTGGTTTTGCCCATAACAACCAATTCGATTCTGTCTATCATTTTCTAGGATGCAATAGAAAAATGATAGCTAGAATCTGATTGGTTGCTATGGGCAACAATACTGCTTTTCATTTTTAGAAGCTTCTTTAGGAAATCTATCCCCTGTTTTTGGTTCATGCCCTTGCTCTCTACCTCATGGATTATGTTTGTGCCCCCTTTCATAGTTTATGTCTCTCTATGCTTTCTCTTCTTGTACAAGTCATGCCCACTTCTCTGTCATGGTATCCCTACCTGTAATTTTGGGCCCAGGAACCGTCAGCCAATATAGTTATGCTTATATACCATCAGCCTTATGCATGTGATGTCTTGCAAAAAAACATGACTAATCTATGACAACGTCTCTCTCATTTACACTCCCTATCAGCAGAAGAGTGGTGGCCCCCACAGTTCGTGATTGCTTAGTGGAGGTATCTTTGCACTACCCAGAAATCCATCTTATCAAGTCTATTTCCCTGACTATTGCTAATAGGTACATGTACAAGCCAGGTGAAGAACTGGATCAGGGGTGGTTGTGGTGATAATACCACTCTCTAGCTAGACCAGCCTGCTATTGGGGGACATGGTGTCATCTGCCTGGTGGCAGGTTCTGTATTAATGTTTTCAGTCTGACTGGCCACCAGTAGTCACACTTAATTAATATACCTGGCAGATGAGAGTCATGTAGCAGTTACATAGTTTCTGAGCATGACAGTGTCCTATCCAGTAGCACAATGATTGATGCGTGTATGTTAGTAGTGCAAGGTTCCCATACTCTCATTGCTGTCACGTAGCCGTGTGCTGAGAGACAGAGATAGAAAGAGGAGGGGTAAGTAATTACACTTGTTGCCTCCATACAGCTGGAGTCTGCTTCTGAGAGGGTGAATCTTATAAATATATCTCCCGTACACGTCCTAAGTGATGACAGGTAAATAGGCTGGGGGCTGTATGACCTGATGCCACGCCAAGTCATTTTACTATGAACAACTTTAGGGGGTGATTCAGACCTGATCGCTGGGCTGCTAAATTAGTTGTCTTGCGTTCAGACGGTCGCCGCCCAAGGGGAGTGTATGTTCGCCGTGCAAGTGTGCGATTGCATGTGTACGCCGAGCTGCAAAAATCCCTCCGCCAGCGGACAGCTGAAAACCCGTTCGCACCACATTCACCATTGAATGATTTTTCTACAGTGTGCAGTCTCTGCGCAGCCCAGGACTTACTCCTACAGTGCGATGAGAACAGGCTGATTAGGTCCGGAGCTGACGTCACACTCATTCCCTGAAAACGCTTGGGAACGCCTGCGTTTTCTCTGACACTCCCAGAAAACGGTCAGTTACCTCCCACAAACAGCCTCTTCCTGTCAATAAGCATGCAAATGGCTGTGCGGTTGATATTTTCGCACCAGCCTGTCGCTGTTATTGTTTGCCAACGTGCGTGCGCATTGCGGTGCATACACATGCACAGTCTATCTATGATTGCCTGCTGTGCGAAAACGCACAGCAGCAATGAGGTCTGAATCACCCCCTTAATCCTGGATCTTCATTAATGTTTGAATCCCGAGCAGTCACATGGGTTACTATAGTAGTATTTCTAACACTATCCAGGGCCATAACCAAGGATGTGCAACCAGTATTACCCATACTTACCTACTCTCCCAGAAGCTGCGGGAGGCTCCCGTTTTTTGGGGTAGCCCCCCGCACCCCCGAAAGAGTGGGCAGGTCTCCCGCATCCTGCTCGCACCCTAGTGATGCGAGCAGGATAGAGAGATAACCTCCCGCGGGTCCGTCGGGTGGAGAAGGGGTTAAAATGACGCAAATAGCGTCATTTTAGCCCGCCCCCTTCCCGCGGACCCGCGAATCGCGGCATTTCCCGATGTGGGGGGGTGGGGCTTAGTGATGTCACAGTCCCCCCCCCAGCCCCCCCCCCCCCCCGAAGACACATGCAGCGTCTCCTCTCCGGGCTTCTCCGGGAGAGGAGACTTACAATGTAGGTAAGTATGGTATTACCGCTCAGGGTACAAGACCGAGAGGGTGACCCCATTCCCCAGGCCTTATTACACCTGTATTTGGCTTATAGAGTGCCTAAAGTGGCACCCTGACCTGACGCCTGGAGAGCCGCCAGCATGTTCTTATGATGCACACGAGGGTCAGCTTTTTGTTTTTTGCCCCCCTTCTATGAGAGCATGACGTCACATGTGCTGGGGGCTGGGAGGTGGTGAGGCTGGCCCTGACTCATTAGTGCCCTTCTATGGCACTACCACTGTTGATATAGCAGAACTGTTCCAATGGAATGCCGTAAAACATTTAGTAGGAATAGAGAGGATCTTGTCAATTGCTGTCATTCTCTACATGTCTATGAATTATGGCACTCACCAGACAGGCTGCATATTTCATAAATATTTCATATAACATCTTATTCTGTTAATCACAACCTGTATAGTACATGGTATAATGTAGCTGTAAGGTTAAAAAGCACATCTCAAAGGAATGTTAAATGGCATTACTTGGCAATGGAAGACACAATCTGTATTATAAACACTGAGATTGTATCTTTAAGCTTAAATCAATCAAATCAATAGGCACAGTCCAGTGGGAGCAGCGTTCACAATCCAGGGACAGACCTTACCCACCACGTCTGGTCTGAGTAAAGGCATGTCTTCATATCTCACACATCTGGTCTTAATATTGCATCTTCCTCCCCCATGCACTTTAGATAGACAATATATTTCTGGAAGTGTTTTCTTATAAATATTGCTTCACATTGGTATTTGGGCTGACGAACGAACGAACGAACGTACTTTTCCAATAAGCTTTTCTCTTTTGGGAGAAGCCCAACCTGGAGCTAATCTTTGGGATCAGCTATTACAAACTGCATACATATCTCTGCAGACTTTCAAGCTCTCTTCCAAATACATTCAGAATAAAAGCATATTGATGACCTAGTATTAAACACCTTGCAGGCTTATTTTTTACTCAATGTTCTTGTTATCAGACTGGGAATGTTCTGCAGCTTAAAATAACATAAAATAATGCAGCACCTGTCTCTAAACAAAAAAGGAATAGTAATGAAATCTCATGGAATATTTTCTAAATAGTAAAGGAAGCAAACAATATCACCAAATTGCACATGTAATTGCAAATGAAACATTGTTAATAATAATGCAGTATTAGTATTTACAATATTATGGGATCCGGTCTTTAGGTAGACTGCACTCAGGTCAACACTCATTAGGTTGACCACTATTGGTCGACATTCATTAGGTCGACATGGTCACTAGGTCGACGTGTAAAAGGTTGATATGGAAAAGGGTCGACATGAGTTTTTCAAATTTTTTTTTTTACTTTTTCATACTTTACAATCCACGTGGACTAAGTTTGGGAATAGTAACCTGTGCCGAGTGCAGCAGTAGCGTAGCGAGGCACCTTGCCCGAAGCATGGCGAGCGAAACGAGCCATGCGAGGGGACACGATGCACTAAATGGGGTTCCTGGTCACTTTACGAAGAAAACGGCACCAAAAAAACAAAGAAAAAACCTTATGTCGACCTTTTTCCGTGTCGACCTTGTTCATGGCAACCTAATGACCGTGTCGAGCTATTCCAGATGTCGACCTCGTCACTGTTCACCAATAGTGGTCGACCTAATGACTGTCGACCCTATGATCCACACCCCAATATTATTGCCTTAAGCTGGGTACACACTATGAGATATATCATGTGATATATCATTCCAACACTGGTAGGAATAATTATATATCATACACACCAGTGTTCCATGGAACTGAATGATTATTGGCAGACTGCGCATGTGCTACAGTCACATTACGCATGCTTAAAGGTTCTGCAGCGCACCCACATGTATGAGGTCGCCTTTGCAAAGTGATTGATAGGAAGTTACCATTTAGGGGTGGTAAAATGGTGTTAGTGGGGAGGGGTTGTTAAAATGCAGGCGTGGCATGGTCATTTTTGGCTTGTTTATCTGACGTCAGCTGCAAGCCTTAATGTACAAAAACATGACGCCTGTGTGTCTACTGCTGGGTCTAGTCTGCGTAGCCATAGGTCTACCCTTCAGCCTGATGTTCCTCATTCTTCCTTATAGGCTGCATATGTGTGCGCAACTGTGAATGAGTTGCGGTAGCTCCAGTGGGCATTTCTTTTCATTTCTGGGTGGCAGCTTCACTTGCTGATATCCGCAGTTGCGTTCCATAGATAATAGCACATTCCGCTGCATTAGCATACTTCTCTGAATGAGGCCCTGTGTGTACCCATTTTTCATTGACTCATCCCATTGGATGTGCTGCATACCCAGTGGGATGATTCCACGACCAATGCGGTGTTGTTACATGCAGCATGTGCCAATACATTATGTAGTTGTACAGTAGATTGTTTAGTGAGTACAGCATTACATATGATTGCCGCATCACTGGGTCGCACAATCTCATGGTGGGCCTGATTCAGATCCTGTTGCATTAGAGGTGCATGTCACAAAGTACCGATGTTTGGCACTTTGCACATGCCCTGGACCCGTATTACATATGTGCAGTACAATTCTGCGACATCGCTTGCAGTACGTTATCAGTCTGATACCGTTTGGGATGGGGAGGGGGTGATGATGGCCTCCTTTCCAAAACAGTAGTGATGTGCACCGGCAATTTTTCGGGTTTTGCGTTTTGGTTTTGGGTTCGGTACCGCGGCCGTGTTTTGGGTTCGAACGCGTTTTGGCAAAACCTCACCGAATTTTTTTTGTCGGATTCGGGTGTGTTTTGGATTCGGGTGTTTTTTTCAAAAAACCCTAAAAAACAGCTTAAATCATAGAATTTGGGGGTCATTTTGATCCCATAGTATTATTAACCTCAATAACCATAATTTCCACTCATTTTCAGTCTATTCTGAACACCTCACAATATTATTTTTAGTCCTAAAATTTGCACCGAGGTCGCTGGATGGCTAAGCTAAGCGACACAAGTGGCCAACACAAACACCTGGCCCATCTAGGAGTGGCACTGCAGTGTCACGCAGGATGTCCCTTCAAAAAAATACTCCCCAAACAGCACATGACGCAAAGAAAAAAAGAGGCGCAATGAGGTAGCTGTGTGACTAAGCTAAGCGACCCTAGTGGCCGACACAAACACCTGGCCCATCTAGGATTGGCACTGCAGCAGGATGGCCCTTCAAAAAAATACTCCCCAAACAGCACATGACGCAAAGTAAAAAAAGAGGCGCAATGAGGTAGCTGTGTGACTAAGCTAAGCGACCCTAGTGGCCGACACAAACACCTGGCCCATCTAGGAGTGGCACTGCAGTGTCACGCAGGATGGCCCTTCAAAAAAATACTCCCCAAACAGCACATGACGCAAAGAAAAAAAGAGGCGCAAAGAGGTAGCTGTGTGACTAAGCTAAGCGACCCTAGTTTGCGACACAAACACCTGGCCCATCTAGGAGTGGCACTGCAGTGTCACGCAGGATGGCCCTTCAAAAAAATACTCCCCAAACAGCACATGACGCAAAGAAAAAAAGAGGCGCAATGAGGTAGCTGTGTGACTAAGCTAAGCGACCCTAGTGGCCGACACAAACACCTGGCCCATCTAGGAGTGTCACTGCAGTGTCACGCAGGATGGCCCTTCAAAAAAATACTCCCCAAACAGCACATGACGCTAAGAAAAAAAGAGGCGCAATGAGGTAGCTGTGTGACTAAGCTAAGCGACCCTAGTGGCAACAGGTGTCTCCCCGGGTGCCTGACTTAAACAAACCACCTCACCATCAGAATCCTCCTTGTCAATTTCCTCCCCAGCGCCAGCAACACCCACTGACATCTTCAATTTGACTATCAGGAACTGGACTGCGGGTGCTCCTTCCAGCACTTGTAGGGGTCGTGCAAATGGTGGAAGGCGCAAGCTCTTCCCGTCCAGTGTTGGGAAGGTCAGGCATCGCAACCGACACAATTGGACTCTCCTTGGGGATTTGTGATTTCGAAGAACGCACAGTTCTTTGCTGTGCTTTTGCCACCTTAAGTCTTTTCTTTTTTCTAGCGAGAGGATGAGTGCTTCCATCCTCATGTGAAGCTGAACCACTAGCCATGAACATAGGCCAGGGCCTCAGCCGTTCCTTGCCACTCCGTGTCGTAAATGGCATATTGGCAAGTTTACGCTTCTCCTCAGACGCTTTTCATTTTGATTTTTGGGTCATTTTTTTACTGATCTTTTGTGTTTTGGATTTTACATGCTCTGTACTATGACATTGAGCATCGGCCTTGGCAGACGACGTTGATGGCATTTCATCGTCTCGGCCATGACTAGTGGCAGCAGCTTCAGCACGAGGTGGAAGTGGATCTTGATCTTTCCCTATTTTTTTAACCTCCACATTTTTGTTCTCCATATTTTAATGCGCACAACTAAAAGCCACCACAGGTATACAATGTCGATGGATGGATAGTATAGTATTATATTACTTATGGACGACGACTGACGACACAGAGGTAGGTACAGCCGTGGCCTACCGTACTGCTATATATATATGATATACTGTATAATATAATAACGGACCTGGTGGACACTGTCAGCAGACTGCTAAACTAGTATGAAGAAAAAAAAAGCCACCACAGGTATACAATGTAGATGGATGGATAGTATAGTATTATATTACTTATGGAGGACGAGTGACGACACAGAGGTAGGTACAGCCATGGCCTACCGTACTGCTATATATATATATATATATATAATATACTTAATAATAATAACGGACCTGGTGGACACTGTCAGCAGACTGCTAAACTAGTATGAAGAAAAAAAAAGCCACCACAGGTATACAATGTAGATGGATGGATAGTATAGTATTATATTACTTATGGACGACGACTGACGACACAGAGGTAGGTACAGCCGTGGCCTACCGTACTGCTATATATATATATATATATATATATATATAATATACTTAATAATAATAACGGACCTGGTGGACACTGTCAGCAGACTGCTAAACTAGTATGAAGAAAAAAAAAGCCACCACAGGAGTGTTTTTCAGGCAGACAAACGTATACTGGACTGGTGGTCACTGTCAGCAAAACTGTGCACTGTACTCCTGCTATAACTGCTCCCCAGTCCCCACAATTAGGCAGTGTGAGCAGTGCACTCAGCACAGATATATCATGCAGCAGTGCAGCACACTGAGCACAGATATGGTGGAGCGTTTTTTTCAGGCAGAGAAACAACGGATTAAACTCACTGGTGGTATTATAATCAAAACCCTGCACTGTACTCCCTAACAGCTGCTCCCCGTCCCCAATCCTCCCCACAATTATAACTAAGTCACTCTTTTCTACTATAACGGAGAGGACGCCAGCCACGTCCTCTCCCTATCAATCTCAATGCACGTGTGAAAATGGCGGCGACGCGCGGCTGCTTATATAGAATCCGAGTCTCGCGAGAATCCGACAGCGGGATGATGACGTTCGGGCGCGCTCGGTTTACCCGAGCCACACGGGAGAATCCGAGCACGGCTCGGACCCGTGTAAAAAGGCTGAAGTTCGGGAGGTTCGGTTTCCGAGAAACCAAACCTGCTCATCACTACAAAACAGTGGTGTGTTGCTGCCATTGTTGGGGAGGGACCAAGCCAGGATCTTCATCGGAGGATGGAGATTTCCTGGCCTCTTTGATGTGGCTGCGGCCGGCGGCCAGTTTGCGCGACCCCATAGGTCATCGCAGATGATCTGATGCTGTGTCCTAGGAAGCAGCTCCGATCAGTAATGCAGCAGGAGGTCTGACACCGCCTGTTGCATTACCATATTGATGCTATAGCTGCAGCTGTAGCACCTCCAACCACTTCTGAATCATGCCCGGTGTGTACCCAGCTTTGCTTTCAATTTATCAGTGTGCAAGAAACATTATGGAAGAAGAAATTGTGGTTGATACTTATATGGCTGGAAATGTTTACAAAACCATTGTTATAACTGGCCTATGAATCCATCAGGGTAGGCAGATTATCTACAAATATAAAAATGGAAGCGATTCCGCACTATGAGCTGCAATTATTAAGAAAAAGATGCAGCGCATGCACAGCACCCGTCCTGCAGGGGGCAGCAGAAAATGCGATCGCCTCTGTCAATCAGGCAGAGGCGGTCGCGAGGCGGGGGGGGGGGGGGCTCCATTTTCAGGGAGGAGACAGAGCGTTGCGGGGGTGGTGCCAGATGAATGGGGGCAGTGCGTCACGAATGGGGGCGAGTCAGGGGGCGTGATCACGGAAGCTGTGTGACATCACATCCAGCCGCCGCAATTGCGAACATGGGGACTCCTGCGGGTGCAGCTAAGCTGCTTCGGCAGGAGCCATCCATAGTTTCTTATAACAAGCAGAAATTGTGATGTGTTTGCAATTTCTGCTTGTTGAACTGGGGGAGGCGCCGGTCAGTGTGCTGGGCGACCTTGTCCAGCGATGGGCGCCCCCCAGCACGCACTCCAAAGGATTGCAAATTCTGCTAATTAACAGAATTTGCAATCCTTACTGAATTAGACCCAATAGTCACAAACACCCATGATATTGTATATGTAATGTATGTATATGTATGTATATGTAATGTATGTATATTATGTACATACACATACTTTGCATAATGTCAGCATTTATGAGCCTACAATAATTATTGTATCTACTGCACAGCAGAAGAAACACATCTGGAAGATATGTCGATGACATTGTGCAGTATGTATGGATGACCAAACGACCATGTGATATGTCAGTCGCTGAATGTTGGAAAACAATCACGTCAGTTGGCTGACATATTTAAATGCGCTGTGTTGTCTTCTCACACTCGCTCTGGTCTCATTGGTGCATCATCGTCCACTGTATACTGCACAACACGCCCCTCATAATTTCTGAAGTGTTTTGTTACCAAACTTGGTGAGTTTTGAAGATATGGGGCCAAATGTAATAGAGTGAGAGTTTCAGAAAGTGAGAGATTTGGTAAGGTTTTTCATTTTTTTTTTTAAAGTGGCAATCATTTACACTGCAAAGTCAGGTTGATCTTGCTGTGTAAATGATTGCCACTTTAAAAAAAAACTGCAAAACCGTACCAAATCTCTAACTTTTCGAAACTCTCTCTCTATTACATTTGGCCTATTATGTTGGGCTTTCTTAAAGTTGTATGTCTTCTTTAATACACATGCTCCTTAAGCAATGCCTATGAGGAACATGTGTACAATCTGCAGTCCATGTGCTTCTCAAACTCTGTTTCTTGGTATTTGAAGCTCCATTCTATGGTGCCACATATTTAAATGGTCAAGCCCTCGTGTCATAAAATGACACACACACTGCAGTTTCCACTTAATTTTATGTACAATGTATATCTATGTATTTTGGCTATGTACTAACAGCCTCCTGCAGGTCATTTCTCTTGCAAAAGGATAATTTGTGTTGCACAGTGCAGTCCTCATTCATCTCACTATGGACTATGGTCTCTGCCCTATATACAAAATACAATAAAGTGTAGTTTTGTTTACTTTGGTCTCCTTGGTTAACGCCGTGCTAAAAAAAGGTGAAATGCTTAATGCATATGGTGGCATTCTAATATTGCATTCTAATAATGTTGCAGCACTAATATATTATGAAAAATGTACAACTTTTACAATATAGGGGGCACTGGGCAGATGTACTAAGTCTTGGGGAGTGATAAAGTACAACCAATCAGCTCCTATCATTTTTCAAACACAGCCTGTAACATGGAGCTGATTGGCTGGCACTTTATTTCTCTCCACTTTATCACTCTCGAAGGCTTAGTACATCTCCCCCTAAATGTGTATGGAAAGGAACTCATAGCTGTATACTGTCAACATTCTTACCCTTGGGATATTTCTAAAAGGACTACTCAAACAAGCAGAAAAAGGCCCTAGCTATATAGGTTCTGGCAAATGCCAACAGGATACGCCACCCGACTGCTGGTGATTCTTGGGTGCAGAAGAAGATATAGAACTTCCACATTGTTTTCAAGAAAAAAGTGCAGCAATATCCAGTCATCTATGAGATGAGCTGCCGGCGCGGATCAGATTTATCAGTCAACACTGTGGTATGTATCAATATTAGTCTTATACATGTCATTTTATGTGACTCTTTAACTATTCATTTGTTCAGGATTCTTTATGGCAGTCTCTTGGCTGCATGTATGGCTTGTCTTCAGTTTCATTGGATCCATGCATATTAATATACCCTTCCAAGAACTTGTCTTTATTTGCCACTTTTAACAAAATATCGGCATCCCCCTTCTGGCATTTGTGAATGTAAATTAATTGTATATATTTTAGAGTAATTTTTACTAAAATGTTTGTATATTTCTATATATAACAGAATACATATATGAAAATATTATTGGCTTCAGTTAAATAGTTTTCTTTTGTTTGTTTTCAAAATCTGTTTATTAATTTTCTTAGCAAGAAGTAGAAAATATAAAGTCAAACATTGAAACTCACATCATAAGAGAAATAAAGGCGAGTCTGAAAATAAATTAGCATTAGTTGGTACTGCCACAATTGACAGCCAAACACGAGAATGAATAAACAGTAGCAGTAAATACAGTAAATATGTTGGAGGAAATCTTTGCAAAAAGTGTGTAAGTGCAGAGTAGAGACCCACTGAGCAGCTGAGGTATCTATGAAGTTAGATTGAATGAGCAATTACAGTGATATAACATATATGATATGATAATATCCAGTTATACATACATAAACAAAATACAAAGTCAGAGAAATATATATATATATATATATATATATATATATATATATATATATATATATACACTGCTCAAAAAATAAAGGGAACACTAAAATAACACATCCTGGATCTGGAATGAATGAAATATTCTTATTAAATACTTTGTTCTTTACATAGTTGAATGTGCTGACAACAAAATCCCACAAAAATTATCAATGGAAATCAAATTTATTAACCCATGGAGGTCTGGATTTGGAGTCACACTCAAAATTAAAGTGGAAAAACACACTACAGGCTGATCCAACTTTGATGTAATGTCCTTAAAACAAGTCAAAATGAGGCTCAGTAGTGTGTGTGGCCTCCACGTGCCTGTATGACCTCCCTACAACGCCTAGGCATGCTCCTGATGAGGTGGCGGATGGTCTCCTGAGGGATCTCCTCCCAGACCTGGACTAAAGCATCCGCAAAATCCTGGACAGTCTGTGGTGCAACGTGGCATTGGTGGATGGAGCGAGACATGATGTCCCAGATGTGCTCAGTTGGATTCAGGTCTGGGGAACGGGCGGGCCAGTCCATAGCATCAATGCCTTCGTCTTGCAGGAACTGCTGACACACTCCAGCCACATGAGGTCTAGCATTGTCTTGCATTAGGAGGAACCCAGGGCCAACCGCACCAGCATATGGTCTCACAAGGGGTCTGAGGATCTAATCTCGGTACCTAATGGCAGTCAGGCTACCTCTGGCGAGCACATGGACAGCTGTGCGGCCCCCCAAAGAAATGCCACCCCACACCATTACTGACCCACTGCCAAACCGGTCATGCTGAAGGATGTTGCAGGCAGCAGAACGTTCTCCTTGGCGTCTCCAGACTCTGTCACGTCTGTCACGTGCTCAGTGAGAACCTGCTTTCATCTGTGAAGAGCACAGGGCGCCAGTGGCGAATTTGCCAATCTTGGTGTTCTCTGGCAAATGCCAAACGTCCTGCACGGTGTTGGGCTGTAAGCACAACCCCCACCTGTGGACGTCGGGCCCTCATACCACCCCCATGGAGTCTATTTCTGATTGTTTGAGTAGACACATGCACATTTGTGGCTTGCTGGAGGTCATTTTGCAGGGCTCTGGCAGTGCTCCTCCTGTTCCTCCTTGCACAAAGGCGGAGGTAGCGGTCCTGCTGCTGGGTTGTTGCCCTCCTACAGCCTCATCCATGTCTCCTGATGTACTGGCCTGTCTTCTGGTAGCTTCTCCATGCTCTGGACACTATGCTGACAGACACAGCAAGCCTTCTTGCCACAGCTCGCATTGATGTGCCATCCTGGATGAACTGCACTACCTGAGCCACTTGTGTGGGTTGTAGACTCCGTATCATGCTACCACTAGAGTGAAAGCACCGCCAGCTTTCAAAAGTGACCAAAACATCAGCCAGAAAGCATAGGAGCTGAGAAGTGGTCTGTGGACACCACCTGCAGAACAACTCCTTTATTGGCGGTGTCTTGCTAATTGCCTATAATTTCCACCTTTTGTCTATTCTATTAGCACAACAGCATGGGAAAATGATTGTCAATCAGTGTTGCTTCCTAAGTGGACAGTTTGATTTCACAGAAGTGTGATTAACTTGGAGTTACATTGTGTTGTTTAAGTGTTCCCTTTATTTTTTTGAGCAGTGTATAAAGGGTGGAGGGGTAGTAGGTACACAGAGAAGGAGAGAAAGGAGGGACATAGGGCAACAAAACTATAACACACCATTATATCGTGGGAAGAGATTGGAGACTAGCCAAAATATCAAGCAAAAGAGGGTATTGAAAGTATGTGTTAAACTCCAGTAGTCAACACCCATTATACCGTCCATCAGGGTAGGGTTATGAATTTTGTCTCAGGAGGAATCAGCTGGTGGAATCGAAAATTTTTAAAATCTGATTCTAAGTGTGAGGATTTAGATATTCAATATATGGACCCGATTTATTATAAAACTGCACCACTCCCTTCTCCACATCTGGGAACAAAGCCCGCCTATCGAAAAATATAGAATTTTTAGGAGCAGTTGCATTGTGGAGAGAAAGGGTGGACGTTTAGCAATCCATTGAAGTAAAATGGCCTTCCTAGCTGCTGCTGTTATTATTATTGTAAGCAAAGGTATAATGGATTTATTATGTAGGTCCAAGTCCCAGTTAACAAAGTATAACAGAGTAAGGCTAGAGGGTCAGGTCGTAAGCGTAATGAGAATATGTTATTAATGAACACTACTACCTTGTTCCAAAACTGTCAAATCTTGCAGCACTCCCAGAAATTATGGTAGAAAGAAGCGGGTGGTCTTCTGTATGCCGGCGGTCGGCCTCCCGGCGCTCAGTATACCGGCGCCGGGAGCCCGACAGCCGGCATACCGACACTTATTTTCCCTCGTGGGGGTCCACGACCCCCAAAGATGGAGAATAAAATAGTGTGGCGCGCGTAGCACGCCACCGTGCCCGTAGCGTGGCGAGCACAGCGAGCCCGCAAGGGGCTCATTTGCGCTCGCCACGCTGTCGGTAAGCCGGCGGTCGGGCTCCCGGCGCCGGGATGCTGGTCGCCGGGAGCCCGACCGCCGGCCAGCCGTAGTGAACCCGAAGCGGGTGGTCTTCTGTATGCCGGCGGTCGGCCTCCCGGCGCTCAGTATACCGGCGCCGGGAGCCCGACAGCCGGCATACCGACACTTATTTTCCCTCGTGGGGGTCCACGACCCCCATAGAGGGAGAATAAAATAGTGTGGCGCGAGTAGCGCGCCACCGTGCCCGTAGCGTGGCGAGCGCAGCGAGCCCGCAAGGGGCTCATTTGCACTCGCCACGCTGTCGGTAAGCCGGCGGTCGGGCTCCCGGCGCCGGGATGCTGGTCGCCGGGAGCCCGACCGCCGGCCAGCCGTAGTGAACCCGAAAGAAGCAATAGGAGAGCAACACTTAGGGCATCGCCCAGTCTCCTTGGCAACCATATGGCTTCTCTGATGTTGTGATATATAGGCTCTATTCAAGACACGAAAGTAAACTTCCTGGAGCATAGCAGTATGGAGAGGAATCCAATCAGAACCCTCCCAGTGTCCCCTGTGGTGTACGTGTCATCTGATGCATGCACAGTACGACTCCTGGGTCATAAACCCAGAAGTCCTTGTATCGCAAAGGACAGCTTTTTCTTTGGTAGCTTTGTGATTTTTTTTCAAGAATACTGTATGGCGTTACTAAACGGTGCTATACTTGTCATGAGTGGCAGGATGGCAATGCTTTATGCATCCCGCCCATAATGTCTTATTTCTATATGTAATACCACAGACATTGACCATCCTTCCAATGTGACCCCCTTTTTCCAATAAACAATGATCTGCACCTGCTTTTTCCACTTATTTTACTATTGCAATGTGCATGGCTGAGTTAAATGAATAACATTATTATGTAAATGTTACTGTTAATTCATTGATTGGAAAACAAGTGGTACAAAAAGCTATGCTCCTGTTTTTTCTAAGTGAAATAGGTCTTGTTATAAGACATTCTGGACAGTACATTACTTTGTAGTGTTTACCAGTGCTCTTTCTTCTAGCAACAACAATCTTATAACCATGATACTAATTATTTACAGTATTTCATTTGGCACCGGTGGCACTTGCTCACGTGCAATATAATTATGTAAGAACATTTTGGGCATCTGAGTGGAAAAATAGTAAAATGTCAATTGAAATAGAAATGAAATCCATTCATGTTACGGAAAATTCATTTTTCATAAAAGCATAAAATGTAAAACAGAAAAGAAATAAAAAAACATTTAAACGTTCCTGACCAAAACAACAGTAAAAGTGCCAAAGGGGCTTTTAAACAGCTAGGAGCGTGCTAATTGGATAGAATTCTTTTTTTATACGCTAACCTTTGCACAGCTGTGTTTATAACATTGCCTGCAAATTTTAAGATGCATTACTTAAGATATACTTTCTGTGGTAATTGTGGTTTTGGGAGGCTATGGTTGGAAAGAAGGCCTTTTGTTTTGTGTATTGGCAACATCAATTACACTACCTCATGTTGGCATTAACCCATTCAGCAGAACAAAAGGAGATATTTAATTAAACCATGTATGAATTATTGAATTAGGATTTGTGTGAGTCACAAAAAGGGCAGCAAAATGAAGGCTCTGTGTGAGGTGACACTCCTTTTGTCCTTGTTGTAAATGAGACAAAAAGTGATCAAGTTGATGTTCGGAAAAAAAAAGCGCCAAAAATGTTTTTTGTCGTGTTAAAGAAAAATATAAAACTTTTTAGTTTAGAGAAAAAATACAAAAAGCTCTGCATATCAGACAATTGTCTCAAAATATTATATTAGCTACAGTATGTTTACAAGGGTCTTTTTGGCAGCTAATGAGTTACTATTTAATGGTTGCCAGCCAATAATCCACAGCTCCCTTATAACATCAATTAGAGATTTCACTGATGTAGGCATGTTAGAAGTGAAGAAAAAAATTAACTTGACTCTGTTATCCACATAAAATGAGCACTCTATGTTGTTCACTTTTTAGTTAACTCTTGTTTTATTAAATTGGGGCCTTCCTATGTGTAACCACACTGACATATAATCTTGGAGGTCCCAGAATTCTGTGGTGTTACGGTTTAAAACTGTTGTAGCCGGGTATTAACATGTGGCTGACAGCCAGCCAAACCATGTCAGGCTCTGGCCTGTGGAAGTGATGCAGCCTACACAATTTATTACTTGTCCACTGGAATTTAGTGGCTTCAGTTCTTTCTAATGGAGATATGATATTTTAAAATAAATAGGATAAGAGTCTTTGAGATGCCAGAACAGGGACTACACAATTTCAATATCCCGTATTTTTTTCTTTTTCTTTTTCTTAGGATCACTGCAAACACAGGTAGAAAATACAGACTTCACACATATAGAACCATGGACAGAGATTATTTCCGCCTTTTTTTTTTATAAACTAGTACAGATTACCAAAAAATTTTCTTGACATATTATTTATGCAATTTTAAAATGCACCAAAAAAGGGAAAATGGCAGCCCCATAACATAGCTTCAGTGCACCCTGTGCCATGGTCACCTTTTCCCTCTTCCCTCTCAGTATATGCTGTTGTAAAGCTATGCCCCAGGGGGTGGGTGGGTGGATGGCTAATGCCATGACCGGAGTAGAAAGCTACTGACTGGGGTGTCCTAAGAATGGTCCAGTCAGCGATATTGGCTGCATGGTGCTGACCAGGCATCCTGCTAGTCAGATACAGGGGCTGAGGGTCTGTGATGGTGCTGCTCTGTGCCCTGTGCAATGGCACTGCTCGCACACCCTTAGTTACCACCCTGGAAAATAATATCATCTGGAGGAAAAGCTGATAAGGAGATTAGAAAAATGGGGCTGATTCTGAGTTTGGGGTGAAGCAAAAAACAAAAAAACAAAACCCCAAATAACTTTGCACCTTGGTAAAAACCCAGCTGCACTGCAGGTTGGGGAGATTTAAAATGTTCAGAGAGATTTAGATTTGAGAGGTACTGTTGCACTGGGGCATGTAGAGCCCACCAGGGAATGCAGTTGTTGGAGCCCAAGGTTAAAATGTGTGGCCAGCCACCACAGAGGGGCTTGGCCAATCATTAGAGAAGACATGCAAAGACCAGGACTACTTTATGAAGGATGGGACGAGGGGGTGTCAGGATCACCTATTTTGATTGGCAGGATTGGTACTCTTGTTTACATAGAAACAAACCAAGCACCCAAGTTCATCCATGTTCCTGCTTCACCAAGTGACTGACACCTAGAGGAGAGGGTGAGGATTTCCCCTGTACACCTCAACTGTGTTCCAGTCTGAACCTGTTGAGAGGGGTGTGTCCAAACTGAAATCTAAATTGCAGTGTGCAAATAAAGATATACAGCATTTGTTGGCTACATGCAAAAGCAGCCAGTATTTAAGGTGTGATATGTAAGATTAAGTCATTATATTGACATTCTCTATGTTGATATTAGAATGTCCACATAGTCTGAATGTTGACATTGTGAACATCAAGATGGTTAACATGGTTTTAATGTCAACAGCTGTCATGTCGACATTCACTATGTCAAGACTTACATAATGTCGACATGTTCAATGATGACATTATGCAACTGTTGACACTGCTAAAACCCTAATGGCAGCCTAACCTTAACTGTAGCCTAACCCTAGCAGCAGCATAACCCTAACCCTGCCGCAGTTCTGTGTATAATGTAAATATGCATAATGTCAGCATTTTAAATATGTCCACATGTTGAATGTTGGCGTTATGACCATGTCGGTATTATTAATGAAACTGTCATCATTCTGAATGTCGACATTCAAAACTATTCAACATTACGGTGTCAGGATTCTGAATGTAGACAATATCACTACATACCAGTAAGTAGCCTACATGCAAAACAATAAATGTATTTGCACCCCATGTATTGCAACATGGTTTGTCCAGGTGCAAAGTTCCAGTACATGCCTCTTTTGCATTTGCTCCCCAATCAGAGCCCATGTGCCTTATTTATGAAGCAAGCTGCCACTTCCCGGCTGGTTGGAGGTGAACATTTAAAACAACCTGGCGTGCTTTACACTAACTGAGTACATTTTCACATCCAGCCCGCCAAGTAGTGCTACATAAATAAAGCCCCTATGTCTCTGCTTATTTTACTTCAGTACCTTTATTCTCTGGAATACCTGACATCTTATCTCCTCACAGTCAGATAGTACCAATTTGGTCTCTCTACTTAATCAGCTAAACTATGGACAAACTCAATAAGTTACTCTTGGGGACTAGGTTACAGACCCCCCTGTCACCTTCCCAACAAGGGATGGTCAGCTCTAAGGTCATTTAGATTCCTTGAAGCTAGTATAGTGAGAGTCCAGGAGACTCATTTTTCAGACAAAGCCCTCCCAATGTTTTATGATACCTCTCTCAAGACTTTTTCTCCAATTCCCCCACATATGTAATGGAGAAACTATTCTTCTCAGAATCACTGATAATTTATGAGGCAAAAAATCATCAGCAATCCATAGGGGAGACATCTCACACTAATAGGAGAGATACAGGGTAAATTCTTTACCATGGTTTCTCTGTACAATACCAATTCTGAGGAAGGTGCTTACACAGCTAGATGATCATAAGAAAGGCTCTTTGGAAATCTTTGCAGATTGTAATATCCTACCCTATCCATACTGTCGTCCTCTTGTCCTAAATCTGGTGTACATTTTGGTACATTTTAAAGTATTGCTTAAATGTGGCTGTTTAGGAATTTGTCTCCAAGTTTGTCCTCTGTGGAAAGTGATACACCTTGGTAAAAACAGCTGTAAATACTTTTCTCACATTCATGGCATCTATACTTATTATTATTTATTATTTATTTATTAACAGTTTCTTATATAGCGCAGCATATTCCGTTGCGCTTTACAATTAGAACAACAGTAATAGAACAAAACTGGGTAAAAACAGACAGACATAGAAGTAGGAAGGCCCTGCTCGCAAGCTTACAATCTATAGGGAAATAGGCACAGATACACAAGGATAGATGCTACCTATTGCATAATGGTCCACCAGATTGCTAGGTTCTTAATGGGTTGTATGATGATACCCCACAAAGTTATCCAAGTGTCAGGAGGGTGTGAGACTAAAGAAAGACAAGATATGTGATGTTATGAATACTCTACAAAGGATGTAATTAGATAGGGAAGCACTGAGGGTTATGTGGGTGGGTCTGGAATTTGATAGGCTTGTCTGAAGAGGTGAGTTTTCAGGGAACTTGAATCAAATGAAATCTAGTAGATAAATGGCTCATCCTAGTTATTTGTAATGCAGAGCTTCACACAGCTACAGGTTAAGATATGCACACTTAGTCTAACCTGGAGAGACCCTACCTCCTCCTGGAAGTGTAGACGGCATTAATATATTTTCTTTTGTTCACATACATAAACTTCATCAGAGACAAGGTTGTTTATTTTATTGGTGGTAATAGTCCCCTTGGTACCTTACTTACTGTACTGGGGTGCATGTAAGCCTGTAGTGTAAGTAATAGAGATTCAAACCATCGATTGTCTCAAGAAATAGCATCTAGTGAAAAATTATCTCCTTTACCACTAAGATTGCAGATATAGGCAATCATAATATGGTACCTTTGCTTCTAAGTGCTAAAGAACTATCATTTAGAGAATAAATAATGTCTCTCAATATGATTTACATAGAGAGAAACATTGTACTTGTGCTATTTAGATACTAAAGAGGAAAAAATATTTTGCCTTGACATCAGTAGCTCACTCCCATATTCACACATTGCTTAACTCCAAAAGCAACATTTTGATTATCATTATAGGGTATTATGCTAAGTTATACTGTATCATTTAAATAGAGTCTCCAACGTGCAACAACCTATTTTATGGCGGGCATACATTTTGCAGAATTCAGCCCATTCTGCAGATTATCAGCAGATCGGGACAATAATCGTATAGTGTATGTCTGCAACTGATCAGCAATGATCGGTCTGTTGGACATGCTGTAATAGTCTGTAATGTCCAATAGATGCAATCATTAGTTGGCTGCATCAGACAGTGTATGTGTGAGCAGGATTAGTAGTGATTGCCGGAGAAACAGAGCCAAGAGCAGAAGTAAGGGAGATATTGTACAAGGAAATGACTTGTTAAAGGCAGGAGAGAGATAGTAGGGGTGAGAAGTGAGTAGAGCAGGTAGAATAATGATATGGTGTCATAGCCTCAAGGGTACGCTTAGTGATGGTGGCCTCGGAAGGCAGAGGTAGAGAAGGAGTAAGGGATAAGTTAAAAGAGAGAACGTGATATTCAAACAGGGGAAATAGGGATTTGGTGTAAGAGATGAGATATCACAATGATGAAGAACAGATTAAATACGTGACCACTCACATGGGAGAGTGGGGAGGTCAGTTGGGAGAGACCAGGTGATGATGTGAGGTAAAGAGTTTAGAGGCAGAGGATTCTGTGGGTATATCGATAGGGATATTGAAGTCATCTAGGATGAAGGTCTGAAGAGAGGAAGTTGGTAAGCCAGGAAGCATGGCTGTCAAGGAATTTGTATTAAGGGCTAGAGGGACAATAAATGACAGCTAGTTGAAGGTGAACAGGATGGAAGAAGTGAACTGCATGAACCTCGAATGTAGAGAAAGAAAGGGATGATAAAGAAGTTAAAAGCTGGTAGGAGTAACTGAAGGATAGAAGAACCCCAACACCACCACCATGGTGACCTCACGGCCGTGGCTCTCCAGCTGTTGTAAAACCTGTGGCTCTCCAGCTGTTGTAAAACTACAAGTCCCATCATGCTTTGCCTCAGTTTTGCTATTATGGAATACTAAAACTGTGGCAGGGCATGCTGGGATGTATAGTTTCACAACATCTGGAGAGCAACAGGTTGGCCAGGCCTGTTCTACACCATTCCAATAGTAGGCAGGCAGAGGTTTTGTCATCAACAACTGACTATATCAGCACAGAAAGTGGAAGGCAGATTAGGGCTACACTTATTGCCAACTATTTCAGCTGTAAGTATTTTTTTTTTATCTTACGTGCTTATCTAAAATTAAACAGCAAACATTAGTTGTGTATGGTTATTAAAACAAAAAAACTCCCTTTCACATTCACTTTCAGTTTTCTAGAGTGTGCACAAGTGTTTCCAACTTTCCCCTTTTTAATTAGTGTGCATGTGATACATTTGGCCCAACAGAGGAAGCTGAGTTCGATTTTGCATTCGATTTGGCAGGGGATTTCATTTTATTTTTGGAAAGGAATTCCAAAACCAAACACAAAATCCCTCGTTAAAATCAACAAAAATCGAATATTAGTAAATAAGGGATTTGCAGTTGAAATATAATTGATTTCAGTTGATTTTACCGATTTATAAAATTGAATCCCAAATCGAGTTTTAGTAAATTAACCCCCAGGACTAAAAGTCGCTATCCAGACATCAAAAACATGGTACACTGTACAAAGGGGTGGTCTTCTGTATGCCGAATGTCGGCATCCCGGCGCACAGTATACCGGCGCCGGAATCCCGACACCCGGCATACCGAAAACTATTCTCCCTCGTGGGGGTCCACGACCCCCCTGGAGGGAGAATAAAATAGTGTGTTGTGCGTAGCGTGCCACCGTGCCCGTAGCGCGGCGAGCGCAGCGAGCCCGCAAGGGGCTCCTTTGCGCTCGCCACGCTGTCGGTATGCTGGTGGTCGGGCTCCCGGCGCCCGTATGCTGGTCGCCGGGAGCCCGAGCGCCGGCATACCATACTACACCCGTACAAAGGATTTAGAATTACAGCAAGTAACAAAACACATAGAAATAATTAAAACAAAGAAGCGCAGAGAACACAATATGCATAATGCAGGGTTGGTTGGTGCAGACATTTTGTATAATAACTTCCATGGGTTGTTTATTCCAGCCACAAAAGGTTCCAGGTGAGGCAGCCATCTTAGGCACACTACGTAGGATTACCCTGGGTGGGATAGGTTACATCTAGGGAGATGACACAAAATGGGATGATTGCAGCATTCTTACACTCACAGTAGTGTCCCAACATAACCATCAAGTCCAGGTACTTTTCATCCCAGCCACGAGCGGGTGAGGCAGCCATGTTGGGCACATTATGAAGGTTACACTGTGGGAGGTAAGCCATACACGGACCCAAGGAAAACTGACATGTGTAGTAGTATGATATATCCTGTATGAATAGATACAAGTAAAGTACACCCTGCCCACAGAGGAACCAACTGAGGCAGCCAACTGGGTGCACTGCGTAGGTTACTGCTGGCAAGGTGTGCAACTAGTGAGGGTACAGAATACAGGCATGACATATGGTGGGGCAGAAGTGCATGGTGACAAACATAGTAAACATACCAGTAACTTCACAAAACTGATCTGCAGCTGGGGCACAATCCCTTGTGGAAAACAATGATCGTTCCAGAATAATCTGTTGCACATGGCACCAAGTAAACTGCTAAATCATGTGAACACAGTGGGCAGCACGAAAGTCAATTATGCCCAGGTGAAACACCTCCTAACACTCTGATTGGTTATTAGAAATTTCTTCTAAAGTTGACTCTCCTGTATATGTAATATATATTGACACTGTTAACCAATAATGTGGCCCATACATCAGGCAGCTATTGGGGCAATCCCCCAATTTGCCCATTCCTGGTTATCAGGGAAATCCAGCATGTTAAAAATCCTTGATTCACTGATTCCGACTGAAAAAATAATATGGATTGGTGAGACTGGGATTTTTAACATGCAGTTTTTTGCTGATTCCCTGATGGATCACTGATCACTGACGTCTACTGAGCTGCATTTTTGCTTGGCAGATCAGATCTGCTTCAGCAGAATGGGGAATCGGTCCATATATGTATGCCCCCCCACTGTCCTGCATAAACTACAAGCCTACTAAAAGGAATTTGATTCAAATGTATTTCTCCAAATGTTCCTGGCTGTGAAAGAGCACTTTATCCACGAGAAAACCTCACCCCCAAACTAAGCAGAAAGTAATATCCCGCTCTGTTTTCTCACAATTTATCAAGCCCTATCACACTTCTCAACGGTTTTGGTGTTTAGCTGTGTAGCATTAATAGAGATGTTAGCGGAAAAACTAATACAAGTGTAGTGATATATACGTCCCAAATGGCTGACTCCCCAATAGGAAATGTCCAACAAAAATAATCAGGAATTTAAATTTATTCAATTTGTTCCTTTGTTCTCCAGCCAAAACAAATGCAGAAAGACAGTCAGGGTAACAGATATTCCCTACCTCTCCATATGGCACTTTGCTTTAGTTTCTGAAGTATCACCGAGGCCACACACCCACGTAATCCTAACTCGCCCTAAACTATATAATAAAATGCACATGTTAGCAACATCGGCTTTTATTTATTTACTCTTACATATTTCATGGCTGGATCATCCGCAAACCACAGGTGGTCACAAAGAGATGCCGTATTATAGGAAAACAAACTATTTTTTTCCCTTTGTAACTAAAGAAAGAACATTATCTGAACATCAATGCCTGACTGCAATGGAGAGTGATTAAAGGAGGAGTCCCCTCCACAAAGCCAATTACGTCTAACCTAAATAAATACATAAAAATACCTGTGCTTTTCTGCTTTATCATGTTCGTGCCGCACAAAACTATCCAGACGGTTTCCATGTGGAACAAATTATGTCCAAAGTTATTTTTCAATAAAATGCGTTCTATTTTTGGTGTTCAAGGGTTGTTTTCCTTTTTTTTTTTTTTGGTTGTGATGTAAATTTAATAAACATAACTTTAATTATGAAGTTAAACGATATGCTAGAAAAAAAATATGGAATTGATAAATGTCATGTTGATTGTGAGGAAATAAGTGCTTCACTCTTTTGCTGTGCCTTTCCTGTTTGTGGCTAATGTACAGGGACTGGTACTGTAGGTGCATTTTCTAGCTCCTTGATGGGAACAGTAAATGACAGTATGTACTGTATCAATGCTCTACCAGAGAGACACAACATCAGCTGTATCTGAACTACAACTCCATCATGCTTAGTCTGAGGGATAACGTAGCTGCCGCACAAATACATTACCTGGTTTCATTGATCTCAAAGAAGCACCAAATAGTGGTAAGATACAAGAGGCTAAGGAGGTCATTCCGAGTTGATCGCTCGCTAGCTATTTTTTACAGCGCAGTTGCCACCTATGGGGGAGTGTATTTTCGCTTTGCAAGTGTGCGAACGCATTTGCAGCTGAGCGGTACAGAAAAGTTTTTTGCAGTTTCTGATTAGCTCTGGACTTACTCAGCCCTTGCGATCACTTCAGTCTTTTTGGTCCCGGAATTGACATCAGACACCCGCCCTGCAAACGCTTGGACATGCCTGCGTTTTTCCAAACACTCCCAGAAAACGGTCAGTTGACACCCACAAATGCCCTCTTCCTGTCAATCACCTTGCGATCGGCTGTGCGAATGGATTCTTCATTAAATCCATTGCTCAGCACCGATCCTCTTTGTACCCATACGACGCGCCTGCGCATTGCGGTGCATACGTATGTGCAGTTTTGCTGAGTTTTGACCTGATCGCAGCGCTGCAAAAAATAGCTAGCGAGTGATCAACTCGGAATGAAACCCCTAGATGTAAAAGGTTGCAATTTTTAGGATACTTGCGCTTTTTTTCTGTAAAATCGCACATTTTGCGTGCGCATACCTTCATAATCGCATGTTTCAACCACTGCGAAAAATGGCAATGCTACAATCGCATCCAGATGTTTTCCCATAGAAATCAATAGAAATCTCAAATGTAATAGGGTGCAATTTTTCAATTCGCATACAAAACCTCACAAAAAAAAAGTTAAAAATAATGTAATTAACACATCTGTCAGAAATTCACACAGGCGAACCCCCTAATCTCCAATTACAGCACCCCTATATATATCCCACCATCATCGATGGCACCTGTGAGGGTGTGTACAATGGAGTTTATGCAGTCAGGATTGGAGCTGTCTGTCTGTGGCTTGGCCCGTGTTGATGAACTGTGCAGGAAGAGGGTGCAGAACCAGGTCCATGTTATGCTCCATGCTCCACATACGTACCGTGCGAGGGGTTCCTGGACTCACTCTCAGATCAGGAGGTGGTTGGTCTTTTTAGGATGACCCACACAAACCTCCTGAACTTTCTGTATATGAGCAGGTGAGAGATGATTTGGAGCCATTGGCCTGTAGCAATTATGCAGTGTCTGGGCTGCATAAATTAATGTGTGCCCTGCACTTTTTTGCCACAGACTCATTTCAGTCTGTGAGCTGTTGGGTGTTGGGGATTACACAAACCACTTTCTTAAGGCATTTGACTCAAGTGTTATGTGCCTTTAAGAAACTGTGGCGAACATATGTCTTATTCCCAAGTTTTGAGTCCGAGTGGCAGGACCTGAAGGTAACTTTCTGTAGGCTCTCAGCATTTCCAAATGTGCTGGGTTACCATAGATTGCATCCACATTGGGATACGAGCACCGCACTTGAGGGCAGTGGCAAATTTCCTATTAGGTACGTGAGGCATGTGCCTAGGGGTAGCATTTACTGGGGGGTTGGCCCTTGGATGCTTGTTTTGGTCCTGTCAGCCTGAAATGTACTAGTAACTGCTAAATATATACACTGTACTATACCATATGCCATCTTGACTGGAGTGTAAACGGGTAGGGCATGCACATAGCGCCCTGTAAACTGTCTTACTAAGTGAATATGTATACATAAAAATAAAAAAAAATAAAAACATGATTTTTTTTTAATTCTATTAAATTGACAATCATCAAATGAGGGTTTATAACCAATCAATGAAAATGATAATATGATGCCTCTGCTTGAGGGGGCATGTCTATGTACAGATGGGTCCACGGTTATCTTAACTAGTTTTCTGCACCTAGGCACAACATGACTTATTAGCAGAAACCCTTCATCTATTGTTCTCAACTGCAATACAATACAGAGAACAATACAGCAGGGGATTAAGTCATTACAGTAGGGGATTAAATCTGACTCTAGAGCAAGATAGAGTCAAAGGCTTCCTTTGGCGCATAGGGGAAAACTTAAAAAATGAGGAAGTAATGGTACTTTCCTTGAATGAATGGTACAGTGTTTTGTTCAGCGTACCCCCACTCACGCTGATATGAGGTAAATTCAGCACATCAAGGTATCTTTTCTACTCTTATATCAAGATAATCCTGGATATCGTACCCCAACTCACACGGAAATGGGAATCTGGACTCCTATCAAGGTTTCTTTCAAATATCCTCTCACGGTAATTCATAAGGGTGTATCCTCCATATGTAATGACCTCATTTGCATGTGAAAAATGAGAAGAGAATATCCAATGTGTAGAAATTTCTTTACCATATATTACATATGAAATATGCAATTTTGGATCATTCCCATGCCTTAATTGCACCTTCAATCATTTCACCGTGTGTAATATTCTTAAGGTTTCGTATGTACCACCAATACGTGGACCCTTCACCAGATTGCTGATAAGGTGTGCGTACCCCTCACTCACACAGAAATTCAAAGTGTAACTCCTATAATGGTATCTTTGTATAGAAGGAAAATATATATATCTCACGGGCGTACCCCAACTCACACATAAATATGCAGATTGAATCCCATCAAGGTATCTTTATCTGGTCCTTATATGGATCTTCATATAGCATGTGAGTCCCAGAGACATCGGTAAAAACAATGTTCCAAGGAATTTATTGAAGAACATAAATAACTCTACACAAAAAATTCATCTAAAAAATACATATGACCCATTCGATGTCAATTGTTCACATCAAAAAACAAACGTAGATACATAGGTTAAAAATCAAAAAATGTCCAATAAAAATGCAATGAAGAATTCAATAAAAAGATTTCAGTTGGAAAATGGCTACTCACATTGTTTTTACCGATGTCTCTGGGACTCACATGCTATATGAAGATCCAACTTCTGTGAATTTCTTATTTTGGGACCTATATTTTGGAGCCAAGCATTTCCCAATATTGCTACAGAGGATATTTCTCTGCTTGATATGAGTTGTGGCATAAGGACCAGATAAAGATACCTTGATGGGATTCAATCTGCATATTTATGTGTGAGTTGGGGTACGCCCGTGTCACGATCCGGGTATCTGGACGCCATTTCTTACCCATCAGATGCCTCCTAAGGCTGGCTCAGCGCTCCAGGACCGGATCCCATCTGTTATCCTGATGTGTACATTCCTGTATCCTCTCCTGTCACTCTGGGACGCTGTCACAGTAAACGCCATATTACACCTGGCATGGCGTCTCCCGCGGCCTCCGCCGCCGTCCCTGAACTTCTGCATGCAGAGTGTCTGAGTGGCGATTACGTCAGCCGCGGCCTCCGCTGTGTCCGCGTGGTTGGATGTGCATCTGTCAGCCTGGCGCCTCCTGTCTCCGGTGGCCGGCGCCGCCATTACTGTTTTCATTACCACATGGATTACAAACCAAACTTCCCTCCAAGTGTCTGCATGGGCGCAGCCATCTTGGATTCTGTCAGCTGATCATTTCCACCAATCTGTTCTCAGTATTGATAATCTGCATAATTGCCTAGCCAATCCCTTCCTTGCTGCAGGTATAAATACACTGTGCCTGAGCAAGGAAGGCGTCAGTGCTTTGGTTGTCAAACCTAGTTCCTGTTTGTCTCTCTCCTGTGATTGTCTTCCAGGTTCCAGCTCCTGTCTCAAGACTTCCACCATAGAGACCCGCACCAGCATTCCACCTGCGGTGTAGCCTGACTCTCCAATCCATTGTGGATTCATCTGTTTCCAGCTACAACATTACCTGCTTCCAGCTCAGCTTCCAGCAGAGTACAGCTTCCCTTAAAGGGCCGGTGTCCTTTCTACACTTTACCACTCTCCACCGGTATTATTATTTCTCCGCTCTCAAGTTCTACATTTCAGTTCATATTTCATCGCTCCCAAGTTCATTTATTATTTAACTGGTTCCAGCCAGTATCCACTCCGTGCTAACAACAGTCTGGTTCCAGCCAGTATCCACAGCAGCTGTTTTATCTTCAGCAACCCAGCTTTTCCTGGAACACCAGCTGGCACAATCCTGGGTTATCTCCATTGCTACAGTCGGGCCTGGTAAGGACTTTCCATCTAGAAGATCATAAGAACTATCTCACACTACCAGTGCCCTGTGGCTCCTGCCATCCTGTAGTACCCAGGAAATGTATTTATTCTTTGCTGACTTTTACGTTTTCTTTTACTGCTGCTGTGTTGCGGAGTTGTCATAATAAACATCATTGACTTTTATCCAAGTTGTCGTGGTCACGCCTTCGGGCAGTTATTATTCATGTTACTTACATGTCCAGGGGTCTGATACAACCTCCCAGGTTCCGGTACATCTCAGCCCCTACAACTGAGGCTGCCTCCCGTCAGCTCAGGCCCTCAGTTGTGACAGTAAGCACTGACCTAATGAATCCAGCCGGAGACCAGGATCAAGCGGCCAGGCCGATGCAAGAACTGGCAGCCCGACTAGAACATCAGGAGGCTGCACAGGGCCACATCATCCGCTGTCTCCAGGATCTCTCTACTCGGCTGGATGGGATTCAGACAACTCTCCGTGGATCAGGCGCGTCTGGTGCGTCAACCACAGTGACTCCAGCTATAACCCCACCCACCTTACCCATTTCTGCTCCACGTCTTCATCTTCCAACGCCAGCAAAATTTGACGGATCTCCAAGATTCTGCAGGGGATTTCTCAACCAGTGTGAGATTCAGTTTGAGCTACAACCTGGCAATTTTCCCAGTGACCGTACAAAAATTGCCTACATTATTTCTCTTCTCAGTGGCTCAGCCCTTGATTGGGCATCACCGTTATGGGAGAGGTCCGACACCCTGCTATCTTCCTACACTGCCTTCGTGTCAACATTCAGGCGCATCTTCGACGAGCCAGGCCGGGTAACCTCAGCTTCATCCGAGATTCTCAGTTTACGCCAGGGGTCACGTACTGTAGGACAATATCTGATACAGTTCCAGATCCTGGCATCCGAACTGGCATGGAACGACGAGGCCCTGTATGCTGCATTCTGGCATGGCTTATCTGAGCGTATTAAAGATGAGTTAGCTACCAGAGACTTACCTTCTAAGTTAGATGAGCTAATCTCACTCTGCACGAAAGTTGATTTACGTTTCAGAGAGAGAGCAACTGAGCGTGGAAGATCATCTGCTCCAAAATCTTCTGCTCCTCCTCCTCGTCAACTGTCACCATCTAAAGATGAGCCCATGCAACTTGGCCGTTCCCGTTTAACTCCTGCTGAGCGCCGAAGACGTCTCTCCGAGTTTCTCTGTCTCTATTGTGCAGCTCCGTCTCACACCATTAATGCCTGTCCCAAACGTCCGGGAAACTCCAAATCCTAGCTCGCCAAGGAGAGGGCCGGCTAGGAGTAATGATCTCCTCTCCATCTCCTCAAGATTGTAATCTCCCAGTCTCGCTTCAAGTTGCTCAACGTTATCGGAACGTCATTGCCCTCCTTGATTCCGGAGCAGCTGGGAACTTTATTACCGAAGCCTATGTTAAACGGTGGTCCCTACCCACCGAGAGACTTCCTTCGTCCATTTCTTTAACTGCCGTGGATGGCAGCAAAATTTTTGATGCAGTTATTTCTTTAAGGACTCTACCAGTTCGTCTGAGAGTGGGAGTTCTTCATTCCGAACTTATTTCTTTTTTAGTGATTCCAAGAGCCACACATCCTGTGGTCCTGGGCCTCCCATGGCTCCGTCTTCACAATCCTACAATTGATTGGACGACTACGCAAATCCTGGCATGGGGTTCCTCCTGTGCTGAGACATGTTTGTTTAAAGTATTGCCTGTCTGTTCTTCCTCCCCCAGGTCGTCTGATGTTCCACCTCCTCCATATCAAGATTTCACGGATGTGTTCAGTAAAGCTTCTGCTGATATCCTTCCTCCTCATAGAGAATGGGACTGTCCGATTGATCTCGTTCCAGGGAAGGTTCCACCTCGAGGCCGAACTTATCCGTTGTCTCTGCCTGAGACGCATTCTATGGAGGAATATATTAAAGAGAACCTAGCAAAGGGGTTCATTCGACCTTCTTCTTCTCCAGCCGGCGCAGGCTTCTTTTTTGTAAAAAAGAAAGATGGTGGTCTGCGGCCGTGCATCGACTACAGAGGTTTGAACGACATTACCATCAAGAACGGTTATCCTTTACCCCTGATTACTGAGCTCTTTGACAGAGTTAGCGGAGCTACCATCTTTACAAAGCTGGACTTGCGAGGTGCATACAATCTCATCCGGATCCGTGAGGGTGACGAGTGGAAGACCGCCTTTAACACCCGTGACGGACATTATGAGTACCTCGTCATGCCCTTCGGATTGAGCAATGCTCCAGCTGTCTTCCAGCATTTTGTCAATGAGATCTTCAGAGACATTCTATACCGTCATGTCGTGGTCTATCTAGACGATATTCTCATTTTTGCCAACGATTTAGAGGAACATCGTTTTTGGGTTAAAGAGGTTCTGTCCCGTCTCCGTGTCAATCATCTCTATTGCAAATTAGAAAAATGCGTCTTTGAAGTCAAGTCCATTCCGTTTCTAGGGTACATTGTGTCCGGTTCCGGACTAGAGATGGATCCTGAGAAACTACAAGCAATCCAAAATTGGCCGGTACCCTTAACCCTCAAAGGGGTCCAGAGGTTCTTAGGGTTCGCCAACTATTACCGAAAGTTTATACGAGACTTTTCCACCATTGTGGCGCCTATTACTGCTTTCACTAAGAAGGGTGCTAACCCGTCCAAGTGGTCTGAAGAAGCCATGCAAGCATTTCATCTTTTAAAACAAAGGTTCATCTCTGCGCCTGTTCTGAAACAGCCTGACATCGACTCTCCTTTCATCTTAGAGGTGGATGCCTCCTCCGTTGGAGTAGGAGCGGTGTTATCTCAGAGGGCTAAAGATGGCCATTTACACCCTTGCAGTTTCTTCTCCCGGAAGTTCTCCCCAGCTGAGCGCAACTATGCCATTGGCGACCAGGAGTTGCTAGCCATCAAGCTCGCTCTAGAAGAGTGGAGGTATCTGTTGGAGGGAGCTTCTCATTCAATCACCATACTTACAGACCACAAGAACCTTTTATACCTGAAGGGCGCACAATGTCTCAACCCTCGCCAGGCCAGATGGGCACTTTTCTTTTCCAGGTTCGACTTTAAACTCCAGTTCTGTCCGGGCTCTCAGAATCGCAAGGCCGATGCCCTTTCCCGCTCATGGGAGCAAGAAAATGAGTCAGAGTCTTCAGACAAGCATCCTATTATAAATCCGTTGGCATTCTCCACGGTAGGGATGGACTCTACGCCCCCATCAGGGAAAAGTTTTGTGAAGCCGATGCTAAGGAAGAAGCTCATGCATTGGGCCCATGCTTCCCGTTTTGCCGGACATACAGGTATCCAAAAAACCCTGGAGTTTATCTCTAGGTCCTATTGGTGGCCAACTCTGAAAAAGGACGTCTTGGAGTTTATTGCATCTTGCCCAAAGTGTGCCCAACATAAAGTATCCCGCCAGTCGCCTGCGGGGCAACTGGTTCCACTATCCGTTCCCCGTCGACCATGGACCCACTTGTCGATGGATTTCATTACAGACTTACCCATGTGCAACAAGTTCAATACCATCTGGGTGGTAGTTGACCGGTTCACCAAGATGGCACACTTCATTCCTCTCACCGGTCTTCCGTCAGCTTCCAAGTTGGCTCAAGTATTCATACAAGAGATCTTCCGACTCCACGGTCTTCCTGAAGAAATTATCTCAGATCGAGGAGTTCAATTCACAGCCAAATTCTGGCGAAGTTTATGTCAAGTCCTCCAAGTCAAGCTAAAGTTTTCCACGGCTTACCATCCTCAGACCAATGGTCAAACCGAGAGGGTGAATCAGGACTTGGAGGCCTTCCTCCGCATCTATGTGTCCTCCTCTCAAGATGACTGGGTTCAATTACTTCCCTGGGCCGAGTTCTGTCATAACAACCAGTATCATTCTTCATCTGCTTCAACACCATTCTTCACTAACTTTGGATTCCACCCTAAAGTCCCTGAGTTCCAACCGCTTCCAGCAACTTCTGTTCCCGCAGTGGATATCACCTTGCATCAGTTTGCCAATATCTGGAAGAGCGTACGATCAGCTCTGCTCAAGGCATCGTTCAGGTACAAGAAGTTTGCGGATAAGAAGCGTCGAGCAGTTCCTGCTCTCAAGGTGGGTGATCGGGTATGGTTATCCACGAAGAATTTGAGGTTAAGAGTTCCCAGTATGAAGTTTGCACCTCGCTATATCGGTCCTTTCAAGATTGAACAAGTCATCAATCCTGTTGCTTACAGACTCCAGTTGCCTCCCTTCTTAAAAATACCCAGGACATTCCATGTTTCCCTGTTGAAACCGCTGATCTTGAATCGGTTTCATTCCTCACTTCCTCCAACTCCGAAAGTCCAAACTCAACGAGGCGTTGAGTATGAAGTGGCCAAGATCCTGGACTCACGTCACCGTTACGGTCAACTACAATATCTTATTGACTGGAAGGGTTATGGTCCTGAGGAACGTTCATGGACCAATGCTTCTGATGTCCATGCTCCTGCCTTGGTCCGGAGATTCCATTCCAAGTTTCCTCAAAAGCCAAAGAAGTGTCCTGGGGCCACTCCTAAAGGGGGGGGGGGTGCTGTCACGATCCGGGTATCTGGACGCCATTTCTTACCCATCAGATGCCTCCTAAGGCTGGCTCAGCGCTCCAGGACCGGATCCCATCTGTTATCCTGATGTGTAAATTCCTGTATCCTCTCCTGTCACTCTGGGACGCTGTCACAGTAAACGCCATATTACACCTGGCATGGCGTCTCCCGCGGCCTCCGCCGCCGTCCCTGAACTTCTGCATGCAGAGTGTCTGAGTGGCGATTACGTCAGCCGCGGCCTCCGCTGTGTCCGCATGGTTGGATGTGCATCTGTCAGCCTGGCGCCTCCTGTCTCCGGTGGCCGGCGCAGCCATTACTGTTTTCATTACCACATGGATTACAAACCAAACTTCCCTCCAAGTGTCTGCATGGGCGCAGCCATCTTGGATTCTGTCAGCTGATCATTTCCACCAATCTGTTCTCAGTATTGATAATCTGCATAATTGCCTAGCCAATCCCTTCCTTGCTGCAGGTATAAATACACTGTGCCTGAGCAAGGAAGGCGTCAGTGCTTTGGTTGTCAAACCTAGTTCCTGTTTGTCTCTCTCCTGTGATTGTCTTCCAGGTTCCAGCTCCTGTCTCAAGACTTCCACCATAGAGACCCGCACTAGCATTCCACCTGCGGTGTAGCCTGACTCTCCAATCCATTGTGGATTCATCTGTTTCCAGCTACAACATTACCTGCTTCCAGCTCAGCTTCCAGCAGAGTACAGCTTCCCTTAAATGGCCGGTGTCCTTTCTACACTTTACCACTCTCCACCGGTATTATTATTTCTCCGCTCTCAAGTTCTACATTTCAGTTCATATTTCATCGCTCCCAAGTTCATTTATTATTTAACTGGTTCCAGCCAGTATCCACTCCGTGCTAACAACAGTCTGGTTCCAGCCAGTATCCACAGCAGCTGTTTTATCTTCAGCAACCCAGCTTTTCCTGGAACACCAGCTGGCACAATCCTGGGTTATCTCCATTGCTACAGTCGGGCCTGGTAAGGACTTTCCATCTAGAAGATCATAAGAACTATCTCACACTACCAGTGCCCTGTGGCTCCTGCCATCCTGTAGTACCCAGGAACTGTATTTATTCTTTGCTGACTTTTACGTTTTCTTTTACTGCTGCTGTGTTGCGGAGTTGTCATAATAAACATCATTGACTTTTATCCAAGTTGTCGTGGTCACGCCTTCGGGCAGTTATTATTCATGTTACTTACATGTCCAGGGGTCTGATACAACCTCCCAGGTTCCGGTACATCTCAGCCCCTACAACTGAGGCTGCCTCCCGTCAGCTCAGGCCCTCAGTTGTGACAGCCCGTGAGATATATATATTTTCCTTCTATACAAAGATACCATTATAGGAGTTACACTTTGAATTTCTGTGTGAGTGAGGGGTACGCACACCTTATCAGCAATCTGGTGAAGGGTCCACGTATTGGTGGTACATACGAAACCTTAAGAATATTACACACGGTGAAATGATTGAAGGTGCAATTAAGGCATGGGAATGATCCAAAATTGCATATTTCATATGTAATATATGGTAAAGAAATTTCTACACATTGGATATTCTCTTCTCATTTTTCACATGCAAATGAGGTCATTACATATGGAGGATACACCCTTATGAATTACCGTGAGAGGATATTTGAAAGAAACCTTGATAGGAGTCCAGATTCCCATTTCCGTGTGAGTTGGGGTACGATATCCAGGATTATCTTGATATAAGAGTAGAAAAGATACCTTGATGTGCTGAATTTACCTCATATCAGCGTGAGTGGGGGTACGCTGAACAAAACACTGTACCATTCATTCGAGGAAAGTACCATTACTTCCTCATTTTTTAAGTTTTCCCCTATGCGCCAAAGGAAGCCTTTGACTCTATCTTGCTCTAGATTCGTATACTTTTTTGGATTAAGGGGTGACATCCAATCCTGAGTCAAAGGTTCCCATTAGGCAGCATTTCCCTTGCGCCGATCCGTGGAAATTACAGAAATCCCTTTTGTTAGATTAAATCTGACTGGCCAGTCTCAGTTAATCCTATTAAAGGTCAAATTAAATGTGGACCAATTAGACATGGCTACCACTCCGTCTGATTTTCCTGCAGAGCCTGGCCTCCAAAATGAACAATTGGGCGTCTGTGTACACAAATATTTCAGTGATACGCCTGCGGCACTCCCATAATGCTCCCATAAGAAGCACCATCTCTGTGCGTCTATTTAGCCACCTCCCAGTCACAGCCCGGGAACACCCAGCCCTTTCCCAAAACATTTCTCTTACTGTGCGTCTCAATCACAGCAGCACCTCTATGTAACGCAGGCGCTGTGGGATTTTTAGGGATTTTCATGCTTTTGTAGTAGGAAAAAATCGCTCAGTCTGAGTCAGGCCCACACTGCTCTTCCAGCTCATCACACACTAGCAGGCTATAGTGTCCATTAGCAAGGGGAAAGCAGTAGTAAAGGGAATGGACAGGGAGGCAGCATCTCTAAAATATCAAGATACATTATATATGATATAGTGTAGTAGTTCTGGCATATGTAGAAGAATCATTGTAACTAAAACAGATGATAGATGATCTCTCTAGGTGCTGGGCACCTCTATGAAAGGGTGGGTGTCACATGCTAGTATGGCCGATGTAGGCAGAAAGGAAAGATTGTCCTCATATAATTGTTCTGATTTAACAGGACTGATCTGTAACATTTGCAGTAGATAGGTTTTTAGAAGCATGCACATAATTGTAGAGGGGGATTCCAGCTTCACTGTATATAATAATATTTATTTCCTGTGTATGTACACACACAACTCAAACATTTTCATACAGTTTATGTAGCCACTATTACTAATATTTTTTTTGCTAATAAGCGCCTCAACGATTCCATAGCACTGTACAAAGGGGTTAGAACAACAATGAGTAACAAAAGTACACAATGAAACAAACAATTTCACGACTTTACATAAATACATAATTACTGTGTGCACTGCTATAATTATACATAGAAAACAAAGGGTAGAGCACCCTGCATGGAAGTGCATATAATCTAGATGGGATATTGATAGGGGAGCATAGGGTAGGTCAGAGACAGAGAGCATGAGGGGTAGTAGGCTAGAATGGAAATGTGAGTTTTTTAATGGTACATTAGACTGGGAGGCTGGATGAAAATCTAATTAAGCATTTGCGGGCATTAGAAAGGTTGGGAGCTGCCCGGCAGAAATCCTGAACGTAAGAAGTGACAAAGAGATGTTAAATCTGAACTGGACAGGAAGTCAGTGAAGTGACTGCCAAGAAACATAAGTGCTGGTACAGGGGGGCAAGGGCACTGATTGCCCCCCCAAAAAAATAAAATAAAATATTTGAGAGGTGCCAGTCAAAGTACTGGGTTGTGGGGTGCAGTGCAGCCATCATCTACAGTTAATACGGGCATCACCCACCCCACAACCGTTCTCTGCCTGTTTCCGAGGCCTTACTCCCCCCTGCACCCAGCACCAACCCCTACAGTGTGTGGCTTGTTACTGTGGGCTGGACCCTCCTCTGGGACCAGCCCTGTGCCCTTCTCACCTCCAACTTCATATGTTCCTCACCTCTTCTCCTTCAGCTCCCCTTTGTCCTCCCACCCCCTTCCCTTGTGACAACCCCTGACTTCCTCCTATTTTCAACTGGGTTCAGCTGAAAATGTACCCTGTAAAGTCTCATTACCTTCCATGCTCAGCCTCAGCCAGGGTATGAGCTATGAGTGGATCCTATCTCTTCATCTTCTACATAAAGTCAGTCACATGTTACAGATATGTTTTTGGTGCATATTTATTATACACATTTTTGGGAAAATCACCCTAAAAATCGGGATACCCTTTAAATGTAAGTACCCCCTGAAAGTATTACAGGGGTTCTGCAGCAGCAGATATCAAAGATATCTGTCATGCTTTCCCTGTTTCCCATTTCTGTCATCAGGTAGGTGGTGTGGTGGGTAAGACCAGCTGCCCTTAAGGGGGCGACATTCAGCGATTTAGGGGTGCCAAAGTGAAATTATATCTAGTCACCCCCCCAACCAAAAAGGTTGTGGTGACCCTGCCAAGGGACCAGCAAAAGTACAACCATGAGAGAGGAAAAGGAGGTGGATAGCAAAGTTAAGGAAAGATTGACGAGGTGGGAGGATGAACTTTGGAAGGCCAGTGATAGAACAGATGACAGTAAGGTGAGAGATTATGAAGGAGTGATCAAGAGTTTTGGTGGCTTCCAGGTTGTTGTGGATGTGGAAGTGGCAGGTTGGGAGAGGGACTGGATTTACATGGAGGAGAAGGTTGGACAAGTAGAAGGTGAGCCAGGTGAAAGCGGAGTCACATCCCAATAGTGTGGAGAGTTTGTAGGAATATGGGGTGGATAGTTGTGTTGAATGCCGTGTTGAGGAACACAGTGGTAATGCAGAGTTTAACAGCAGTGGTATCAAACACAGGGTATTGCAGCTAATAGTTGTCTCACCTCAGGAGCTAATGTGTGCAGCACTGTGACACAAATATGCAGCAGTCTGAACCGGATGCATGCCAGCTATCAGGATCCCGGCTGTCAAAATACCAACGCCGGAATCCTGACAGCCAGCATCCTGACCGTAAGTACAGCCAGTGGGTTAGGTTTAGGGATGGGAAGGGGGGGTGTTACATTTAGGTGCCACATGGGGGATTTGGGTTAGGCTGCGGGGGGTGGAGTAGGTAAAAGTTAGGCTGCGGGCGGGGGGTAAGGGTTAGGCACCCCTGGGGTGTTAGGGTCACTGTGCGGGGGAGGGAGGGTTAGGTTTAGGCAGCAAGGATGCAGGGTTATGTTTAGACCTGTGGGGGTTGTTTAGGGT